>NC_134094.1:3195057-4395057 GCF_000715075.1 Nicotiana tabacum | reverse complement strand
TATGACTTGTACTACCGATTTTGGGAATTGTAAATTTTATAGAGATTTCCATTTCAAAAAATTGTTAGATATTATTTAATTATTGTTGTTATTCAGTAAATGTTAGGCTTACCTAGTCCTTAAGACTAGGTGCCATCACGATACCCAACAATGGGAAAAATGGGTCGTGACAAGTTGGTATTAGAGCTCTAGGTTCATAGGTACTACAAGTCATAAGCGAATTTAGTAGAGTCTTGCGGTTCGGTACGGAGACGTCTGTACTTATCATCGAGAGGCTACCAAACTATTAGGACAGTTTCACTTCTTTCATTCCTATCGTGCGAGTTCGTTGGTCTCGAAGTTTGAACTTTTATCATTACATTCTCTCACAGATGGTGAAGACACGAGGTGCAGTTGCTGATGACGTTACCCCCAAAGCAGATGTCGCTAGGGGCAGAGGCAAAGGCCGACGAGGAGCACGTACCGCAGCTAGGGCACCTACCAGAGCATCAGTTGAGGAGTCGCCAATAGTCCCAGTTGGGGGGTAGGTACCGGAGGCATCTGTTGTTACCCCCGGACTTCAGAAGACCTCAGCACAGTTCCTGAGCATGTTTGGTGCATTGGCTCAAGCGGGGTTGATTCCGGTTGTACCAACTATTTCACAGACTGGGGGAGGATCTCAGACTCCCGCCGCCCACACTCTAGAGCAGCGGGTTCATAGTGGTCAGGTTCCAGGTGTCATGGCGACACAACATGTGGTCCCAGTTTAGCCCGTGATAAGGGCATCAGCATCTGAAGAAGAACAACTTAGACTTGGGAGGTACAAGAAGTACCACCCTCCTACTTTCAGTGGATTAGCGACAGATGATGCACAAGGTTTCCTGGAGGAGTGTCACCGCATTCTTCCTACTATAGGTATTGTGGATACGAGTGGGGTTGCTTTTACTACGTTCTAACTTAAGGGAGCGGCTTATCAGTGGTGGCAGGCGTATGGGTTGGGTAGCCCGGCCGAGCCAGCTTCACTTTCATGGGTGTAGTTTTCAGAGATGTTCCTTAGAGAGTTTGTACCTCAGTCCCTTCGAGATGCATGGCACGCAGAGTTTGAGCAGCTGCGTCAGGGCACTATGTCATTGTCAGAATATGCTGTGATATTCAGTGATTTGGCCAGGCATGCACCTGCTTTGGTCGCTACAGTTAGAGAGCGTGTCTGTAGATTCATTGAGGGGCTCAGGCATGATATTAGGTTTAGCATAGATAGGGAGTTGGAGTCGGATGTTTCGTTTCAGCAGGTGGTAGGGATCGCTTGCCGAGTGGAGGGAATGTGGAATCAAGAGAGATAGGACAGGTGGGGCCGTAAGAGAGAGGACAGGCGAGGTCAGGAGAGAGAGGACAGGAAGGCGAGGAGGCCTCGTAGGCCGGAGAGATCTACTGGTCCTTATTTTGGAGGCAGGGTATGACATGGTAGAGGTTTAATAGGTCACCCAGTTCAGTTCAGTTTGCACTTCAGTCTTCGTACAGTGTTTCAGGTACTCATGGGTCTCAGAGTACCCGTACCGCATAGTTCCCATAGTCACGTCAGCAGAGAGGTTGCTTCGAGTATGGAGATACCAGCCATATGGTGAGAGATTATCCCAGACTCCGGACAGATGTGTCACAGCGGGGTATTCAGGCGAGTAGAGGGCACCCAAGAGGGGGAGACCCGGCCCGTTGATATATTTCCTATAGTAGGCTTGAGGCTGCTGCGCTAGATGATTCCATACAGGTATGCTTTTGATTTGTTACAGAGGGGCACCATTCGTATTTTGTTTCAGTTCTGCTTATCGGGGTGAGTCCCCTATTTGTTGCTCCACCTATGGGTGAGTTCATGACTTAGTATTTTGTATATGTGTTTGCCCCTATTGGGAGATTCTATGAGTGATAGCTGTGTCTATTGTTGTTTTAATTCATTATTGAAAATTGCGAGACTAGAAGTGAATTCATGTTGTCTATTATGGCAGGTTTGATGTGATTCCTGAGTAATTTGGTTACGATTTGTGATTTGATACTCTACCGGGGTGAGACTTCAGTAAGTGTTGTGATTTTATAGGCATAATTGATTTAGTGGAAGATTTCAATTGGTATGATGTGTATTCGGCTTGTGATTTAGAGTTGAGGGTGAGACCATCGCGATTCTATGTGATTTGATATGTTTGAGTCGGGCTGCGTGCCGCGTGCCGCGGTGGAAGTTATATCAGGATGAGATCCTTATGATTTGTTCATATATTTTCATTCTTCCTTTTTAAATTGATTCGTAGTATGGTACTGATAGAGAGTTGTGCATGTCGGGCTTGTTTGATATTTCTCTTATGTGTTTCTCTTTGCATATTCAGTCATTTTCGTTCTATGCTTCTTGAGTTTTAGCTTGCGGTGTGTGTGCCTGGTGGTGTTAGTTGTGATTTATTGATTCGGGTGTATAGTTAAGAGGTCTTCATATTTCTTGCATCGTTGTCAGTTTTGTGGAGATTTAAAATGAGTTGCTAACGGATATGAGGCTAATTGCCGGTGCTGGTTAATTTCGGGCAACTATTGTGATCAAAAATGTTATTATAGGCCTATGTGTGGTGTGCCATGTTGGGTGGTCGTACCTTGTGGGTGTAGGCATGAGTTGTTGCAGCTTGTTGAGACTGATACTGGGTATGGATTTAGAATCGGGTCTTTTGGAGATGAACGGAATGTGAAAATTTTGACTCTAAGGCTTATCAGTATTGTTCAAAAGGATAAATTACAGATGAGATGGTGTCATTAGGCTTATGTGGATTGGGGTGACGTGGGGTCACCTGCGGGTGTATGCTGGATATGTGCATTCAGTGATTTGAAGACATCGAGTCGACTCTTGGCACGTTCGATGATGAACATTTGTTTAAGAGGGGAAGGATGTAACGACCCGGCCGATCGTTTTGAGAAATTAAGTCTCGTTCAGCGGCATAAGGTCTTGAGCATCTTCGTATTATGTGTATTGACTTGCGTGTGTGGTCGAGTTCAGTTACCGGATGATTCAGAGTCAAATCGGAAAAATGATTTATGTTTTGGAAACTTAAGCGGTAAGAGTTGACCGGAATTTGAATTTTGAGTAAACAACTCCAGAATGGGTTTTGGATGATTTCAACAGCTTTGTATGGTGAATTTGGACTTAGGCGTGCGTCCGGATTTGGATTGGAGGTTCGTAGGGTAATTTGGAGCATTTCGGCGAAAGTTGAAAAAGTTTTAAAGGTTGAGAGGTTTGACCAATAGTTGACTTTGGAGATATCGGGGTCGGAATGTGATTCCGAGAGTTGGAACAGCTCCGTTATGTTATTTGGGACTTGCCTGCAAAATTTGACGTCATTCCGGGTTGGTTTGATAGGTTTCGACGTGAGTTTTAGAAGTTGGAAGATTTGAAAGTTTATAAGTTCGATTCATGGTGCAATTTGTAGGTTCGGCATTGTTTGGTGTGATTTGAGACCTCGACCGAGTCTGTTAGATTATGGAACTTGTTAGTATGCTTGGACGAGATCCCGGGGACCCTAGGTGTGTTTCAGACGAGTTTCGGATGTTCTTCATGGTTTTGAACATGTCTGGTTCTGGTGTTTTCACACCTGCGATACTTTGGAGCGCATGTGCCGGCTCCACTTCTGCATGAGCCTGGTCGCTTCTGCGGTCATAGTGGCCTGGAGGCTCGCTCACTTCTGCTGAGGCCGGCACGCAGGTGCGAAGGCCACTTTTGCGGTCCAGCGATCGCATCTGCGAAGAAGCTCGCTTCTACGCTTCCTTTGGCGCTTCTGCGGGGCCGCTGGTGCGGCTTTAATTCCGCAGATGCGGATCCAGGCTTGGCTAGCTGAGTTCGTAGATGCAAATGATTTCTCACAAATGCGAGAGCGCAGATGCGCTTCCTTGTTCGCAAATGCGGAAGTACTGGGCAGAATCTTAGTCAAGGGTTTGGCCATTTTCTTTATATTTTGAGTTTTAGACTTCGGTTTTGGGAGCTTCTTTATGGGTTTTCCAAGCAAAATGATTGAGTAAGTGTTCTTCACCTAGAATTTAATATATTCCATGATTTTATGTTCATTTTTATCATTTAATTTGTGTTTTGAGTTGAGGAAAATGATGGTTTTTGAAAAACGTTTTCAAAATGAAAAATCATGATTTGAGGGAGGAAATGGTATCAGAATTTGATAATTTTAGTACTGTTGAACTCATATTGGATGGGTGTTTGGGTTTTATAAAATTTGTCTGGTTCTGAGGTGCGGGCCCGATGGTCGACTTTTGGGTCAATTTTTAGATTTTGATAAAGATTGAGTCTTTATGATACATAATAGTTTCTTATGAGTTTTATTTTTGCTTTAAATTTATTTTGGTTAGATTTGAGCCGTCCGGAGGTCATTTCGCCTGAGAAGTTCATTTTAGAGTATCAGTTTGTCTTCTTTGAGGTAAGTATCTTTAACTTCGTGTGGGGGAACTACCCTTTAGGATTTGAGTCTTCTATGCTAATTGTAGTCCGTGTACTCGAGGTGACGAGTACGTGCCCGGACTTATTTGTGAAAAATTGGCCTTTTAGGGATTCTTAGGTCCTTATATTCATTGAATATGCGGTTGTTCTTATTATGATTATGTTCCTTAATTACTAATTTTACCATTATCTGCTTAATTAGAATCAATTGCGTCATGATCCACTCTTATTGTTACTTGTTTCATATGTGCCTTAATTGAAACTGTTATCTCTTCCATTGTCATGTTATCATTTTCCTAATTGCCTATCTTTATTTGAAGTTGTAGTTATCCCTTTTGTAAATTTCCCCCGTAATTGAGGTTATGGTGATCTTCTCGCTGCCTACCTTTATTTGAATTGGTTGTATCTCTCCCGCAATTGTCCAAACTTAAAAGAAGCATAGAAATCTTATGCCTTAGTGGACTTGCCCTTAATTGGAATTATTTGACTCGTGTTAGTTCTTGGTTGTTGAACCGTACATTGTGGGACTATTGTTATATATTATTTTCTTCCATGTTGAGTTGTTCTTATTACGCCTAGTATTCCTTATCATGGTTATTCCTTGTGAACTAGTTCTTTTGTTTCTTGTGATCGAAGGTTCTTGAGATGATTTACTTACTCTACTCTATATTATTGTCATTGTTGTTGTTGTACTTGTCGTGGTGATGCACGAGGTTTCTGCCGTGCGGTTGTTGTTATTGTGATGCACGAGATTTCTGCCGTGCGGTTGTTATTGTGATGCACGAGGTTTCTGTCGTGCGAGTGTTATTAGGTTGCACGGGGTTTCTACCGTGCTATTATTACTATTGATATTTGCACATGCGGCGTGACAAGGTGGGATATATATATGTGTGGGTTGCGCATATGGCGAGACAAGGTGGGAACATTATTATGCACGTGTGGCAAGACAAGGCGAGCATTTATTTTACTATTGCACATGTGGCGAGACAAGGTGGGTTGTGTCAGGGATTGATCTGTGATGACTTGTGATGGCGTGGAGGCATTCTTGGTGTTGATGTTTGTGTACTGGTACACTTACCTGTATGAGTTTTATCTTGTGGAAAGTTATGAGAAAATATTCTACGTGCTGTCCATTTTCTTTCCTATACTTACTAGCTGGCATGAACCATCTTAGGACACTTGCACAAGCATACACGTAGTTGAGCACTCTTATCGGTTAAGAGGTTTTCTTGATATTGCAGAGTATAGATGCACACCCTTGTTACTTGCCTTCTATGTGAGAATGGCTCTATTTGGCACATGAGTCGTCAGTGCGGTTATGAAGTGTAATGAGGGCACATGATGCCCAATGTTAGGGTTCAGGAATTGGGACCCGTGAGTTGTAAATAGTATGAGGTTCGGTACCTCGTGGAGTTTATTGACTAAAACCTAGTGTGATATTGGTTGTTTTCATCTAGCTACTACCTTCCCTTCTTTTAATTGTGTTCATCGGATTTAGGCTGTGTTTTCCGTTCGTTCTTCTATGTCATTCCTATGGTGTTCCGCTGATAGTTGTTGTTTTCCTTCCCTATTGCAATTACGTATTAATTGCCACTTCGCGTAGTCTTTATGTAGATATCATACTCTGTTGTTTTTATACATATACTTGTTCAGGTTATTTATTCAGGTATGTGTCTTGATTGTACCTCGTCACTACTCCACTGAGGTTAGTCTTGATACTTGCTGGGTACCGCCGTGGTGTACTCATACTACACTTCTGCACATTTTTGTGCAGATCCAGGTATTTCGAAGTTAGTTGATCATTAGCTAGTTGTGCGGATTGTTGCTGTGGAGACTCAAGGTAAACCTGTTGCTGTGTTTGCAGGTTTCGGAGTCACTTTCCTATTTTGTATTCACACTGATTTGTATTTAGAAAATTATAGCAAACTCTGTAGAGCTTATGACTTGTACTACTGGTTTTGGGAATTATAAATTTTATACAGATTTCCATTTTAAAAAATTGTTAGATATTATTTAATTATTGTTGTTATTCAGTAAATGTTAAGCTTACCTAATTCCTAATACTAGGTGCCATCACGATACCCAACGGAAGAAAAATTAGGTCGTCACAATATCACTCTCATCTTCACCAAGTTGTTTTGAAATACCCAATATTATTGCTTTTGTTAGACTAGTTTGGTCGTTTGTTTACGTGCTTGCTATGACATCTTGGAACGATGGATAGTGGGACGATGGTTGCTCTTTTTTTGAGCTTCCTTTGGATAATTGTGGAAAAAATCACTCGTGACAACATTGTCAATATATATTTTGAAAATAAGTTATGTGCACCAACTCAAACTATACATATGGAATATGTATAATATTTGCAGTTGTCAAAAAGGTCATTTTGAAGGTTGTCCTTATATGTCTTACCCTTCCGGAGCCCTTATTATGAGGGGTTTACTTTTTTTTTGCGATGTTGATAGGAGCTATGAAATGGAGGATGTCAAGCAACCTTGGAAGAATGAAATTTTTTAAGAAACGGATGACACGGATACTAAACTTTGCTTGATGGAGACAAAAAAGATCAACCATATTTAGGAAAGTTGAAGGAGAATCTGCAAAATAATGAGATAGCCAAGAAGTGACAAATAATTCTTACGAGTTTACATGGCTATCTAAAATAAATGACATTTTTCATTTGAAAGCCAAGAATGCAAAATGAAACATTTAGTCTGACTCACTTGGATCTGTGCCACCACCACAAGAACATAATCTTAAACTCAAATTGCAGATAAAAGAATTGAAGTTGGTTTACATCATTCCGCGACAATAAATGTAGCGCAATATGGGAAGCCCCCCTGTTTTCCTTAAATTCATGTCGATTTTGTGATTTTAAATTTGTGTTAAGTTTCTTTTAGTATTTCTAGCCATTCTACTAATTTTCATCTCATTTGAAATTGAATTGCACAGGTTGAGGGGATTGGAAGGCATAAAAAATGCATAGGAAGACACTGAAGTTACTGCCAAAAGTCCCATCTCCTCAGTCCTCTCATCTTAAAACCGCACAACGTCATCAGGTCTGAAATTCCCAACTCTTCTTTATATTACTATCTTTATGAATTGAATATTTTTCCTAATCATAACATCTGAGCATGCTAAAAGGAAAATAGTTGGGGCAACTTGTTGCCCGTAAAGTGTTTGCTCAATTGCCTAAAGGAGTCCCGCCCCTTGTTAATGAATTGAATATCAGTAATTCTGAATCAATATGGCTGAAAGCTATCTGTTTACTGAAATCAATTGTACTGAGCCTTAAGAACAACTGAACTTTTTTTTTCTTGCTTGAAATCTTGTAGAATGAAATCCTTACTCCCTATAGGTGATATTGTGCTTGTTTTATTGTGAACTTTCATGAGAAGGTACACTCTAAGATGCGGGGGTGGTTTGGTGGATTTTCTGAGGTGAATTCTCTCATTGTGTGAATTTTCCTTTACTGAAATTCTGAATTACTAGACAAGAGATGTTAGTTTTCTGTAGTAGGGAATAGTCGGGTCTGACCACCTAGCTGTCAGAAATATCTGTCGGAAATCTTGATGGTCTGCCGTCAAAAAGGTTTGTGTTGTGCTTTTCTCTGATGATCCTTTTCCTGCCGATAATTCGTGTACTCTTTGGACAACTTTCCAACAGATATGTCCGTCGGAGTTTCGCGTAATTCCGATACAGAAGCGGATCCAGAATTTAAATCTTATGGGTTCAATTTTAAGATTTTTAACATTGAACCCATTATATTTTTAAAGTTATGGGTTCATATCTACTATTTTTACAATTTTAATGAATTTTTACATATAAATTTTTACTCCGCGTCGAAAGTTATGGGTTCAGTTGAACCCGTAGCCACTAAGCTACATCCGCCTCTATTCTGATAGTGTTGCTCAACTTAGACAAGCAGTCAGATTTTTGTGTAATTCCAGTAATGTTGCTCAACTTAGACTTTAAGTTGAGTGGGAAGAAGTATATCCTTGATTCTCTATGTTATGAAAGATACTAAATTAAAACGTATTTTAATCTGAATATATTTTTTTGGCAAATATTTGCAACACACAAGTGTTTTGGAACTGAAGAATTATAAGAACTTCCTCAACATGCAATAAGTTGAATTTTGATCTTCTTTAATCTCGCTACAACATCTTTCATGTCGGTCCTTCCTTCAGGAGATTCAATATAACAATCAAAGCTAATCAAGATCCTAACTACAGGAGACTGATTAAAGGAACTAAGCAAATAGATTTTAACAAAAGGAAAAGTCGTTGCCTACACTCTGTACTTGCATGCGTGTACCCCCCACTCAAGCCGAAAATGATACATTCATTCAAAGCTCAACATGCAAGAAGTTGAATCTTGATGGTCTTTAACCTCGCTACAACATCTTTCATGTCAGTCCTTCCTTTAGGAGATTCAACACAACAATCTATTGCCACTTTCATGATGGATACCACACAATCTAACTTTTTCATTAATTGATTATCCTGTGGTGTTATTAAGTTGGCATCAACAACTTCCATTACTGCTCGTGGGAGTGAGTTGCTCGCCCATTGCTTCAAGCTAAGATCTCCATCAAACATTTCATCACTAGGCTTTGTCCTTGTAAATGTTTCCATCAACATGATTCCGTAACTATAAACATCGCATTTTGTTGACACTAGTCCCTCCAGTCCATACTCTACAATCAGTCAATTTTAAATTCAGCATTTACTGGGGGAGAAAAGAAAGAGAAATATTCAAAAGCAATTAATTAAGAGATCACTTACCTGGTGCAATATAACCCAATGTTGCTAAAGTTTTAGTGTACGAAGCACTTTCATCTTCAGAAAGCAGTTTAGAAATGCCAAAGTCACTTAGGTGGGCAACCATGTCCTCGTCCAACAAGACATTACTAGGCTTCAGATCACAATGGATCACGGGAAATGAGCAGCCATGGTGGAGATATTCCAAGGCACATGCCACATCTATCATTATATTTAGTCTTTGCTTGATGTCTAAGAAGTAGTTGTGCGAATACAACCATTTATCGAGGCTTCCATTAGACATGTAGTCAAGTACCAAAGCCTTAAATTCAAGGTTGGAACAACTAGTGATGACTTTGGTGAGATTCCTATGACGAAGGTTGCGCAAAACTTGGCATTCTGTATCAAAACTCCTAAATGCTGCTTGCAATTGCAGATTGAACACTTTAACTGCAATATGAGTCCCATCTCTGAGGATGCCTTTGTAAACAGAGCCGAAACTCCCGGAACCAATCAAATTGCTCTCGCTGAGTGAATCAGTTGCTTGGAGCAATTCATAGTATGAAATTCTTTCTCTTGTTGAGACGTCATACAATGAATCAACTGTTTGCTGAGGATCAGTTCTTTTACCTCTCATATACCTTATCCATACAAGCACAAAGGCCATAGGAACTAATATAACTATTGCAATTCCGGCCAGTAGAAGTACTTTTTTCCTCTTGGATCTATGCTTTGAAGTACTAGTATGGCATGGCGGAACACGGAATCTTGGAGAACCACATAATGCTTCATTGGACATGAAAGACTGACTGGAGAGGTTCTTGAAAGGACCGTCAGAGGGGATTTCACCAACCAACTTGTTGAAAGAAACGTTAAAATACTTCAGATTTTGAAGCTTCTCCAAAGACTTGGGAATTAATCCTGAAACATTGTTATGACTAAGGTCTAGAAATTCCAAAGCTGACATGCTTCTGATCGAGTCAGATTGATCCTTGTAATTTGTTGTCTCTCAAAGATAAGTGCATTAGATTTTGCAAGCCACCAATTTCTCTAGGAATTCCATTTGAAAAGGTATTCATTGATAGATCCATATATATCACAGCCTTTAGGTTTCCAATTTTCGGAGGTAAAGGGCCATCCAAGTTGCTTGAGGATAAGTCTAGCTTCAAGAGATTTCTGAGGTTCCCTAAGCTTGCTGGTATGTTTGAACGCAATTTATTGGAACCTAGAAATATCTCCCGAAGGGAAATTAAGTTCCCCAAACAATTAGGAAGAGATCCTGAAAGTTGATTCTGAGTTAAGTATAAATAACCCAAGTTTTGCAATTTACATATATCATCTCCAATAAATCCAGAAAGTTTGTTGTGACTCAAATTAACGCTCTGAAGAAATCTCAAGTTGCTAATTGTTGCGGGAATTGATCCAATTATGTCGTTTTCAGAAAGATCGAGGTCTAATAAGCTGCTTAAGTTCCTAATTCCTTTTGGAATTTCCCCTTTAATTCTGCAATCAGCAGCGTTAATCCTTAGAAGAGAAGTACTGGAAAGGTTCCCTAAGGAGACTGGAAGTACACCATTTAGAGGGTTCAAAGATAAAGAAAGAAATTCTAAATCTCTACAATTTGATAAGGAAGTCAAGAAGCTTAACGTAGAGTCGCTCACTAAATTGTTTCCATCCAAGAGTAGGTACTCTAGATGAGTTAAATATCCAAGAGAGGTTGGAATCAAACCGGTGAGTCTATTTCCAGCAACATCTAGAGTGTTGAGCTTGGAACAATTGGAGATAGAATCTGGTATAGTCCCAAAAAGATTTAAGCGACCTAGATAAAGACCTTCAATGTTGGGTAACATAGAACCTATGTTCAATGGGAGGGTTCCTGTCAGATTATTGTTTAGAAGGTCAATCACTGTTATCCCTGATATGTTGAATATCTCTGTTGGAAGTGAACCAGTAAACTTGTTCAAACCCAGATCAATTCCATCCAACTCAATGAGGTTGCTTACCTCTTTCGGTATTTCACCTGCCAATGTTTGTATGTATCAGTAATTAATGAACAACTAGTAATAGGTGGGGAGCTATGTGGGCCGAAGGGGTTCAGTCTTCGCTGAAAATTATACTGTGTATATAAGGTAATTTGTTTTTAATTCCCTTAGTTTTTTCGCGTGTTTATTTTTCTTATTTTATATCCCCTTGGTAAAAATCCTGCTTCTGTCACTGCTAGTAATGATTTTACTTTGTTAGTTCAGCCATAGCAACTGGTAAAATTATTGCCATATGACCAAGAGGTCACGGGTTCGAGCCGTTGAAACAGCCTCTTGCAGAAATGTAGGGTAAGGCTGCGTACAATAAACCCTTGTGGTTCGGGCCTTTCACGGACCCCGCGCATAGCGGAAGCTTAGACCAGCCTGCCCTTTTAGTTCAGCCATAGCAAGCTAGCTGCAGTACCTTAATTTCCCTACTCCTTTTGACTATATACATACCTGTTAGCATATTTTGATTAAGATCAAGAATCTGTAATTTGGTCAAGTTGCCAACCTCCCATGGCAAGGACCCAAAGAGATTGTTGCGTCCCAGTGACAACACCTACAGCGAGGAGATATTGAATATGGAGATTGGAATTGTCCCTGCAATATAATTCAGATGTGATGAAATTTTTTCAAGAAGTACATGGATAGTTAGAAGAAAACACTACAAGCTAACATTCAACACCAAACCTTCAAAATGGTTACGTCCAAGATACAAATGTTGCAGGTTACTTAAATGTCCAATTTCATTATATATGGGTCCATCAAACTCGTTCACTGATACAAACAATATTTGAAGTTTCGAACAGTTTTGGTAAGCTTAGAGGCATATGACTGCGTAGCTTGTTCATACTTAGATAAAGCTTTTCGAGCATTGGAAGACGATCACACATATCAGTTGGAAGATTTCCTGATAAGGTGTTATTTGTAAATGCGATGGATTCAAGTCCAGAGATATTAAAAATTGAGATTGGTATAGAACCTGTAAGTTGATTATGTTCTATTGACAAATGGTTTAGGTTTTGAAGATTGCCAATCTCTTTTGGGATGTTTCCTTGTAAGAAATTGTAAGAAAGATATACAGTCACCAACATTGACGCATTCGAGAGAGATGGAGGGATAAAACCTTTAAGCTTGTTTCCACCTAAACTTAAAAACCTTAGATTTTCAAGGTTTCCAATCTCATTTGGGATTTGTCCCTCTAAGGAATTGAATTTCAAATCCAAAGTTTGAAGCTTGGAAATATTAGAAAATAAAGAGGGGATGAAACCATTGAAACTATTATTCCTTAGAGTTAGAACTTGAAGTTGGTGTAAGACCCCGAACCAGGAAGGAACCTCCCCGCTAAAGTTGTTAAAGCCAAGTCTAACAAACCTTAACCGATGCAAACGTGCCATTTCTTGAGGCAAATTTCCATAGAAATTGTTGCTACTCAAGTCAAGAGAAACAAGAAATGTGAGATTTCCGAAATCAGGGGGAATTCTGCCTGTAAGAGCCATGTTGGAAATATTTAATGACTTCACTCTCTGGTGGTGAGAACCACAAGTGACTCCAACCCAATGGCAGACAGAAATAGTTGGAGACCAACTTTTATCCAACAAGTGAAAGGAGTCTGAAATAATTTGGGATTTTAAGGAAAGAAGAGCTGCTTGATCAGTGGTAATGTTGGTGTGAGTCATGGCTAAACTTGCCACAACCAAGTGAAACAACAAGAGAAAAGAGGTGAAGGCTTTCTCCATTAGTACTTTGGAAATGAGAAAGAACTAGGCGTGGTTAGTTAAAATCTATGTTGCTCGACTTTCCGAAAATGTTCCGTTTGCGTGTCGGATCCTCCAAAAATAGTTGCATCATCATTTTGGAGTCCGTTCAACATAGGTTAAAATGGGACTCTTGAGACTTCAAAAATAGTGATAAGTTGATCTTCCTTTTGCTCCAGTCTCATTTGTCACTTTCGATGTTGTCAGAAAGTTATGGAAAAATCTTTGTTAGAAGAAAAAAAGGAATTCCTCTAGCGGACCCCAAAGACGTGACTAATGTCAGTAAGGTTTTGCCTTTTTTATTTTCAAAGAGAAAGACAAGTCTACTCGGTGTTCTTCAGCTTCCAAACTTGAATATGGTTAAAGAAATGTCTTAATCATAGCATAATGCGTTGAAAATTTTACCACAGTTGCAAACATCTTAACATAACTATGAATAAAACAAAGGTATATAAGATATCATACACTAACACTAATAATATATCCAGTGTATTTCCTACAGTGTGGAGGTGGGGTCTGAGGAGGGTAATGTATATGCAAACCTTACCCCTACCTTGTGGATGAACGTAAAAAGACTTGTTCTCGGTTTAACAAAAAAAAACATTTTAAAGCACGTTTGAAAAAAAATAATAATAGTAAAAAAGCCATATTGAAAATAATAAAGATAATAATAATAATAAGATACTCGAAACAAAGAAAATAATATATAGTTAAAAAAATCGAGGGATCAAATAAAAGCAAATCTTTCAATTTAAAGACTAAAAAAAAATATCCTTGAAAAATTAACCGATTTTTATACCCTTCAAAATTGAATTATTTCTTCAAAAAAACAATAGAATATAGTATATAATTATAAAATTTAGTGCCTAAAATATAGGAGTTTAAAACCAACTAATACTAGAAAATTTTAAAACCGAAAAATAACGTGAACTAAGTTATAATGCATAAAATATAGGAGTTTGTTACCAATTAATAGTAGAACTTCTTAAAGTTACCTATCATTGGAAAACAAGAAGTACAATATTTTAAGCCACAACATAACGTAATATTTCAATGCCATTCTAACTCTTTTTTTTAAACTTATGAAAGAATAAATAAAAGAAAAAATAATTATAGTAAGCTTAAACGTGTAGAACATATAATTAGCCGCCTATCTTGTTTCGGCTTCAAAATCAGAGGTAGTCCTTAAATAAAATTCTATTTTCTACTATTATTTATACCAAAGTAGTCTATCAATTTATGTAGGATTTAAAAAATACGGGTAAATTATTATGATTAGAACATTAGTTCCTTTTTTTCCCAAAGACGTGTCTTTCAATTCAAATGTGACCGACTTTTATACCCTTCAAAATTGAATTATTTCTTAAAAAAAAATTAGAATATATCGTTTGATTTGGTAGGTATGACGATCTTTTAATATGTATACGATAATTTGGAACTCAAAAAAATCTCCATTAATGACTACTCATAATAAAAAATTACTTTCAAAAATGGATATACTAAATTACATCTCAATGTTCTTTGTGATGATTGATTTGAACATACTAAATAATTTTGATATGAGCAAGTATACTTGTGTATAGGCACATGATGACTCATGTGCTTTCTAATAGATTGGATTAATAAGAATTTGAGTTGAATAATTTCCTAGCGATAACTTTTGTATGAAATAATTTCTTCTGTATAAACAAACAAATGCGTTTCTAATGTGTGGGTAAGAAATTAAAAGGTTTAGACCTAAAAATGATTAATAATTGAAACAGAATAACGTCCAACTGAAAAAAGTTCGATGAAAGACAGGAGTGACGAAATGAATTTTAAGCTTTGTTTTCTTCATTATCAATATATCTTTATCTGGAGATATATATTAGACTTCATATACCTTAAGGTTTAACAAAAATTATCATAACTTACATAAAATAGTAAATAATAGTGCATTCTTTAAGTTATTTTCCAACTTTATTACATAACTTTGTGATTCCAGAATGTTTAGTTTCAGTTTGTCAAACATTATTCATGACTTGGTTTGTATTATATATTGCATTTTTTATTTATTTTAAGTAACTAATTTCGTATGGTGTACATATTCAATAGCATATGCAATTGAAAGTTTATTACTATCAATATGCATTTCTCGTGCAATCCACAAACATAGAGACTAGTTATACTAAAAGTGAGAAGGCTTTGAGTCAAAAGTTAATTTACGAATTTACTCGTCAAAAATAGAGCGACAATTTTGCTGTCACGACCCGAAATGTTCATCTTCGGGACCGTGGTGATGCCTAACATTTCACTTGCTAGGCAAGCCAACGTTAGAGTAATTTTAATCATTTTTAACAATTCATCTTAATTAAATAGTAATAAAATTAACAACTAGAATAATATCTGAATTTAGGTGAACAAATCAAAATAAATACGATGTCTAAATACCATCCCAGAACTGGAGTCACAAGTGAACAAGCTTCTAGAATAATACAACAAGGGTCTGAATAAAAATAAAGTTGTCTGAAAGAAAGCACACAGGTAAGATAAAGTAGAAGGGGACTTCAGAGCTGCGCACGCTCTGCAACTATACCCCAAGTCTCCTCTCATAGCTGAATCCGAGTAAATCTACAGTACGCTGCTATGACCAACTCCGATATCTGCACAAGAAGTACAGAGTGTGGTATGAGTACAATCGACCCTATGTACTCTGTAAGTGCCGAGCCTAACCTCGACGAAGTAGTGACGAGACTAAGACAAGTCGCTTACATTAACCTGTATGCAATAATAATAATAATCACAAGAATAGAAGTAAGACCGGTAAATCATATCAATATTTGAAGTCAATTGAGCAGTCATAAACCTTCAATTAATTTTCGTTGCGGCGTGCAACCCGCTCCAATAATATAAATTTAGAATAAAATCCGTTGTGGCATGCAACCCGATCCAACAATATAATCTTTCAATTTAATTCCGTTGCGGCGTGCAACCCGCTCCAACAATATAAACTTTCAATAAATCCGTTGCGGCGTGCAACCCGCTCCAACAATATAAACTTAAAATAAATCTGTTGCGGCGTGTAACCCGTTCCAATAATATTATTAAACAACTCTTAAATATAAAAATACTCTAATAAATACCATATTTAATAAGAAATTATTAGGCAACAAAGCATACCATAATTATGATTTATTTAGGAAATAAGTAATGACAAGTAGCAATTAATTATGGAGATCAGGGAGAAAATATATAATTTAATATTTAATAAGCATGTAGCAATTATAGCATAAATCCAAGACATAATATTAGACAAGAAATATGAGAGAAATAATTAATATAATAATTAATTCATGATTTAAAATAATTTATGATTTTCGGAAATATATGCAAGCAATCAATTTGACGACGTATAGGCACTCGTCACCTCGTCTATACGTCATTACACATGAAATTCACTTAACAAATCATTCAAGGGTTCCATTCCCTCAAGTCAAGGTTAATCACGACACTTACCTCGCTTCGCAATCAAATTCAAAATTTCAATAAACCTTTGCCTCGCGAATTAGTGTCTGAAAGCTTCAAATCTAGTCACAAGCAATTCAATATACTCAACACGAATCGTAGCAATTAATTCCATATGAAATTACTAATCTTCCGAAAAAAAATCCGAAATTCATCTCAAAATTCAATAGTGGGACCCACATATCAAATCTCAAAAAACTCACGAAAATCCTAACACCCATTCCGAGACAAGTCAAACCATACAAAAATTATCAAATTTCGACATCGGATTGCCTTTCAAATCTTCATTTTACATTTTTGGAAGATTTTATAAAAATCTGATTTTTCTTCCATTAATTCACGGATTCATGATGTAATTAAGTATGGAATGATGAAATATAATCAATATAGGATAAGGAACACTTACCCCAATGTTTTCCCTTGAAAATCTCTAAAATATCTCCCTTTCTTGAGCTCCAAATCGTAAAAATGGTCAGAACTTAAATATGCTGCCCAGTCATTTACCATATGTGATCGCAGGCAAACTCCCGCGATTGCAAAGCACAAAATTTTTCCAGCATTTTTTTTACTCTATGTGATCGCGGCCATTCTCCCGCGATCGCGAAGAACAAATGTTTTCCAACAGCCTTCTCCAACTCTTCCAGAAAGCTTCTAGTATAATGGTCATAACTTTTTGTACAACTCCAAATGCCAAATGGTTTGATTTTCTAAGGACTAGATACAAAGGGCTACAACTTTTATTTTTGAATCATCTCCAAATTCCTTATAGATTGCGAGACATAAGCTTCCAAAGTCGGGTCAGTGTAGCTAAAAGTTTCCTCTACGCGATCGCAAAAGGTTATCCGCGATCGCGAATCACTGGTGTGCCAATTTCCATCATATCAAATAGAGGTCCTCAGTTTACTTCACATTTCTGGAGAGCAGTACAGAGTGAGTTGGGGACCCGTGTAGAGCTCAGCACAGCCTTTCATCCGCAGACCGATGGACAGTCAGAGAGGACAATTCAGATTTTGGAGGATATGCTCAGGGCATGTGTGATTGACTTTGGAGGTCAGTGGGATCGTTTCCTGCCTTTGGCCGAGTTTGCTTATAATAACAGTTACCAATCCAGCATCGAGATGGCTCCATTTGAGGCTTTATATGGTCGGCGATGTCGTTCACCTATCGGATGGTTTGAGCCAGGTGAGGCTAAGTTATATGGTACTGATTTGGTAAGGGATGCCTTGGAAAAGGTAAAGTTGATTCAGGAGCGACTTCGTACAGCATAGTCCAGACAAAAGAGTTACGCGGATCAGAAAGTGCGTGATATATCAATTATGGTAGGTGAAAAAGTTCTCTTGAAGGTTTCGCCGATAGGGAATTTTGAGATTCGGGAAGAAGGGCAAGTTGAGCCCAAGGTTTATAGGCCCATTTGAGGTGTTGAAACGAGTTGGGGAAGTTGCTTATAAGCTTGCATTGCCTCCCAGCCTATCGGGAGTTCATTCGATTTTTCATGTATCTATGCTCCGGAAGTATCATGCCGACCTATCACATGTGTTTAGATTTCAGCACAGTTCAGCAAGATAATAGCTTGGGTTATGAAGAGGAGCCAATTGCCATTGTTGATAAACAGGTTCGCCAGTTGAGGTCCAAGAGGATTTCTGCAGTAAAAGTCCAGTGGAGGGGCCAACCAGTCGAGGAAGCGACTTGGGAGGCCGAGAACGACATGCGGAGCAGATATCCACACTTATTCAGCACTCCAGGTACAATTCTAAACCCGTTTGAGGACGAACGTTTGTTTAAGAGGTGGAGAATGTAATGACCCAACCGGTCATTTTAACTTTTAGAACCCTGTTCCCTAAAATAAAACTTCCTGTAGGTGCTTGTAATGATTTATGACTTGCGGGGATGGTTGGTTCGGGATTTGGAAGTGTTTGGGGTGAAACCGGAACATTTGGTTCCTTAAGTTGGCCTTAAAGTGCTAAGTTTGACTTCGGTCAACATTTTTAGAAAATGACCCCGGAATAGAATTTTGATGATTCCAACAGCTCCGTATGGTGATTTTGGACTTAGGAGCATTATCGAAATTTTATTTGGAAGTCCGTAGTGAAATTAGGCTTGAAATGGCTAAAATAGGAATTTAAAGTTTGAAAGTTTGACCGATGAGTTGACTTTTTGATACCGGAGTCGGAATCCAGTTCCGAAAATTTTTATAGCTCCGTTATATAATTTATGACTTGTGTGTAAAATTTGAGGTCAATCGGAGTTGATTTGATAGGTTCCGACATTGAATGTAGAAGTTGAAAACTCTTAGTTTCATTAAGCTTGAATTGGGGTATAATTCATGGTTTTAGCGTTGTTTGATGTGATTTAGAGGTTCGACTAAGTTCATATGATGTTTTAGGACTTGTTGGTATATTTGGTTGAGGTCCCGAGGGCCTCGGGTGAGTTTCGGATAGTTAACGGATCAAAAATTTGAGTTAAAAAGCTGCTGCAATTTTTCCTCTTCTGTTGGACAGTCTGGGCTGTGATCGAGCCCAGATATCGAGCCAGATATCGAGCCCAGGTATCAAGCCCATGGTTGACGAGGTACGGGCTCGAGCTAGTGTATCAAAGCCATGATCGAAGGTCCAGCTCGAGGGCCATGATCGAAGGCAAGGCTCGAGGGCCAGGATCGAGACCCAAGATCGAGGGTCATAATCGAAGGCTCAAGCTCGATGCCATGATTGAGGCTATGATCGAAGGCCCAACCTCGATGCCCTGATCGAGGCCATGACCGAGGTCCAGGCTCGAGCCTGTGATCGAAGCCGCGATCGAGGCCCTGTTCGAGGACCAGTTCCGAAGGCTGCTGGGCAATTTTATAAAAAGAGGGCATTCGTCCCATTTGCCATTTTTGACGAACTTAAGCTTGAGCAGAGACGACTTTTGGCAGATTTTCAAGGGAAAAACATTGGGGTAAGTGATTCTAACTCGGATTTGGTCTACATATATAAGTATATCATTGTTTTCACCGTAAATTAGTGTTTTGAGATTGAAATTTGGAAAAATCTAGAAATCTCATAGAAACAAAATTTTGAGATTTCGGTATCGATTCGGAGTCGGATTTGAGTGAAACTGGTATGGTTGGACTCGTAATTGAATGGGTTGTCGGATTTTGTAACTTTCGCCGGATTTCGAGATGTGGGCCCTGCGGGCAAATTTTTAATTAATTTCGAGATCTTTTCTTAAAAATGTAGTTTTTTCTTATAGAATTGATTCCTATAATATTTAGTGATTGTATCGGATTATTTTGGCTAGATTCGAGCCAGACGGAGTTGGATAATCGTGGAAAAGGCCTTATAGTGGATTAAATTGGAGCAAGACGAGGTAAGTCTCTTATCTAATCTTGTGAGGGGGAAATTACCTCATAGGTGATTAAGATTAAATAATTATTGCTAATTGTGGGGACTACGTACGTACGAGGTGACGAGAGTCCGTGCGTAGCTACTATTAATGCTAAAGTCCGGGTAGTTTAGGATTCAAAGCATGTATTACTTGTATAAATTGTATTCTTTGATTAATTAATATTAATTGATAAATATGAATATATTGTGAATTGTTTGATAAAGATACTAAAGGATGGAAATCTCATAGGCTTGATTTTCTATTTAAATCAATTAATTGTCAAAAGAAATTATTCTCCTTCCAAATTTATCTTATAATAAACATACTGTCCTTCCGGAGGCACATAAGAAAATGCCCTCCTTTCTTGTGGAGCGGGCCGAACGCCTCGACAAGATAGATGCATCTATAGATCGCGCCGCACGTCACTCGACAGTGTACACGACACTCTGGATCGGGCCGTACGTCCTCGGCAGAAATCGTGCTTAATAATAATAATAATAATTACACGATGCTTTAATAATTTATTTCAGCTTGTGAAGCTAATTAGTAAATTGGGAAATCTTTGGAATTTAATGAATTATTATTCTTGCTTGTTAAGGAATTAATTGTTACTCCTGTAAATGAGATTTAATTGATAAATTCGAATTTTTGAATTGAAGGAATTTAATTAATATATTGAGAATTGATACATTTGAAGGAATTTGATTATTTTCGCTGATTAAATAAATTATTGTAAATTCTGTAAATCATGATGATTTAAATATCCTAGTTTTATTTTAATTATTATTGACCTATAGTGAGTGTCAAGGTCGGCCATCTCGTCTCTACCACTTCGAGATTAGGCTTGATACTTACTGGGTACACGTTGTTTACGTACTCATACTACACTTGCTGCACTTTTTGTGCAGGATCTGAGACAAGTACTAGTGGAGGACCTATCATCACATACCCACGTCATCCCGAGGCATAGTGGTGAGCTGCCTTTCTGCGTCGTTCTGCAGCTACCAGTGTCTCTTCTGATATTTATATTCTGTCTATTTCATTTCAGACAGTATTTAGAGTTTTGTATAATCTACTAGATACTCATGCACTTGTGACACCGGGTCTTGGCATACACATTGGTAGAAATTGATATTTTATTATCTTCTTGGAATAAAAGTTTAACCAATGTATGTTTGACTTATTAGTTGGCTTGGCTAGCTGTAGTGTTGGGCTCCATTACGACCTATAGGTGAAATTGGGTCGTGACACTTCCCTGCTGAAGATGCTCAAACCACCTGCGGTATTCCTCTCTCAATGTAATAGGAACAAACTTATCCAGAAATAGCTGTGCGAACTGCTCCCAGGTAAGTGCAGGCGAATTAGCTGGTCTAGTAAATACATAATCTCTCCACCACCTCTTGGCGGAACCAGTCATCTGAAATACAACAAAATCGACTCTGTTTCTTTCAACTATTCCCATGTTTAGCAGCACCTCGTGGCAGCAGTCAAGATAATCATGTGGGTCCTGAGTAGGTGTACCATTGAAGTGAACTGGAAAGAGCTTAGTAAACTTGTCTAATCTTAATGAGGCCTCAGAAGACATGGCAGGCCTATCACTGGCCTGTGCCGCAACAACTGGTTGAACTATCCCAACTGGCGAGACTGCTGGAGGCTGATACTGGGGAGCCATCTGCTCTGAAGCGGGAGTAGTGGGAGTTTGTGCTCCTCCCCCAGCATGTGAGACGGCTGGTGCCACTGGAAATGTACCATTCTGGGCCACACCCTCTATTAGGCTTACCAAACGGACTAGAGCGTCCTGAAGTACTGGAGTAGCTATGAATCCTTCCGGGACCTGAACTAGTCCAACAGGTACAGTCTGAACTGGAACCTCCGCTTCGAAATCCTCCTGATGCTCCACAACAGGTGTTGCTTCTCGAGCCTTAGACTGAGCTCTACCTCTGCCTCTACCTCGACCTCTTGCACGACCTCAGCCTCGGCCTCTACCCCTGGCCATAGTTGTCACTGGGGGATCTGGCCCCTGTCCGTCGGTACATGTATTACGTGTTCTCGCCATCTGCGAGAGTATAAGAATAGAATGGTTCAATCATCGATGATAGAATAAAATCGCACAACAGAATATCTAAACTTTATAGCCTCTAAGAGATAAGTACAGACGTCTCTGTACCGATCCTTCAGACTCTACTAAACTTGCTCGTGACTCGTGAGACCTAAGTAACCTAGTGCTCTAATACCAACTTGTCACGACCCGAAATTTTCACCTTCGGGATCGTGATGGGGCCTAACATTTCACTTGCTAGGCAAGCCAACGTTAGAATAATTTTAACCATTTTTAACAATTCATCTTAATTAAATAGTAATGAAATCAACAACTGGAATAATATCTGAATTTAGGTGAACAAACCAAAATAACTACGATGTCTAAATGCCATCCCAGAACTGGAGTCACAAGTGCACGAGCTTCTTGAATAATACAACAAGGATCTGAATAAAAATAAAGCTGTCTGAAAGAAAGCACACAACTAGGATAAAGTAAAAGGGGACTTCAGAGCTGCGAACGTCGTGCAACTATACAGCAAGTCTCCTCTGATAGCTGAATCTGAGAAAATCTACAGTACGTCGCTGGGATCAACTCCGGTATCTGCACAAGAAGTGCAGAGTGTGGTATGAGTACAACCGACCCTATGTACTCTGTAAGTGCCGAGCCTAACCTTGACGAAGTAGTGACGAGACTAAGGCAAATCGCTTATATTAACCTGTACGCAATAATAATAATAATAATAACAGGAATAGAAGTAAGACCGGTAAATCATATCAATATTTGAAGTCAATTCAGCAATTATAAACCTTCAATTAATTTCCGTTGCGGCGTGCAACCCGCTCCAACAATATAAATTTAGAATAAAATCCGTTGCGGCGTGCAACCCGATCCAATAAATACCACATTTAATAAGGAATTATTAAGCAACAAGGCACACAATAATTATAATTTATTTATGAACAAACAATGGCAATTAACAATTAATTGTGAAAATCGTGGAGAAAATAGGCAATTTAATATTTAATATGCTAAATGTCAAGTAACAATTAAGACACATAATTCAAATAAGCATGTAGCAATTATAGCATGAATCCAAGACATAATATTGGACAAGAAATATGAGAGAAATAATTAATATAATAATTAATTTATGATTTAAAATAATTTATGATTTTCAGATAAATATGCAAGCAATCAATTTGACGACGTATAGGCACTCGTCACTTCGCCTATACGTCATTACACATGAAATTCACTTAACGAATAATTCAAGGGTTCTATTCCCTCAAGTCATGGTTAACCACGACACTTACCCCGCTTCGCAATCAAATTCAAGATTCCAATATACCTTTGCCTCGTGAATTTGTGTCTGAAAGCTTCAAATCTAGTCACAAATAATTCAATATACTCAACACGAATCGTAGGAATTAATTCCATATGAAATTACTAATCTTCCGAATAAAAATCCAAAATTTATTTCAAAATTAAACATTGGGACCCACGTCTCGAATCTCGAAAAAACTCACAAAATTCTAACACCTATTTCGAGACAAGTCAAACCATACAAAAATTATCAAATTCCGATATCGGATTGCCTTTCAAATCTTTATTTTACATTTTTGGAAGATTTTATAAAAATCTGATTTTTCTTCCATTAATTCACGGATTCATGATGTAATTAAGCATGGAATCATGAAATATAATCAATATAGGATAAGGAACACTTACTTCAATGTTTTCCCTTGAAAATCTCTAAAACAATCGCCCCTTCCTGAGCTCCATATCGTTAAAAATGGTCTCGTTTTCAGAACTTAAATCTGCTGCCCAGTCATTTACCCTATGCGATCGCGGACAAACTCCCGCGATCATGAAGCACAATTTTTTCCTGCATTTTTTATACTCTATGCGATCGCGGCCATTCTCTCGCGATCGCGAAGAACAAATGTTTTCCAACAGCCTTCTCCAACTCTTCCGGACAATCTCTAGTATAATGGTCATAACCTTTTGTACACAATTCCAAATGCAAAATGGTTTGATTTTCTGAAAACTAGACATAAAGGGCTACAACTTTTATTTTTGGATCATCTCCAAATTCCTTATAGATTGCGAGATATAAGCTTCCAAAATAAGGTCAGTGCAACAGAAAGTTTCCTTACGCGATCGCGAAAGGTCATCCGCGGTCGCGAATCACCGGCCAATTTCTCCCATTTTACTCATAGCGATCGCGGCCAATTACCCGTGATCGCATAGCACACTGATGTAGCCAAAAAACCAACAGCTAAAATAGCGTAGAAATTGTCTGAAACCACCCTAAAACTCACCCGAGCCCCTCGGGACCCCGTCCGAACATACTAACAAGTCTCAAAATATATAACAGACTTAGTCGAGACCTCAAATCACACCAAACAACGCTAAAACATGAATCACACCCCAATTCAAGCCTAATGAAACTAAAAACTTCCAACTTCTACATTCAATGCTGAAACCTATCAAATCAATTCCGATTGACCTCAAATTTGGCACACAAGTCATAAATGATATAACAAAGCTATTCTAATTTCCAGAATCGGGTTCTGACCCCGATATCTATAAAGTCAAATTCGCGATCAAACTTTGAAAACCTTTAGCCTTTAGATTTCTAGTTTCCGTTAAATGACGATAATTTGAGTTAGGGACCTCCGAATTCGATTTCGGGCATACGTCCAGGTCCCAAATCATGATACGGACCTACCGGAACTGTCAAAATACCGATCCGGGTCTGTTTTCTCAAAACGTCGACCGAAGTTAACTCAATTGAGTTTTAAGCTCTATTTCACATTTTAATCAATTTTTCACATAAAAACTTTCCGTAAAATTATACTGACTACGCACGCACATCGAGAAATAATGAATAGTTCTATTCGAGATCACAGAACACAAAAATAAATATTTAAAGTTAAAGATGACATTTTGGATCATTACATTTGCCCTAGAGCCAAAAAATTAAATGAGAGAAGTCAGTTGCAAAGAACCGGGTAAATGGGGAGGATTGTGGGAATATAAAGTAGGAGAAGAAGAAAACTGAATAACCACCCATTGAATAGGTCGGCTTTTTCAACCTCTTATCTTTTCTTGTTAGTGGGTGGTTAAGAAGTGCTATCAGAATAAAATTGTGAGTGTCACAGTTGATTTTCACTGTAACATTTTTATCAACTAGGCGTTAAGGTGTGTTCTTATGCGGAGTGTTGATCATATACTATTCGGCGTGCTGATTTTCTTGTTAGTGCGTATGATTAATTAGAAGAGTTGCACTTTATTATTTGGAAACGATGTTACATTGGCCATTGACACACCCTTTTTTACCCCAAAAGAGATACGCGTGTGGATTGTTGTGGTTAAAGGGTTTTTCCAATTGAAGTGACATTTTTTGATATAGGGATTATTCGCCACTTAAAATTGATTTTTTGTCATAACAGCGCTACGCAAGCGAATCCGCAGTAATGAAAAAAGATTATTAAAAGTTACTATCACGCTACGCAAGCGAATCCGCGATTATGGGGATTAATTAAATTAAAAATTAACTAAAACTATTGGATATGGTATGAGATTATTGAGTTAATTTAATTAATGTTTAAACATCACGTTATGCAAGCGAGTCCGTGAATAAAAAAGGTTAAAGCGCGCCTACTAGTTGCCAAACGCTTAAATTAATTATAAAAGAGACTAAGTAATTTAATAAAAGAAAAATCTGATTTTTATCAAGATTATTTGACTAAAACAAATCATATAAAAAAAGGTTGGGCCAACGTATATATTAATTTTAAAGAATGGGTGGCTTTAGAGATTGCAAAGCAATGAGTTAGTTTACTGATTCATTAAAAAAACAGCCAGCTAGTGGACTAGAATATTATTGGTCCAGCTAGAATTACTAAAAGATATGGGCTAGCTGAATTATTATTACAAATGGGCCATATTATATGGATTCACTTGGCCCAACTAGCTATATAGAAGAAAATGGGCTAGTAAAGCCCAATGTACAATGGGCAACCAACCTAGATCCACATTGCAAATCTAGCCACTTCTAATAATAAAGGATGCAATTAGTGAGTCACAATTTATAGAACTAACCACTTGCAAGAAATCAGTTATTAATGGCTAAAACAAACCCATTTCATGATAAACCAAACCTTGCTGAAATAACCGCTACTATTTTAGACATGATTCCAATTGCTTTTCTAACTTCAAATCCCTAAACCTCAAAACAAAGATCTTTAAGCTATGTACTAAATTTAAAATGCAACAGAAACTTTATCATATGAAGTTTAGCACAAACAAAGGATTTGACAACATTAGTAATTCAATTTTCAACACTAGAACATTTCTTTCAATACTAAAACATTCTTACCTCACTCATTCTTTAAACTACTCGCTATGGGTTAAGTAATTCAAACTAAAAAAAATATGGATCCACAGATCTGCCAACTATGAAATAAAACCAAACTATTCGACTACAATAATAAACAGATCATGAACAACAGATTTTAGCACTCAAATATTCAGCAAACTCTTTGGAGATAATTGCTCAAAACAAACTAAAACAGGCCCATCTTTTTATCATCTTCTATTAGAGGAAAGAACCTGCATTTTAATTGTTTAGAAGGTTACATGAAAAGCAGAAATACAACGGTAATAGTAGCAGAAATAGTAGAAATATCAACAACTCAAGTGTTGAGATGACCCTAAAAACTCAACAAAGATGCTTGAAACTAGTAGCTATCAACTTCACAAATTGCCTAAGGGATCTTTCTATTTTTCTCAAAGTTTTTGCACTCTAGAAGACACTCACAAAGCTCAGAATTTTCGGCTCACTCTTTGATGTTCAGCTGCCCTCTTTTTACTCTCAAAGTTGTGTTTTTTAGTGTGTAAAAATGTCTAGCAGATGTGTGATAGAGTGTGTCTAAAGCGTGGAGAGGGTAGAAATTAAGTAATCAAATAAAGTCACTTTTCGGACAGATTTTGGTTCACCAAAAATCTATCCAAAAAGGACTGATTTTGTGTGCTAAACACTATTCAAAGGGCTGTCCAAAATGTGCAAGGACAGCCTAAAAATTTGCTTTAGCAGAAGCAAGGTTGAAATGTTCAAAGGGCTGTCCAATTCGAGAAGCACTTTGTTTAAAAAAAAGTGTTTTTCAAAGTTGAAGTGTTTGGCCAAGCGTTTGGAAGAAAAAAAGTGCTTTTGAGGAGAAGCAGAAGCAGAAGCAAAAAAAAGTAGCTTCTCTTCAAAAGCACTTTTGAGAAAAAAATACTTAAAAGCAGTTTTTAAAAGCTTGGCCCAACACTAATTGCTACTCAGAAGTGCTGTTCAAATTAATTAGCCCGACACAAATTGTTTCTCATCAAAAGTGCTTTTGAAAAAAAACGTTTCTCAAAATAAGCTGATTTTTGTAGCATGGCCAAACATGCTATAAGAAATTGAACTATAAATCAACTAAGAGAAACTCAGAACCTAATAACTAAAAATCAAACAAAGCAAGTGTATTATCCAAACTAACTAATTGAAACCATCAGCTTAACATATCACATACCAACTAACTGTTTCCTTAAAACAACTATGACTAAACAACACACTTGAATAAACAGAAACTCAACATATTAACATCTAAATGGACCTAATAACCAATTGGTAAACAACAGGTAATCAAAATAATAATCAAGTGATTACACGAAATGACTACGAACATAGATGAAACAACAACGAAATTTACACTATAACAAAAACTACAATCAAATAGGAGAAAACAAAAAATCAGAAACATGAAGGAAAAGATTAGGGTTCGAGTTTACCCAATTCCAGGGACATTCGAGGCCGAGTCGAGCGACGAGACGATACCGGAAGCTTCAAATAACGACTGTCTGACCCCGAAACACGCATTTCTTTCGGGCAGGCGCTAAAACAAATGAGTTCCGGCGTCTTGCCAAAAGGAAACGGGCGTCTTTGAGTCGAGAAGTGGACTAAAATGGAGATGCGGTGGTTGGGGGGTGGTACGATAGTGGTGGTTTTGGGTTGGAGATAAGAAAATGAGAGGAAAAGAGGAGGAAGGTATAAATTTTATAGGAGTTGGGGCCACCGACCCGTGGCGGAGCGACGACATTTATGGGTGAAATTAGAGGGGAGTGTAGGTATCGTGGAGCTCTATCCATTCATGTATGTGTTTTAGGGTGGCAGTGGCCGGAGCTTCACGAATTTGGACCAAAAAGGTGACGGCTAGGGTTTCCTAGATCTAAATATTGTGGAATTTAAGCTGGTTTTGAGGGATTTGGGTTGGATATTTGGAAAGAGAAGGTTAATGGGATTGTATGGTGCGATTTTGGGGTGGTTTGAACGAAAACCGCCGCCGGTGAGCAATTTCCGGCGGCAGAGCAAGGTGCAGTGGGCGGAGCTTGTGGGGAGAGAAGGGAGAGTGAAGAGAGAGGAAGAAGGAAAGAGATAAAGGGAAAATGGGGCAAACTTTTGGCCTCTCTAGGTCTTAAATACCTAGAAGAGAGATCAAATGATGGCCAGTGGATGAGGGAGAGATGAAGGGATGGGATTTGATCTTGGTTCACTTAATGAAACAACGTAGTTTTGAGGAATCCAGTTGGGGCATTGAGCTGGGCAGGTCTGGTGCTTTGGGCCGCCGATTTTGGTCTATTTTTTGGCCAATTTTGGCCTTAAAATGACAAGACCAATTCCCTTAACCCCATTATATAACTATTTAAAAATTCAATTCTAAAATCTAAAAACAACACACACACATATACACAATAAACTTTAAAAGAGTGTAATGCAGGAGAAAAGAAAGAGAAAAAATTAGGTATTTACAGCTGCTCCTCTTTGTTCGAGAACATGAAGAGTTTTCATGCAAAGAAAGTGAATGCCATAGCTAATTTTGCTCTTGTATCACTCCAATGAAAGCATTTTTGAAAAACGTGACCGAACCTTGCTTCCGAGGTTGCCTGCATATCTTTGGCTATAAAGGAATCAGGTCAGTGTAGTTCTGGAAATATTTTGGTAGATGCGACTACCAGACACTGGAGTTAAGACTGTTGTTGTTGTTGTTGTTGCTGCTGCTGTTACTATAGAGAACTACATATGCTTGCAAGATAAGAGTTACGAAATTCCTATCTGTGTCTTCTGGAGTCAAATCTTGATTCTTGACTCGCTTACCATAGATTGGATCTTGATGCTCTTTGAGGAAAAGATTATGGTTCTGTCATGCCCCAAAACCGAGGAGCGCGACCGGCGCTCAACCGAGTGAACCCGACCGAGCAAGCCTGTTAGATTACATTCTACCCAATTCATCCACGAATAAAGATAATACATATTATCTTGAATTAGACAAAAATGTGTTCACGTCTACAATACCAATTCATTTCCAATAGTTTCATCATTTTTAAAATCTCAAATGGACAAGTAATACAACCACAACATAACATAATTTTTCTTTTTCCAGCACCAATACACAACCCACACTATGTCTACGGAGCCTCTATAGATAAAGAAGAGTACAATGATAATGCCGGAAATAAGGCCCCGGCTATACCTCAAACCGAATACACAAAATACAAAAGATACATGACCCCGGAATGAAGTGGAGCTCACCAAGTCAGCTGGGAAGAAGGTGTACTGCTATCACCGATCAATATCTCCTGTTGTGGAACCACCTGCATCCATTTAAAGATGCAGCGCCCCCGGCAAAAGGGACGTTAGTACCGTCGAATAGCACTAGTATGTATAACTAAACAGTCTCTCAATAGAATGACAAATAATACAAACAAGATTATCATAATATCAATGAAAGCCTTAATTAACATTAAACTTCAGTTTTGGATCAAACCTCACATTGGGAGATTTTTAGTATCGATATACCATTGTCCACAATACCATTATTCACAAAACTAGTACCACCGTACTCTTAGCACGGAGTCCGATCACGACCCGATCAGCTAGGCTATCTCATTAGAGACATCAACTACAATTTCTCTCAATATCAATACCACCGTCTTTAACACGGAGTCCGATCATGACCCGATCGGCTAGGCTATCCATTAGGGACATCAATCACAATTACCATTTCAATTACAATTTCCAGCACAATCACCACCATGTGAGCGGCATGGTGTCCAATCACGACCCGACCGGTTAGGCTGTCTTATATGAGACATCAACCTTTTTATATCAATCATCGCATTTCGTATTACTTTCACATCTTTTCATTTTATTGGCACTAATGGCCATGATTATAAGATCATTCTTGGCACGTTGGCCATATTCAGTATTTCATGCTCACCTTATTAATTTCAAATATCATTATCATCGTCAACAACAAATACAATTCAAATCAAGGTGTGTAGTACACATGTGAGCAATTTAGAGTCTAAGGCACATAGAGATATTTCACAAAATTTTGCATAATAGCCTTCATTTAAACTTGACTTAAAGTCTAAACATTATTAATGCACAACCCATATTTTAACACATCCTCAATTGGTAACATAACATGAATAAAGCATTTGGGATGTTTGTTGAACCTATATCTCTCAACCCAATCTTACATGGAATAGCCAGTTTCATAATGAATCACTCGGGACTTACATAATTTATATTAATATCATGGGATTCAATTCTAAGAGAAGAGTTTAGCCAATATACTTCACTTGAGCTTCCTTAAACTCTAAAACGTTCCGAATTCTTAGCAACTTCAATCTATTATAGAAATAAAACAAATTGAATCAAAATTTTGAAGATGATCATGGTTCTAGCTCACTTGAGCATTTTATCAAACACTAGGTGTGCATAAAGTTTCAATGTCCTTTTTATGAAGGATTCCATCCTCCCACAACCCAATATTTATTATTTTTAGCTCAACAATCTTCCTACACCCTTTGATAACACATGCATGTAAAATAAACAACTCTCATGTCCAAAATTTATCTTGATAGTTACCTATTTTTAGAAGATTTCGAAATTAGGGTTTAGGGTGTAGAATCTTACCTCTAAGATGAAGACCTAGTGAGATTCCCTTTATTCTAGGACACTCTCTCTCACTCTAAAATATCAGATTACGTCTCAAAAATGGCCCAAAGAGTGTATTTAACAAAATTGGGTTGGGTTTAAAAACCCAAAAATAGAGCTCCGGAACAAGGTATGCGATCGCATAACCGATATGCGGACCGCATATAGGTCTCATAATTGGTTACAAAATAGCCAAAAGAACTGTCTGTGTATGCGGTCACTATGCGGTCCGCATACCTGTTATGCGGTCGCATAATGCACCGCATAACAGTTATGTGGTCGCATAGTCGACCGCATAGTTTCTTCCAACCGACCCAATTAACTGCCTCACTCTGCGGCCATTATGCGGTCCGCAGAGTGGTTCTGCGGTCCCATAATGGACCGCAGAAATGCACTTTTCCGCCAAATATTAACTGCCTCACTCTACAATCCTCAAACACGTAAGCCTAGTCTGGCACTGTGAAACATTATTTTCTTTGCAAATTTTACCAGGCTTTACACTTAAGTACTTCGAAATTTTTCGGGGTGTTACAGGTTCATTCTCGATTACTTGGCCCTATCAGAATTTGAGAAAATGAAACTTGAGAAGTTGAGTTGCTGACACATTATCAAAGCTAACTCCAACTATCTTGTGATAAAAAATATTTTTTCTTCTGATGAGAACTGAAACTGCAAGCTTTAATCATCACTTGTGCTCTACGGTGGGGCCTGCAAAGCCATCAAAGACGAACAAAACAAACAAAATCTTTTGCCCCAGTTTGGCAATCGAAATATTTTGTGAGTTGTTAGAGAAAAGCAATAAACTATCTAATTTGTTGAAAGAAAGACAAAGAAAGTAGTATAAACTAGTTATGCGATGATATGCAACCACAGGTTGGTACCATGTATTACCCTGTGTTACCAAAAGGAAATGTAACCAGGGGTTGGTACCCTGTATTACTGAAGAGGAATGTAACCAGGGGTTGGTACCCTGTATTACTGAAAAAGGAATATAACCTGGGATTGGTACTCTATATTACTAAAAAGAAAATGTAACCATGGGTTAGCGTCCTGTATCACTAAAAGGAAATATAACTAGGGGTTGGCGCCCTGTATCACTAGAAAGGAACGCAACCAGGGGTTGGTACCCTGTATCACTGAAAAGGAATGCAACCAGGGGTTGGTACCCTATATCACTAAAAGGAAATGTAATCAGGGGTTGGCGCCCTGTATCACTAAGAAGGAATGAAACCAGGGGTTGGTATCCTGTATTACTTAAAAGGAATGTAACCAGGGGTTGGAACCTTATATTACTAAAAGGAAATACAACCAGGGGTTGGCGTCCTGTATCACTAAGGGAACGTAACTAGGGGTTGGTACCCTATATTACTGAAAAAAAGCTAAATCCCTCTAGAGAAAAAAGGTTCTACCTGAGTCAAGCTACGTAAAATAGGTTGAGCAAAGAGTACTTCTACTCGGAAATATGAGCTGGATCCCCCTAGGCGAAAAAGTTCTACCTGGGTTAAGCTACGTAAAACAGCCTGAGCGAAGAGTACTTCTACCTGGAAATATGAGTTGGATCCCCCTAAGCGAAAAGGTTCTACCCGAGTTAAGCTACGTAAAACAGCCTGAGCAAAGAGTACTTCTACCCAGAAAAATGAGTTGGATCCCTCTAAGCGAAAAGGTTATACCCGAGTTAAGATACTTTAAATAGCCTGAGCGAAGAGTACTTTTACCCGAAAATTTGAGTTGGATCCCCCTAAGCGAAAAGGTTCTACCCGAGTTAAGCTATGTAAAATAGCCTGAGCGAAGAGTACTTCTACCCGGAAATGTGAGCTGGATCCCCCTAGGCGAAAAGGTTCTACCCGAGTTAAGCTACAAAAATGGGAGGTATGAACAATAGTGATGCATGCCAAAAATAAAAAAAAATGGAGTTTTGAGGAACTTACCTTTGGTGACATTCATCCTTTAATAATCGCCATTCTACACTGCTTTGTTCTAGCTTCAAACAAAGAAACATTGTGAATTTTCAAAGTGGTGGTCGGTTTGTGGCCTTGATGCCCTGAGTAGTTTGAATTCACGGCCACTCCGCTGTCGAAGAATTGATTCTGTCAGTGTGGTACCAAGGTGCTCGAATACTCTGTATCGCTTTCTGGAGACCTTGACTTTCCGACATTGCCTCCGACCGTTTCACACCCGGATGTCCATGGTACCGCTAACCGTTGTCCCTAAGGCAAGGCAATTTTTTCCTTTAAAATCAAACTTAGCTGTCTTGTACCCGGTACCAGTTTGTGTCCGTAGTGCTTATAAACTTTTCTCATGAAGCAATTATTGCTTAGGTTACCTTTTCAGTTTCTTTGAGACACTTTGTTCGGCTTTATCAAAAGAGATAACAGATGGATTTGTTCCTTTGTCAATGCCGTATATGCCCCAAATTGTGCTCGATATTACGGGGAACTTGTAGCCAGTTTTGCAGCCATTTCTTTGCTTTGCTTTTGATGCAAGATTAGACTGAAAGGGACTCAAAGAAAAATTATGGGGAAAACAGAAGAGCAATTTAAAGCGAAAACGGAATTGTGTCTAAACAAAAGGTGTCCCTTTCGGGGAGAGGAATGGGGAGACTTATCTGGAGGTATGTGCCGACTTCAATGAATCATGAAATGTATTTTGGACTGGAAGCCTGATCCGTCTGAGTTGTCTAATTCTCAAAATCTGTCGCAAATGTTCATCTTGAAATTGTCTTGGTTGTGCTCATGCAGGAGTATCGAAGACCCTCATTCGGCTAATAGCGCCCTTTGCGGGCTTTTTCTATCTAACCTCTCTCATTTCTATACTCACTGTCGCCTTATGGTGCCAATATGGGTTTTCACCAATAAGAGTGGGTTTTCACCAATAAGACTCTTATTTCTCTGCTCACTGTCACCTTACGGTGCCCATACAGATTTTCACCGATGAGACTCTCTCATTTTTTTTTCTTTTTTCTCACCGCCCTTGACTAAGATACTGCATGCGGCAGGTTGTCCAATACCCTTGGCATGGTGACTTCAAAATCCTTAAAGATCGATAAGATGGTCTTAACGGGAAAAAGGTGAATAGAACCTTGAATTGAATTACAACTTTTGGAACCTTTTATAGAATTACCATAAAAATAAAACAAACTTCTTCCTAGTTTTGGAGTATTGGGGATATGAATATTTTGTTCTGATAAGACCGAATCCAGGGTAAGGCTGTCTATGTATCTTTTCGGAATCAGGTCGAACGTTGTTCAATGACTCAGAAGATTTGTTGTTTGATTTTTTTATTTTTATTTTCTTCTCTTTTTTTCTTTTTCTTCCTTTTCTTTTCTTTTTTTTATTTTTTACAAGTACATAGGTTTCAAAAAGAGGAAAAATAAAGAAGACAAATACGACTCAAAAGGGTTAATTAAAGGTTGATACCTATTTGGGATAGTGAGCAATGATAGCCTTCGTTATCTCGATCTGAGAAAATCATGCGAGAAAGTTCCGCAATGGATATATATCAAACATAATATCTTTTGACTGCATCTGCGTTAATAGTCATGTTTGGTACCCGTCCTTCTTCATCTACCAAGTGCAAGGCCCCTTTTGGTAACACTTTCTTGATGATGTAGGGTCCTTTCTAGTTCGGCACTAACTTTCCTTTAGCTTCTACCTGGTGTAGAAAGATGCATTTCAAAACGAGCTGGCCTACCTCAAAGTGCGTTGGGTGCACTTTCTTGTTATAAGCGCGTGCCATTCTTTGCAGGTATAACTAGCCAAAACATACTGTTGCAAGCCATTTTTCATCAATCAGCATTAGCTGTTCTGATCGGGTCTTGACCCACGCAATGTCTTCAATCTCCGATTACAAAATGATTCGGAGAGTAGGAATTTCGACTTCAACTGGTATTATAGCTTCTGTTCCATATACCAGTAGATAAGGAGCTGCACCAATAGATGTGCGAGCAGTCGTGTAATATCCCAAAAGAGCAAAAGGTAACTTTTCATGCAATTGCCTAGACCGTTGGATTATCTTCCTGAGAATCTTCTTGATGTTCTTTTTTGCCGCTTCAACGGCTCCATTAGATTTTGGTCGGTAAGGGGTAGAATGGAGATGCATAATTTAAATTTCTCGCATACCTCCTTCATCATATGACTATTTAGATTGGCTTCTTTGTCGGCGATAATGGTCTTTGGGATACCAAAACAACAGATGATGTAGGAATGAACAAAGTCTACCACTGGTTTCTTGGTGACTGCTTTGAAAGTGACGACCTCCACCCACTTGGTGAAGTAATCAACAGTGACCAAAATGAATCCATGCCCATTTGAATTCTTTGGCTCGATAGGTCCAATAACATCCATTCCCAAAGCAATGAAAGGTCAAGGAGAGGACATGGGATGCAACTCCGAATGAGGCGAGTGAATCTGGTCACCATGAATCTGGCATTGGTGACACTTGCGAACAAAACTGAAGCAATCTCGCTCCATAGTAAGCCAATAATACCATGCCCGCAAAATCTTCTTTGCCAAAATGTATCCATTCATGTGAGGTCCACATACCCCCGCATGCACTTCACTCATGATCTGCTCAGCTTCTGTGGAATCTATGCATCTCAACAGGTTCAAGTCTGGGGTCCTTTTGTAAAGGATTTCCCCATTCAGGAAGAAACCACCGGCGAGCCGCCTTATATTTCTTTTTTGATCTCCTTTGGCATGCTCCGGGTATTCCCTTGTTTTCAAGAATCGTTTTATGTCATGATACCATGGTTCACCATTTGGTTCTGCCTAAATTGTATTGCAGTAATCGTATTGATTCCGAACTTGGATTTCCAATGGATCAATATGAGTATTGCTTGGATAAGGGAGCATCGAGGCTAAGGTAGCCAAGGCATTGTCTAGCTCGTTGTGAAACCTAGGAATGTACCTGAACTTAATGGATTTGAATCTTTTTCTCAGGTCTTGTACACATTGTCTGTATGGAATAATCTTGATGTATCAAGTCTCCCATTCGCCTTTGTCTTGCCGGATAAGCAAGTTGGAATCTCTCATAACCCATTGCTCATGCACGTCAAGACCGAGGGCCATTTTCAGACCCATGATACAAGCCTCGTATTTTGTCGTGTTATTGGTACAAAAGAACTGAAGTCGGGCCGTTGCAAGTTAATGTTGTCTAATAGGTGAGATGAGGATTGCCTCGATCCCAACTCCTTTGATATTGACAGCCCCATCAAAATACATTTTCCATACATGGTTGTCGTCCTAAACTACTAAGTTGATCTCTTCGTCTGGGAAGTATGTGCTCAGTGGCTTGTAATTATCATCAACTGGATTCTCTGCCAAATGAGCTTCCAAAGACTATGCTTTCATTAAGGTGCGAGTGACATAAACAATGTCGAACTCTATGAGCAAAATTTTCCAGTGGGCATTGGTTTTGGAAGATGTACTTAAAAGGATCCATTAAGTATATGAGGTAAGTAGTGTAGGCCAAAAGATAATGCCTTAGCTTCTGAGTGACCCAAGTGAAGGCACAACATGTCCTTTCTAAAAGGGTATACTTAACCTCATAATTGGTGAACTTCTTTCTCAAATAATAGATTGCATGTTCCTTTTTCCATGTCACATCATGTTGTCCCAAAATGCATCCAAAGGAATTATCCATCACCGATAGTTATAAAAACAAAGGCCTAACAGGTTCAAGTGGGACAAGTACAAGGGTTTTTAATAGATAATCTTTGATCCTGTCAAAAGCTTTTTGTCAATCGCATGTCCACTTGATAGCAACATCTTTTTTTAGCAACTTAAAGATGGGATCGCAGGTGGTTGTGAGTTGAGCAATGAACCTACTGATGTAATTCAATCTCTCAAACAAACTCATGACTTCATTTTTATTCTTCGGGGGTGAAAGATCTCGAATGGACTTTATCTTAGATGGATCCAATTCTATGCCTCTCCAGCTGACTATAAAATCAAGGAGATTCCCATACGGAATCCCAAATGCATGCTTGGCTGGATTAAGCTTAAGGTCATACCTTCGCAGTCGTTCGAAGAACTTTTTCAAATCGCGCACATGATCAGCCCGTGTCTTTGACTTTATGATGACATCATCGCCATATACTCTAATCTCTTTGTGAATCACGTCGTGGAAAATAGTGGTCATGGCCCTCATATAAGTTTCCCCTGCATTCTTTAAACCGAATGTTATGACCCTATAATAACACGTACCCCATGGAGTGGTGAAAGCGGTCTTTTCTGCATCATCCTCGTCCATTAGAATCTAGTGGTATCCGGTATAGTAATCCACAAAAGATTGTATATCATGCTTTGCGCAATTATCTACAAGGATGTGGATGTTTGCTAAAGGAAAGTTATCATTTGGACTCGCTTTGTTCAAATCTATGTAGTCAACATACCCTTAGTATTTCCACCCTTCTTTGGCACAAGCACAACATTTGCTACCCAGGTAGTGTATCTGACCCCTCCGACCACATTAGCGCTTAATTGCTTCATAATTTTCTCTTAGATTTTATCACTCATGTCCATTTTAAATTTTCGTTTCTTTTGTTGGATTGGTGGAAATTCAGGATACATGCAAAGCTTATGAACCACTAGATCAGCACTTAAACCCGACAGATCATCATAAGACCAAACAAACACATCTTTGTATTCAAATAAAATCTGAACCAAGGCATCTCTGGTTTTTGTTCTGTGTGAATGCTTATCTTTGTTTCTCTAATTTCTTTAGGACTTCCGATGTTAATTGACTCAGTTTCATTGAGGTTGGGCTTAGGCTTATTTTTAAATTGTTCCAACTCTCTTTTTATTTTCTCAACAACCTTATCTTCATCATATTCAACCTCTTGATGTATTATTTCAAAATTAGACAGCTTTGAAGATCTGGAAGTGAATTCCCCATGCATGTCATGTTATTAAAGCCGACATTAACAAAACTGAAATGAAAACAAAATGACAGGAATTAGGAAAAGCAAAAGATATAAAACTTAATACGAAACTGATCTGCATTTTATTGAATTTGAAAGGATAAAGGGTTAACAACAAAACAAAACAATCATACTGAGATGTTTGGGTTACAACCCTGAAAGTAACCCAAATACAAAATAGAAACTGCAATAGCAAACTACCAAGACTCCTTCATTGTGGGGAGATGAGTTGTTTCCTAGTTGTTGAGCATGGTGTCTGGGTCAATTAGTTGCATATCAGCACGACTAGTGCCTTCACCAGCCTGAATCATATTCACTTAAGAAAACATCTGGCTGAGGCCATGGAAAATTTCATCAATATTTTCTTGTGTCGAGGAATTTTGGCTCTCTTGGAGTCGTGGCTTGACAAAAGTGTAGAAAATGTGAGGGATCGGTTTCTGCCAGACGCACCCATGCTTTTTGCGCTGCTTGGCTTTGTCTTCATATGCTTGTCTTGGCCTGAAACCTAAGCCAAAAGTACCTTTGTTACCAAAGGGAGAAATGGGTTCCGAAATTCCTTGCAATGACGCCCCCAAGCCTTTTCCTGGCTCATAACCCTGTCTCAGCATAAGTGCAGCCACCATTACAGATGTGGCGGAAAGACGAGGATGTAGAATGGGCTTTCCTTCTTTAACATGGTCCACATCAACCACTTCGAAATCCTGATAGGCAATGGACTTACACCCTTCCTTGGCCTCAATACACGGGATTAACGAGTCTTTATGAATGGATTACTCGTCTTCTTCGTGAACATTAATTTCTTGCATGTCATGCTCGAACTTAAGCATCTGATACAAGGTGGATGGCACAGCTTGATCCATATGGATCCATGGCATTCCAAGAAGAAAGTTATAAGAAGTTTTCATGTCCACTACTTGGAAGATAATTTCAAATCAACCAGCCCAATTGACATAGTGAGGCCGATTTCCCCCAATGGTATCTCTCACTGAGCCCTTGAAAGCCTAGATGCGGACATTGATAGGTTGGATTCTGTCTGTATTTATTTTCATGATTTGCAAGGTAGAGAGAGGGTATACATCTACACTCGAGCCTCCATCAACTATGACTCACTTTACATAGTGCCCCTCACATTTGACAGTTAGGTGCAAAGCCCTATTGTGCCTGGCTCCCTCCTTGGGAAGTTTATCATCAGTAAAGGAAATTTTGTTCACCTCAAAAATCTGTTGGCCATCTTCTCTAACTGATTCATTGTGGTCTTATCTGAGACATGTGCCTCATTCAGGATCTTGATTAGTACACATGCATTCTCTTCTGAATGTATGAGCAGAGATAGCAGTGAGATTTGAGCGGGAGTTTTTCTCAACTGATCAATGAATGAGTAATCCTGAACTTTCATCTTTTTCAAAAACTCTTCCGCCTCTTCTTCAATGACTGGTTTCTTTATTGGCATTTGGCCTTTTCTGATTTTCTTGGCCTTCCTCAACTCTTCTGGAGAGTAACACCTCCCCGAAGCCAAACCTCTAGTTTCCCCCACTTCTTTTATGATTTACTTGCCTTTGTAGGTCACCACAATTTTGTTGTAGTTCCAAGGAATGGTTTTTGTGTTTGTCACACGGGGTTGCACGGCGGGTTTGATTATGATCTGCTCTGTTATACCTTTTGTACCCCCTTGACTCTGACTCATGACGGGGTGGCCGCCCAGGAAATACAACCTTGGGCTTGGAAAACTGGAATGAACTTCCGACCTCTAGATTTTTGGAACAAATAAAGTTGCCTTCTATGAGCTCTGGGCGCCTTTCACAATCAACGGCACATCTCGGCTTGGACTTGCTTCCAATCATGTTCCTTCTTGAATCGTTCCCACTGTTATTTTTTCTCGACCAACCGGCTTGTATTCTTGATCTCGGTCAATCATTCCCATGAAATGAACACCATTGTGTGCTAGCAACGGGTTATTTGTAACATTAGGAAGGTCTTCTCCATTTGTTACCACAATCAACTTTTCAGCGATCAATTTTTCTATGGCTCTTTTCAAAGTCCAATAATTATCAATGTTATCCCCCTGGGCACATGAATGATATTCACATCTAGCATTTGCTTGAAATCCATGTGAATCGGGATGCAAATGGTGGGAGCGACGGGTCCAATCACTCCCTTCTGCTTCAACTTCTGGAACAAACTAGAGTATGATTCAGCCAATGGAGTGAATTTTTCCACCGGCCTCTACTCTCGACCATAATCCTCCCTGCGACGAGCATTGTAGACCCAAAAATTTTGCTGATGAGGTCGGGGGATCCTTGAAGCTGGTGCCTGTACATGTTGATTGGGAGGCCGAACATAAGACTGGGCATTAAACACTGTATATTGTGGTGGACCCACAGAGTATTGAGGAATTGGCGGGGAATAATAATGTTTAGAGTAGCTGGAATGCCCCTGCTGAACTAGCACATAAGGGTGCGATGCTCCTCTTTGAACTTCCCTGGACCCCGAAGTCATCATGGATCCTTCATCTCTCTTCTTTCTATTTGCCAAACTTCCCGACCCATTTTGGATTGCTTGGATGGTGGCTTTGAGAGCGGTTTGACTTACAATTCTGCTAGTCTTAAGGCCATTTTCGATCATCTCTCCTCTTTTGATTGCTTCTGCAAAAGGTCTACCTATCGCGGACATCATGTTCTAAAAGTAATTAGACTCTTGAGCCTCCAGAAAAACAGTGATCAACTCGTGGTTATCCATGAGTGACTTAACTATAGTTGTTTCTCCCTCCACTTGATGGCATACTCCCTAAAACTTTCAGTCGGCTTTTTTTTTTCATATTGGACAGGCAATTACGATCCGGTGCAATATCAATATTGTACTAAAATTGTTTGACGAAGACCTGTGCCATGTCGTCCCAATATGCTAGTGAGAGATATCTTGGTCAATGAACCATTTAGAGGCTACTCCCACCAAACTCTCCCCAAAATAAGCCATCAGTAATTATTTTATTCCTTCATACCCCTCAACTGGTTGCAATACCTTTACAAGTAGGCGATAGGGTCGCCGTGTCCATCATATTTCTCAAATTTTAGGGTCTTGAACCCTGGTGGAAAATGGATGTGAGGGAACATGCATGGATCACTGAATGAAACACTTTTGTGACTACATAGTCCTTGTATGTTCTTTATGTTCTACTCAAAACTTTTCATTTTTCTGGCCATCTCATCTGGATTACCCGTCTTGGCAGCCTTTTAAGTTTCCACTGGCGACTCGTACTAAGGAGTCTGATTGTTTCGCGCCGAGAGCCTGAAAGCAATATTTGGAGAGTAGTATTGGCCATCATAAGCATGATATGGTGGCTCATTTTTTGGCCTCATCACAGGAGGTGGTGGCGGGATTGTATATGCCGGCACGCCAGACACGATGAGGGGGGTATTCCTGACCGGTGCAGCTGGGGGTCGCACATTAGAGGTACTTGGGACAACAGGGAAGCTGTAATTTAGCACATACTCTAGTGGTAGAATGTGATCGCTCGTTGCATGGAGCGGTGGTTGAGTAGCCAGGGGTACGGTGGAAGTTCCTTCTGAGGGACCCTGAGGCGGAGGTTGACAGAAGACCCAAGCCTAATACACATCAGACAATTGTTGTTTCAATCTTCTTACTTCCTCTGACTCTTGCTCAACTGACTGACCCTTGGGGTCGTCACTAATCAACTCGATTTCATCATTGTTACTTTTCCCTTAGACCTGGTGAAGTAATGATGGGTTGCTAATTTCACCCCAAACCAACCACCTTAAGCTTACTATATAAGAGACAACAAACGTGTTAGGGTTAAGCATTTTACAGATATGAATCACATGTAATATGCCATGCTCCTAACATTATCACCATTTCTAACATGCTTTTGTAAGGCATTATATTTCATTCCGGCTTATAAGGTTGTTGCTTATTGACGCTCTTATTTTTTCCTCTCTCTTTTCTTTCTTTTCTTTTCACTTACCTCATTTTGATCCCTCATTTTAGACTCGTTGAAAAGTATTTCGATCGAACCTTTTGGAGGTTGCCTACGTATCATGTCGCCGCATAAATCAGATTATTACGTAGTTCAGGGACATGACCAATTTGTTTTTAATATTTACAAAAACAATAATATTTTTGGTTCATTTTCGAAATTTTAAAACAAAATACTTTTCATTGATTTTGTTTTTGATACAAGACTCAAATATTACATAAAAATACAACTTAAAAGACAAACGTTAAAACAAGACTGGACTCGACTTAAACACAATATTTTTTAATAAATAAAAGGCAAACAACAAGACTCAAAACACCAAAAGACTCTTAACAGACTCGGTGACAAAGGAACGATCAAAAGGGACTACCAACTAGAAAAAGACTCAGATCCCTGCAGAAGAATCCACCAGCATCACTATAGTCAAGGCGCTTATTCTTATGGCTGACCCCAACATCGCGGTATATCCTCTCTAAGTCTGGAGATATGTGATAGGCGACATTCAATGATACTTCTTCAAACCGCTCAGGCGTCACGCCTTGGTAACTCCTGCATGCTCGTGAGGTATATGTGGCTACCTCGAGGATATTTCCCTTGATGTGCTCCTGAGCCAAATGCAACTCTTGCTTTCGCTAACCAAGAGTTTCGGCTAGGTCCAAGGCCATATCTCTCTGGTGTCGAACTTCTAGCGACTCCCCCTCTAACCGATCGATCACCTTTTTGGTAGTGATACCTTTCTATTTCAAACTCAACGATCTGGCGCTCCTTACTTAACTCAACTCCCTCTAACCGATCCCTTAGACCTTGGATTAATGGAGAAAAACCTTTGTGCTCATGATCATGGACCACCTTGAATTGGGCTTCTCCTTCTTCTTGTTGCTGAATGGTTGTGACTTTGTTTTTCTACCTAATATGGGCATTAAGTGCTTACTTCTATCGTTCCCACTAAGCTTTCTCTTTCTCGAAAGCATCATACTGCAGATCCATGTCCACCTTAACGATGTCGAGCTCTTCTTGTAGTGCTCCAAAGGTTGACTCATAATCCCTTTTCATCTCTTCCGTAGCCAGCCCAACTCTGTTTTGAATCTCAGCCTCCCAATCAAATGCATTCCTTATGGTTCTTTTTGGCCTTTGCTTCGGGATCTCCTGATAGTGAAAACACTAAAGATACGCGAGGCTTACCTATCCACGTTCACGATCAGCTACGATCTCGTCCAAGTCAGAAAACCTACTACCGAACCAAATCTTTTGTGCATATGACTCCCTTGGAAGTTCCTCTCTCTTGAATTCCCACACAAACGGACGCATATCCTCAACCTGGGGCCTCTTCTGCTCTCTCTCCCTAGCTGGCGCATGACATGTAAAGGTGCATAGGGATGGAAACCTCTGAAACCCATGATTATAAAGAACGGGCGATACGTCGACATACGCATGACCCTAGCGGAAAGGAACCAATAATAGTTCCAAGTGATACTATCAGTAGTCAATAAACCAAGTAATGTCCGCCAGTCCCTCACCCCCTCTGGAAGATTACAACTCGCGGCCCTTTTGGGTGACACTCAATGTAGTTCAGCCAATTATCACTAAAATTTACTACTATAGGATGATGATAAATGTGCTCTTTGATCCACATCTGCAATAGAATGTTGCATCCCTCGAAGTAATCTTCACCCTCTTAGCAGCGGGTCAAAGCTCTATCTCCCAGGATCATGGGAAATATGGTATGATCCTCGCTACTTTGTAGAAACGAGACGACCACAACCAATCAAATTCTAATGTGCCCACCATGCTCTGGAAAAATCATGATCCCCAGAAATTATATCATAAACGCGAATATTCTCAACTCCCTCCAAGCATCGTAACTCAATTGGTTGACGAATTCTGAGCCTGAGAATTTCTCAAACCCTTTCACATCTCCAAATCAGTCATACAAATATTCCAACGGAACCCAACCTTCATTCAAGAAGCCCATTGGAATTAAACGGAGGCATAACTTCTTTAAGAAATTGTTCACGCCAACTTTTCTCGGAGCCTCAAGCTTCTTCCCACAAATGTTTCTCTCCAATCCTGTAAACCCCCCTCATTCTTCCAATATAGGTGTCATTTCACAATCTTTGAACTTGAAGATATTGTTCACAGGATCCCAAAACCCCACTAGGGCCTCGATTAAATATCTATTGGGCTTAACTCTTATGATGTTTGTGAGGAACTTGAGGTGATTAAAAACTTGATTATGTTACCATGTAGCAAAACTAGCCCACCAATTACTGAGACTACTCGGGGTCTTATCTTTGATCAAGAACATAGAGGTGTCTCTGTAACGACTCGGCCGGTCGTTTTGAGATTTGTAGCCTTGTTCCCCTATTTACCGCTCATTTTGTACTTTATAGTTGTTATGTGACTTGTCGGGGTAGTTGGTTCGGGTCCGGAGAGATTTCGGAATGAAATGAGACACTTAGTCTCATGGTTGAAAGCTTAAGTGGAAATGGTTGACCGAATATTGACTTATGTGTAAACGACTTCAAAATTGAGTTTTGATGGTTCCTTTAGCTCCGTTGGGTGATTTTGGACTTAGAAGCGTGTCCAAATTGTGATTGGAGGTCTGTGGTGGAATATGGCTTGAAATGACGAAAGTTAGATTTTTGAAAAGTTTGACTAGGAGTGGACGTTTTGATATCATGATCGGAATCTGATTCTGCAAGGTGGACTAGGTCCGTAGTGTCATTTGTGACTTGTGTGCAAAACTTGGGGTCAATCGGACGTGATTTGATAGGTTTCGACATCATTTGTAGAAGTTAGAGTTCATTAGTTTCAATAGGCTTGAATTGGGGTGTGATTCGTGTTTTTGATATTGTTTGATGCGATTTGAGGGATAGACTAAGTTCATATGATGTTTTGAGACTTGATGGTATGTTTGGTTGAGGTCTCGGGGGCCTCAGATTAATTTCGGATGGTTAACGGATCAATTTTGAACTTGGTGTTATGGCTGAAGTTTTCTGGTGTCTGATATGGTTTCCTTGTACGCGATCGCATGAAAGGGTCCACGATCGCGTAGACTTGTTTGGGGAAATGATGATTTTTTCCCTATGCGTTCACAAGTGGTGGTACGGGATCAGGTAGGTTTGGCTAGTCAGTGCATCACGAATGCGTGGGCATTGTCGCGTTCGCGAAGAGGAGAGGAGGCAACTGGTTCTCACGTGGTTGTGCTTCGCGATCGCGGGAGGGGAGACGCGATCGCATAGTTGGAGGAAGCAGAGGTTCGCGTTTGCGTTCGCGTGGAGGTCTCCGTGTTTGCATAGGCTTAATTACCGGGACAGCTGAGTTGTGCTTCGCGATCGCGAGGCTATTTTCGCGATTGCGATTAAGGATCACTGGGCAGAACTTTAAATATTTCAAAACGATGGTTTGAGTTCATAACACAAAAATTGATTTGGGAGCTCGGTGGGAGGCTATTCTTGGAGATATTTCAAGTGGGTGATTGGGGTAAGTGATTCCTATCTAGTTTTGGTTAATTTCAAGGATTATGTCTTTAGTTTCATCATTAAATTAGTGATTTGGGGTGGAAATTTGGAGGGAAATAGAGGAAAGTTCTTAGGCCGAATGTTGAGGTTTTGATCGAGATTTTGGTGTCGGATTTGGGTAATTTTAGTATGGGTGGACTTGTGGTTGAATGGGTATTCGGATTTTGTGACTTTTACCCGATTCTGAAACGTGGGCCCGGGAATCGGCTTTTGAGTCGATTTTTGACTTTTGATTAATAACTTAGCATTTCTTATGGAGTTGATTCTTTTAGCCCGTTGAATTGTTTGTGGCTATATTCGAGGCATTCTGAGCCCGTTTCACGAGGGAAAGGTGTATTGGTGTCACGACCCAAAAACCTAATCTGTCGTGATGGCGCCAATCGTGGAACTAGGCAAGCCGACTCATTCCAAAGCAAACCGATATTTTCATTTCAAGGATAATTTCAAGGCTATTTAGCATAAAAACCTTCGTAAAGGAGTTCAAATCAAAACAAAAGTGCAGAAAAGAAAAGCCTGACATCGGGGTGTCACTAGTCATGAGCATCTACTAAAATATGTCTAACAATATCAAGACTAACTCAGCCTAAAAAATAGCTAAATAAAACTAAAGGAAGATAAGAGGGAGAAGAGCAGGGCTGCGATTGCCAAGTAGCTACCTTGCTATCCCCGAGAAGATCTGCAACCTGAATAATCAACAACTGCTACCGTGTCCAGCTACACCTGGATCTACACACAAGGTGCAGGGAGTAACGTGAGTATGCCAACTTAGTTAGTAACAACAATAAACAAATACTGAGCAGTAGTGACGAGTAATAAGCATATAAAGTTCATATAATGAAATCTCGGTAAAATACAACATGCTTTAAAAATCAGTGTTTGAATCAAATCATCTCGTTTAAAACCTAGTTCCAGTAAAAAAACATCATTTAAAGATATTTGTCAACAGTTTCAAACAGAGGCTCAATGCAAAGGTGAGCAAAAATGATGAAATTATAAACAGCAGCCCCTCGGGCATACCTCACAATCACTCGTATACAGCCCCTTGGGCAAACCTCACAATCACTCACGCCACTCGGGCATACCTTACAGTCACTCATGCCACCCGGGCATACCTCACAGTCACTCTTTTCTCTCGGGCATACCTCACCGTCACTCATGCCTCCCAGTTACTCATCAATCGGCACTCGGCACTCGCACTCAGTAGGTACCTGCGCTCACTGGGGGTGTGTACAGACTCTGTAGGGGCTCCTTCAGCCCAAGCGCTATATCAAGCCAAATCATGGCATAAATCACTCAGGCCCTCGGCCTATATCAAACATGTTGCGGCGTGCAACCCGATCCCATAAATATGCAACATGCTGCGGCGTGCAGCCCGATCCCATATATATCCTCACAAATCAGGCCCTCCTGTAAAACTAAGGTGCTCAGCCCAAAACAATACTTATATGCATCAAAATAGAGTAATAAAATTGAGTTATGCAGTAAACAAATATAACCATTACTGAGTATATATTTTCAATCGAAAATAATGGGTGGATAATAAGAAAAGGCCCCTAAGGGTCCAAACAGCAGTGGCACAAGGCCCAAACACGGCATTCAGCCCAATTTACAGAAAACTCTTTCTAATTATATAAGTATCATATAGTTTCAACCAAATATGCAACTTTATAGTTGCTACGGGACGGACCAAGTCACAATCCCCAACAGTGCACGCCCAAACGCCCGTCACCTAGCGTGTGCGTCACTTCAAAATAATAAAATGATGCGAAATCCGGGGTTTCATACCCTCGGGACTAGATTTACAATCGTTACTTACCTCAAACCGGTCAAATTTCTACCCCGCAATGCTCTTGCCTCTCGACTCGGCTTTCAAATGCTCCAAATCTATTACAATCAGTACAATACCATCAATATATGCTAATGGAATGAATTCCATAAGAAAAACTATCAAATTAGCCCAAAACCCGAAATTGGCTCAAACCCGGCCCCTGGGCCCACATCTCAAAATCCGACAACATTTATAAAACTTGGAAGCTCATCCACTCACGAGTCTAACCATACCAAATTTATCAAAACCCGACATCGTTTGGTCCTTCAAATCCTAAATTACTCTCCCAAAGTTTCAAGCCCTAACCCCTCATTTTCACTAATTACAATGATTAAACAATGGGAAAATCGCCCTAAATACGAGTATTAGGTCTCAAGCAACTTACCTCACTGATAGCCCTTGAATCACCCTTCAAAATCACTCCAAAAGCTCCAAAAAACAACTTGAAAATGGTAGAAATGAACCAAATTTGCGAAGGGTTCTATTTATGGTTTCTGCCCAGGCTTTTCGCACTTGCGAACCATTCCTCGCTTCTGCGCAACCGCACCTGCGGACAATCCATCACAGGTGCAGAACTCACTTAGGAACCCAGGTTCCGCATCTGCGGCCAACCTGTCGCACCTGCGCAAGACACGCTGCATCTGCGAAGACAGCCTTCTTCATTCCTTCCGAATCTGCGCCCCAGGTCTCACAGATGCGATAGCCTTCTCGCACCTGCGCATCCTGCCTATCCCAGCACTGCCCACACCTGCGAACCTTCATGCGCACCAGCGGCCTCGCACCTGCGACTCTTTCTTCCGCATGTGCGAAAATAGCAGTAGCAGCAGCTTCAGCTGCATTTTCCAACTTCGACAAATCCGTTAACCACCCGGAATCACCCTGAGGCCCTCGGGACCTCAACAAAAAATACTAACAAGTCATATATCAACATACAAACTTAGTCGAACCTACGAATCACTCAAAACAACATCAAATCACCAAATTACCCTCGGATTCAAGCCTAAGAACTTCTAATCTTTCAAATTCGACAACCGGTGCCGAACTAACCAAACTACGTCCGAATGACCTCACATTTTGCACACACATCACAAATGACACTACGAACCCACTCCAACTTTCGAAATTCCATTCCGACCCTGATATCCATTTTTTCACTGCCGACCGAAAATCGCCAAATTTCAAATTTCGCCAATTCAAGCCTAATTCTACCACGGTCCTCAAAACCACATTCCGGACGCGCTCCTAAGTCCAAATTCACCTAACGAATTTAATAGAGCCATCAAAATTAAATTACGAGGTCGTTTACATATAGGTCAACATCCAGTTGACTTTTCCAACCTAAGGTTCTAAATAAGAGACTAAGTGTCTCATTCCACTCCGAAACCACTCCGAACTTGAACCAACCAACCCAATACAACACAATACAACTAAATAACACATAAAGAAGCAGAAATGGGGGAAACGAGGCTATAACTCTCGAAACAACCGGTCGGGTCGTTACAATTGGAGTAGAGATTTGCTCGGATTGAGGTAAGTAAAAGTTCTAAATTTGGTTCTAAGGGTATGAAACCATGTATTATGTGTCATGTGTTTGGTTTTGAGGTGACACACATGCAAGGTGACGGGCGTGTGGGTGTGCACCGTAGGAATTTTGACTCGGTCAATTCTATGGAACTGTGTAGTTGAATAATCTGTTGTTATCCGTACATTCTCCACGTATTAGAGAAATTGAACTGCAAATCATGTTAGAAATCATGTTTAGACTATGTGTTTACACTGTAGGGACCCATAGAGGTTGCGTACATATTGAATTATCTGCTAAATTGATATTTTGTACTCAGTCACAATTTTATTTGCATATCATATCTCAGTCTCTATTGTTCATTATTGATACATTATATCATTTCTGTTTGGGTTAATTTTCATGATTTCTGAGCGCCCGAGAGACTGGAGAGGTTGATGACTGAGTGATTCCAAGAGCCTAATTGTGAGGATATATATGGGATCGGGCTGCACGCCGCAGCATGTTTCATTGATTTATGCCATGATTGGCTTGTTATAGAGCTTGGGCTGAAGGAACCCCTCCGGAGTCTATACACACCCTTAGTGAGCGCAGGTACCTACTGAGTGACTGAGAGGAATGAGTGACCGTGAGGAATGAGTGATTATGAGGTTGGAGTGAATGAGAGGGCTAATTGACTACTGCTCTGTGAGGATGCATTTGACTTCATTATTGTTGCACTTCAATTGCCATATATCACTGTATTGAATTTCTGAGAGATATTAACTTCTGTTTCAATTGAACTTGACATGAATTAATAGTTTTGGCCTTAATTGTTGAACTTGAAAGCATGCCTACCTTCCTATGTTGAAATTACTGTAATTGAACTTTTACTGTGAATCTTGGCACTACTTTCAGTCCTTTATTTAGTCTTGTTACTTACTGAGTTGGTTATACTCACGCTATACCCTGCACTTTGTGTGCAAATCCAGGTGTTTCCGGACACGGTGGGTGTTGATTCCATCGCACAATTGATCTTTTGGAGATTCCAAGGTAGCTGCCCGACGTTTCACAGACCTTGTCTCTCCTTCCCTATCTTTTCACTTATTGTATTTAGTTTCAGACTATTATAGACAGTACTTTCTAGACTTGTGATGTATAGATGCTAATGTACTCTGTGACACCCCAATTTTTGGGAACTTCCGCGTTGAGTTTTGGGTTTCTATCCTGTTTATGAGAACTTTTATTATTTAAGCTGCTTAAATTTATTTTCTGCTAAAGGTGTTGGAGATATTTCGTAAATATCGGCTTGCCTAGTACCACGTTAGGCGCCATCATGACAGGTTATGATTTTGGGTCGTGACAGTCTCGTCCCCTACCTTTTCTGAATGCTGCTTTGTTGAGAATTCATGGTGAAATCTAGGAATAAGATGAAAAGAGGCAAGGACTTACCCAAACTATATGCAACATCCGATTGTTTTTTAAATAAAGAAAAGCCAATTTAGGTCTCGGTGTCTTTGGCAAATATGGCCGGATAGAAGGGCAAAATAGTAAAAAGCAAACAAAAATGGACAAAGTAGCCATTCTTACAAAAATGACCCTTCGGCACTTCCAATGAAGATTTTAAGGTTGTCTAGGCAAAAATGGTCGGTTACAAAGGCAACAGAGTAAAAAGCAGACAAAAACAGACGAAATTATCATTTTTACAAAACAGCCTTTCAGCAATTCTGTGGAAGGTTCAAGGCTGTCTCGGAAAACGATAAAAGGTCACCAAAAAAGGCTATTTTTATTTATTTATTTTCAAAACATTTTATGCACATGCATAATTTTTATGCTTCCTTTTTTGAAAAATACGGGCCGAACCAAATGGAGGTTGGTTAGGTATCTCACCGGGTAGTGAGAATCAGACTCGCGTACTTCTATGAAATCGACTATTTTTTATTTTAATTTTAATAAAAATTAATCCTTAAAACCATAGTCCTTTTTTTAATCACTAGACCACATCGTCCCCTTTTTTTTAATAACGGACAATTGTACAGAAATCGGGAGAATTCCTCTCTTGTTCATTCAACTGATCTACCCTAAAGCCGGTCAACATGCAAGCCTCTAAAATAATGTAACAGGTAGAACATAAACATGAATATAATGGTCTCAATAAGGTATCTGTCCTAAAACAGAACCCGACCCCTGTGCCGAGTCCTGATAAGTCAAATGCACATGATGCAAATAAAACAAACCTACCAGGGATATCTTGCATGAGGTTTGTTCTTCTAGGTTTAATTCCTGATGGAGAAGGTATCTAGACTGGCTTACTCGAGCGGACAACTCGAGCCAAGGATGGTTAGTGTACCGGTAGCATTACTTTTCGGCTTAGCTGGTGGTGCTCCCCACCTAAAACATATGTGACTAAAATTCTTCACCGGTGGAAAGCACCTCGGCTATCTCAAAGAATACGGGCTATGTCAAAAAAATGTCCAATTTTAATTTCAAGAAAACTCAGAGGGGGTGCGTGAGAAGACAGTTTATAATGTACAGTTCACCAATATCAAAGCGGTAAAAAGCGGACAAGTAGCACATTAGACCCAAATAAATCACAGTATATACAAAATTAATAAAGCCAAATAAAAGTCAACATGTACAAGCTCGAATTCTAGTTAGTTCCCCAGCAGAGTTGCCAGAGCTGTCACACCCCTTTTCTACCCCCAAAAGAATATGTGTTAGTGGTGATGGGGGGAAGTTAAAGAATATTTCCAATTGAAGTGATATTTTTTGAAATAAGGATTATTTTATTTATAAACTCGCCACTTGAAATTGATTTTTGGGTGTTACAAGTCACCTTTTCTTTGAATCCCTAGTCAAAGGAAGATTTGACTCTATTATTATTAGTTTGCAAAAACAAAGTTCGAGTAAGAAATTTTGTTGACCGGGAAGAAGGTGTAAGGCATTCCCCCCAAGTTCTGTGTTTCTAGCACGATAGCTTTATTGACTATATTTGACTTATATTATTTTTGAATAAACTGTGCTTTATTGGTTCGCATGTTTTACCTATGTACGCTTTTATTGCTTGATTATTAGAATGATTAAAGGGTGTTTTGAGTAATAAGATGTCGTAACCACACTACGCAAGCGAATGCGTGATTGAGACGAAATTTATTAATTTTTTTTCATAGCAACGCTACGAAAGCGAAGTGTTTGGCCAAGCTTTTGGAAGAAAAAAGTGCTTTTGAGGAGAAGCAGAAGCAGTTTTGGAGAAGCAGAAAAATGTAGCTTCTCTTCAAAAGCACTTTTTTGAAAAGTACTTTTGAGAAAAATACACTTGAAGCAGTTTTTAAAAGCTTGGTCAAACACTAATTGCTACTCAGAAGTATTTTTCAAATTAATTAGCTAGACACAATATGCTTCTTATCGAAAGTACTTTTGAAAAAAAACACTTTTGATAAAAAATACTTCTCAAAATAAGCTAATTTTTGTAGCTTGGCCAAACAAGCTATAAGAAGTTGAACAATAAATCAACTAAGGGAAACTCAGAACCTAATAACTAAAAATCAAACAAAACGAGTGTATTATCCAAACTAACTAATTAAAACCATCATCTTAACATATCACATACAAACTAATTATTTCATTAAAATAATTATGACTAAACAACACACTTGGATAAATAGAAACTCAACACATTAACAATTAAATAGACCTAATAACCTATAGATAAACAACTGCTAATCAAACTAGTAATCTAGTGATTACACGAAATGACTATGAACATAGACGAAACAACAACGAATTTTACAATATAACAAAAACAACAATCAAATAGGAGGAAACAAAAATATCAGAAACATGAAGAAAAAGATTAGGGTTCAAATTTATCCAATTCCAGGGACATTCGAGGCCGAGTCGAGCGACGAGACGATACCGGAACTTTTGAATAGCGGTTGTCCGACCACGAAACGTGCATTTCCTTCGGGCAGACGCTAAAACAAATGAGTTTCAGCGTCTTGCCAAAAAGAAATGAGTGTCTATGAGTCGAGAAGTGGACTAAAACAGAGACGCGGTTGTTGGGGGTGGTACGACAGTGGTGGTTTTGGGTTGCAGATAAGAAACTAAGAGGAAAAGAGGATGAAGGTATAAATTTTATAGGAGTTGGGGCCATCGACCAGTGGTGGAGCGACGACGGCAGTGGGGTGGCGGTGGTGGCGGAGCGGCAGCATTTGTGGGCGAAATTATGGGGGAGTGTAGTTATCATGGAGCTCTATCCATTCATGTATGTGTTTTAGGGAGGTAGGCCGGAGCTTCACAAATTTGGACAAAAAAGGTGACGGCTAGGGTTTCCTACATCTAAGAATTGTGGAATTTGAGAAGGTTTTGAGGGATTTGGGTTGGAGATTTACAAAGAGAAGGTTAAGGGGATTGTATGGTGCAATTTTGGGGTGGTTTGGATGACGGTCGCTGCCGATGGGCAATTTTCGGCGGCGGATCAAGGTGCAGTGGGCGGAGCTTGTTGGGAGAGAAGAGAGAGTGAAGAGACAGGAACAAAGAAAGAAATAAAGGGGAAATGGGGAAAAATTTTGGCCTCTTTAGGTCTTAAATACCTAGAAGAAATATCAAATGATAGCCATTGGATGAGGGAGAGATGAAGGGTTGAGATTTGATCTTAGTTCACTTAATGAAACGACTTAGTTTTGAGGCGTCCAATTGGGGCATTGAGCTAGGCGGGTCTGGTGCTTTGGGCATCCGATTTTTGTCCATTTTTGGGCCAATTTTGGCCTTAAAATGACAAGACCAATTCCCTTAACCCCATTATTTAACTATTTAAAAATTTAATTCTAAAAGCTACAAACAACACACACAATAAACCTTAAAAGAGTGTAATGTAGATGAAAAGAAAGATAAAAAATCAGTTATTTACAATTGCCCCTCTTTGCTCGAGAACATGAAGAGTTTTCAAGTAAAGAAAGTGAATGTCATAGCTAAATTTGCTCGTGTATCACTCCGATGAAAGTATTTTTTAAAAACATGACCGAACCTTGCTTCCGAGGTTGATTACATATCCTTGGCTATAAAGAAATCAGGTTAGTATAGTTCTGAAAGTTTTGGTAACTAACTAGCGGACACTGGAGTTAGGACTGCTGTTACTGTTATTGTTGTTACTATCACTTGCTGCTTACATCAAAAGAAAAATAGAAGAGAACTACATATGTCTTCAAGCTAAGAGTTACAAAATTCCTATCTATGTGTCTTCTGAAGTCAAATCTTGATTCATGACTCGCTCGCTTGTATTGACCTTATATTGGATCTTGATGCTCTTTGAGGAAAAGATTATGGCTCATTCTCGATTGCTTGCCCAGATCAGAATTTGAGAAAATAAAACTTGAAAAGTTGGGTTGCTGACACATTGTCAAAGATAACTCCAACTATCTTGTGATCCAAAATCTTTTTTCTTCTGATGAATACTGAAACTGTAAGCTTTAATCATCACTTGTGCTCTACGGCGGGGCCTACAAAAACATTAAAGACGAACAAAACGAACAAAATATTTTGCCCCAGTTTGGCACTCGAAATATTTTGTGAGTTGCTAGAGAAAAGAAATAAACTATCTAATTTGTTGAAAGGAAGACAAAGAAAGTAGTATAAACTAGCTATGCGGTGATATGCAACCAAGGGCTAGTACCCTGTGTTACCAAAAGGAAATGTAACCAGGGGTTGGTACCCTGTATTACTGAAGAGGAATGTAACTAGAGGTTGGTACCCTGTATTACTGAAAATGAATGTAATCAGGGATTGGTACTCTGTATTATTGAAAAGGAAATGTAACCATGGGTTAGCGCCCTGCATCAATAAAAGGAAATGTAACAAAGTATTGACGCCATGTATCACTAAGAAGGAATGCAGCCAGGGGTTGGTACCCTGTATCACTAAAAAGGAATGCAACCAGGGGTTGGTACCCTGTATTACTGGAAAAAAATATGACCAGGGGTTGGTACCCTGTATCACTAAAAGGAAGTGTAATCAGTGGTTGGCACCCTGTATCACTAGCAAGGAATGCAACTAGGGGTTGGTACCCTGTATTACTGAAAAAGAATGTAACCAGGGGTTGGTACCTTGTATTACTGAAAGAAAATACAACCAGGGGTTGGGGCCCTGTATCACTAAAAATGATGTAACTAGGGGTTGGAGCCATGTATCACTAAGGGAACGTAACCAGGGGTTGGTACCCCGTATTACTGGAAAAACAAATCTAAATCCCTCTAGGCGAAAAGGTTCTACCTGAGTCAATCTACGTAAAACAGCCTGAGCAAAGAGTACTTCTATCCGAAAATATTAGCTGGATCCCCCTAGGCGAAAAGGTTCTACCTGAGTTAAGCTACGTAAAACAGCTTGAGCGTAGAGTACTTCTACCCGAAAATATGAGTAGCATCCCCTAAGCGAAAAGTTTCTACCCGAGTTAAGCTACGTAAAACAGCTTGAGGGAAGAGTACTTCTTCCCTGAAATATGAGCAGGATCCCCCTAAGCGAAAAGGTTTTACCCGAGTTAAGCTACGTTAAACAGCCTGAGCGAAGAGTACTTCTACCCGGAAATATGAGTTGGATCCCTCTAAACAACCTGGGAGGTATGAACAGTAGTGATGCATGCTGAAAAAAAAGAAAATGGAGAGTTTGAGGAACTTACCTTTGGGGACATTCATCCTTTGAGATTCTCTATTCTGTACTGCTTTGTTCCCGCTTCGAACAAAGAAAAATCGTAAATTTTCAAAGTGGTGGTCGGTTTGTGGCCTTGATGCCTTTTGTATTTTGAATTCACGGCCACTCCGTTGTCGAAGAACTGATTCTATCAATGTAGTACCAAGGTGCTCGAATACTCTATATCGCTTTCTGGAGACCTTGACTTTCCGACGTTGCCTCCGACTGTTTCACACCCGGATGTCCATGGTACCGCTAACCCTTATCCCTAAGTCAAGGCGATTTTTTTCGTTAAAATCAAACTTAGTTGTCCTGCACCCGGTACCAGTTTTTGTCCGTAGTACTTATTAACTTTTCTTATGAAGCAATTCTTGCTTAGGTGACCTTTTCAGTTTCTTTGAGACACTTTGTTCGACTTTATCAAAAGAGATCACAGATTGCTTCGTGCCTTCGTCAATGTCATATATGCCCCAAATTGTGCTCGGTATTATGGGGAAACTGTAGCTAGTTTTGCATCCATTTCTCTGCTTCGCTTTTGATGTAAGATTAGACCGAAAGGGTCTCAAAGAAAAATTATGGGGAAAACATAAGAGCAATTGAAATCGAAAAATGAATTGTGTCTAAACAAAAGGTGTTCCTTTCGGGGAGAGGAATAGGGAGACTTATCTGGAGGTATGTGCCTACTTCAATGAATCATGACATGTATTTTGGACTGGACTCCTAATTAGTCTGTGCTGTCTAATTCTCAAAATCCGTTGCAAATGTTCATCTTGAAACTGTCTTGATTGTGCTCAGGCCGGAGTATCGAAGACCCTCATTCGGCTAGTAGCGCCCTTTGCAGGTTTTCGCTAACTGACCTTTTTTATTTCTCTACTCACAATCGCCTTATGGTGCCTATATGGTTTTTCACCAATAAGACTCTCTCATTTCTCTACTTATTGTCGCCTTGCGGTGCCCATACGGGTTTTCACCGATGAGACTCTCTCATTTCTTTTTTTTTTCTTTTTTTTTGCCGCCCTTGACTAAGATATTGCATGTGGCAGGTTGTCCAATACCCTTGGCATGGTGAATCCTTAAAGATTGATCAGATGGTTTTAACGGGAAAAGGTGAATAGAACCTTGAATTGAATTACAACTTTTGGAATCTTTTGTAGAATTACCATAAAAAAGAAACAAACTTCTTCCCAGTTTTGGAGTATTGGGGATATGAATATTTTGTTGTGATAAGACCGAACCCAGGGTAAGGCTGTCTACGTATCATTTCGGAATCAGGTCGAACGTTGTTCACTGACTCAGAAGATTTGTTGTTTGATTTTTTTATTTTTATTTTCTTCTCTTTTTTTCTTTTTCTTCCTTTTCTTTTCGTTTTTGTTTTTTACAAGTACATAGGTTCCAAAAAGAGGAAAAATAAAGAAGACAAATACGACTCAAAAGGGTTAACAAAAGGGTGGCACCTATTTGGGATAGTGAGCAATAATAGCCTTGGTTATCTCGATATGAGAAAATCATGCATGAAAGTTCCGCAATGGATATATATCAAACATAATATCTTTTGACTGCATCTGTATTAATAGTCATGTTTGGTACCCGTCTTTATTCATCTACCAAGTGCAATGCCCCTTTTTGTAACACTCTCTTAATGATGTAGGTTCCTTTCCAGTTCGGCGTGAACTTTCCTTTAGCTTCTACTTGGTACGGAAGGATGCGTTTCAAAATAAGTTGGCCTACCTCAAAGTGCCTTGTGTGCACTTTCTTATTATAAGCACGTGTCGTTCTTTGATGGTATAACTGGCCAAAACACACTGCTGCAAGCCGTTTTTCATCAATCAGCATTAGTTGTTCTAATCAGGTCTTCACCCACTCAGTGTCTTCAATCTCCGATTCCGCAATGATTCGGAGAGAAGGAATTTTGACTTCAGCCAGTATTATAGCTTATGTTCCATATACCAATAGATAAGGAGTTGTACCAATAGATATGCGAGCAGTCGTGTAGTATCCCAAAAGAGCAAAAGGCAAATTGTCATGCCATTGCCTAGACCTTTGGATCATTTTCCTGATAATCTTCTTGATGTTCTTGTTTGCAGCTTCAACGGCTCCATTAGCTTTTGGTTGGTAAGGGGTAGAATGTCGATGCACAATTTTAAATTGCTCGCATACCTCCTTCATCAGATGACTATTTAGATTGGATGCATTATCGGTGATAATTGACTTTGGGATACCAAAACAATAGATGGTGTAGGAATGAACAAACTCTACCACTGCTTTTTTGGTAACTGCTTTGAAAGTGATCGCCTCCACCCACTTGCTGAAGTAATAAATGGCGACCAAAATGAATCTCTACCCATTTGAATTCTTTGGCTCGATAGGTCCAATAACATCCATTCCCCAAGCAATGAAAGGCCGAGGAGAGGACATGGGATGCAACTCCGAAGGAGGCAAGTGAATCAGGTCACCATGAATTTGGTATTGGTGACACTTGCGAACAAAACTGAAGCAATCTCACTCCATAGTAAGCCAATAATACCATGCCCGCAAAATCTTCTTCTCCAAAATGTATCCATTCATGTGAGGTCCACATACCCCCAAATGCACTTCACTCATGATCCGCTCAGCTTCTATGGAATCTATGCAGCTCAACATGTTCAAGTTTGGGGTCCTTTTGTACATGATTTCCCCATTCAGGAAGAAACCACATGCGAACCTCCTTATAGTTCTTTTTTTATCTCCCTTGGCATGCTCCAGGTATTCCCTTATTTTCAGGAATCGTTTATGTCATGATACCATAGTTCACCATTTGGTTCTGCCTCAATTGTATTGCAGTAACCGTATTGATTCCGAACTTGGATATCCAGTGGATCAATATAAGTGTTGCCTGGATAAGGGAGCATCGAGGCTAAGATATCCAAGGCATCGACTAGCTCATTGTTAAACCTAGGAATGCACATGAACTCGATGGATTTGAATCTTTTGCTCAGGTCTTGCACACATTGTCTGTATGGAATAAGCTTGATGCATCGAGTCTCCCATTCTCCATGGTCTTTCCGGATAAGCAAGCTGGAATATCCTATAACCAATAGCTCATGCACATCAAGATCGAGGGCCATTTTCAGATCCATGATACAAGCCTCGTAGTTTGTCATATTATTAGTATAGAAGAACTGAAGTCGAGTCGTTGCAGGGTAATGTTGTATAATGGGTGAGATGAGGATTGCCCCAATCCCAACTTCTTTGATATTGATAGCCCCATCAAAATATATTTTCCATACATGGTTGTCGTCCGAAACTACTTCCTCTATTGAGTTGATCTCTTCGCCTAGGAAGTATGTGCTCGGTGGCTTTTAATCATCATCAACTGGATTCTCTGTCAAATAATCTTCTAAAGCATGTGATTTCATTAAGGTACGAATGACATAAATGATGTCGAACTCTGTGAGCAGAATTTGCCATTTTGCGAGCTTGCCAGTGGGCATTGGCTATTGAAAGACGCACTTCAAAGGATCCATTCTGGATATGAGGTAAGTAGTGTAGGCCAAAAGATGATGCCTCAACTTCTGAGCAACCCAAGTGAAGGCACAACATGTCCTTTCTAAAAGGGTATACTTAACCTCATAATTGGTGAACTTCTTGCTCAAATAATAGATTGCATGTTCCTTTTTTCATGTCGCATCATGCTGTCCCAGAACGCATCCAAAGGAATTATCCATCACCGATAGATATAAAAACAAAGGCCTACCAGGTTCAAGTGGGACCAGTACAATGGGTTTTGACAGATAATCTTTAATCCTGTCAAAATCTTTTTGGAAATCGTCCATCCACTTGATAGCAACATCCCTTTTTCAGCAACTTAAAGATGGGATCGCACGCGGTTGTGAGCTGAGCAATGAACCTACTAATGTAATTCCATCTCCCAAGCAAACTGATGACTTTAGTTTTGTTCTTTGGGGGTGGCAGATCTCAAATGGAGTTTATCTTAAATGGATCCAATTCTATGCCTCTCCAGCTGACTATGAAATCGAGGAGCTTCCCATACGGAACCCCAAATGCACACTTGGCTGGATTAAGCTTAAGGTCATACCTTCGCAACCGTTCGAAGAACTTTTTCAAATCGCGCACATGATCAACCTGTGTCTTTGACTTTATGATGACATCATCGCCATATACTTCAATCTCTTTGTGCATTATGTCGTGGAAAATGGGATCATGGCCCTCATGTAAATTGCCCCTACATTCTTTAAATCGAATGGCATGAGCCTGTAATAATACGTACCCCATGTAGTGGTGAAATCGGTCTTTTCTGTATCATCCTGATGCATTAGAATCTGGTAGTATCCGGCATAGTAGTTCACAAAAGATTGTATCTCATGCTTTGCGCAATTATTTACAAGGATGTGGATATTTCTAAAGGAAAGTTATCCTTTGGACTCGCTTTATTCAAATCTCTATAGTCAACACACCCCTAGTTTTTCCATCCTTCTTCGGCACATGCACAACATTTCCCACCCAGGTAGTGTATCGGATGCCTCTGACCACATTAGCGCTCAATTGCTTCATAATTTCCTCTTTGATTTTATCATTCATGTCCATTTTAAATTTTCGTTACTTTTGTTGGACTGGTAGAAATTCAGGATACACGGAAATTTTATGAACCACTAGATCAACACTTAAACCCGGCATATCATCATAAGACCAAGCAAATACATCTCCATATTCAAATAAAATCTGAACCAAGGCATCTCTAGTTTTTTGTTCTATGTGAATGCTTATCTTTGTTTCTCTGATTTCTTCAAGACTTCCAATGTTAATTGACGTAGTTTCATTGAGGTTGGTCTTAGGCTTGTTTTCAAATGGATCTAACTCTCTTTTTATTTCCTCAACGACCTCATCTTCATCATATTCAACCTCTTGATGAATTATTTCAAAATTAGACAGCTTTTTAATATCTGGGCGTGAATTCCACATGCATATCATGTTATTAAAGCCGACATTAACAAAACTGAAATGGAAACAAAATGATAGGAATTAGGAAAAGAAAAAGATACAAAACTTAATATGAAACTTAACTGCATTTTATTGGATTTGAAAGGATAAAGGGTTAACATCAAAACAAAACAATCATATTGAGATGTTTGGATTACAACCCTGAAAGTAACCCAAATACAAAATAAAAACTGCAATAGCAAACTACCAAGACTCCTTCCTTATGGGGAGAGGAGTTTCTTCCCAGTTGTTGAGCATGGTGTCTGGGCTAATTAGTTTCATATCAACACGACTAGTGCCTTTACCAGCCTAGATCATACACTTCAGAAAATATCTGACTAAGGCCATGTCAAATTTCATCAATGTTTTCATGTGTCAAAGAATTTTGTGAGGGATCGATTTTTGTAAGACGGCATGCTTTTTTCGCTGCTTGGCTTTGTCTTCATCTGCTTGTCTTGGCCTTAAACCTAAGCCAAAAGTACCCTTGTTACCAAAGGGAGAAATGGGTTCTGAAATTCCTTGCAATGACGCCCCCAAGCCTTTTCCTCGCTCATAACCCTGTCTCAGCATAAGTAAAGACACCATTATAGATGTGGCAGAAAGATGAGGATGCGGAATGGGCTTTCCTTCCTCAACATGGTCCACATTAACCACTTCAAAATCCTGATAGACAATGGACTTACACCCTTCCTTGGCCTCAATACACAGGATTAACGAGTCTTTATAAATGGATTACTTGTCTTCTCCGTGAACAATAATTTCTTGCATGTCATGTTCAAAATTAAGCATCTGATGCAAGGTGGATGGCACAGCTCGAGCCATATGGATCCATGGCCTTCCAAGAAGAAAGTTATAAGAAGTTTCCATGTCTACTACTTGGAAGACAATTTCAAAATCAACTAGCCCAATTGTCATAGTGAGGCTGATTTCCCCAATGGTGTCTCTCGCTGAGCTATCGAAAGCCCAGATGCGGACATTGCTGGGTCGAATTCTGTACGTATTGATTTTCATACTTTGAAAGGTAGAGAGCAGGCATGCATCTACACTCGAGCCTCCATCAACCATGACTCGCTTTACATAGTGCCCCTCATATTTGACAGTTAGGTGCAAAGCCCTATGGTGCCCGGCTCCCGCCTTGGGGAGTTCATCCTCAGTAAATGAGATTCTGTTCACCTCAAAAACTCTGTTGGCCATTTTCTCTAGCTGATTCATTGTGGTCTTCTCTGAGACATGTGCCTCATTCAGTATCTTGATTAGTACACATGCATGCTCTTATGAATGTATGTGCAGAGATAGTAGAGAGATTTGAGCGGGAGTCTTTCTCAACTGATCAATGATTGAGTAATCCTGAACTTTCATCTTTTTCAAAAACTCTTTTGCCCCTTCTTCAGTGACTGATTTCTTTATTGGCATTTGGCCTTCTCTGATTTATTTGTCCCTCCTCAACTCTTCTGGAGAGTAACACCTCCACGATCGAGTCAAACCTCTAGTTTCCCCACTTCTTTTATGATTTCCTTACCTTTGTAGGTCACCACGATTTTGTTGTAGTTTCAAGGAATTGTTTTCGTGTTTATCACACGGGGTTGCATGGTGGGTTTGATTATGATCAGCTCTGTTATACCTTTTATACCCCTTGACTCTGACTCATGACGGGGTGGCCTCCCAGGACATACAACCTTGGGCTTGGAACACAAGAACGGACTTCCAACCTTGAGATTTTTGGAACAAATAAAATTACCTTCTTTGAGATCCAGGGGCATTTCACAATTAATGGCACATCTCGGCTTGGACTTGCTTCCAGTCCTGTTCCTTCTTGAATCGTTCCCGCTGTCATTTATGCTCGACCGACCGGCTTGTATTCTTGATCTCACTAATCATTCCCACGAAATAAACATTGTTGTGTATTGGAAACGGGTTATTTGTAACATTATGAGGGTCTTCGCCACTTGTTACCACAATCAACTTTTCATAAATGAATCTTTCTAGGGCTCTTTTCAGAGTCCAACAATCATTAGTGTTATGCCCTGGGGAACCTGAATGATATTCATATCTAGCATTTGCTCGAAATCCATGTGAATCGGGATGCAAATAGTGGGGAGCGATGGGTCCAATCATGCCCATCTGCTTCAACTTCTGGAACATACTAGAGTACGATTCAGCCAATGGAGTGAATTTTTTCACCGGCCTCTGCTTTCGCCGTAATCCTCCCTGGGACGAGCATTATAGACCTAAAACTTTTGCTGTTGAGGTTGGGTATCCTTGGAGCTGGTGTCTGTACATGTTGATTGGGAGGCCGAGCATAAGACTGGGCATTAAACATTGTATATTGTGGTGGGCCCACAGAGTATTGAGGAACTTAGCGGGGTATAATAATGTTTAGGGTAGCTGGATTACCTTTGCTAAACTAGCACATAAGAGTGTGATGCCCCTCTTTGAACTTCCCTGGATCCCGAAATCAACATGGACCCTTCATCTTTCTTCTTTCTATTTGCCAAAATTTCCAACCCATTTTTGGATTGCTTGGATGGTGGCTTTGAGAGTAGTTTGACTTATAATTCTGCCAGTCTTAAGGCCATTTTCGATTATCTCTCCTATTTTGATCGCTTTTGCAAAAAGGTCTACCTATCACGGACATTATGTTCTGAAAGTAATCACTCTTGAGCCTCCAGAAAAATAGTGATCAACTCGTGGTTATCCATAGGTGGCTTAACTATAGTCGCTTGCTCCTTCAACTTGATGGCATACTCCCTAAAGCTTTCAATCGGTTTTTTCTTCATATTGGACAGGGAATTGCGATCCGACGCAATATCAATATTGTACTAAAATTATTTGATGAAGGCCTGTGCCATGTCATCCCAAACATACCAGTAAGAGATATCTTGGTCAATGATTCAGAGGCTACTCCCACCAGACTTCTCCAAAATAAGCCATCAACAATTATTCCTTTCCACCTGCACCCCTCAGCTGGTTGCAGTACCTTTTCAAATGGGCAATAGGGTCGTCGTGTCCATCATATTTCTCGAATTTTGGGGTCTTGAACCCTAGTGGCAAATGGATGTGAGGGAACATGCATAGATCACTTAATGAAACAACTTTGTGACCATGTAGTCCTTGAATGTTCTTTATGTTCTGCTCAAGACTTTTCATTTTTTTGGCCATCTCACCCGTCTTGGCAGCCTTTTCAGTTTCCACAGGTGGCTCATACTGAGGAGTCTGATGACGAGACCCTGAAAGCAATATTTGGAGAGTAATATTGGCCATTACAAGCATGAGATGGTGGCTCATTATTTGGCCTCATCACAGGAGGTGGTGGCGGGATTATATATGCCGGCACGACTGACACGATGAGGGGGGTGTTCCTGACCGGTGCGGCTGGGGGTTGCACATTAGAGGTACTAGGGACAGCAAGGAAGCTGTAATTTCGCACATACCTTAGTGGTAGAATGTGATCGCTCGTTGCATGGAGCAGTGGTTGAGTAGCCAGGGGTATGGTGGAAGTTCCTTCTGAGGGACCCTGAGGCGGAGGTTGACAGAAGACCCAAGCCTAATACACATCATACATTTGTTGTTTCAATCTTCTTACTTCCTCTGACTCTTGCTCAACTGACTGACCCTTGGGGTCTTCACTAACCAACTCGATTTCATCATTGTTAGTAATTGCTACTTTTCCCTTAGATCTGGTGAAGTAATGATGTGTTGCTAGTTTCACCACAAACCAACTACCTTAAGCTTACTATATAAGAGACCACGAACGTGTTAGGGTTAAGCATTTTACATATTTGAATCACATGTAATAGGCCATGCTCCTAACATTATCACCATTTCGAACATGATTTTATAAGGCGTCATGTTTCATTCTGGCTTATAAGGTTGCTGCTTATTCACGCTCTTATTTTTTCCTCTCTCTCTTTTTTTCTCTTTTCTTTTCACTCACCTCATTTTGATCCCTCATTTTAGACTCGTTGAAAAATATTTCGATCAAACCTTTTGGAGGTTGCCTATGTATCATGTCGCCGCATGAATCAGATCATTATGTAGTTTAGGAACATGAACAATTTGTTTTTAATATTTACAAAAACAAAAATCTTTTTGGTTCATTTTCAAAATTTTAAAACAAAATCTTTTTCTTTGATTTTCAATTTTTTCTTCTCTTTTTTTATACAAGGCTCAAAATTACATAAAAATACAACTTATAGGACAAATATTTAAACAAGACTAGAATCGACTTAGTCACTTTTTTTAATAAATAAAAGGAAAAACAACAAGAGTCAAAACACCAAAAGACTCTTAACAGACTCGATGACAACAAAGGAACGATCAAAAGGGACTACCAACTAGAAAAAGACTTAGATCCCTGCAGAAGAATCCACCAGCATCACTATAGTCAAGGCGCTTATTCCTGTAGCTAGCCCCTAACATCACGGTATATCCTCTCTAAGTCTGCAGATATGTGATGGCGACGTTCAATGATACTTCTGCAAACCGCTCAGGTGTCACGCCTTGGCAACTCCTTCCTGCTCGTGAGGTATATGTGGCTATCTCAAGGATATTTCCCTTGATGTGTTCCTGAGCCAAATGCAAATCTTGATTTCGCTGAAAACGAGTTTCGACTAGGTCTAGCGCATCATGCTCGTGCTCTAAGGCCATATCTCTTTGACGTCGAACTTCTAGTGACTCCCCCTCTAACCGATCGATCACCTTTTGGTAGTGATGTCTTTCTATTTCAAACTCGGCGATCCGGTGCTCCTTACTTGACTCAACTACCTCTAACTGATCCCTTAGACCTTGGATTAATGGAGCAAAACCTCCGCGATCATGATCACATACCACATTGAACTAGGTTTCTCTTTCTTCTTATTGTTGAATGGTTGTGACTTTGTTTTTCTGCCTAATCTAGGCCTTGAGTGCTTGTTTCTCTCGTTCCCACTTAGCTCTCTCTTTCTCAAAAGCATCATACTGCATATCCATATCCACCTTAACGATGTCGAGCTCTTCTTGTAGTGCTCTAAAGGTTGATTCATAATCCTGTTTCATCTCTTCCTTAGCAAGCCCAACTCTGTTTCGAATCTCAGCCTCCCAATCAAATGCATCCTTATGGATCTTTTTGGCCTTTGCTTCAGGATCGCCTGATTTTCAAACCACTCAAGATACGTGAGGCTCACCTCTCCACGTTCACGATCGGCTACCATCTCGTCCAAGTCAGAAAACCTACTACCGATCCAAACCTTTTGTACATATGACTCCCTTGGAAGTTCCTCTCCCTTGAATTCCCACATAAACGGACGAATATCCTCAACCTGGGGCCTCTTCTGCTCTCTCCCTTGCTGGAGCATGACACGTATGGGTGCTAGGGTTGGAAACCTCTGAAACCCATGAGTAGAAAGAACGGGCGATACGCCGACATATGCTCGATCCTAGTGGAAAGGAACCAATAATAGTTCCAAGTGATTCTATCAGTAGTCAATGAACCAAGTAATGCCGGCCAGACCCTCACCCCCTCTAGAAGATTACAACTCGCGGCCCTGTTTGGGTGACACCCAATGTAGTTCAGCCAATTATCACTGACATTTACTACTATTGGATGATGATAAAGGTGCTCTATGAATTACATATGCAACAGAATATCGTATCCCTCCAAGTAATCTTCACCTACTTGGCAGTGGGTCAAAGCTCTATCTCCCAGGATCATGCGAAATATGGTCTGATCCTCGCTACTTTGTAGAAATGAGACGACCACAACCAATCGAATTCTGATGCGCCCACTACGCTCTAGAAAGACCATGATTCCCAGAAATGATATCATGAACGGGAATATTCTCAACTTTCTCCAAGCGTCGTAACTTAATTGGTTGACGAATTCTGAGCCCGAGAAGTTATCAAACCCTTTCACATCTCCAAATTAGTCATTCAATATACCAACGGAACCCAACCTTCGTTCAAGAAGCCCATTGGAATTCGACGGAGGCATAACTTCTTTAAGAAATTGTTCACGCCAACTTTTCTCAAAGCCGCAGGCTTTTTCCCACGAAGGTTTCTCCCCAATCCGGTAAACCCCCCTAATTCTTCCAATGTAGGCGTCATTTCACAATCTTTGAACTTGAAGACATTGTCCACAGGATCCCAAAACCCCACTAGGGCCTCGATTAAATCTCTATTGGGCTTAATTCTCATGATGTTTGTGAGGAACTTGAGGTGCTTAAAAAATTGATTATGTTCCCATGTAGCGAAACTAGCCTACCAATTACTGAGACTACTCGGGGTCATATCTCTGATCAAGAACATAGAGGTGTCTCATCCCCTACCCTTTTCTGACTGCTTCTTTGTTGAGAATTCATGGTGAAACCGAAGAATAAGATAAAAAATTATCAAGACTTTCCTAAACTATATGCAACTTCCGTTTTTTTAAAATAAAGAAAAGCCAATTTAGGACTCAATCTATTTTTCATTATTATTTTTCTGAAATTACCGGACACAAAAGGTGAAATAATAAAAAGTAGAACAAATGGCTATTATTACGAAAATGTCCCTTTAGTACTCCCGAGAGAGGTTTAAAGGCCGTCTCGGCAAAAACGGGCAAACACAGGGACAAAATAATAAAAAGTAGACAAAATAAATAAAATGGCTATTTTTACGAAAACAACCATTCGTTACTCCCGAGAGAGGTTAAAAGGTTATCTCAGTAAATACGACCAGACAAAACTAGAAAATATGGTTATTTTTTCCAAAACATCTTTTCAGTACTTCTGTAGAAGGTTTAAAGATTGTCTTTGGCAAATATGGCCGGATAGAAGGGCAAAATGATAAAAAGTAAAGAAAAACAGACAAAGTAGCCATTCTTACAAAAATGACCCTTCATCACTTTCAAGGAAGATTTTAAGGTTTTCTAGGCAAAAACAGTTGGATACAAAGGCAACATAGTAAAAAGCACACAAAAACAGATGAAACTATCATTTTTACAAAACAGCCTTTCAGCATTTTCGTGGAAGGTTTAAGGCTGTCTCGGCAAAAACGGCCGATACGAGGGCAAAACGGTAAAAGGTCACCAAAATAGCTATTATTTATTTATTTATTTTCGAAATTTTTTATGCACATGCGTAATTTTATGCTTCTTTTTTGTAAAATGTGGACCGAACCCAATGGAGGTTGGTTACGTATCTCACCGGGTGATGAGAATCAAACCCGCGTAGTTCGATGAAACCGACTATATTTTCTCTTTTGATTTTCATGAAAATTAATCTTTAAAACCATAGCACTAGATCACATCGTCCTTTTTTTAATAACAGATAATTGTACAGAAATTGGGAGAATTCCTCTCTTGTTCATTCAACTGATCTAACCATAAAGCCAGTCAACATGCAAGCCTCCCAAATAATGTAACAGGTAGCACATAAATATGAATATAATGGTCTCAACAAGGTACCTATCCAAAAACAGAACCCGACCCATGTGTCGAGTCCTGCTAAGTCAGATGCACATGATGCAAATAAAGCGAACCTACAAGGGATATTCGGCATGAGGTTTGTTCTTCTAGGTTTAAAACCTGATGGAGAAGGTATCTAGACTGGCTTACTCGAGTGGACAGCTCGAAGCCGAGGAAGGCCAGCATACCAGTAGCACTACTTTTCGGCTTAGCTGGTGGTGCTCCCCGCCTAAAACTTGTGTGACTAAAATCCTTCACCGGTGGCAAGCACCTCGGCTATCTCAAAGAAAACAAGTTATGTCAAGCAAATGCCCAATTTTAATTTCAAGAAGACTCAGAGGGGGTGCGTGAGAAGACAGTTTATAATGTACAGTTTAACGATATCAAAGCGGTAAAAAGCGGACAAGTAGCGCATTAGGCCTAAATAAATCACAGTATATACAAAATTAATAAAGCCAAATAAAAGTCAATATGTACAACCTCAAATTCTAGTTAGTTCTTCAGCGGAGTCGCCAGAATTGTCACACCCTTTTTTACCCCAAAAGAGATATGTGTGTGGATTGTTGTGAGTTAAAGAGTTTTTCCAATTGAAGTGACATTTTTTGAAATAGGGATTATTTTATTTACAGGGTCGCTACTTGAAATTGATTTTTGGGTGTTCCAAGTCACATTTTATTTGAATCCCTAGTCAAAGGAAGATTTGACTCTATTATTATTGGTCTGCGAAACAAAGTTCGGGTAAGGAATTCTGTTGACCGGGGAGAAGGTGTAAGGCATTCCACAAGTTTCGTGTCGATTTATTGACTACATTTGGCTTATATTATTTTTGGATAAATTGTGCTTTATTGGTCCTCATGTTTTTTCTATGTCTGCTTTTATTGCTTGATTATTAGAATTATTAAAGGATGTTTTGAGTTATAAGATGTCGTAACCACACTACGCAAGTAAATGCTTGATCGAGACGAAATTTATTAATTTGTTTTTTCATAACAGCGCTCCGCAAGCGAATCCGCAGTCATGACAAAAAATTATTAGCTAGCTATTATTTTTGGGAAAATTACTGCATTTGAGAAAATTAATTTTGAAATTTATTAAAAGTCACTATCGCGCTACGCAAGCGAATCCGCAATTATGGGGATTAATTAAATTAAAAATTAACTAAAACAATTGAATATGGAATGAGATTATTTAGTTAATTTAATTAATGTTTAAACATCACGCTACACAAATGAGTCCGTGAATAAAAAAGATTAAAGCGCGCCTACTAGTTGCCTAACGCTTAAATTAATTATAAAAGAGATTAAGTTATTTAATAAAAGAAATTTTTGATTTTTATCAAGATTATTTGACTAAAAACATATTTTATATATATATATATATATATATATATATATATATATATATATATATAGTTGGGTTAACGTATCAATTTTAAAGAATGGGTGGCTTTAGAGATTTGGCTATTGCAAAGCATTGAGTTAGTTTAATGATTTAGTAAAGAATGAGCCGGCTAGTGGACTAGAATATTATTGGTCCAGCTAGAATTACTAAAAGATATGGGTTAATTGGATTATTATTAAAAATGGTTCATATGAAATAGATTCATTTGGCCCAACTAGCAATATAGAAGAAAATGGGCCAGTAAAGCCCAATGTACAACGGGCAACCTACCTAGACCCATATTGCAAGTCTAGCCACTTCTAATTACAATAAAGGATGCAGATTAATGAGTCACAATTTACAGAACTAATCACTTGCAAGAAATCAGTTATTAATAGCTAAAACAAACCCATTTCATGATAAACCGAACCTTGCAGAAATAACCACTACTACTTTAGACATGACTTCAATTGCTTTTCTAACTTCAAATCCTTAAACCTTAAAACAAAGATCTTTAAGCTATGTACTAAATTTAAAATGCAACAAAAACTTTATCATATGAATTTTAGCATAAACAAAGGATTTGATAACATTAGTAATTCAATTTTCTAACAATAGAACATTTCTTTCAACACTAAAACATTCTTACCTCACTCATTCTTTAAGCTACTCGCTATAGGTTAAGTAATTCAAACTAACATAAAAAAAAATATGGATACGCAGGTCTTCCAACTACGAAATAAACCAAACTATTCGACTACAACAATAAATAAATTATGAACAATAGGTTTTAGCACTCAAATATTCAGCAAACCCTTTGGAGATAATTGCTCAAAATAATCTAAATCAGACCCATCTTTTCATCATCTTCTATTAGAGAAAAGAACCTGCATTTCAAGTGTTTAGAAGGTTACCTGAAAAGAGAAATACAACGGTAATAGTAGCAGAAATTCAGCAGCAGAAATAGTAGGAACAACAACAACTCAAGTGTTAAGACAACCCAGAAAACTCAACAAAGATGCTTGAAACTAGTAGCTATCAACTTCAGAAATTGCCTAAGGGATCCTTCTATTTTTTCTCAATGTTTTTGCACTCTAAAAGACACGCACAAAGCTCAGAATTTTCAGCTCACTCTTTGATGTTCAGCTGGCCTTATTTTACTCTTAAAGTTGTATTTTTTTACTATGTAAAAATGCCCAGCAAATATGTGATAGAGTGTGTGTCTAAAGTGTGGAGAGGGCAGACCTTAAGTAGGCAACGAAAGCCACTTTTTGGACAGATTTTGGTTCACCAAAAATATGTCCAAAAAGTACTAATTTTGTGCGCTAAAACACTATTCAAAGGGCGTCCAAAAGGTGAAATGACAACCTGAAAAATCTGATGTAGCAGAAGCAAGGAGGAAAAAAATTATTTCAGCCACCCTACTAGTAAAAAGTAGGTTACTTGTGCCCTATTTTATGATAACTTTACCTAAACTTCAGTTTTTACAATATTAGTACCAACCTATATGATTCAAACCAAACTAAGATAGAAAAACACACAACTAGACTTAGAAATTGAACTATAAATCAACTAAGGGAAACTCATAACCTAATAACTAAAAATCAAACAAAATAAGTGTATTATCAAAACTAACTAATTGAAATCATTAGCTTAACATATCACATACCAACTAATTGTTTCATTAAAACAATTATGACTAAACAATACACTTGAATAAATAAAAACCAACACATTAACAACTAAATAGTCCTAATAACCAATAGATAAACAACTGCTAATCAAACTAATAATCAAGTGATTACACGAAATGACTACGAACATAGACTAAACAACAACGAATTTTATACTATAACAAAAACTACAATCAAACAGGAGGAAACAAAAAATCAGAAACATGGAGGAAAATATTAGGATTCGAGTTTACCAAATTCCAAGGACATTAGAATCGAGTGACGAGACAATACCAGAACCTTCGAATAGCGGCTGTCCGACCCCAAAATGTGCATTTTTTTCGGGCAGACACTAAAACAAATGTATTTCGGCGTCTTGCCAAAAAGAAACGAGCATCTTTGAATCGAAAAGTGGACTAAAATGGTGATGTGATGGTTGGGAGTGTTACAAAAGTGGTGGTTTTGGGTTATAGATAAGTAAAGAAGAAGAAATGAGGAGGAAGGTATATATTTTATATGAGTTGGGGCCACCCACCGGCGGTGGAGCGACGACGGCAGTGGGGTGGCGACAGCAGTGGGGTGGCGACAGCGGTGGTGCAGCAGCATTTATGGGTGAAATTAGGAGGGGAGTGCAGGTATCCTGGAGCTTTATCCATTTATGTATGTATTGTAGGGTAGTAGTGGCCGGAGCTACAGGAATTTGGACAAAAAAGGCGATGGCTAGGGTTTCCTAGATCTAAAAATTGTGAAATTTGAGTGGGTTTTGAGGGATTTGGATTAGAGATTTGAAAGAAAAGGTTAAGGGGATTGTATGGTTCGATTTTGGGGTGGTTTGGATCTCCTCTTTCTTTTTCCTCTCGGCGCACCTTAGCATGCCTTTGCTAACTTGCGCCACCAGTGGAAAATACCTCGTGTGAGACCGAAAAGGAATACCACTAAGCTCCAATTAATGGAGCTTCTAACCACGAAAGGAAGAAAATCTGGGAAAGGGGTGGTAATTTCGCCTCAAGTTGTGCAAAATCAAGATGTAGCAAAAACTCTAACTCCTCCAATTAGGGTAGAAGATTCACAAAACCCAACTGCAAATACAAATACAATGGGAAATATAGAGAAGAAGATCGTAATGCCTACAATTACCATAGGGAACGAAGCAAAGTCAGATATGACAGAGGTAAGGATAGGGAAAATAGCGACAAAGGAGACCATCGATGCACAGAGGAAATTGAATATGGCCGCTGAAAAAGAGGGAAAGTCTTGGGCTAACCTCTTTACGGGGAATAGATTTGCTGCAAGGGGGGTGGATCTAGAGTATATTGCTCCATTGATACATGATGGAGTCAAGGTGGTACAATTACAGAAAGAAGAAGTTGAAGTTGAAAATGATAAATGGAGGAAGGCAATAATCTTGTCCGTTGTCGGATACTCTCCCACAATTGGGTCACTAGAAAGGTTCATTGCTGCTCAATGGAATTTCACAGCAAAGCCCAGAATATACTACCACAATGAAGGGTACTTTGTCATTCTCTTTAATAGGTTGGATGATAAAAATGAGGTATTGTACTCGGGACCACATACTATGAATTGTAGGCCACTTATTTTGAAATCATGGACGATAAACTTTAATTTTCACGATGAAGTCCTGAAAACCATTCCCATATGGGTGCAGTATCCTAATTTGCCTTTGAATTGTTGGAACAAAAGTCCACTAAGTAGAATTAGCAGTAGTTTGGTCACTCCTTTATATGCGGATGAATGTACATATAGTGTTGACAGAATTTCATATGCTAGAGTGTTAGTAGAGATGGACATTACAAGGCCCTTACCGAGAAGTATCGTGGTGCAAGATTTTGAAGGGAGAGTGTTCGAACAAGTTGTTGATTATGAACGGATCCCAGAATATTGTAATGTATGTTTGCAAGTTGGCCACACGTGTGTAGATAAAGGCAAACAAGATATACCAGAACCTAAAAGGAAGATACAAAAGCCAAACCTTCAGTGGAGGAACAAACAAACTGTTACGCGGCGCCTTCCTGAAGTTCCTTGGAAGGGCGACGTAAGGCTAAGCAACCGATGTCAGTACGGTTGCTGTCCGTCAACTGAGGTCCCCTCCGTACGCTAGACTAGATTGTCAGTACCGTACAGGAAAACCAATATCATGAGCAATTGAAAGAGAGCAGAAAAGAGAACTGAGAATGAAAGAAAGCTTGATTGCATTGAATGAAAGCTATTACAGAAAAACAAGACGGTGTCGGGGGGGAGAGACACCAGTACAGAGAATTGTTTGCTTGCTTGAAAGTTTTGATTGCTTGGTCCCCCTTAATAATGCTTAAAAAAAATAAACCAAAGTTACATGACTAAACCTATGAAAGCTGAAAAATCACACTTAAAGAAAATGCAGCAAAACTACTCTATATTTATAATGAAAAGGACTTAGTCTTCTACAAAGCAGAAACAAGTCCGTTGGCAGCAACTTTGTCTTTAGCATCAGGGTCTGCGCGCGCGGCATTGTCTAGACGCACGGCACTGCTGGCATCTGCCTGTGGCTGGGCGCTGGCGATGGCTATCGGTGGGGCGACAGAGGCACATGCACACTTGTCACTTGGAGCTGCCGAGACCACGGGGCCGACCGTGGCGACGGGCGTTGGGAAGCTGGCCAGGATGCCACGGGGCGCGTCCAAGGGGTCATGGGGCATGGTTGGAAAGCCGCCCATGATATTCTCCCCCACCTGAGTTGGCGACGTCCTCGGTGCCTTTCTTGCAAGGTAATCATCAATCAGGCTCTTATAGGCTTTGAGGTTTGTTCCCCTCTCCCAAGTATTCTCCTCTGCATCACATCCCTGCCATTTTACCAAGAACTCCTGGTGATCTTTTCTTGAGGCGTGAATCACTCGATCATCAAAAATAGCTTCAGCACGCCTTTTCTCAGTTGAATTGGGACCTCAAATACTTGGTATTGTGAGTTGGCTTCGTGAAAGATCCTCCATATCTTCCCGAAAAGGTTTCAGGAGACTGACATGGAAAACAGGATGGATTTTCCACCAAGCTGGGGTATCCACCCGGTATGCAACTTTCCCAATGCGCCTTTCAATGGACAAGGGTCCAATATATTTTTGCAATAGGCGAGGGTCATGGACCCCTGCAAATAAGTACCGCTTTGGGATTTTGACCATCACTTTGTCTCCCACCTGGTATTCAACAAAGCGGCGATTTTGATCAGCATGCCTCTTCATCCGCTTTTGGGCTTTGACAAGATAGCTCCGCACTATCTCCAAATTTTGTTTCCATTCTTTTGAGAAGCTAGCAGCCCGAGGAGATTTTGACATGTTTGGTGCGTTCACTGTGTGTGGGAGTAGCGGTTGCTGTCCGGTAACAATTTCAAAAGCGCTTTTGTTGGTACTTGAGCTCTTTTGTGAATTGAAACACAGTTGAGCAGCATCCAGAAGCTTCACCCAGTTCTTCTGTGATCCGGTCACAAAGTGCCGGAGATATTCCTCTAGCATGCCATTGAATCGCTCCGTCTGGCCATCAGATTGCGGATGAAAACTTGAGCTATGACTCAATTTTGACCCGAGACACTTAAAGAGTTGGGTCCAAAAATTGCTAGTGAAGTGTGAGTCGCGATCACTAACAATGTCTTTAGCAAGGCCCCAATATTTGATGACATGAGAGAAGAGTAGCCGAGCTGTATATTCTGCTGATATATATTGTGGGGCTGCTATAAAGGTAGCATACTTGGAAAAACGATCCACCACAACCAAGATAGTTGTGAGATCTCTGACCTTGGGCAATCCGGTGATGAAGTCCAGGGAAACGCTTTCCCAAGGTCATTTTGGGAACAGCTAGTGGTTCCAAGAGCCCTGCCTGCGTCAAGCGGTCTGACTTGTCTTTCTGGCATACTAGACAAGTCTTCACATACTGAGCGACGTCATCGACCATTTGAGGCCAATAATATGCACGGCGAAGCAATGCCATGGTGCGTTCCTCGCCGGGATGACCGGCCCACAGAGTATCGTGGCATTCCGCTAGAAGAGTCCGTTGCAGATATCCTCCTTTAGGAACATAAAGTCGGTTCCCTTTCACCTTTAGGAAACCATCTTCAGTGTAGAACTGGCGAGTCTTGCCCTGTCCTACCAAATCAACCAAATACTATACAGCAGGATCCTTGATGAGTAGATCTTGTATCTGGTCTTTTATGGTGGTGGTTACTTCGCTTCCCTTTAGGGCGGTGAGTACACACACCGATGCTAGATCAGCTCTCCGACTGAGTGCATCAGCAATATGATTGGTCTTCCCACTTCGGTACTCCAGGTTGAAGTGAAATTCCGCTAGGAGTTCCTGTCACCTAGCCTGTCGACCATTCAGCTTTGGCTGGGTCATGAAATGGCTAACGGCTGTGTTGTCTGTCTTGACCACGAATGGGGCTCCCAGTAGATAATGCCTCCAAAGGTGTAAGCAATGAATGACAGCCAATAATTCTTTCTCATGGGCGGCATAGCGCCGCTCTGCATCCTTCAGCTTCCGGCTCTCGTATGCTACGGGATGCCCTTCTTGTAGCAATACTCCACCAAGTGCATAGTCAGAGGCATCCGTTTGCACTTCGAATGGTTTGGCCAAGTCAGGGAGGGCCAAGACTGGGCTACTAGACATAGCCATTTTCAATGCATCGAAGGCCTCTGCCCGCTTGGGGCCCCAATCCCACGGTGTGACCTTCTTGAGGAGTTCTGTCAGCGGCACTGCAATGAGGGAGTAACTTTTCACAAAACACCGATAGAAGTTGCATAGGCCAAGGAACGACCTCAAGGCGTGGATATCCTTAGGAGGCGGCCATTCTGTGATGGCCTGAATCTTTTGCTGGTCCATCTTGATCCGCCCTTCCTCAATGACATGTCCGAGGAAGTCAATTTGTTTCTGAGCAAAGGAGCACTTGGATAGCTTTGCATATAATTTGTGCTCCCGCAATCGGGCTAGGACCTTCTGCAAATGCTCCAGGTGTTCTTCTAGTGTCTGGCTATATACCACAATGTCATCCAAATAAACCACGACGAATTCATCAATGTATTCTCGGAAGACCTAGTTCATCAAGGTGCAAAATGTGGCTGGTGCGTTAGTCAAGCCAAAGGGCATAACCAGGAAGTCGTACGACCCATATCTTGTCACACAGGTTGTCTTGTGCTCATCACCCTCTGCAATCCGAACTTGCTAATAACCTGTCCTCAGGTCTATTTTGGTGAATACCGTTGCACCACCCAGTCTATCAAACAAGTCTTCCATTAGCGGAATAGAGTACTTATTTTTTACGGTGATTTTGTTTAGAGCCCGGTAATCCACATAGAGTCATAAACTACCATCATGTTTCTTTTGGAATAGCACAGGGGACCCGTATGGGGACTTGGAGGGCACGATGATCCCTGTTTCTAGCAATTCCGTCAATTGTCTCCGAAGCTCGGTGAGTTCGGGTTGTGACATTCTGCACGGCGCCCGGGCAGGTGGCTTCGCACCCGGCACCAACTCGATTTCATGGTCCATAGTTTGCCTAGGCGGAAGACGCTTTGGCATGTCTTGTGGCATGATGTCTTCAAATTCCAGAAGCAACTCCTTCATGGGTGCAGGAACGGGACCCGAGGAACGTTCTATATCTTCCATGCAGAGGGTAGCCAGGAACGTGGGTTCATGTCTTTTTACCCCCCTTTTTCAACTGCAAGGCCGAGATGTTCTCGACGGCCATCTTCATGGGAATGCACGGAATAATGCAGGTCTTAGCTCTGTTTTCTCCCATCATCAATAGCAAGTCTGCATACGATGCGGGCATGGTATTGGTCTGTCTCAGGAATTCCAACCCCACTATCAACTCGAAGTCATCTATAATCACCACGCGCGGGTTGAACTTTCCTTCATAAGGGCCAAGTTTCACCGGTACTTCTTTGGCTATTCCACCCACTAGCTGAGGTGGTGAGTTGATAGCCTTGACACAACCTTTGCCCTTTCCTACAACTAGGCCAAGGCACTCCACCTGAGTCGAGGCTAAGTAGTTGTGGGTAGCACCCGTGTCTATCATTGCCCGAATGGGCTTACCATTTACCTCCATATCAACGAACATTAAGGTCCTCTCTAGATGGGGAGGAGTCCTTTCGTTCGCCTTCTTTTTCCCTTTCTTGGCGATTGGACAAGGGTCCTTCTTCTTACGGATACCAGCACTGGTTCCCGCTAGGGGCTCAGAAAAAGAGCCAACAATGGCATTGAATGCACCAACTGGTTCGGTCTGGTCCGCATCATCAGCATCGTCATCCGTCCCATCCTCAAAAGCTTGATGGGAGTTCATCTGTACATGCGGGCATTCATTATTCTAATGTGGTCCGCCGCAGTGACGGCATCCTGAGGGGGGTTTCCTCCCCCGATCATTGTTGTTAGATGCAGCACTAGTACTGCTTGAGGAGGGAACCTTAGATTTGGCTGCACTCCGGTCTCCTCCACTTCTGCTAGGGCCACCAGTGTTCGGCTGGCCTCCTTTGTATCCTCCTTGGACAGGCTATTGAGGCCTGTCCTTCCGGGCTTCCACTTGATAATCCCCAAGGCACTCTGCTGCTTGGATTGCCTTAGGTAACGTGTCTACTCTTTGTCTTTGCAACTTCATGCGGGCATAAGGTTTCAACCCTTCCAGGAAGGTGAATAGTTTGTCTTTGTCCCCCATGTCGTGGATATTCAGCATGAGCGCAAAGAATTCCCACACGTAATCCCGCACTGATTTGGTCTGGCGGAGCTCCCGTAGCTTTTTCCTAGCATTGTATTCAACATTTTCGGGGAAGAACTGCAGGCGTATGGCTGCCTTTAGTTCTGCCCATATCTCGAGGGCATCTTCACCAGCCTTGATGGCTTCATATTTCACCCGCCACGAGAGTTTGGCATCATCCTGAAGATACATGGCAGCAGTTGCTACCTTCTTGGCTTCTTCTAGGCCCCCCATGGCATCGAAGTATTGTTCGATGTCGAAGATGAAGTTTTCCACTTCTTTGGCATTCCGAGCTCCACTGTAAGGCTTTGGCTCAGGAATTTTCAGTTTTTGGGCCACAGGGGCGAGGTTCACAATACCCCCGATTTGGTTTCCACCTCCTCGAAGCAGGCCTTGTAACGCAGCATTGACAACGTTGAACTGGCCTGTCAAGTTGTCTATAGTTTGTTGTATGGCAGTCACCCTATCTGCCTCTTGTGCCCTATTGGCTAAATCCTCGTCGCGCTCCTGTTGGAGGACCTCAAATTTACCAAAAATTTCGGCTGCCTCTGTGGCTGCCGTTTGCCGGTCTCCTTCAGAGTCGCGACTGATGTTTTCTATGTCAACTTCGGCCTGGATCAGTCTGCGGTCCAGGTCGTCCAACCTTTGCACTAGGCTGGTCTTTAGGTCAGGCACCATTTCCACGATGGGCCGTAATGCGTCAACCGTTCCCTCAAGGGTCGCGATGCGATCCCCATAATTCACCATGGTCAGAAATGGTGGTAATTGCAATGTAATCCCTCGTCTGATGTCGATCCTAGGCTCTAATACCAACTATTACGCGGCGCCTTCCTGAAGTTCCTTGGAAGGGTGACGTAAGGCTAAGCAACCGATGTCAGTATGGTTGCTGTCCGCCAACTGAGGTCCCCTCCGTACGCTAGACTAGATTGTCAGTGCCGTACGGGAAAACCAATGTCATGAGCAATTGAAAGAGAGCAGAAAAGAGAATTGAGAATGAAAGAAAGCTTGATTGCATTGAATGAAAGCTATTACAGAAAAACAAGACGGTGTCGGGGGGAGAGACACCAGTACAGAGAATTGTTTGCTTGCTTGAAAGTTTTGATTGCTTGGTCCCCCTTAATAATGCTTAAAAAAAATAAACCAAAGTTACATGACTAGACCTATGAAAGCTGGAAAATCACACTTAAAGAAAATGCAGCAAAACTACTCTATATTTACAATGAAAAGGACTTAGTCTTCTACAAAGCAGCAGCAAGTCCGTTGGCAGCAACTTTGTCTTTAGCATCAGGGTCTGCGCGCGCGGCATTGTCTGCGCGCGCGGCGCTGTTGGCTTTTGCCTGTGGCTGGGCGCTGGCGATGGCTATCGGTGGGGCGACAGAGGCACATGCGCGCTTGTCACTTGGAGCTGCCGAGACCACGGGGCCGACCGTGGCGACGGGCGTTGGGAGGCTGGCCAGGACGCCACGGGGCGCGTCCAAGGGGTCATGGGGCATGGTTGGAAAGCCGCCCATGACATTCTCCCCCACCTGAGTTGGCGACGTCCTCGGTGCCTTTCTTGCAAGGTAATCATCAATCAGGCTCTTGTAGGCTTTGAGGTTTGTTCCCCTCTCCCAAGTATTCTCCTCTGCATCACATCCCTGCCATTTCACCAAGAACTCCTAGTGATCTTTTCTTGAGGCATGAATCACTCGATCATCAAGAATAGCTTCAGCACGTCTTTTCCTGGTTGAATTGGGACCTCGAATACTTGGTATTGTGAGTTGGCTTCGTGAAGGATCCTCCATATCTTCCCGAAAAGGTTTCAGGAGACTGACATGGAAAACAGGATGGATTTTTCACCAAGCTGGGGTATCCACCCGGTATGCAACTTTCCCAATACGCCTTTCAATGGACAAGGGTCCAATATATTTTTGCAATAGGCGAGGGTCATGGACCCCTGCAAACAAGTACCGCTTTGGGATTTTGACCATCATTTTGTCTCCCACCTGGTATTCAACAAAGCGGCGATTCTGATCAGCATGCCTCTTCATCCGCTTTTGGGCTTTGACAAGATAGCTCCGCACTATCTCCAAATTTTGTTTCCATTCTTTTGAGAAGCTAGCAGCCCGAGGAGATTTTGACATGTTTGGTGCGTTCACTGTGCGTGGGAGTAGCGGTTGCTGTCCGGTAACAATTTCAAAAGCGCTTTTGTTGGTACTTGAGCTCTTTTGTGAATTGAAACACAGTTGAGCAGTATCCAGAAGCTTCACCCAGTTCTTCTGTGATCCGGTCACAAAGTGCCGGAGATATTCCTCTAGCATGCCATTGAATCGCTCCGTCTGGCCATCAGATTGCGGATGAAAACTTGAGCTATGACTCAATTTTGACCCGAGACACTTAAAGAGTTGGATCCAAAAATTTCTAGTGAAGCGTGAGTCGCGATCGCTAACAATGTCTTTAGGAAGGCCCCAATATTTGACGACATGAGAGAAGAATAGCCGAGCTGTATATTCTGCTGATATATATTGTGGGGCTGCTATAAAGGTAGCATACTTGGAAAACCGATCCACCACAACCAAGATAGTTGTGAGATCTCTGACCTTGGGCAATCCGGTGATGAAGTCCAGGGAAACGCTTTCCCAAGGTCTTTTTGGGACAGCTAGTGGTTCCAAGAGCCCTGCCTGCGTCAAGCGGTCTGACTTGTCTTTCTGGTATACTAGACAAGTCTTCACAATATTAGTACCAACCTATGTGATTCAAACCAAACTAAGATAGAAAAACACACAACTAGACTTAGAAATTGAACTATAAATCAACTAAGGGAAACTCATAACCTAATAACTAAAAATCAAACAAAATAAGTGTATTATCAAAACTAACTAATTGAAATCATTAGCTTAACATATCACATACCAACTAATTGTTTCATTAAAACAATTATGACTAAACAATACACTTGAATAAATAAAAACCCAACACATTAACAACTAAATAGTCCTAATAACCAATAGATAAACAACTGCTAATCAAACTAATAATCAAGTGATTACACGAAATGACTACGAACATAGACTAAACAACAACGAATTTTACACTATAACAAAAACTACAATCAAACAGGAGGAAACAAAAAATCAGAAACATGGAGGAAAATATTAGGATTCGAGTTTACCAAATTCCAAGGACATTAGAATCGAGTGACGAGACAATACCAGAACCTTCGAATAGCGGCTGTCCGACCCCAAAATGCGTGTTTCTTTCGGGCAGACACTAAAACAAATGTGTTTCGGCGTCTTGCCAAAAAGAAACGAGCATCTTTGAATCGAAAAGTGGACTAAAACGGATATGTGATGGTTAGGAGTGTTACAGAAGTGGTAGTTTTGGGTTATAGATACGTAAAGAAGAAGAAAAGAGGAGGAAGGTATAAATTCTATATGAGTTGGGGCCACCCACCGGCTGTGGAGCGACGACGGCAGTGGGGTGGCGACAGCGGTGGTGCAGCAGCATTTATGGGTGAAATTAGGAGGGGAGTGCAGGTATCGTGGAGCTTTATCCATTCATGTATGTATTGTAGGGTAGTAGTGGCCGGAGCTACAGGAATTTGGACAAAAAAGGCGACGGCTAGGGTTTCCTAGATCTAAAACTTGTGAAATTTGAGTGGGTTTTGAGGGATTTGGATTAGAGATTTGAAAGAAAAGGTTAAGGGGATTGTATGGTGTGATTTTGGGGTGGTTTGGATCTCCTCTTTCTTTTTCCTCTCGGTGCACCTTAGCGTGCCTTTGCTAACTTGCGCCACCAGTGGAAAATGCCTCGTGGGAGACCGAAAAGGAATTCCACTAAGCTCCAATTGATGGAGCTTTTGACCACGGAAGGAAGAAAATCTGGGAAAGGGGTGGTAATTTTGCCTCAAGTTGTGCAAAATCGAGATGTAGCAAAAACTCTAACTCCTCCAATTAGGGTAGAAGATTCACAAAACCCAACTGAAAATACAAATACAATGGGAAATATAGAGAAGAAGATCGTAATGCCTACAATTGCCATAGGGAACGAAGCAAAGTCAGATATGACAGAGGTAAGGATAGGGAAAATAGCGACAAAGGAGACTATCGATGCACAGAGGAAATTGAATATGGCCGCTAAAAAAGAGAGAAAGTCTTGGGCTAACCTCTTTACGGGGAATAGATTTGCTGCAAAGGGGGTGGATCTCGAGTATATTGCTCCATTGATATATGATGGAGTCAAGGTGGTTCAATTACAGAAAGAAGAAGTTGAAGTTGAAAATGATAAATGGAGGAAGGCAATAATCTTGTCCGTTGTCGGATACTCTCCCACAATTGGGTCACTAGAAAGGTTCATTGCTGCTCAATGGAATTTCACAGCAAAGCCCAGAATATACTACCGCAATGAAGGGTACTTTGTCATTCTCTTTAATAGGTTGGATGATAAAAATGAGGTATTGTACTCGGGACCACATACTATGAATAGTAGGCCACTTATTTTGAAATCATGGACGACAAACTTTAATTTTCACGATGAAGTCCTGAAAACCATTCCCATATGTGTGCAGTATCCTAATTTGCCTTTGAATTGTTGGAGCAAAAGTCCACTAAGTAGAATTAGCAGTGGTTTGGTCACTCCTTTATACGCGGATGAATGTACATATAGTGTTGACAGAATTTCATATGCTAGAGTGTTAGCAGAAATGGACATTACAAGGCCCTTACCGAGAAGTATCGTGGTGCAAGATTTTGAAGAGAGAGTGTTCGAACAAGTTGTTGATTATGAACGGATCCCAGAATATTGTAATGTATGTTTGCAAGTTGGCCACACATATGTAGAGAAAGGCAAACAAGTTATACCAGAACCTAAAAGGAAGATACAAAAGCCAAACCTTCAGTGGAGGAACAAACAAACACATGATCAAAATAAAGAGAAAGGTGCTGCTACAACACATGCAGTAGAGGCAGGAAATAATGGTACACCGCCACAGAAGGCAAAAAATTCTATCCAACCAGGAGTGGTAATACAGGAGGGTAATCAACCATTGAAAGGTACTCAGCAGGGTAATGAAGAGTGGCAAAAGGTTAGGGGAAAGTCAGCAGGAAAGGCTCAACCAGTTGCAAATATATCTTCAAGTATGGTGCTAACTAACAATGGATTTAGTATGTTGGAACAACAAAGAACTGAGCCTAACTATACAAATATAGGAAATGACAGAGGACAGTGTAGTTTTGACGGGACAAGTTCTAATACCCAACCCTTATCAATTCCAATATGAAAGTAGTAACATGAAATGTAAGGGGATTAAATAAAGTATATAAGCAAAAGGAAGTGAAGGAGTTTATTAGGAAGAATAAAGTTAGTATGCTTGCAATAACTAAGCATAGGGTAAGTGAATAACATGCCAGTCAAATAATAAGGAAGATCACAGGTAGGTGGAGATGGTGTGATAACTACAATACATGCACAAGAGGGAGAATTTGGCTAATCTGGGATCCAGATTTGATGGACTTTACTTTGATTGAAGCACATACTCAGTTCATTCATGGTTTGTTGAACATCTATGCACTAAATATGCAAATCACCATTACAACAGTCTATGGCCTTCACACTATTAACAATAGAAGGGGATTATGGACCGAACTTGGAAATATGGTTCATACAGTGCAGGGACCTTGGATAGACTTGGGTGATTTCAACTCTATAATAGACACGGATGACAGAATAGGAGGGGCATCTGTTCAAGATGTCGAAATAAGAGACTTTAGAAAGTTCCTGTTAGACTCTGGTTTGGTCGAATTAAAAAGGGTGGGCAGAATATATACTGGACAAACTCACATGTGTTCAGCAAGATCGACTGGGCCTTTGTCAACTCAGATTGGATGTTCAGATCACTCCTCCATTGCAATTAACTTTGAAGATGCCCCGGATAGGGTTCACATACCTTTCAGATTCCTCAATTGCCTGGCTGATCATCCTAATGTCACGATCCAAAATCCAACTAGCTGTGATGACACCTAACCCAACCCGTTAGGTAAGCCAATTTATAAATATCCGATTAAAATAATATTTAATTAAATCTAATACATTCCCCAAGGACTGGTAGTACAAATCATGAGCTTCTAAGATTAGAATTTACAAAGCTAGTATGAAATAAATACATCATCTGTTCGAAAAGTACATAAACAGATTTTTATAAATCTAAGGCTATCATGAACAAGAGGCAGCTACGACCGAAACATAGCATCTTCAAATCCAGCTCACATCGATCACAGCAATATCAGCATCTAATATCTGCACGCAAGGTACAGAAGTGTAGTATGAGTACAACCGACCCCATGTACTCAATAAGTAACAAACCTAACCTTAGGTTGAAAGTAGTGACGAGTTTATACCAAGGTCAGAGTCCACACCCATAACCAATAACATCCCATAACAATACAATTTAAAGCAGCACTAGTAATGACTCAATAATAAAATGCTCCATTCATATACAGTTCTAGAAAAATAAATATATATTTTTTAAGTATAACAGTAAAACTCAAATCTTTTGCCGAAAATCACCGAAATATGAGTAAGTCTGAGATCTGTGATTTTTCTCAAAATTTTCAACAGGTAAATGTTTCATTTTCAAATGGCATGAGGAAATACATCTCTATGCCTACATGTCAATATGTATGAGAAGTCATGAATGACGTGATACCGTACAACATGAGGAAAAATACATCTCTATGCATGTATGTCAAGTGTGCATGTCGAATGCGATGCAACTCAGTGATAAAGCCATATGCATACTCTCAGAGTATCAATTCACTCAGTCCTCACAGTCGCTCAATCCTCCCTATCTCTAGGCACTCGTCACTCGGCACTCGCACTCAGTAGGTACCTGCGCTCACTGGGGGGTGTACAAACTCCGGAGAGGCTCCTTCAGCCCAAGCGCTATAATTTGTACGGACAACTCACGTATTGCACGGACAACTCACGTGCTATAGTATCAATATCTGGATCCGTACGGACAACTCACGTGCTGCACGGATAACTCACATGCTATAGTATCAATATCTGGATCCACATGGACAACTCACGTGCTGCACAGACAACTCACGTGCTATAATAAGCCAATCTGGCTTGCTGCTGCATGTAGCCCGATCCTATAATTATCCTCATAAGCAGGCCATCGAGCTCACTCAGCCATCAATCTCTCCAGTCTCTCGGACTCACAATGTCATGAAACTAGCCCAAAATGATGATATGATGTATCAATAAATAACAACAGAGACTGAGATATGATATGCAATGAATGAATATGACTGGGTATAAAATTACAGTTTAGACATATAATTCGACAGTAGAAATGACCTTAGTGGGTCCCAATAATACCAATATTTTCCTAAGTATTTCTTACATGAGTCACAACTCAGTTTCTCTAACACATAAAAATACAAGTTAATTTACTATACAGCTCTACGAAATCAACCGGGTCTCAATTTCTACGGTGCACGCCCACACGCCCGTCACCTAGCATGTGCGTCACCTCCAAACAATTCACATAATACGTAAAATCAGGGTTCATACCCTCAGCTCCAAGATTAGAGATGTTACTTACCTCGAACAAGCTGAATCCGCTGTCGAGCAAGCTAAACAATACTCCAAAAATTTCATTCTGCGCGTATCAACCTCCATACGCCTTGTTGTCTCCTTAATTCAAGCCAAACGAATTTGTATCTATTTAGATAGCGTCAAATAAATCATAAATTATTCCAATACTTATAAATTAACAATTTATGAAAATTCTCAACTCCGCACGAAAAATTGACAGTGTGGCCACGTCTCGAAATCCGATAAAACTGACAAAATCCGACAACTCATTCAATTACGAGTTCAACCATACTAATTTCACTCAAATCCGACTCTGAATCGGTATTCAAATCCCAAAAATTAGTTTTTATGAAATTTCTACAATTTTCACCAAATTTCCATCTCAAAATACTGATTAAATGATGAAAAAAATGATATATTCATGCATGTTAACCAAATCCGAGTTAGAATCACTTATCCCAATGAATATTTAGAAAATCCCACGAACAATCGCCACAAACCGAGCTTCCAACGTCCAAATGTGAAATAATACATTAACCCCCGGTTATATAGTACCACGTTTGATCTCCCAATGTGCGGTCCGTGCAATTTCAAGTTTTGTCCGCACATTTCCAAGTTCTGCTGCCGCAGTCCAAATTGTGCGGCCGCACTTCACAGTGAGTGCTTACCGGGCTTCAGTATAATACCCATAACTTTTTGTACAAATGTCCAAATGATTAAGGCTATACCTTTCTGGAAACTAGATTCAAAGAGCTACAACTTATATTTTTGAATCATCTCCAAATTTATTATATATTAAAAGATATAAGCATCCAAAGTCGAACCATCGAACCTGCAGAACCTCGTGAAGTGCGGCCGCGAGAAGAATTGTGCGGTCCGCACTTTTGCTCTGCGGTCCGCACTTTTCCTTTGCCTCAGCACTCAAAAATGTGCCCCCGCACTTCCAAAAGTTTCAGAACAACATCAGATTGCCAAAATGCCCGGACTCGCTCAAAACTCACCCCGGAACTCATTCGAGCTACTCAGGACCCCGTCTGAATGTTCCAATAAGTCCTAAAACATGATACGAACTTAGTCGAGCACTCAAATCATATCAAACAACATCAAAAATATAAATCGCACTCCAATTCAAGCCTAATGAAAAACTAACAATTTCTAACTTCTACCTTCAATGCCGAAACCCATCAAATTAAGTCCTATTGGCCTCAAATTTTGCACACAAGTCATAAATGACATAATGGAGGTATTCCAATTTTCAGAATTGGATTCCGACCCCAATATCAAATGTCAACTCCCCGATCAAACATCCAAACTTAAATTTCTATTTTAGTCATTTCAAGCCTAATTTAGCTACGGGCTTCTAAATATTTTTTTTTCGGACATGTTCCTAAGTCCAAAATTACCATACGGAGCTATTGGAATCATCAACACTCTATTTCGGGGTCGTTTACACATAAGTCGACATACAATCACTATTTTAACCTAAGCTTTAAACCTTAGAACTAAGTGTTCCAATTCATTCCAAAACCTCACCGGACCCGAACCAATCACCCTAACGAGTCACATAACAACTGCAAAGCATAAATTGAGCAAAAAATACGAAAACAGAATTGCAATACTCAAAACGACTGGTTGAGTCGTTACACTCAGTTTTCTGCAGCTTGTAAATAAAACATGGATGATGCAGGATCATAACCAATCCATGTACAATGTATGGGCATGACTAAAAACTATCAAACATGTAATGAAGCAGCTGAATAATAAAGAATTTTGTGGCACTGAGCATAAAATTACTATTATCAAAAGTCAAATTAATAAACTACAGTCAAGAATGAGGGATCCAAGTCAGGTGGTGCTGATATATCCAAGAAGGCACTAGTTGCATGGGACAAACTATGTTATCCTAAGTCAGCATGTGGAATTAATCTTATAGATGTCCAAATATGGAACAAAGCAGCCATTGCAAATTTATTGTGGAATCTAAGCAAAAAGAAAGACACAATTTGGATACAATGAATACATATTTACTATGTGAAGCAAGGACTAGTATGGAATACATATCCCAAGCAAGCCTCATGGGTTATTCAGAAGATATTCAAAGCAAAGAGATATGTTGAGGAGGTAGGGTACGACTGCACAAGATTCTAAGCAATGAAGAACTTCTCTATCAAAATATTCTACCAAAAGTTACTAGGTGTATTTCCTAAGGTGCCTTGGAGGAGATTAGTATGTAACAACTATGTAAGTCCTAAATGGATCTTTATTGTCAGATTGGCTGCATTGGGGATTTTGGCTACTAAAGACAGACTTGTAAAGTGGGGAATGAATGTCGATATAAAGTGCCCTTTGTGTTTGACTGAAAATGAGACAATGTCTTACCTTTTCTTTGAGTGCCAATTTGTTTCTAATGTTTGGAACAAAATGCTCCGATGGCAAGGACTAAGTCGACAAGCTTTCAGGTGACACGAGGAGTTGGAATGGATGATAAACAACTGCAAAGGGAAGTTTGCCAGTTCTCACATCTATAGAATTGCTATTGCAGGTTGTATATACCATGTCTAGAAAGAGAGGAAGCTGAGAATTTTTCAAGGAAAAAGTACAAGTGTAGAAGGCATTGTTAGAACTGTCATACAAGAGATCTTCTACCTGGGAAGCTTGAAGTCCAAGATTAAGTCACAGTTAGAAAACTTGATTTTTTACCCTGCCTAGAACTAGTAATCAGGAATAGTAGTTAGAGTAGTAATGGTGTTGTTTGTTGTTGGACCTGTGATACAAGGTTCCAACAATTATTTTTCTCTTTGCTTGTAGTTCTTTCATTGGTTAATAAAAATATTTTATTTACCAAAAAAAATAAAAATAATAATAATAATATTATTAATAATAATAATATACTGATCTGGAAAATATGGAACAGATACGGTATTCCAAACTCGATTACCTCCTAACCTTCTATCATAATCCCCGACCTCCATATCCTTCTATCTAGGGTCATATCTTTGGTAAGTTGAAGATGTGCCATGTTCTGTCTAATCACTTCTTTCAATACTTTCTCGGCCTAGCTTTACCTTTCTTTAGACCACAATTGCCAACCACGCATACCTCCTTACCGAGGCATCTGTGCATCTCCTTGTCACATGCCTAAAAAATCTTAGCCTGGCTTCCTCCATCTTGTCAACCACGGAGGCCACTCCCACCTTATCCCGAATATCTTCGATCCTAATCATATCTCTCCTAGTGTGTCATATCCATCTCAACATCCTCATTTCTGCTATTTTCATTTTTGAGCATGAGAGTTCTTGATTGGCCAACATAGCTGGTTTAACAATCACTCTATAGAATAACTTTTAAGTCTTGATGGCATCTTCTTATCGTACAAAACACCAAATGTGAGCCTCCATTTTATCCACCTCACTCAAATACGACATGTGACATCTTCTTCAATCTCCCCATTTCCTTGGATTATTGATCCCAAATACTTGAAACTTCTTTACTTGTGTATTAATCCTCACTTTCACATCTGGCTCATGAGTTACGACACTGAACTTGAATCCAAGTACTCTGTCTTAGTCATGCTCAACCCGAAACTTTTAGACTACAGGGTTTGTCTCTAAACCTCCAGCATATCATTAACTCTGCCGCGTATCTCATTAAATAATACTATGTCATCTGCAGATAGAATACACCATGGCACCTCCCTTGGATATGCCGCACCAATTCATCTATCACCACAATAAAACGGGCTAAGAGTTGATCCATGGTGCAACCCCATTACTACTGGATAGTGCTCTGAGTCTCCTCCCACTGCTCTTACCCGAGTCTTGGATCCATCGTACGTGTCCTTAATTGCCTTAATGTATTCCATATGTACACATCTAGCCACCAAATATCTCCATAGAACCTCCCTCGAGATTTTGTCGTGTGGTTTTTTAGGTCAGTGAACACCATATGTAAGTCTCTCTTCCTCTTTCTATATATACTGGTTCACTAATCTCTTAACAAGATGAATGACTTCTGTAGCAGATCGCCCCGATATGAGTCCGAATTGGTTGTTGGATTACCTACAACACCCGAACAACACAAACATCAAAAACAAAAAAAAGTTATCTTGGAAAGAATATAATACAGAATGTTTATTGACTGAAAATATTTTCTAATACTGTATAACTTAAAATTTTCTCTTCTAAGAACGCTATTTTCATCATTGAGTTTCGTTTGAGAGAAGCAAGTTATCAATAAATTAGAATATTACTTTTGATTTTACAGGAATAATTCATATGGTATAACTCTAGGATCGTTTGCTTAGGTTCAACAAGTTAATAAATCCACAGACAACTCACCATACAATAATGCATCATTAAAAGAGAAATATATAGTATAGTTATTTATGAATAGTTACTCGTTAGCAATTAACTATTAAACTAATAATTTTATATATCCCATGAGCACAAAACGAACAACAATAACAAAACAGAAAAGACCGGAAGAGAAAATTAAGGAGGATTGAATAAGAATAGTAAAAGTCAAGACATGAAGCTTTTTCAGATGAAAGGTTCTATTAAAACTTAACCCTATGGCGTTCTAGTATGACGTGTTAATTATGAGTTGTAATATTTTCAACATCTGATTTGTGATCAATGAAGAGGGCTGTTGAAGATTCAAGGATAAACTTAAGGAATTTTGAGGGCTTACAAGGCTAATTATACATATATAATTGTACGAAAAAATGTCTAATGTATCCCGTGTATTGGGCGTTGGGCGTATCCAGAGCGTACGCTCGATCGCTTAAGGCGTAAGTCTTGCTAGGCAAGAACCCTAGGAGTCTGCCAAGCATGGGCGGATTTAGGGGGCCCGAGTCCCCTTCGACGGAAAACTACATTGTACATATAAAGCAAAATCTGGTTTGTACTTTTATATTTTATATTTTGAATCCCCTTAATATAGCCCAAAAGTATAACTCAGTGATCAAGGGAGTTCAAAACCTTTTGTAAGGCCGCAAGTTCAATTTTCACTGGCCACAGTCTTTTTTAATTTTTTAACTTTTTCTTTTTTATAACCCCTTAGCAAAAATTCTGCCTCGCTGCGGCAGTTATACAGGTGCCCCAGGGGATGATTCTTTTCTTTTTAAAACGCTGAACTGTATTCGTTGTTTACTCAATATAGAAGCAGTGGAATTTAAGTTTGCAGCTAATGAATTAATGTAGGAATTTATACGGCAGGAAGTTAGCTCCTTTTTTTGTGGTAGGTTGATTGACTTTTCTCCTAATGCATGTGTATATCGTGGGGAAATCAAGGCCTTTCATTTCTGGATAATGCGACTTTCCAAACATTATATTTACTAAGTTACTAGCCGATGGCCTATTTTGGAAATTTAAGGCCATTGGAAATTTAAAACAATGAAAAACTACATGCACACTCTCTGTCCCTCAGGTAAGAGTACGATCTGCGTACACACTACCTTCTTCAGACTCGCTAATAAAATTTTACTGGGTTATAGTTATTGTTGTTGAAAAACTACGGGCACAAGCCACTGCTATAAAAATTCAAGAACCATTATATATAGTGTATAAACAGTATATTACATTAACTTCATAATATTGAAGAGATATATTATATACAAAATACATAACTGATATATACAAATCATATTATTATTGGTAAAAAAATATTATATTATTTTATTCCTATAGATACTATAATGATAATTATATTATCCGGTTTAGTTAGATTTTTCAATTTACAAAGAGTAACTTGGTTTTTACTACAGTTTATATATACATTCATCATTAACAGGATCCCAACAACTGAAATGTACTACCTTAACTTTTACCGTCATTAAGATTTCAGTTTAAAAAATATACTTTGCGATTCACCTAGAGCTATATGGATTTTCTTCACAAAAATATCCCTTGTTTCACTCCAAAGCAAACTGTCATTGATGATTAAGGTAGAGTTTCAAAATTTGAATTTTTTTTTTAATATTGCTGCAATAAAAAAACAAACACTATGTTCAAGCAAGACGAAAGAATGTATAATACATTATACAACTTTCATACAAAATTGATACATGTTCCAACTTTGGTTTATTGCCAGATACAGTTTGCATGTCTTTATATAACTTTAATACAATTTTATACTACATCGTACAACTTTCATATAACTCGTCATACAACTACATAATACAACTTGCATACAATTTTGATACATCTTCAAATGTGTGGTCAGTTACACAGTCTGTGTATGTCATGCTTTATATCAATATCATATAACTTTCACAATTTGCATACAATATGCTATTGTATGTGTTTTGTATTTTATATGCCGCGTGTTCTTCTTTCTTGTTCGATTTTTCATATGAAATTCCAACCAAAACCAACTCCAATCTTCACTAAAATTCCCTTAAAATTGAGATATAAACTCCAAAAGGATATTCTCAATAGTTTGCAACAATACTCAATCCAAATAATTTAGAATTCGGGCGACGGGCTTTCAATCGCCTAAAATTTTGTGAACCCATGAGAATTGACCTAATGAACAATAGTCATTGTTTCGCCATAACGTTTTCTCGTTTTTGGTGTTTTAGGGTCATAAAATAATAATTCGGGATGATTTCAAATTTTCGTGTGCAATTACTACGCCATCTTCATGAATTCGGACGATGGACTCTGAATCGCCTAATATTTTGTGGGCCCATTAGAAACGACCTAAACAAAGTCATTATTTTGCCGTGACCGTTCCTCATTTTTTGTTGTTTTTGGGCCATAAAATAGGAATTTAGGACGTTTAATTTTTCGTGTGCGATGTTCATGCCATCTTCATAAATTCGCCCGACGGGATTCGAATTGCCTAAAATTTTGTGTGCCCGTAAAAACAATCTAATGAATATTAATCATTGCTTTTCATGACTGTTATTCTTTTTTTAGCATTTTAGTGCCATAAAAATATGAATTCAAGACGATATTCAATTTTTCAAGCGCTAATGTATACGCCATCTTCATGAATTCGGGTGACGGGTTCTGAATCGCCTAAAATTTTGTGAGCCTATAAAAAATAACCTAATGAATAATATTCATTGATTCGCCATGACGGTTCCTTGTGTTTTGGCATTTTAGGGCCATAAAATCGAAATGAAAGATGATTTCCAATTTTTCGTGTGCTAATGTCCACGCAATCTTCACGAATTCGGTCGACGGGCTCTGAATCGCCGAAATTTTGTGGGGCCATCAGAAAAGACTTAATGAGCAATAGTCATGCTTTGCCATGATTGTTCCTTATTTTTTGACGTTTTAGGGCCATAAAACAAAAATTCTGGATGATTTCCAATTTTTTGTGTGCTAATTGCCACGCTAACTTCATGAATTCGGGCAACGGTCGCCTAGCATTTTTAACACCAGCCCCACACACACCTATGTAGCTTTTCAAGAATTTGTACCAAAGGTTAGTGGTGATTTGATTAATTACCATAGGGATCACAGTCTTTCGTTTTGCTATTGCTAGTAGGGGTATTAATGGTTCGGTTCGGCCGGTTATTTTATAAAATTTATACCATATCAATTTTTCGGTTATTCTATTATGTATAATCAAAATTAGACTTTTCAAAACTGTCCCAATCATGTCGATTTCTCTTCGGTGTTGGTACGGTTCGGTTAATTTTCTGTATTTTTTTAAATATCATGTAAAATTCACCAGTAGAAGTAGAATGCAATAACATACGTTCTTTTATAAGACTTAGCAAAACTCTCTAGACATTTTTACTATTTAAAGGGTGATGAATTAAAAAAAAATGAAAGATGGATAGAGTATAGATCCATCAACTATTCTACAACAACGTAAAAGAAACCAAGCAAAGGCAAAAAAATATATAAATCACACGAGTGGAAAGATATTAACCAAACTGGGACTCAAGAATAAAGTCTATAGAAGATTAAATATTCAAAAAGATAAATCTAAATTATATAAAAGGAAATATATTCAATACATTATAATTTGCTACTCATTATAGCTAGAATACTTTGTGTCTTGCTAATAAAGATACTTGAAATAACTTAGTTCAAGTAGATGTAGCATAATAGGTTTTAGGAATTAGTATTTTGAGTTTAATTACTTGTTGGCTTGTAATAGTTTTCATAATTCCAATGCCCGAAGAAAAATTTAATGCATTATTATTTTTAAACTTACTAGATAATATATTTTTCACATGTTAAATTTATTCGGTACGGTTCAGTATTTTTTTGGTTTATTTTTATAAAATAAAAAACCTTCCCTAATTATCGGTGCAGTTATAAATTTATATAAAAACCTACGATTTCTTAACAAGAAACCTAAAAATCGGTTCGGTTCGGTACGATTCGGTCGGTTTAGTCGGTTTTCGAATATCCATTGACACCCCTAATTGCTAGTGTAGTTTCACTAGGCAAAGTCTTGCCAAAAGCCCACCGGAGTTTGTAATCAACAACAACAACAATAACCCAGTGAAATTCCATAAGTGGGGTATAAGGAGGGTAGAGTATACGCAAATATTACCTCTACCCCATAGGGATAAAGAGGTTGTTTGCGAAAGACTCTCGACTGATTACAAAATTTGGATTTTGTAATGTTGATCCAAATTCGAAAGTGACTCTTCTCTGTCCATTTAGTTGAAGGTCTAAACCCAATTAACGGCCCAATCTATTGCCTGAAAATAATTTAAAGGTAGTGAATCCTTGTGCTAAATCTTTACTTTGAATATAGGATATTTCTTGGTGATGGGAAATTGAGAATAGATCGTTGCAATTGTTGATATTCAACAAGGAATTTTTTTAGAAATCGTGAGTCATCAACACGTGTTGACTACGTCTCTGTCTTTTGTCTACATCACCTAAAAAAGAAAACGAAAACAAAGAATATCGCTTAAAATGACGAGACAATGACATAAAGAATGAAGGATGTGAAAAGAAAAAATTTAGTTTGTTGATTAATTGATGAATTAATTGATTTGATTGATTAATAGATGAAGGACTATTCACTATTCACTAGGTGAAGTCATTAATTGCCGAGGAAATTAAAGTGGCATCTTCTTGGAGTCTGAAGAGGGACAGCTTTAACAGCGATATTCGATAAGAAAGAAACAAATAGAGTTGAATAATTTGGGGTCAATAAACAATTAAGCTACTGATTAACGGAAAAATAATAGGAATAAGAACAAGCTATTGATCAAGTAGTTATATGATGATTGCATTGATTCCAAACAGATAATTTTTTTAAACAGATAATTAATCATATACTATTAGTCACATGCATACCTCACTTTTGTCGTTTGACTTTGATAATAATTAAGTTTGTATTCGACTAATTAATTTAAAAAATATTTTTTCCAATATTAGAATAGTAATTTATGCTTGGCCAAGATTTCAAAAATGCTTATAAGAAGAACTAATTCTTTTTGATTCTTAAAAATAATTTATACTAAAAAATACTTATTTTTTTCCTTTAAAAACTTGGCTAAATACCTCAATTGTCTAAAATAAGTACTCCTTTCGTTTCAATTTATGTGAATTTATTTCTTTTTTAATTCATGCCAAAAAGAATGACCACTCTCCTTATTTGAAAATATTTTACATTTATGCAATGATTTATAGCCACACAAAATATATGTACCTCATTTTACACCACAAGTTCAAAAGTCTATTCTCTTTTCTTAAACCCCGTACTCAGTCAAATGAGTTCACATAAATTGAAATGGAGGGAGTATTTTTTTAAAAAAAAAATTACTTTTAAGATTCTATTAACCATGACAAGAGTGGGTTGTTCTAGTGGTGAGCACCCTCCACTTCCAACCAAGAGGTTATGAGTTCGAGTCACCCCAAGAGTAAGGTGGAGAGTTCTTGGAGGGAGGGAGCCAAGGGTCTGTCGAAAACAGTCTCTCTACCCCAGGATAGGGGTAAGGTCTGCGTACACATTATCTTCTCCAAACTTCACTAGTGGATTATACTGGGTTGTTGTTATTGTTATTGTTATTGTTATTGTTGTTGTACATGCTATTACACCATCTTGAAAGATGAGTAAACATAAATTTTCTATACGATCAAATAGAAAAAATAAAGAACTGAATTCAAGAAGCAAAAAAACCGGCAAGTCAAAGAGAAAAAGAGTGAGTCCAAAATCAAAATGTGATTCTTTTGGACACAAGAGACCGAAATATACGGGGAAAAAAATTGGTATTTAGGTGCCTTTTCACATGGGTATGTGCTAACTTTTGTGCTTCTTTCTTGTTTTCTTCCAAAATTTCACAAAAGAACACAAATTACTTCCTCTAGTAAAAGAAAAATATTTAAGTTTTGACACACCGTTAAAAAAGTAAATCATCATCTCTTAATTTATGTGATTGTGTTTGATTGAATACAAAACTTAAGAAATAAAAAAAAATTGTGTTTGATTGAATACAAAACTTAAGAAATAAAAAAAATTAAAACTTGTAATGTAAAACGAGTCATAAGTATTTATTTATGCGATTATAAATCATCACATTACAGATAAATTGAGATATTTAAAATTAAATTATTTTAAATATGACAATATTGTAGGAAATGTAATGAGGTAAGCAATAAAGTAACTGGGATTATTATATGTTAGAATTGCTTACTTCAAGGGTTTTCTTGTCTTTAGCTACTACATTTTATCCATATACTGCTAATATATCTATTTTTATTCTACATTTTTTTCTGCATAACTTATGCTTTTATTAAATATGTAAAGTTTAATAACAAAAAACTATATTAAGTTGTGTGACGATTTTACCAAATATTATATATAGTCCAATTACTTGTGCAGAATATTATGCTATAATTATTTTTGTTAATCTATAAACCAAACAATCCCTAGTACACTCACATGATACAAAGGATTAATACTTCTCAAAATAAAGTAAACAATAATATTAATTGAGACAAGATTTAGCATCATATAATCTCTCTCATTGGCTAAATGAGCATTGAAAGTTTCGAAACTCTTATATATCTCTTCCATATTGAAGACCTGAAATTTGCATGTGCAAAAGTCTCCTTGACTCTCTAAGTTGAGATTCACCTAGACCTAGATCTAATAAGTTCACTAATTAAGAAATATCTAATTTTTGTATTTTCCTCTTAAATTTATCTCCTTTTTCAGATGCGCATCACAACGAAGGAGCCAAGATTTCAACGTTACAGGCCGGATTTTGGATTTTAGAACGATAACTTCCAATAATAATAATTGAGTTCTAAATTTAATATTTATGCATATTTAATGAATTTTTTCAACACAAATACACTGTTTGACCAAAATCTAATAGGTTTAGTTGAACCCGTACTCGGGCTTATAGTTCCGTTCCTGAGAGCTTGTCTACATGCTATGGGTCAGCTGAATCCAATAACTTTAGTCAAATCCCTTTATTTATCTTAAAAAATCTAATAAATCTGTACAAATTCTTAATTCAAAAACCAATAACTTCAAATTCAAACTATGTCTATGCATCACAAGGTGTAAATGGCAAAAACTCCAAACCTTATTGGAGTACAAGATAGAAGGAGCCGACAAAAAGCATCTTAGTTTACATGGGTTTTTGCCCAAAAAGGGTCACGCGAGGAAGAAAGGGAAGATAGTTACGTACTCACTAGAGTACAAGATTCAGCAGGGGACCAGTAAAAAGCAAGAATCCAAACAAGCCAGAATAAAAAAGCAAAATATATACAGATAGATAGGTAGGGAAAAGTACAAAAACTGTTAATGTTGTCTGTGGCCAAATCCCAACATAAATGCAAGTGTTAAGAGAGGGTTTTGGGGGGGGGGAGGGGGAGGGGGAAGAGGGTGTAAACACATCGAAAGATTTGAACTTTTCTCTCAAGCTCTCTATCTCTAAAATTTAAACTTATGACAAGATACAATTCAAGATTTGAACATAACAACACATACCCATTAGACGTTACCTTACCTTTTGTGGAATAGACAGATTTATTACTTGAATATAGGGTTCGATATTCTATCACAATTTATTTGATTTACTACATTCAAAATTTATTGATTATAATTATTTTCTGAATATTTTTAATATATATAAGATTTGAGTCAAAATTACTATGTTCTGTAAATTCATAACTTAGGCATTCCACCCGCCTCAGCTTGATAAATTCAACTTTTAACTATTTTAATGCTAAACTCAACTCTTAAAATGATTGACTCAAAAATCAATATCTATTAAAATTTTAGTTATTTTATATGTATATATCTGTATTTTATCGAAAACATTAAATGCAGTCAAACAGATAATACACAAGTTCCATCGCTTGTTACCCTTCATCACCCATTCACCCCCCTTTGCGACCCGTCGACAATATGTGCTTCAAGATTTTAATCTATAAATACATTTATTATTTGTAGAATTAACCCAAATAATCGCCCACCCTGCCACTTAAATTAAAAATAGTCGGTGAATTTATAATATATGCATAATTTATGTATTATATGTGTATAATTATGTATAATCTATGTATATGACTAGAAAAAGTAAATAATTAATATGGCTGGCTATTTGCATAAAGATCCCTTATTATTTCTCTATGATAAACATAAATAAATACGTGTAATTTTTTATTATTAACATTACATGTAAGTTGATAAGTTATGTGCCTTTGTGTTTTGACGATTTAACAAACTTCATATGAGAACCAGATGGGGAACCTGATACAAAGCCTCTCCGTGCTCAAAACAACAAGTCACATGTTTGGCACAAGTTCCAATGAAATCAGTTAAGGGAACGGGAGAGGGAACAGATGCCTATCAGTTCCTCTGGTCACAGTACAAGTGTCACGACCCAAAACCCAACTAGTCGTGATGACACCTAACGCAACCCGTTAGGTAAGCCAATTACCAACTATCTCATTTTAATGAAATTAACGAGGCAATTAATTAAAAGAAAATATCTAAAACCAATACTTTTCCCCAAGAACTGGTAGTACAAATTATGAGCTTCTAAGAATAGAGTTTACAAAGCGGGTATGAAATAAATACATCATTTGTTTGAAAAGTACATAAACAAAGTTTTATGAATCTAAGACTACCATGAACAAGAGGCAGCTACAACCGGAACACAGATACATCTTCAAATCCAGCTCCCATAGAACACAACAACATCAACAGCCAACAACTGCACGCAAAGTGCAGAAGTATAGTATCAGTACAACCGACCCCATGTACTGAGTAAGTAACAAACCTAACCTTAGGTTGAAAGCAGTGACGAGCTTTTACCAAGGTTGGGTCCAAAACCAATAGTCCACAATAATATCCAGAAAACAAATCTCATAACAACAAAATTGAGGCAGCACAATGAATAACTCAATAATAAAATGCTCAGTTCGTTCACAGTTCCGAAAAAATAAATATTTTTCTTTTCAAATATAATAGTATAACTCAATTCTTTTCACTAAAATCACCAAAATATGAGTAAGTCTGAAAATTATGATTTTTTCAAAATCCTTTCAATAATAAATAAGATATTTTATTTTTCCTTCCGGATAACCTGTGTAAAATAAATGCATTACTATGCCCATCTGTCAAAAATATGTGAGAAATCATGAATGATGTGATGTTGTATAACATGAGAAAAATACATCTCTATGCCTGTATGTCATGTGTGCATGCCAATGCGATGCAACTCAGTGATAAAATTATAAACAGCCCCTCGGGCAGAAAATCACTCATATACAGCCCCTCGAGAAAATCTCACAGTCACTCGTGCCACTCGGGCATACCTCACAATCACTCATGCCTCCCAGTCACTCAGCACTCGGCACTCGCACTCAGTAGGTACCTGCGCTCACTAAAGGTGTGTACAGACTCCGGAGGGGCTCCTTCAGCCCAAGCACTATAATATGCACGGACAACTCACGTGCTGCACGAATAACTCACGTGCTATAATATCATATCAGAATCCGCACGGACAACTCACGTGCCATAATAATAAAGTATGTTACAAGCGGGCAGCCCCGATCCACACCCATCCTCACAATCAGGCCCTCGGCCTCACTCAGTCATCAATCTCTCTAGTCTCTCGGGCTCATAATGTCATAAAAAATAGCCCAACAACAATGATATGATGCATCAACAATAAATAAGAGAGACTGATGTATGATATGAAATGAATAAACATGACTGAGTGAACAATTACAATTTGAACATATTATTCAACCACAAAAATGACCCCAATGTATACTATCAATAACAACATATGCCTAAGCATGATTTTTAATACGAGTCTCAGCTCAATTTTCTCTAACAAGTAGAGAATGTACGGATATCAACAGATTATTCAACTATATAGTCCCATGGAATTTGACCAAGTCACAATTCTTACGGTGCACGCCCACACGCCCGTCACCTCCAAACAATTCATATAATACGTATATTTGGGGTTCATACCTTCAGCTCCAAGATTAGAAGAGTTACTTACCTCGAACAAGCCGAATCCAATATCGAGCAAGCTAAACAATGCTTCCATAAATTTCATTTTGCGCGTAACAACTTCTGAACGGATCGAATCTAGTCACAATTAATTTGATTCAGTCAACCCAAATTATAGGAATTTATTCCATATCAAAATACTAATTTTTTCACAAAATCCAAAATTACAATCAAAATTCGCCTGTGGGGCTCACGTCTCGGAACCCGGCAAAAGTTATAATCCATCCAACGACGAGTCCAACCATACAAATTTTACCAAATTCCGACATCAACTCGACCCTCAAATCTTCAATTAAAATTATTGAAGATTTTTACCATTTTCAACCCTATCTTTACCCATTTGAACTCAAGACTCTTTCCATAAACCTTATTGATACTTATAAATAATACTCTTACACTCAAGAATCATGCTCTTAATCACCCATCATTACCCAAACTCGAAATTGAAGATTAGGGGTTAAAACCTTACCTCTTTGATGAAGAACTTGAGGGATTTCTCGTTGGATTTCAAGGCTTGGACAAGAATTTGATGAACAAGACACTTCATCTACTTCCTCTCTCTAGAACACTCTCACTTCTCTCTAAAATCATCAGATAATTACCCCAAAATAAGCCCCAAAGCCTATTTATCAAAATAGGGTCGGGATATGAAAATAAAAAAATTAACCCTCCGAAAGAAGGTCTACGGTCGCATAATGGACCTCATAATGGGTATGCGGGCCGCAAAATTGATCGCAAAATCGATGCCCAGAACTGGGCTCTTCTGGTCCATTCTGCGACCAGTTTGTGGTCGCAAAAGCAGTTTTGCGATCGCATAATTGGTCGTAGAATTATATTTTTTTAGTCTTTGGTAATTTGGTCATAACTTCTTGTAGGAATGTACAAATGACAAACGGTTTGAAGAGTTAGAAACTAGACTCAAAGATCTTTCATTTGGTAGGTAATAGACCATATAACACTTCGTGTCCTGAGAGTTATGCTCATTTAAAGTTAGGTCTTTTGTGAACTCACTTGAAACTTTAGACTTATGAAATTTCTAACTTTTACATTTGATGCCGAAACCTACCGAATCAAGTCCAATTGATCTCAAATTTTGAACACAAGTCATAAATGACATAATGAAGCTGTTCCAATTTCCATAATCAGATTTCGACCTCGATATCAAAAAATCAACCCCCCCGGTCAAACTTTCCAAAAATTTAACTTTCGGCATTTCAAGCCTAATTCCACTACAGACCTTCAAATAATTTTCTGGACATGCTCCTAAGTCCAAAATTACCATACGGAGCTATTGGAATTATCAAAACTCTATTCCGGGGTCGTTTACGCATAAGTCAACATATGGTCACTATTTTAACTTAAGTTTTTAATTATGAGACTAAGTGTCTCATTTCACTCTGAAAACCTTTTGGATCCCAACCAACTAACCCGATAAGTCATAAATTGAGCAGTAAATAGGGGAACGGGGTTATAATACTCAAAATGACCGGCAGGGTCATTACAACAAGTCAACTCTTTACAGCTGTTAAAGCTGCTCCACTACAGACACAACAGTGCATCAGCCACTGTTGAAGCATGTTGTGTACCGGATACTTGCTTGCATCATCCTAATGACCTCACTTATATATTACTAACATGAGGCACGAGATTACACACACTTTCAAACCCTAAAACATAATTTACTCTCAAGTGTGCAGCCGCCTTCGTTTACTCCAGGGCTTTGAAGAACAAAGTAGCAACATAACGAAGGACCAGATCCCACCATTGAGTACATCGTGTGTCCTTAGTATTGTTGTATCTTTGTTAATGCTATTCACTTGTAACTCCTACTTAGCTTAGTTAGAAGCATCTCGAAGGATACCTTTGTAAACCATAAACCTTGTGTTTATGTTTGACTAGAGTTAGTCAAAGTGGTGAGTTTTGTAATAGAGTTATTACAAAGAGGCTTGAAATATAGTTATTGCAAGTAGGTGAGGGATTATAAGTTTAATTCCTAGGTTACAATAGGTTGTAATCTAAAGTTGCTCGATTAGTGAAGTTGAAATCCTACGAGTGTAGGTCGTGGTTTTTAATCCCGTGAGCTGGGAGTTTTTCACGTAAAATATTATTGTGTTATTTACTTATCACTGTGTGTATGTTCTGTAGGAACTGATAGAGAACCAGGTTCTCTATACAGTTTAGTGGACTCTTAGTTTACATCAATTGGTATCAGAGCAGGTTCTTTCTATAAGGCTAACACCTGAAAAAGATCTACATGGCTGCTCAACCAAATTTTGAAGAAGGTCAATCAACCTACAGGCAACCAAGATTCAATGGACAATACTATTGATGGTGGAAGACAAGAATACATGATTTTATCATGGCTGAAGATTAGGAGCTCTGGGATGTCATCTGTGACGGGCCTTTTATACATATGAAAACCATTGGCGAGACTTCTGTCCAAGTTCCAAAGACAAGGAAGGAGTACAATGATGCCGATCGCAAAGCTATCGAGAAAAACTTTCGAGAAAAGAAGATCCTCGTCTATGGTATAGGACCAGCTGAGTACAACTGAATCTCAGCGTGTTAATCTACCAAGGTGATCCGGGAGGCTCTCCAAACTACACATAAAGGTACAACTCAAGTCAAGCAGTCAAAGATCGACATGCTCTTTACTGAGTATGAACTCCTCAAGATGAAGGAGGATGAGTCCATTAAGGATATGCATACTCGCTTTACTTCCATCATCAATAAGCTTTATTCTCTAGGGAAAATTATCCCAAGGAATAAACTGGTCAGAAAAATACCCAGTGTGTTATATGGTTCTTGGGAGAGCAAAGTCAATGCTATCACGGAGGCAAACAATCTGCAAAAGCTGATGATTGACGAACTCATTGAAAATCTGAAGACCTACGAAATGAAGAAGAAGAAGAAAGAAGAGAACCCAAAAAGGAGAAGAACCTGGTTCTCAAAGAAGACAACAATGACTCAAGTGGTGATGATGTTGATATGGCCTATTTGACACGGAGTTTTCAGAAAATGGTTCATAGAAATAGAGGTATTCCGAAAAGGGCAGCTCTAGCAGAACAAAAGGCTATGATTGTTGTCACAAATGCGGGAAGCCAGGACATTTTATCAAATATTATCCTCTCTACAAGCAGAACCATTACAAGTGCAACACATACAAGACAGCTAAGAGGAACTTGGTCCCCGACAGAAAATTCAAGAGAAACGACATCACTGATAATGTTGTGAAACAAGCTCTTGTTGTATGGAAGATTCCTCTAGTGAATCCGAGAGCGATGATGAACAAGGCGACACCTCCATGATGGCCGTCGAAAGTGAAGCAGTAGAATATGACTCCATATTTGCCCTGATGGAAAAATTTGATGAGGATGAAGATGATGATGACGATGAGGTAAACTTTCTAGACATTCAAAGAAATTTGAAGTCTTACTCTCAAAAGAAACTGGTATATTTAGCTAATGTCTTGATTGATGCTTATTGTAATCTTATTAATGATAAAAATGTTTTAAATGAGGAAATAGGAGAGGTAGATCATGGGAGAGATGATTTACCGGCCTTAGTTGTTGATTGAAAGAATCCATAGAGGATTTAAAGAAAGAAAAAGATGTTCTAACTGAGAAAATTAAAAAGTTAGAACATGAGAGAGATGACTTACTGGTAGTAATTGTGGATCTGAAGGAAACAGTAGAGGATTTAAAAAAGGACAATAATTCTGTAAAAGCTTCAATAGAAAATAACATGAACTCTTCAAAAGGAAAGGAAGTGGCAAGTGAGGCACACCTTAAGCTTGAAAATAATCTCGAAAAGGTAAAATTGAGTCTTTGTGCTGAATTTGAAAGAAATAGACAACTTTAGGCAGATCTAAGAAGTGTTAAAACTGACCTAGATAAATCTCTGAAGTGGACCTGGTCCTCTACACAATCACTTACATGTATAAAAGTAATGGGAGGAACAAACATGGAATCAGGTTCCAAAAGGAAAAGGCTCCCTACAACTCACATAGCAAGTATGTTACTGTACCTGATAATTGGATTTGCACTCACTGTGATAACACTGGCCATTTTAAAGATTCCTGTAAATCTAGGTTTAAGTCCCAACAGAAAAATAAAGTTTCTGTTGAAAACGTATCTACTGCTAGGGAATATGGTTCTCTCAATAAGAAATGTGTGATGCCTGCTTGGATAAAAAAAAGTTTAATGCGCCCTTTTCCTCATTACAAGTGACCCAACCTTGTTTGGGTTCCTAAGTCTAATCTTTGATTTCCTTGTGCAGGGAGCGGTGAAAGGAAGTAACCAAAGATGCTACTTGGATAGTGGCTACTCTAAATACATGACTAGAAGTACTGACGATTTCCTTTCACTCAAAGCCCTGCAAGGTGGGAGTGTGTCCATTGGTAATGGCAAAAAGGGATATATTCTGGGAGTTGGAAAAATTGGGAAGACACTCACTCATTCAATTGAAAATGTGTATTATGTGAATGGCCTGAAATACAGCTTGTTGAGTATCTCTCAAATCTGCGACAAAGGAAACAAAGTGAAGTTCTTATTAAAGTCTTGCACAGTCACCAATCTTGTAACTGGTGAAGTAGTTCTAGTGGCAAAAAGATTTTAAAACATCTATGTTACAGGCTTCGAGTCTCTTAATAGTGGGGACCTTACATGTTTGAGTGTTGTTGATGATGAATCCAAACTGTGGCACAGAAGATTGGGACATGCAAACTTCTCTTTGTTGAACAAGCTAGTCAAAAAGGACCTGGTTCGTGGGCTGCCGAAGCCAAAGTTCAAGGATCACAAGGTGTGTGATGCATGTGTGAAAGGGAAGCAAGTCAGGTCCTCATTCAAGCTAAGTAAGGAAGTAAGAACCTCAAGGCCATTGGATCTTCTCCATATGGATCTGTGTGGGCCTATGAGGATGCCCAACAGAGGGGGAAAGAAGTACATCTTGGTTATTGTTGATGACTACTCCAGATTCACATGGACCTTATTCCTCATAACCAAGGATGAAACCTTTCCAATCTTTACTACTTTTGTAAAGCAGATTCAAGTGAAGATGAGCCATAATGTTGTAAGCATAAGATCTGATCATAGTACAAAGTTTGACAATTCAAAATTTGAAAAATTCTATGTTGAAAATGGTATAAGTCATATTTTTACAGCTCCCAGAACACCCCCAACAAAATGGTATTGTGGAGAGGAAAAATAGGACTCTTGAAGATATGGCAAAGACAATGTTAATTGACAGTGGCATACCAAAGAGTTTTTAGGATGAGGCAGCAAACACTGCATGTTATCTGATAAACAGGTGCATAATCAGGTCCATCCTAAACAAGACCCCGTATGAATTGCTAAACAAGAGAAACCCAAAGTTGACTTACATTTGGCTGCAGATGTTTTGTTTTCAATAATGGTAAGGAAGTGTTGGGAAAATTTGATGCCAAGAGTGATAAAGGGAGTTTTCTTGGATATTCTTCGCAAAGAAAAATATACAAGGTCTACAACAAAATATCTCAATGTGTAGAAAAAAGCATACATGTAATCTTTGATGAATCACACCACTCAAGTGGGAAAGATTCATATGATAAGAATGATCAAGACGGAGAGCATTCAAAGGTTTTCTGGAGAAATCATTGATATGGCAAACGGGAAGGCAGATCTGATGAGTCAGGTCAAGGAGTCTAGTGAAGGAGATGTAGCAGAACCTCCAACTGATTCAGAGGAACCTGGTCCCTCCATTACAGCAACTGAAGCAGAAAATAGAGTTGTTGATGATGTGCAAGGCACCCCTGATGCTGAGTAGAGAAGTGTCACTCACACTTCCATGGATGCCAATGATGGATCTCACATAGCGGAACCTGGTTCTTCTCATCCTGAGACTCAGGTGTCTAACTGGAAGGACAAAGCCCACATCTTCTCCAGAATGTAACCACTCCTCTAAATTTAGGAATTCAGACTACATCAAAGACAAGAAACATGTTTGCTTTCTTAGCCTTTTTGTCTCAAATTGAGCACAAAATATCAAGGAAGCATTAAAAGATGGTGACTGAATTGCTACTATGCAAGAAGAACTCCATCAATTTGAGAGGAACAATGTGTAGCACCTAGTTCCCCGACCTTCAGATAGAACAGTTAGTGGAACCAGATGGGTATTCAGAAACAAGCTTGATGAGTTTGAAAATATAATGAGAAATAAGGTCAGGGTGGTGGTTCAAGGCTATAATCAAGAGGAAGGGATTGATTTTGATGAAACTTTTGCTCCAGTTGCAAGAATGGAAGCCATCAGAATTCTTATTGCTTTTGCATCTCATATGGAATTCAAATTGTTCCCAATGGATGTTAAGAGTTCTTTTCTGAATGGATATTTGAATGAAGACTTTGTCAAACAACCACCTGGTTTTGAAAGCCATGAACATCTTGAACATGTATTCAAGCTTGAAAAGGCCTTATATGGATTAAAGCAGGGCCCTCATGCATGGTATGAAAGGTTGTCCAGGTCTCTTCTGGAAAATGGCTTCACTAGAGGGAAAATTAACAACACTTTTTCTGAAGAAAAGAGGAAGGAACCTACTAATTGTGTAGGACTATATTGACGACATCATCTTTAGTGCAACAAATGATTCCTTGTGTGAGGAGTTTGCCAAGCTTATGGGAAGCGAGTTTGAGATGAGTATGATGGGGGAACTGAAATTCTTCCTAGGATTTCTACTTAAGCAAACCTCTAGGGGGACGATGATAAGTCAGTAGAAATACATTAAGGAGCTTTTGAAGAGGTTTGATATGGAAAGTTCAAATACCATTGATACTCCTATTTCTACTGCCACCCGTCTAGACATGGACAAACCTGATTTCCCTGTAAATAAAACAATGTATCAGGGTGTCATGGTTGACTCTTGTACCTAGCAGCCAGCAGACCTGACATCGTGTTCAGTGTAGGGTTATGTGCTAGATTCCAATAAAGTCCTAAAGAATCTCATTTGAAAGCTGCAAAGAGAATCCTAAGATATCTCAAAAGAACGCAGGACTCGGTCTGCTATTATCACTCAGGAGATAATTTTGACTTAATTGGGTATGCTGATGCTGATTATGCTGGCTATCTGGTGGATAGGAAAGCACATTTAGTATGGCACATTTTCTGGGATCATTCTTAATTTCATGGGGTACAAAAAAATAAAATTATGTATCCCTCTCCATAGCAAAAGCTGAATATGTAGCAGTTGCCTCATGTTGTGCTCAACTACTGTGGATCAAGCAATAATTAGAAGATTTTGGTGTATTTTCATACTGTGTTCCACTGCTATATGACAACACAAGTGCCCTCAATATGGCAAGGAGCCCGGTTCAACATAAGAGGACAAAGCACATTGATATGCGGCATCATTTCCTTAGGGAAAATGTTGAAAAGTGTCTCATGTGTATGAAGCTCTATAAAATAGAGGACCAAGTAGCCGATATCTTCACCAAAGCATTGAGCAGAGAACATTTTGAAAAGAATCGACTGGAGCTGGGATTGATCAAATTGAACTAAGAACTTGGTCCCTCAATGACATGCTATGAAAGGATGGTAAAGTGAACTGCTAAAAAATATTTTCTGGAAACTTCTAACTCAATTCTTGTCATGACCTAAAATCCACCTAGTCATGATGAATCCTAACCCAACTCGTCAGGTAAGCCAATTAGCAACTATCCAATTTAATAAGATTTATTAAGAAAAGAAATGATAATACACCGCTTTTATACAAATAATTTTCCAAGGACTGGTAGTACAAATCATTAGCTTCTAAGATTAGAATTTACAAAGCTGGTATGAAATGAATACATCATATATTCGAAATGTACATAAATAGATTTTTATAAATCTAAGGCTACCATGAACAAGAGGCATCTACAATCGAAATGCAGGTACGTCTTCAAATCCAGCTCCCATCGATCATAGCAACATCCGCATCCAACATCTGCATGCAAGGTACAAAAGTGTAGTATGAGTACAACCGACCACATGTAGTCAATAAGTAATAAACCTAACCTTAGGTTGAAAGTAGTGACGAGCTGGAACACAGGTCGGGGTCCAACACCAATAGCCAACAACAGTTTATAACACCATAATGGAAGTAACAAAAGAAGTAGCTCAGAGATAAAATGCTCAGCTCGTTCACAGTTCCAGAAAAATAGGTCTGCTTTTCAAGTATATCAATGAAAACCCAAATCTTTTACCGAAATCACCAAATATATGAGTAAGTTTGAAAACTGTGATTTTTCTCAAAAACTTTTCAACAACAGATAAGATGTTTCATTATCAAATGGCATGAGAAAAATACGTCTCTACGCCTACATGTCAATATGCAAGTGAAATCATGAATAGCACCAAAACCGGAGTGGCAGAAAGAAATGTATCTTTTTGCATGTATCTAAAGTATTCATGTCAAATGCAATGTGTCTCAGTGATGAACTCATGTACTCACACTCTCAGAGTACTCAATCTCACTGTCTCACACTTTCCACTCATCATGCTCAATCACTCGACACGCTCAGTCACTCAGTACTGTATATGGCCAATTCAGTATATATATATATATATATATATATATATATATATATATATATATATATATATATATATATATATATATATATATATATATATATATATAACTGACAATCAGTCACTCATTACTGTATAAGGCCAATCCAGCTCGGGGAAGATCCATCCCCAAATATAAATGCTTCGGGGAAGATCCATGCCTAGGGAAGATCCATCCCTCAATATAATCAAATGCAGTCACTAGGGGTGTGTATAGACTCCGAAGGGGCTCCTTCAGCCTAAGCGCCATAATAAGCCAGATCCATATATAAATTAATATAACATGTTACAGCGTGCAGCCCAATCCCATAATATCACTCACAATCAGTCCCTCGGCCTCAGTCAGTCATCAATCTCTCCAGTCTCTTGGGCTCACAATGCCATGAAACTAGCCCAAAAATGATGATATGTTGTGTCAATATATAGCAACAGAGACTGAGATATGATATGAAATGAATGAACATGACTGAGTATGAAATTGCAATGTAAGAAAATAACTCAACAATAGAAATGACCTCAGTGGGTCCCAACAGAATAAGCATGTAGCCTAGACATGGTTTCTAACACGAATCACAGTTCAATAGTTCTAGTACGTAGATATTTCATGGTTACAGATAAGATTAGGTAACTACATAGTACCACAGAAATAGCAGAGTCTCAATTCACACGGTACACACCCACATGCCCGTCACCTAGTATGTGTGTCACCTCAACCCCCAACACATAACACGTAATTCGGGGTTTCATACCCTCATCACCAAGTTTAGAAGTGTTACTTACCTCGAACAAGCCAATTCCAATACTGATCAAGCCAAGCGATGCTCCAAAAATACCATCTCGCGTGTACTGACCTCCGAACGGCTCGAAACTAGCCAAAAACAACTCAAATATATCAATTAACGCCCAAGAAAATAAACCCAATCTATAAAGATTGAATCTTTAATCCAATTACCAAAAAGAAAGATAAAATCACGAACTATAATCAAAACCGAGTGCAGAACACTTACCCCAATCCTTGTGATGAAATTTGCCACCAAAATCGCCTTAATCCAAGTCCTATATCTCAAAATATGAACCAAACGACCCTCGATTTAAAGGCTTCTGCCCAACCATTTTCGCTTTTACGGACAGATGAGCCGCTTCTGCGACATAAGATCCTCTTCTGCGGACTCCAACTAGCCAGTTGACTCCTCACACCTGCGGATCTCCATCCTCTTCTGCGCAACTGCAGGTGCGAAGCCAAACGCGCTTCTGCGGACAAGCTCGCTTCTGCGGGGCCGTAGATGCGCCCCAATTTCTGCTTTTCCGATCTTCCTTGTCCGGCTCTCACCTCGCTTCAGCAATGGCACTGCCGCTTTTGCGTCTCCGCGCCTGCGCCCAACGCTCTGCAGGTGCAGTCACACCAGAACCTCTGCCAATCCAGCCTTAGCCAAAATTTCTAAAATGATCTGAACCTCATCTGAAACTCACCCGAGCCCCTCGGGACCCTGTCCGATTATACCAACAAGTCCCATAACATAATAAAGACCTACTCGAGGCCTCAAATCATACATAACAACATTGAAATGACGAATCACACCTAAATTCGAACTAGAATGAACTTTGAACTTTCATCTTCGAAAACCCGCACCGAAACATATCAAATCAACCCGGCATAAACCCAAAGTTTGCACACAAGTCCCAAATGACATAACGAAGCTATTCAAATTCCTAGAACCACAATTCGAGCCCGATATTATCAAAGTCAACTCTCGGTCAAACTTATGAACTTTCCAACCCTTTAAATTTTTAACTTTTGCCAATTAGCGCTGAATCCTTCTAGAAATATCCAAATGCAAATTCGGGCATATGCCCGAGTCTAAAATCACCATCCAGACCTAACGGGACCATCAAAACTTTGTTCATGGGTCAAATTCACCAAAAATCAAACTTGGTCAACTCTTCCAACTTAAAGCTTTAACAATAAAATTTATTTTTCCAAATTGATTCCGAATAACCCGATGACCAAAACCGACAATTCACACAAGTCATAATACATCATATGGAGCTACTCATGCCCTCAAACTATCGAGCAAAGTGCAAAAGCTCAAAATAACCGGTCAGGTCGTTACAATTCTATACCGTTACAGGTAAACACGCATGACAATTACATGACAAATAAGTAGCTAATGACATTGTTATTTATTAGAAGGATGATGCTCATATTTGCAAAATCAGTCAGGGAACCTGGTTCCCGTGATTCAGGTTAGTAGTTCCTCTTACACTCATACACATTTTGAACTTCTAGTGTGCCACGTCATTAAATCCCATATCTTTTAAATTCAAACGTCACACCCATTACAAACTGACCTGATTACCCAGTCCATCGTGTCCATCGTTAGCTGGTCCCTTCTTCCTTCTAAATAACCCCAAAAGACATGTCTCTCTTATAACTGTCTACATCAAAGCCATCAAACTCTCTTTTTCTCTCTGAAAACCCTCTCTTTCGTGGCTTCACTCTCAAATATTCAACATCTCTTCTCAGAAATCAAAGTCTCTTAAAGCCACCATTGAAATTCTTACCGTGTCTTCGTCTCACGAAGCATATCCATCATAATCGGAACCCCAATCTTCACCTATTGAAACCTCTATCTCCAACCAACTACCACCCACTATGTCTTCCCCTACTCTATCAATTTCTAGTTTCCATCGTAGCGGGAAAAACCAAACTCCTAATAAATTTATCGTTTCAACCTCTCCCTCAGCTACAACAGAAAAAATAAAAGTTGAAGGACTGGTGGAAGGGGAAGAAGGTACAAAGGTCTCGATTCAGCGAGCTAAGGAAGAAAGTGTGGACCAAGTGGTTGTCACTGGTCTTGGTGAAAAGTCTGGTGCATCTGGTATTGATGACACCCCCGTTGTTCAAAAATTTGATATACACGTCCTATCACTATCAGGTAATGCCTCTCTAGCTCCTACTAATTATGCATTATTGGAAGATTTGGGTGAGAAAGAAGATATAGAAAATATGTTATTTATTGATGCTGAAGGGAGTCTGGTTGGGGAATTTATGTCTGGTCATGTGACTGCGGGGGCTCAAGGGGAAGAAAGAGGGAAGTAGGATGGAAATAGAGACCTGGTGCCTCAAGGTGACTTGGTACCAGTCAGTACTACGGGGAGCCTACAGAGGGACCTACTTCCATTTCCTAAGAGGAGCATTCTGCTCCTACTTAGAATAAAACTCCATGCTCTACTAGAAAGCCCCTGGACAGTACTTACCCTCCTCTTTCCCCTCGCCTTGATGCAGTCCCTTTAGATTTTGTGATTCCTGAGATGAAATCTGTGTGTGAAGAAGAAGATGATGGAAGTGAGGAGGATTGTGACAATGTGCCTGTGCCCAGTTTATCACTGCTAGGCGTGGTGGGACAGCTTCTAAAGATCCTGTTCTTAAAAGACACACTACTAGGCAGCAGAAGCAAGATGCTCTTGACAATTCTCTGAAGAAGAATAAGAAGAAAAAGAAGAGAAGAATATTGGTGAAGGCGAGTAAATTAGTAAATGAGGAGGATCTGTCTCCAGCTAATGTTGTGGAAGTTGAGGACGAAAAGGTGAATGAGGAACCTGCTTCCCTTGTTCGTAAATCCTCTAAGAAGTTTGTGCTTGTGAAATCCAAGAAAGTGTCATCTGTGAAGGGTGGTGAAATTGGTGGAGAGAAGAGTGTTGAGAAGGAGTCTTGTGAGAAAGTGAAGCCTTCTAAGAATGAGAAAGGTGTTGAGAAGAAGAAATCTCACAAGAGAAAGCCAAGTGTGTCACGACCCCAGTTTTTCTTTGTAGGATGTCGTGATGGCACCTAGTCTTTAAGACTAGGTAAGCCTAATGCTTACTGAAATAAATGACAAAATTCAACCAACAACTATTAAATATGAAACAGAAATTTCTATACAAATCAACAATCCCAACAGAATAAACAGCATCCCAAAACCAGTAGTACAAGTCATAAGCGCTACTGAGTTCACTAAAAAACCTCTAAGTAGAGCTGTTCCGGTAGAGCAATAAACTGTACAAAAATAACTTCCGAAGGTGACTTCGAGGCCTGTGAACGCGACGGCAGGAATACCTTGAAGTCTCCACAGCAATATCTGATCCGCTATCGAACAATCAACAGACTCCGGAGTACCTGGATCTGCACAAAAATATGCAGAAGTGTAGTATAAGTACACAACTACCCATTAAGTATCAAGACTAACCTCGGTGGAGTAGTGACGAGGTACAAGTCAAGACATTCACTAGACAAAATAACCTGTGCAGTATATGAGTATAAAACTAATAACGAAAAGCAGAAATCAGTAAATGGCAACAAGAATCAACCAGTGATATAAACAATAAAGCAATAAGAACACCGTGAAGTATCATTAAAACCAAATTAGGAAACACAAGGGACAATCAATTAATCAAGCCGTTCTAACACAAGTTTCACACCGAAATCACTCTGTGGTACTTCATCTCATAGTCACAGGTCACGGGTCTCAATCCACCATCATATACTTACGACACCTGGTGCCCGCATCTTACATCACAACCGCACGGACAACTCACGTGCCAAAATCTCAATCTGCCCGGCATAATCACAGGCCCACATTCACAATCCGCCTAGCATGGTTATAGGCTGACCATCACAATCCGCCCGGTATGATCACAGGCTCCCAATCATAATCCGCCTGACATGGTCACAGTCTCAATATCAACATGGAAACAGATAATACAAACACATTGGCATGATAAATAAATGTCAAGTTTCATACTCCGGAGCTAGTATATAAGTGGCATGCTATGGTGTATGCTTGTGCGAGTGTATTAATACAGTCCAAGTCAACTAGTAATATCAAAGACATTGAATAGCTCATCGAAACAACAAATCAAGTCACATAATGTGTATGACAAACATAAGGAAAAGCACACCATCACACGAAAAGCACCAACACAATGTCTCCCGCCATCACACATCATCCCTGACATTACCACCCTTATCTCTCCGATAGCCAACCATATCACTCTGCCCTGACATTATCATTAGTCACTCTTATCTCTCCTATAGCCACCCGTATCACTACGTATTATAGCTACCCTTATCGCTTCGCCCGGACAATGACACAATAGCCACCCGTATTACTCCAAACATTCAACGACAGTGAGATGCCACCCTTATGCCCCGCATGAAAATAACAACAGTGAAATGCTACCCTTATACTCCGCATAACAACAACAACGGTGAAATACCTCCTTATACTCCGCATAACAACAACCAAACCACACAACAAGTCACATGTTCTATCATCACAACAATAGAACATAATAACTCGTATCACAATTGCCCGTAGGCCATAACCTTTCCAAAGATTCAACAATATCAATATTTTTACAACAAATAGCCCACGGCTCAACACAACGAATATAGAATCTTAATAACAACAAAATGAACGTAAAAGTAACTCAACAAGGAACAAAACCCCTTTTTAAACACAACTTCGATTGAAATAAATTAATGACTCTTGATAACTTCAATTCCAATTAATTGTTGAAGGATAACCTCGATAGTGATAGTACTTCCATGGAATGGCAAACTTCAGACTCTAGTGTATGAATTAGGCTAACAATGAAAGAGATAGCACAAATTAGTACTACGTCTAAATGCATGAAAATAACCCGGCAACAAAAGGATATCATGTGATGATCATTTCAACTAAGAGTAGCTCGACAATAAAAGAAATCACATAATGACACAAAGTGATAACAACTCCAAATAAAGCGTATAAGAGCAAACTCGACAAGTAAAGAATATGACATGTAACGACAACTTCAAATAAAACATGTGATAGTAGACATGATGAATAAAAGATATAACATGTACTAACAATTCCAAATAAGTACATAAAAGACACATAATAGTCTAGACCGGTTAATTTCCACATATAAGCCCGAGTACGTACTCGTCACCTCGCGTACACGGCTTTCACATGACATAAATAGCACAAACGACTCAAATCCTAAGGGGTAGTTCTCCCACACAAAGTTAGGCAAGATACTTACCTCAAAGAAACTAGACCGATACTCTAGAATGATATTCTCATATGAAACAACCTCCGGACGACTCAAATCTAACTAAAATAAAGTTTCGATCTTTAATGAAAATTAAAAAATCAACCCAAAAAGCCAACCCCGGGCCCGCACCTCGAAAACCCGATAAAATTTATAAAATCCGAAAACCCATTCCGATACGAGTTCAACTATACCAAATTTATCCAATTCTGACGTCAATTCGTCCTTCAAATCATCATTTTAAATATTTGAAAGTTTTCACATAATTTCCATTTTTTCCCAACTCAAACCGCTAATTTAATGATAAAAACAAATATAAAATCATGAAATAAAATCAAATCCGGGTAAATAACACTTACCCTAATCCAACACGTGAAGAACCCCTAAAACATTGCTCAAATCCGAGGTCTACAACTCAAGATATGATAAAAATGGCCAAACCCTCGAGATAGAGTTCTATATATTCTGCCCAGAGAATTATACACCGTGATCGCGGACACGATCGCGAAGAGCAAAACCTCCAGCTGCCTTCGCAAACGCGACATAAAGGTCACGAATGCGGTGACCAAGATCTTCCGACTCTACGCGAATGCGAAGAGAAATAATGCTTGATGCCCTTCCCGCCTTACCTCTGCGCAATCGCGGACCACTGTATGCGAACGCGAAGACAAAAGTTTTCCAACCTTCGCGAACGCAATCTCCTATTCATGAACACGAAGAATAATTACTGCCTTCCTCCAAATTACACTATGCGGATGCGATGCCATTGACGCGGATACGATGAAGAAAAACTAGATAACAGAACTAGCATTTCAAAACATGAGAAAATGGTTCATGGCCCATCCGAAACACATCCAGGGTCCCCGAGATCCCGTCCGAACATACTAACAAGTTCCATAACATAACACGGACCTGTTTGAGGCCTCAAATCACATCAAACAATATCAAAACTATGAATCGCGCCTCAAATCGAACTTAATGAACTTATGAACTTTCAACTTCTATAACTTGCACCGAATCATATCAAATCAACCCAGAATGTTGTCAAATTTTGCATGCAAGTTCTAAATGATATAACAGAGTTATTCCAACTCTCAGAATTGCAATCCAAGTCCGATATCCATAAAGCCAACTCCCGGTCAAACCTTTCAACCTTCTAAACCTTTAACTTTTCAATTTTTGCCAAAATGCATCAAATTACCCTACGGTCCTCCACATCCAGACATACACCTGAGTCCAAAATCACCATACAAAGATATTAGAATCATCAAAATACCATTCCATAGTTATCTACACAAAAGTCAAAATCCGGTTAACTCTTACCTCTAAAGTTTCTAAAGCAAAAATCCTTCTTATAAATCAATTCCGAATCATCCAAAATTCGAACTCGACCACCCACGCAAGTCATAATACATTATATGAAACTGCTCGAGACCTTAAACCACCAAACGGGATGCTAATTCTCAAAACGACCAACTTGGTCGTTACAGAGTGATAGTAAAGGACCTGGTTCCTCAAAAAGAGCCAGAGTAGAAGTGTCTAAGGTTGAAAGGGAAGAAAAATTGAAGAAGTAAAAAGTTATGTAGGGAAGAGTGTTTGATAATGACATTCTCGACAAGTCAGGCATGAGGCAATTAGTTGAAATTTGCGAATTTTAGAAGTGGACTAATCTCTTTACTATTCAGGGTCCAAAAGTCTATGAAGAGGAAGTTCATAATTTCTACGCTGATCTGTTCACTCTAGAGGATGACAACATCTTCCTGAAGGTCAATGGGACGGATTTTGTGATGGATGAATCTGTACTGGGAAGTATTCTTGATGTACCAATTGAGGGGCTCTCGACTGTTGAGGGGACCTATTCCCAAAATTTTAGGAAGGTTATTCTAAAGCCTCAGGCTGCTCAGCAAGGGGAACGAGTGCACAACATGGCACTGCTTCCAGAATACCAGCTCATGTTTGAGATGGTGAACAAGGTCCTGCTCCCTCGAGCTGAAAGGAGTTCCATTGCATCAATTGCAGACCTGGTTCTCCTGGAGGCATTGGACGGATACACTACTATCAACCTGCATGGAATCCTGATTGAACGCATGAAGAAGGTGACAAACTTCGAGGATGGGAGCCATGGATTGCCATATGCGATCCTGCTCACCAAAGTTTTTGAACATTTCAAAGTCCCCTTGGGGAGAGCAGCTGTGGGAACTCGTAAGCAAATTTTCTCAATGACTACCTTGGAGGAATGATTGTATAGACAAGAAGGGGGGGAGTTGGCAACAGTTCTACAATTTCTCAACCGATTGATGCTCAGAGTGCTGCTAATAAGGAGATAAGGAGGCTGAAGGCTAGAAATGTCATTCTTGAGGGGTAGCTCAGTCAAGTCAGAGAGGAACCTGGTTCTAGCAGTGCTCAGGGTGCAGAGGTTGCCCACTTGATGGTTGAGAATACAGAGCTGAGGAAACAGGTTGAGAACCTGAAAGAGCAGTTGATCAATGAGCAACGGTTTGCAAATTCTAGAGTGGATGTTCTCCTCAAAGACCTTTCCCCTTCTCCCCCCCCCCCCCCTCCCCCTTTTCCATGCCCCCTAAATTGTCCCCTTGTCAGTGCCAAGTTTATTAGTCCTTGTTTTAGTCCAGTGTCCTTTTTTGATATCTTGTCCCTATGACTGTGGTACTTTAGTGTGTTTATTTTGTGGATGTTTTGTAAGAATGGTACTACTGGTTGTGTTTTCTTCTCTTTAAAATTAATGAGAATCTCAGTCCTTTCTCTATGCATGTTATACTCTTGAGTTCTGTTTTAGCTATGTTGTGTGCACACAAGTGGCATGAGTTAACTTTGCTCACTTCTTTTTGCTTTTACTTGAAAAATTCTTTTTATGATGCCAAAATAGGGAAGAAAAATTGAAGGAGAGAAATAAGTTCTCAAGGGGAATATGGCTAATTTGCAGGGGGGGACAATACAGAGATCTAGTTTTTTCAACTCTAAGTTTGTCATCATAAAAAAGGAGGAAATTAATAAGTTATATGCCTTTGTGTTTTGATGATTTAACAAACTTCATATGAGAACCAGATAGGGAACCCGATATAAAACCTCTCCGTGCTAAGAACAAAAGGTCACATGTCTGGTACAAGTTCCAATGAAATCAGTTGAGGGAACGACAGAGGGAACAAATGACTATCAGTTCCTCCGGTCATAGTACAAGTCAACTCTTTACAGCTATTAAAGCTGCTGTACTGCAGACGTAACAGTGCAACAGTCACTATTGAAGCATGTTGTGTACCGGACACTTGCTTGCATCATCCTAGTGACCTCATTTATATATTACCAACATGAGGTAAGGGATTTCACACACTTGCAAACCCTAAAACATAATTTACTCTCAAATGTGCAGTTACCTTCATTAACTCCAAGGCTTTGAAGAACAAAGTAGCAACAGAACGAAGGACCAGATCCCAACATTTAGTACATCGTGTGTCCTTAGTATTGTTGTATCTTTGTTAATGTTATTCACTTGTAACTCCTACTCAGCTTAGTTAGAAGCATCTCGTAGGATACCTTTGTAAACCATAAACCTTGTGTTTGTGTTTGACTAGAGTTAGTCAAAGTGGTGAGCATTGTAATAGAGTTATTACAAAGAGGTTTGCAATATAGTTATTGCAAGTAGGTGAAGGATTAAGAGTTTAATTCCTAGGTTACAATAGGCTGTAATCTAAAGTTGCTCGGTTAGTGAAGCTGAAATCCTATGAGTGTAGATCGTGATTTTTAATTCCGTGAGCTGAGAGTTTTCCACGTAAAATATTGTTGTGTTATTTACTTACCGCTGTGTGTGTGTTCTGTGGGAACTGACAGAGAACCAGATTCTCTACACATGGTGGACTCTTAATTTACATCATAAATCATTCAAGCAAAAAAACAATATTGTGCCAAGGTTGTTATCTTCTAATGATGCAGGTCGATCGAGGTGGTCAATTACCTATTACATAAACTGGCTAGCTAACATGAAAAATCCAACTACGTGGAGTAACCGAATAACAGATAAAAACATATGACCATGGGCGGCATTAATAATCACTTTTGCTATATATTCTTAATTATTTCTTTGATGTGGTAAAGTTTTTTTTTGCTTTTCAAAATTAGATTTATGGGAGTTCAGAAAGTTTAACTGAGCGCATTATTATTTTATATACAAATATAAAAAAACGATTTCAAATATATAAAAAATATAATAATATCACACATAATATAAACTCGTTGACTCTATTACAAAATAAAGATTAACGACTTTGTTATCATATTCCGTTTTTTCAATTAGTTTCATTTATATTTTATCTATCTAAATTCTAATTTAAAACAAGATTTCTACCCCTTACCTGAAAAGTTAGCACAAGGAAGAGCAGTAGATGAAGTTTAACGAGTTGCCTAAACATGTGTACTCTTTTTCCTTCACTAGGATTTTTTTTCCCATAGGGTTTTTTCCTAATAAGATTTTAACGAGGCACATTATCTATGGACATCCAAGGGGGAGTGTTATAAGAAAAATCAAATTATGGTGGATGTCTACTCTTCCTCCATGATCTTCTCAAATGCTTAATGACATATTCAATGACATATTTTTCTTCACTTTTCATGCCTATATAAAGGCCTTGTAATAGATAAGAAAATACACACAATTGAAGAAGAAAATCTCTTCCTTCTCTCTATCTCTATTTCTTGTTCATGTTTTACTAAATTATTTTTATTTCATAACAACATGTCTTGTTCATGTTTTACTAAATTGCTTTTATTTTATAACACGTTATCAGCACGAATTGCTCATTTCATAATCTTCTACGTCAAGACTATATAAATTATAAGCAGATAATGAGATCAAATATAATGAAAAATGTCTTGGATGATAATACAAAGATAAGTTTTACATCTATCTAAACTCATTCATATTTTCATATCTTTGCATTAACTTTATGTGCAGTATTTAGTTAAAATATTTTTTTTTCAATGTATCTACTGAAATAAAGAACTGGAAAGGTATGTCTTTATTTGCTACATCTCTTATAGGACAAATATAATATTTCAACATATATATATATGTTCTGACCTTTTATATACTATGATAGATAATTATTAAGGTAATTTAGTAATAATATTTTTACCATCACATGATGTATTTCATTGAAAGAAAAATTATCAAATATGTAGGCGATTTTACAGTACCTTGCAAATTTGGCATTCGAATATACAATCAATATAAACTCATTATAGTTATAATTTATAATAGTCACAGTTATGCATTAAGCCTTAAATATTTTTGCTGGAAACATAAGGCTCATTCCTCCGTATTGGATTTTTTTGGTGAAGTTCTTATAGTCTTTGAAATATAAGTGGTTATAGGTTATCTGCATCTTTCCTGTAATTAATTTATTAAAATATAAAAATAATTGTATCATTTTAAAAAAAAATGGCATATATCCTAACTAGTATTTTTGTTGCAGAGAAACTGTTTCAAGATTGAAAAAGTTATATATGTCTTCTTGAAAGTTAATTTACTTATGCCTATAATTATGAAGTAATAATATTTTAAAGGCTCGAGTGTGAGTCCTAGTGAATTTTGGCCTATTATGCCAAAGATTGAGGGTAAGACGATGGGTTCAAGTCCCAACGCATTATGTTGATAAAAAGATGCTGGATTCAAGTTCCAACGCATTATGGCCTACCATGCCTTTATATGGGTAAGGCATTGGGTTTGAGTCCTAATGCACTATATTGATAATAATAATAACTAAAGAAAAAATAATATATTTTTCATGAAAAAATATGAAGCTTGTCCCACTTGATTTGCTCCATTCTTGAAGTGAATTTGATAGCAGTGCATGATAAGTCTAAATAAAGACAAGTGGTTGAAAAATTAATGTGGGCGTGCGAAAGGCCAAAATAATAATAGTTATCACTATGGTAATTATAAAAAGGGAGAACAAAATAATGTTTACCATCAAATTGGTATGAAAAAAATAAAATAAAGCACATTGTATGATTATACTCCATTCTTTGAAGAGAATGGGACCTGTGATAAACATTGAGAATGCATACTCATTCCTAAAAGTGAATATGAAAATATATATGTGATAAAGATTATGCATAATAATGTACTAGTGCATGGTTGGATAAATACTACAACTCACCTCTAAGGGGGGTTTGAGACAAAGAAAGATAATAAATATTATTGTGTACTTACATGAATATATTATTGGTCGCATACATGTGATACGCCAAATATTTTGTCAAGCTTTATGAAAGTTATTAAAAGCAAAATTAAAGCAAGGAATTATTTTGCTTATGATGATTTTGAACATGACAATTATTATGATATGATTCTCTTTGTGAAGGAGACATTCATTATATGGATGGTGTGACAAAAGATCTTGTAGTACAAAATCAGTTAATAGATCTGAAAGAACTAATTTATTACTACCCGAATGAATGAAATTGTCCATGACATTAATCTTGTAGTAAGTCTCAAAAGAAACATTTTGATTTACAAATATATTAGCCAAAGTGGTTGGCATATTGAGACTATAAATGAAAAGAAGATTGAATATCTTTATATTACTATAATCATACCGGGTAAATATGAAATGTTACCTGACTTTTCTTCTATTTGTACTACACAAGTATAAGCATGATGATGCAATCACAAGCCATAAGTAAACTAGAGGTTTACTGAAATAAATATTAGTTGGTATGACCGGTTGACCATCTCGGTTCAATTATGATGCGAAAATTTAATTGAGAATTACATTGGCATATATTGAAGAAATATAAGATTCTTCAAGAATTCTCTTTTGCTGCTTATTCTCATGATATACCAGTTAAGGTTGGGATTGAATCCCTTGATTTATAGAACAAATAAAAGGTGATAAATATGGGGCCAGTCACCTTCCATGTGAACCATTTACTATTATATGATTTTAATAGATGCATCTATTCTATGGTCACATGTGCATTTGTTATCAACTTGCAGTTTCGCTTTTGCAAGATTGATTGCTCAAATTATTAGAGCACAGTTTCATAATATAAATTATGATGATTTATCTTGATAATACTGGTTTAAATCCAAGTTGGTTTAGCAGAAATTGTATGCCTCCAATTATATCTAAACCATTGGTTATGAGAACAAAATTGCCAAAATAAAATTTGGTATGTGATATATTATTTAATATACAACAGCACTTGTACGCATCTAGCCAAGTTATGATAAGTTCTCCCTGTCACAATCGGTTCAGGGTCAGAAACCAAATAATTTCCATCTAGAAATATGAATGTGCTATATGATTTAATTGTTCCACCACAATGCACAAAGATGGATCCCCAAATAAGGCTATGGATATTTGTTGGTGATCCCAACAATAGGGTGAGAAAATAGGCAGCTGAAAAAGTAATGCATGTAATGAATTATTATGAGTACATCTAGATCCTCGTACGAGAAAATGTGAACTTGAAATTCAAGTGATAATTCATTTGCAAAATATTGCCAGGCATATTTGCTGACCCAAAACTAAATATCATATTCAGCTGCTAATGCTCCAAATAAAATAAAGTTCATAATGAATAGAGTCTATGGCATGCATGAAGCATAATAGACTAATCGGTTCCAAAGATAAAACTCTTTGAAGAAGGAGAGGAGCAAATATTCAAGATGGTCATAATAAGGAGGCAAGTGCTCTAGAAGAGCACCACGACATAACACTCCATAAGACCTCATAGGAGAGGCTCAGGTACATGAAGATAATAAGATAAAGAGATCTCAATAAGTTATGTCTTTATTGGGTAATAGTAGAACCGATATAAAATGATCGTTGATGATATTATTAATATAATGTAGCGCTCAATATTATTAATATTGACGAGGATCTTGAGCTTAAATCTGTCATGAAATTTGGACAGATAAATGATTGACCAAATGAAAAATACGCAATAAAAATTAATTTCACCTGAAAAATATGAAGTTGGACGGATAGTCCCAACATCTGAAAGTATAAAGCCAGTGGAGGTATAAATGTGTTCTTGTGCGAAAAAAAAAGGTTAAGTCGATAAACATAAAGACGACTTGTGTCACAAGAAAATTTATAAATATCCTGGCATTGATTATATAGAGACATGTTCTCCTGTGGTGGATGTCGCCATTTCAGGTTTTAATCTGGCAATACAAGAAAAATGTGATATGCGTATAATGGAAATCATTGAGGATTTAAATTGTTCTGAAGCATATTAAGGTTTCCAAGAAATTTATTAAATAAAGCTTCAAAAATCCTTATACGGGTTGAAACAATCAGGGCGCATGTGATATAATCGCTTGAGTGAGTACCTGTTGAAAGAAGGGTACAAGAATGAATCAATTTGTCCTTGTGTCTTTATAAAAAGATCTGGATCTAAATTTGTTATAATCACCGTGTATGTTGATGATTTAAATATCATTGAAACTCCTAGGGAGCTTCCTAAAGCAGTAGACTATTTAAAGAAAGGATTTGAAATGAAAGATCTTGAAAAGACAAAATTTTGTCTTGGTCTACAAATTGAGTATATGAAAGATGGAATTTTTGTCCATCAACCAGCATACACTAAAATGATTTTAAAGCGATTATATATGGATAAAGCACATCCATTCCGACATCATGAAAATAATGAAGAGCTTCTTGGTCCCGAAGTACCATATCTTAGTGCAATTGATGCACTAATGTATCTTTCTAACATTACAAGGCCTGACACGACTTTTTCAGTTAATGTCTTAACAAGATATAGCTCTGCTCCTACAAGGAGACATTGGAATGGAATCAAATACATATTGCGGTATCTAAAAGGGACTACCGATATGGGATTATTTTATGACAATGATTTCAGTCCCGATCTTGTTGGTTATGCCGATGCTGGGTATTTATATGACCCACACAAAGCTCGATCTCAAACATGCTATGTGTTTACATATGGAGACACTGCCATATCTTCGCAATCGACTAAGCAATCAATCGTGGCTACTTTATTTAATCATGCTGAGATAATTGCTATTCATGAAGCAAGTTGAGAATGTGTATGGCTGAGGTCTATAATACATCTTATTCGAGACAAATGTAGTTTGAAGTGTGACAAACTACCCACAATTTTGTATAAAGACAATGCAGCATGCATAGCCCAATTGAAGGGAGGATTCATAAAGGGGATAGGACAAAGCAAATTTTACCAAAGTTATTTTTCACACATGATCTTCAAAAGAATGGTGATATCAATGTGCAACAGATCCGTTCAAGTGATAATATGACTGATATGTTCACCAAATCTTTACCGACGTCAACCTTTAAGAAACTAGTGTACAAGATTGGGATGTGAAGGCTCAATGATGTGAATTGATGCTCTTATCAGGGGGAGTTAATACACGTTGTACTCTTTTTCCCTTATAAGGTTATGTCCCACTGGGTTTTCCTTGCAAGGTTTTTAACGAGACAACCAAAAGGCCTATTTCTAAACATATGTACTCTTTTTCTTCTTCTTTTTTTAGGATTTGTTTCCCATAGGATTTTTTTCTAATAAAGTTTTAACGAGGCACATTATCTATGGACATCCAAGGGGGAGTGTTATAAGAAAAATCAAATTATGGTGGATGTCTACTCTTCCTCCATGATCTTCTCAAATGCTTAATGACATATTCAATGACATATTTTTCTTCACTTTTCATGCCTATATAAAGGCCTTGTAATAGATAAGAAAATACACACTATTGAAGAAGAAAATCTCTTCCTTCTCTCTATCTCTATTTCTTGTTCATGTTTTACTAAATTGCTTTTATTTCATAACAACATGTCTTGTTCATGTTTTACTAAATTGCTTTTATTTTATAACACGCAGAATATAATGGTGCATGTGTCTCTTGGAAAAATTGAAACTTTGATTATAATAGTAGACTGACACTTATTTCTTTTGCTGCTATCTAGCTAGTTTGTACTTTCTTTTATCAATATATTATCTGTCTTTAAAGTATTCACTTTTCTAGACGTATATTTAATTAGAGAAATTTACACTTTTAGGCTCTAAATTATTGACAAATACTTATTTTGATCCTTGTGATTTCTTGTTTAGCGGATTTAACATTCAATTAATTGATATGTGAATTTTTAATCCCCCTAGGCTCTAACAATTATGAATGTTCATAAATTTAACAAATTATTAAGTGTTAAACTTTTAACTATATATGTCTTTGTTTGACCAGAAAATATAATCTCCGGTTAAACTAATTAATTTATGTAGTGAGTGGTTAAATCTGACTAAGGATAATAACTCTAGATGCTAAGTACAAATATGTACGATGGATGGGACAGATTCCGTGTACAGTTGGTGACAATAAATGCAAGAGATTCTTGAAGCAAGAATATTAATGGAGATATAGCTGGCAATAAATGTCAATAAATGACATTTAAGTAAATAAAGAGAATGATTCCCCAAATAATGGATGAGTGGGACGAATATTTTGCCTGATAATGAAGAATGACAGATAGATCCAAGATTCACGTAAACAATCCTCAGATCTGATGGAAAAGTGGGAAATAATATATGAACAAGAATATTTGTAAAAAGGTGATCTCTCTAATTTTCCTAGAGAGAGAGTATTCTTCTCAAAAGTGTTCTTATTAGAATCAATATTACATGTCCATATCATTATCTTTTCTTTTTATATATATGAGGCTTTTTTCCTAAGAATCCCAGTAGTACAAATACAAGGAATATCCACTAGAATATTCCCTTTTAGTGCCTTATCCTGATAAATTAGCCGTTACAAGTCTTATCATCAATAGCCAATCTCGACCTCGACCATTGTTGACATCTTGACTGTGATCTCTGTCGATATCTTGATCACGACTCATGTCAGCACCTCGGCCGTTGACCTCGTTGTGTCTTGAGCGAGCTCGACCAATAACTTTTTTTAATGCCTTATTACGCTAAATATTCTAAAGACGGATTTTGGCCTATACAGTTAGTCCCTCTGCTTATTAAGGCCGATCCCGGTCGGCCTTGATGAGCGAACTCTATTTCTCGTAGTTGACAAAATTGGACGAGCAAGTTGGATAGCGCCGCTTTAGACAAGGTGACAACACGACTATTCGTGAGCTACAACATTTGGGGATGCATTGTTTAAGAATGATGTCATGACATCATGCGTCATTATGACGCATTTTTCCGATGCTTTGCGTTATTTCTCACGCCTCTGCCGTTTCGGTACATGCGCTGGATAATGATGGCCTGATTTCTCTATTTCGACGCTTGTATCTTTATAAATAGGGATGTGTGGGTAACGTTTTAACATTTACGAAGCTTCTCGTACTCAGCATACTCTGCATCTTCTTCTCCCTCCATTGTTGGAAGCTCCTTAGAAGTTTTAGTGATTCTTACTATTTTCAACCCTTATGTGCTTAAAACCTCCTTTCTAAAAAATATGGTTAACGCACCATCTAGTTCCGGCATAGTGACTGGTCCTACCCTTTTGGCGGTAAGTATGCCTCCTCATGGCGACAATGTTTCCATTGCCCTTGAAGACGAGAGGTTTCCTACAGTAGAGGAAATAATTCTTCGTAGTGAGAATAAATATGATTTTTCGAAATTGCTTGAAGATGATTATGAGGCCTTAAAGACGATGATGAATGAGGTCAACCTTGCTGAGTTTAGGGCAAAGTTCAAAATCCCATCTCACATTAATCTGATTCCAGCGGGACGCGATGTGGTACAGATACATCGCCCAGAATATTGCGCGTTCTAAGCGTACCCGTTCTATGTAGTTATTCCTTTCCTCTTCTCCCATTGGCAGAGGACTTTTGCCGTTACTAAGGCGTCTGCCCGACTCAACATTCCCCCTACGTCTATAAGTTTATCCATATGTTGACGAAATACGCGGAGTTGGCTGGCCGTGGGGTCTCACTTCGCCACCTGATGCATCTCTTCGCCCCCAGTTTCTATAGGGGGACGATGCTGCATCGTCACCATCGAGGAAGGAAAAGTTTGGTGGTGAAGATGGACAATTAGGCAAATCATCAATTCTAGCTCTACTATTTCTTCGTCAAGACCGAGGACGTGGTGGCCAACGCTAGCGGGTTTCCTCAGGCTTGGAATTACACCAGTAAGTATTTTCTTTTAAAATTTGTTTTGTCTGTTTTAGTCATGATATGACATTCCGTCCTTTCTTTGTGCAGCCAAGACTTCACCCCCTCCTTTGGTTGGGGACATCCACGACTGGGTCAACCAAGTTTTGCCTCACACAATGGGGATTCGTGAATGGCCGGCCTCTATCAAGAAATTCGGGCTCGCACCTTGCATGACCAGTGAGTTCCTCTATATGTGTTTATTTATACATGGGCACTTGTTATCCTTTATATCTGTATTTTTGACCTACCTTACCGTGGGGTAGAGTGGATCGACGTTTAATTTGTGTGTCGCGATCTCCTTTGGGATACCTGACATATCTGCATGGCTAAAAGCAAACATGTCCGCGTTAGCAATTAGAAATTTGCAAAACTTACCCGGTTCTTGGAGTTTGCAGCAGATGTAAGCTTTCTTGTTGTGGTCGTTGACGTCTAGCTGAACGGGGTCGAGGTCCTCTATGGTCGATCCTGCGGCCTTGGCCATATCGAGGTCTCTGATGGCGTCTTCGTTGTCGTCGCCTACCGACCTCGACCCTGCTGATTGCTATGCTTCCTTCTCTTTATCCCTCATTTGTTGGGTGGTCGTGCAGTCTAGGGCAATGTGGTAGCACTCTTGGGATGTGCGTTGTTCCCCGTGTATGCTAAATATGCCCCATGGAGTTGGGAATTTGATGACTTGGTACAAGCTGGAGGGTATGTCTCTCATGTAATGTATCCACGGTAGCCCTATTATGGCGTTGTATGTTGTGTCGTTGTGATGACCCGATAGGTCATCTTTAAATTAATAATTATTTTTGTGTTCTAAAAGCTCAAATATTTACTTTTCAGTATTCCCCGACTTACGTGCGCAGTCTGAAATTTTTTTCGGAAAGTTTTTATGTGAAAAATTGATTAAAATGTGAAATAGAGCTTTAAAACTCAACGAAGTTGACTTAGGTCAACATTTTGAGCAAATGGACCCGGGTCAGTATTTTAACAGTTCCGGTAGGTCCTTATCTTGAATTGGGACTTGGGCATATGCCCGGAATCGAATTCGGAGGTCCCTAGCTCAAATTATCGCCATTTAGCGGAAACTAGAAATCTAAAGGTTTAGATTTCCAAAGTTTGACCGTGAAATTGACTTTATCGATATCGTACTCGGATTGAGATTCCGAGAGTTGGAATAGCTCCGTTATGTTATTTGGGACTTACCTGCAAAATTTGAGATTTTTCTGGATTGAATTGACGTATTTCAGCGTGAGTTATAGAATTGAAAATTTCATAAACTCATAAGTCCGAATCGAGGAGCGAATTGTAGTTTCGATGTTGTTTGACGTGATTTGAGACCTCGAGTAGGTCCACGTTATGTTACGGGACTAGTTGGTATATTTGAACGGGGTTCTGAGTGGCTTGGGTGAGTTTCGAGGTGAGTTTTGAACGAGTTTGGGCATTTCGACACTCTAATGATGTTTTGGAGCAGTTGAAGTACGGAGTGCACATTTTGGAGTGCGGATGTGCGGCCTCAAACTCCTAGAGTGCCGAGGCAGTGGTAATTGTGCGGACTGAAGTTAAAATTGTGCGATCCGCAGAATTCCTCTCGCGGCCGCAGAAAGGAGGTTCTGCAGGTTCGATGGTCTCGCTTCGGAAGCTTATGTCTTTTAATCTATAAGGATTATGAAAATGATTCAAAAATGAAAATTTTAGCCCTTTGGGTATAGTTTCCAGAAAGGTATACAATTAATCATTTGAAAATTTGTAGAGAATGTTATTGTCAAGTTACTGAAGCTTGGTAGTGCAGAGCTGCTGAAGTGCGACCGTACAATTTGAACCTAGAGAACTCGGTTTGTGGTGAGTTTTCGTGGGTTTTTAAAGAATTCAGCGGGGTAAGTATTTTTAACTCGGATTTGGTTAATATACATGAATATATTATTATTTTAATCATTCAATTAACATTTTGAGATGGAAATTTGGGGAACATTATAGAAACTTCATAAAACAAAAATTTAGGATTTGAAAGACAAGCCAATGTCGGAATTCGATAATTTTAGTATGGTTGAACTCGTATCGGAATGGGTTTTCGGATTCCGTGATTTTCCGTCGGGTTTCAAAAAGTGGGCCCCACGTTGACTTTTCCAAAAATGACTTAAATTAAGTCTCTTTCGAATTGTGAATAATTTCTAAAGCTCAAATTGAATTATTTGGTAAATAATTTGCTAGTTTTTATTGGTTTGGAGAATAATTCGAAAGGAAAAGCTATAATCGATTGATCATTTAAAATTTCGGAACAAGGTAAGTGCCATGGTTAACCTTGACTTGAGGGAATAGAACTCTTGAATTATTTGTTACGTGAATTTCATGTGTAATGATGTATAGGTAATGTGACAAATGCCTATACGTCGTCAAATTGATTGTTTGCATATTTATCTGGAAATCATAAATTATTTTCTTTATCATGAGTTAATTATTATATTAATTATTTCTCCCATATTTTTCGCCAAATATTAAGTCTTGAATTCATGCTATAATTGCTACATGCTTATTTGACTTATGTGACTTAATTGCTACTTGATATTTAGTATATTAGATATTAAATTGCCTATTTTCTCCCTGATTTCCACAATTAATTGCTACTTGTCATTACTTGCTTCCTAAATAATTTATAAAAATATTGTATGCTTTGTTGCCTAATAATTTCTTACCGAATATGGTATTTATTGGAGTATTTTTATCACATTTAAGAGTTGTTAAATTATATTGTTGGAGCGGGTTGCACGTCGCAACGGAGATGAAAATGAATATATTAGGGGATCGGTTTGCACGCCGCAATAGATTATATTTTAAGTTTATATTGTTGGAGTGGGTTGCACGCCGCAACAGAATTTAATAGAACGATTATATTGGGGGAACGGGTTGCACACCGCAATAGAATGAGAAAATAAATAATTGGTTGTGACTACTGAAATTATTTCAATTATTGATATGATTTACCTGTCTTACTTCTATTCTTATTATTATTATTATTATTATTATTATTATTATTATTATTATTATTATTATTATTATTATTATTATTATTATTATTGTTGTTGTTGTTGTTGTTATTATTATTATTATTATTATTATTATAATAATAATAATAATAATAATAATTATTATTATTATTATTATTATTATTATTATTATTGCGTACAGGTTAATGTAAGTGACCTGCCTTAGCTTCGTCACTACTTCGTCGAGGTTAGGCTCGGCACTTGCAGAGTACATGGGGTCGGTTGTACTCATACTACACTCTACACTTCTTGTGCAGATTCTGGAGTTGGTCCCATCGGCGTACTATAGATTTTTCTAGGATTCAACTATCAGTTAAGAGACTTGAGGTATAGTTGTACGACGTTCACAGCTCTGAAGTCCCCTTCAACTTTATTTTAGTTGTGTGATTTCTTTCAGATAATTTATTTTTATTTAGACCCTTGTTTGTATTATTCTAGAAGCTCGTGCACTTGTGACTCCAATCCTGGTTTGGTATTTAGCCATCATTTTTATTTTGGTTTTTTCACTTTAATTCAGACATTTGTTTCAGTTGTTTGGTTTCTTTATTAATTAAGTAAAAGGGATTGTTAAAAATAGTTTAAATTATTCTAACATTGGCTTGCCTAGCAAGTGAAATGTTAGGCGCCATCACGGTCCCGAAAGTGGAAATTTCGGGTCGTGACAGTCCTGGTCCATGATGTGGAATTAGGTCTCCAGAGTGACGCCACCCGCTGGGACGGGGAGTGTGATCTCGCCAGATGTTCGTTCAACTGCATTATTAAAGCATGTTAGTGTGATACAGCGTGGTACTATTTTATTTGTGTGAGTACTCGGGGATGGATAATACACGTGCCGCTCTCGTCATCTACCATAATTTGTCTTACGTTAGTATCTAAAATTCGTAAAGTAATAACAAGAGCGTCATAGTGAGGGAATGCCAAACTGTTGGTATTTGACTTATCGAAGATCATACCTTCTTCGAGTTTATCATACCATTCGTGGGTGATCGACCATTTGAGCTTGTGGGCCGTGGTAAACTTCACGTTGTTAATGGAAGCGTTGTCTCTACACCCGATAATCATATGGATGGTGCGGGATGGCGAGGGAGGCTTCGATGGCCCTTTATGTTGTTCGCGTCCCCTAACAAAGTTGGTCCTTGCCCGATCGCTCAGCAATTCTTTGAGGTGTCCCTGTTGCAGCATGTTTACAACCTTCTGTCTTAGGGCGATGCAATCTTCGGTTTTGTGTCCTCGCTCTTGATGGAACTCGCAGAGGGCGTCTGATTTTCTGGTATTCGGGTCTGACCTCATCTTTTGTGGACACTTAACCATTGGTCTGAGCTTCTCCAAGGCGTATACAAGATCTGTAGGTGACACGCAAAAATTGTGAGCGGATAATAAAGGGGGCATACCTCTTTCATTCTGGTGAGTCCCTATTATTGATCGGGGTGGGCCTTCTTTATGGCGAGATGGGGGTACAACAATAGTTCTGACATATGGGAGACGTCTTTCCCGGTTTGGCCGCGAGGCCGCTGGATCTTTTCTGATATCACTTCTCCAATCTTTACTAGATTCTGCTTGTACTGAGGTCAGTCGATGAGTCAGCCCATTGAGGTCGTCTTCGTTTGCTTGGACTTCGGCAAAGTACACATTTTGTATTTCGTCCCAAGTTGTTGGGGGGGGGGGTATTTCATAAGCCGACTCAATAATTTTCTTGTCTCCCTTGAACCATTTCTGCTTAGCCCATTTTGAAAAGCAGCTACCGCCATTCCTTCTGATACATTGGGCAAAGTCATTTTTACATAGTTAAAAATGGTGAGGAAGTCCCTCAGTCCCTCTCCCGGGGACTGTTTGATAGCAAAGATGTCATTCACTCTTGCCTCGGACATTTCCTCAAAGGTTTCGATGGAACGAGATGACAGTTGTGAGTACCAGGTCAATGCACCTCTCGTGAGGGTTTCGCCAAATTGTTTTTGCAGAATGGAGGATTCTTGTCCTTTGACGAGGTCATTTCCTAACACGGTGGTGACGTAGTGGGTTTTACATGATCCCCGGGGTCGGTCGTGCCATCGTATATTTTCAGGTAGGGTAGCATTTTAAAGGTGTTCGGTATGCCATGCGAGGCAGCGTTATTGTTGTACGATTGCTCGATGAACTGACCGGCATCTCTCTTCGGCAATAACTTAGGAGCGCTCGATATTTTATCGACCCTTTCTTGGTGTTCTCTCATTTGGTCCTGAAGTGCCTTGTTCTCATTTTCCTTTTCCTCTATCCTTTTCGGAATGACTGTGAGAGCGTTATCGCTTGCATTGTTAACAACATTATGAGTGATACATGTCATTGCAGGTGTGGGGGGGAGGTTGATCATGTTGCTCGGTCACTAGTAGTGCAACACATGTCCTCGTATTTGCTGCGGCCGCATCCCGAACGCGTTTATAGAGGACGTTGGTCAGTGTATCATTCAACCAGGCCTCAAGGAGTTTATTTATCGCTGGCGGTGTCTCCTCTCCCACGGATGTGGAGGCTGTCTTGCCAAGGGATTTTGTGATGCTGCAGTGGGGAGGGGTTGATCCACCTCTTCTAGGGGAGGCATTGTATCCTCATGCACTACTTTAGAGCTTTCGTGGATGATGTCCATGAGGTTGGTTGGGATGTCGCTCATTATTCTCGTTCTTTCTTCTCTACTACCTGTCATGTTAGAACTATGCGTGCAGAGAGAAAATGTTTTTTTTTGTGTCAGCCACCAATGATGTAGATCTAGAAGAAACTAAAAGACTTAGCTAGAAAATTCGCACAAACGACGCCAAATTGTTTGACCAGAAAATATAATCTCCAATTGAACCAATTAATTTTTGTAGTGAGGGGTTGATTTAACTAAGGATAATAACTCTAGATGCTAAGAAAAAAAACGCACGATGGATGGGATACATTCCATGTACGGTTGGTGACAATAAACGCAAGAGATTCTTGAAGCAAGAATATTAATGGAGATGTAGCTAGCAATAAATGGTATTTAAGTAAATAAAAAGAATGATTCACCCAATAATGGATGAGTGGGACGAATATTTTGCCTGACAATGAAGAATGATAGATAGATCCAAGATTCGAATGAACAATTCTCGGATCTGATGGAAAGACGGAGAATAATATATGAACAAGAATATTTGTAAAAAGGTAATCTCTGTGTTTTTGCTAGAGAGAGAGATAGTCTTCTTCTCAAAAGTGTTATTATTAGAATCAATATTACATGCCCATATCATTGTCTCTTCTTTCTATATATATGAGGACTTTTTGCTAGGAATCCCAAATAGTACAAATGCAGGGAATATGCACTAGAATATTTTCTTTTAGTGCCCTATCCTGATAAATTAGCCGTTACAAGTCTTATCATCAATAGCCAATCTCGACCTCGACCATTGTTGACTTCTCGACTACGATATCTGTCGATATCTTGACCACGGATCATGTCGGCACCTCGGTCGTTGACCTCACTGTGTCTTGGGCGAGCTCGACCGATAACTTTTTTTAATGCTATATTACGCTAAATATTCTAAAGACGGATTTTGGCCTATACAGTCTTATATTAAATTTGTATTTAATTTGGTGACTAAAGGATTTTAATTACCAAGTGAGCAATATGTACATATTATTAAAACTGAAAGAAACTTGGACATTGTTAAATATGTATAGATTATTAAAAATATCTTATGTTAAATTTGTGTTGTTACTCCATATTTGAGAGTGATATAGAGTGTTAGAGGCAGAATTTTCACTAAGAGAATTTAAAAAATAAAAATAAAAAAGTAAACTTGCTAAGAAGCCTAGGAGATTCAACATTTAATATATATACATAAACAAAAAAAATTGATCTTATATACACAGTATAAATTTTCGGCGAAGGGGGTTCAAAATCCCATTCCAAAATTGACTTTATATATAATGTATAATTTTTTGGTGAAGGGGATTCAGAACCTCGTTCTATCCCCTAGATCCATTGTTACACCCCACACGTAAAGTTTAAAATTTATAAGCTTGGTTTCTAGTCTGGCCAATCGGCCGACGACAAGTCGGGGGACAAAGGGGGCTACACTCTTTTATTAGACTTGCGCTAACTATCACCGGGTGTTACAACCGGGGGGGGGGAGGGAGGGGGAGCGACCCGTTTTGCATATGTAGCGACGGAAATTCCTATGCTTGGTAGGGTATAAAAAGGTAGCACAACTCCTTATCTTCCATTCTAGAAGTATCACCCAACTTAACTCACCTAAAAACTCTCAAGTCTCCAAAGAAAATTATCTAAACAATTCAGTGCTAGAATCAAAGGTAAACTTGGTGAAAAGATTAGAGTAAAGATCTCGTGCTCATCCCTGAATCCAACGTTCCTCTGTTCTCTTGATTTTGAAGATTCCTTAGAAGTGACGCATTCTGTTATAGGAGGATAAGAACCCAGAAGGTGTAGCTAGTTTTTCAAAAAGGTATATAAGGTAGACTTTCCTTCCTTGCATGACTTGATATAAGCGTTTCTTTCCGAATGACCCTTGTATTATAAAGTTCGTTGTACTAAGTTTTCCTTGGTAAAGTTGCTTATGTTCTTGTTCATTGCTACCGGTAGCGTTTTCGTTTGAGTTAAAGATGTTTCTAGATGGCACTGTAAGGCTATAAGGTAAAGCCTATTCTAGGTTTAATTTTAGAAGCTTAAGTAAGTTCAACATGTGTTGTATTTATATATAAATACATCTATACTTATTGTGCGTTACCGAGCCCATGTGAGGCTGGGTACTGGAGGATATAACACGAAGTATCACTGAGCCCATGTGTGGCATGGTACAGAATAACGTAATAGATGATGTTACCGAGTCCATGTGAGGTCGGGTACGAGATGATGTTACTAGTCCACGTGAGGCCGAGTACAAGATGATGTTATCGAGTCCATGTGAGGCCAAGTACAGGATGATATTACCGAGTCCATATGAGGCCGGGTACGAGATAATATACCGAGCTCATGTGTGCTCAGGTAGGTTGTTGATGTGATATTCCCCAAAGAGCGGTTGAATATCACTTGATACAAGATGATATGTCCCTGAAGAATGACTTTTTTTTTATAAAATTTGCATGCATTTATGATTCGAGGTTACCACAATGTACGTCCCCCGGTAGCTTGCCTCTGGTACTCAGGTTGAAGTTGTATATCCGTATCTTCTATGTTATGTTTTCGACTAACAAGTATATTATCAACTTTACATACTCAGTACAATCTTTGTACATACGCCTTCTTTTGGGCGATGTGATCATGCTCATAGGTATAGATAGACCCGGTGACGTCCCTCCTCAGTAGGGTATTTATTCCAGCTTTTAGTCTTTTCTCTCCACTCCTTCGGAGTAGCTGTTCCAAGTCAATAGGTACTGAAATGTATATTCTAATTATTTTGGGAACGGTGGATCCCTGTCCCGACCAAGCTATGTTAAGGTACTTTTAGAGGCTTGCAGACCAATTTTTGGAAGTATGTAAATATTGTAATCACCATGTTGGCAAATAGTCTCTCTCTCTCTCTCTCTCTCTCTCTCTCTCTCTCTCTCTCTCTCTCTCTCTCTCTCTCTATATATATATATATATATATATATATATATATATATATATATATATATATATAACGATAAGGTTCTTGAACACATTATAGTTCTAGTATTGTTACTTAGAGGCCTCAATGGCCCCGTTTGATGAATAGAAGGATCGTAAGAACAGACGTTGGTTCGCACAGACCTCCGAGTATCGTGTGCCAGTCGCACCACCCAATGTTTGGGTGTGAAAAATATATTCATGTCACATGTATTCATGAGCTGTTTGGTTTCTTCTTCTTCTTCTTCTTACTTGTAAAACATCATTGTTGGTTGTGCTTAGGGTAAGGTTCTCCCACATTCAGTAGCGTTCGCTTGAATATTTACTCAGAGACCTCAATGGCCCAGTTTTATGAATAAAAAGATGTAGGAAAAGACGTCGGTTCGCACGGGCCTTCGGATATCATGTGCCAGTCGCACCCCTCCCCCCCTCCCTCGGGAATGGGCTTAGCCAAATTTGACAAGGACCAAAATCAGTACATATATCAATAATCAAAGGACCAAAAGTGCAATCATCCCATTCAAATATTTAGATTATAAAAGTATTTAATTAAACTATCTTTTACTTTTGCAATATGTTTCACTTAATTAACATTCCACTAATCTTATAGCTCATTGTTTGACCAGAAAATATAATCTACGGTTAAACTAATTAATTTATGTAGTGAGGGAATCTGACTACGGATAATAACTCTAGATGCTAAGCACAAATACGTACGATGGATGGGACAGATTCCGTGTACGGTTGGTGGCAATATATGCAAGAGATTTTGAAGCAAGAATATTAATAGAGATATAGCTAGCAATAAATATCAATAAATGGTATTTAAGTAAATAAAGAGAATGATTCACCCAATAATTGATGTGTGGGATGAATATTTTGCCTTACAATGAAGAATGACAGATAGATCCAAGATTCGCATAAACAATCTTCGGATCTAATTGAAAGGTTGGGAATAATATATGAATAAGAATATTTGTAAAAAGGTAATCTTTGTGTTTTTGCGAGAGAGAATGAGAGTCTTCTTCTTAAAATTGTTCTTATTAGAATCAATATTCCCCTATCACTGTCTCTTCTTTCTACATATATGGGGCCTTGTGCCTAGAAAACCCTAATAGTACAAATGCAGTGAATATCCACTAGAATATTCCCTTTTAGTCCCCTAACCTGATAAATTAGCCGTTACAATTCTTATCAAAAATAGCCAATCTCAACCTTGACCATTGTTGATATCTTGATTGCGATCGATGTCGATATCTTGACCACTGATCATGTCGGCACCTCGGCCGTTGACCTCGATGTGTCTTGGGCGAGCTCGACCGATAACTTTCTTTAATGTCATATTACGCTAAATATTCTAAAGACGGAGTTTTGCCTCTACAGTTAGTCCATCCGCTTATTAAGGCCGAGCCAGGTCGGTCTTGATGAGCGGACTTTGTTTTGTCGTAGTTGACAAAATTAGGCGAGCAAGTTAGATAGCAGCGCTTTAGACGAGGTGACAACATGACTATTCATGAGCTGCAACCTTTGGAGATGCATTGTCTTAGAATGACGTCATGACATCATGCGTCATTATGAAGCATTTTCACCATGCTTTGCGTCGTTTCTCGCACCTCTGCCGTTTTGAAACATGCGCTAGGTAATTATGGCCTGATTTCTCGGTTTTGATGCCTGTATATTTATAAATATGGATGTGTGGGTAATATTTTAACATTTATGAAGCTTCTGGTACACAACATACTCTGCATCTTCTTCTCCCTCCATTGTTCGAAGCTCATTCGCATTTTTAGTGATTATTACTATTTTCAACCCTTCTGTGCTTAAAACCTCCTTTCTCAAAAATATGGTTAACACACCTTCTGGTTCCGGCATGGCGGATGGTCATACCCCTTTGGTGGTACGTATGCCTCCTCACGACAATGATGTTTCTGTTTCCCTTGAAGACGAGAGGTTTCCTACAGTAGAGGAAACAACTCCTCGCAGTGAGAATAGATCTGATTTTTCAAAATTTCCTGACGACAATTCTGAGGTCTCAGAGTCAATGATGAATGATGTCGACCTTGCTGAGTTTATGGAAAATTTCAAAATCTCGACTCATATCAATCTGATTCTGGCGGGGTGCGATGTGGTACAGATACATCGCCCGGGATATTGCGCGTTCTACATGTACCCGTTCTATGTAAGTTATTCATTTGCTATTCTCCCATTGGCAGACGAGTTTTTCCGTTACTACGGTGTCTGCCTAGCTCAACTCCCCTTAAGTATATAAATTTATCCGGATGTTGATGAAATATGTGGAGTTGGCTGGCCATGGGGTCTCACTTCGCCACCTGATGCATATCTTTGCCCCCAGTTTCTATGGGGGCGATGCTGCATCTTCGCCATCGAGGAAGTAAACGTTTGGCGATGAATATGGAAAATAAGGCAAATAGTCAGTTCTGTATCTACTATTTCTTTGTCAAGACCGAGGACGTGGTGGCCAACGCGAGTAGGTTTCCCGAGGTTTGGAATTACGCCCGTAAGTATTTTATTTTAGCATTTGTTTTGTCTATTTCAGTCATGATCTGGCATTCTGTCCTTTCTTTATGCAGCTGAGACTTTGCCCCCTCCTTTGCTTGGTGACGTCCACGACCAGGTCAGCCAAGTTTTGCCTCACATAGTGGGGATTCGTGAATGGTCGGCATCTATCAAGAAATTTGGGTTTGCGCCTTCCGTGACCGGTGAGTTCGTCTATATGTGTTTATTTATACATGGGCACTTGTTATCCTTTATCTCTGTCATTTTGACCTTGTTGTCGTCTGCTCGTCACGATTTTGCACAAGAGGTGACCGTCTTCTAAAAATGCTTCTTTGGCTTTTCTTTTTCAGCTCTAGGATCCTCGAGGAGGTCGAGGGCTCCAGCTCCTGCGTTCCGTAAAAGGAAGGCACCTTCTATTCTTCTGCTACGTTGAGGTCTGTTCGGTCGTCGACTACGCCTGTGGCAAGGCTCTCAATCTCCCCTATACGCCATCTAGTAGTCGAGGACGATGAAGAGGAGTTGTCGTCGAATAATGATAACTTTCTCCCCCGTAAGAGGCGATCTGTAGATGTTAGCGACGATGCCGTCCGGGCGGCGAGATCAGTGATGGGTGATTTTGTCATTCGAGAAACAGCGACCATAAATTTTGGAGTTGATGTCGAGTTATCGCCCACGATTCTGCCATCGTCGGGGAACGAGTAGGGTACGTCTCTCCCTGAGGCCGTGATAGATTTTGAAGGGACGTCGGTGAGAGTCCTTGACATCTTACGGCAGGATGAGCTATCGGCCTCGCTACCAGCCGAAGATCCTTCTTCTAAGGTTGACACAAAGAGGAAAATCGTAGCCGAAGAAGGTTACGAGACAGGTTCCGGTATGGATGCCGAGGAGGTGAGGATGATGAGGGAAGGGCTTACCCGATTTGAGGTGAGACTGGAGGGGAACACGTAGACCATTGCGATCCCCTTGGACCGGGATTTGCTGGTGAATACTGAGGACGTGGTCCCTTCTTTTGGTCCCATCTGTTACAATGTGAAGGGTAAAACCCCTGAGAAGCTTAAGGATGCTACTTTGTCTAGGAATATAGCCGGCCTCGCTCTTAGGGTAAGCCTTTTGATTTTTTTTCCATTCTTTTTTCTTGTTGAGAATAGTTTCCTTCTTATTCCTCATTTTGTCTTTTTTTTAGACCATGATTTAGGAGATCGAGAGTGCCCGGCGGGAGGAGAGGCGTAAGGCCATTTTTCAGAAGATGCAGCGGAAGTATCGCGAATACCATGATAAACATCACGAGCTTTGCAGACGGATTGGTGGGAGTAGCAATTTTCGGGCTCTCCGAGACGAGTTGAAGGAAAAGGATGACGAGTTGGTGAGAGTCATCAGAAAATACAGCATCCTTGAGGGGGCGTTGAGGGACAAAGAAGAAGAACTTGAGGTGAGCATGGCGGTTGAGGCCCAATACACCGATCTTCAGGCTCAGGTGGTTTCACTGCGCGCCGAGCTCGAGGAGTTCCAACTCAAAGTGGACGCTCTGAGTGGTGAGGTCGTTGAGAAGGCGACGAGCTTAGAAAAGGCAAAGTTGGCTCAGTTGTCAGCTGTGAGAAGAGCGGAGGCTTTTACAATTGTGATCCGCATTCCACGTTCTGAGAAGGAGAGTGCCCTGGAGACGACCAAGCTTAGAGAGGAGAGGCTTGATGAGCGGGTATGGGAGCTGGAAAAAGAGGCTTTGAGCCTTAGTGACCGAGTTGCTGCTTTCGAGGCCGAGAAGGCACAGTTGTTGGCTGAACCGTCCTCTTCCTGGACTTCTTCTTTTCCTGATGTTATGCGGGATTTGTATGAGGAATGGATTCATGATGAGGCCCAGGTGGACATATTCAGGGATATGATGGGGTGGGGGCTGTTTTAGAAACCAACCTCGAGGATGCCCGTGATAAGGCACGTGAGGCTCAGTTTGCTTGCGAATATGATCCTACTACACCGGAAGCAGGCGACGAGGAGGAGAATGCGGGCGTGGATCAGATTGAACAGGATGCTTGGTACGAGGATGAATATCCCGTTGGCGATGGCGACGGCGAGGAGGTAGGTGGAGATGGTCTGGGCGATAAAGTTGGTGTTGCCGCTAGGCCAGGCGGTGATTATTTGTTCTTCTTTTTTGTTTAGCTGCAGATTTGTGTGTACTTTTTGTAGGCGTGGATTCTAGCCTTTGTAAAGAACAAATATTCTAAATATGAAGTGTTTTGTTATTCGTACCTGATTCCTTTTCTTTGTTCGGGTTTGTGCATTTTTCTGATTTTATTGCTTGATTGACTTTGTCGTAACCAATTTGTTTGAGTAGGCTGAACGAGGTTGAAAGTATCCTTCATTTATTTAAGGTCGTGGGCCGAGTAGGTGTTAATTTGAATAAGGTAGAATATAACCTTTGATTAATTGAGGCCGTGGGCCGAATAGGTGTTAATTCGAACGAGGTCGAGTGTAACCTTTAATTAATTGAGGCCGTAGGCCGAATAGGTGTTAATTCGAACGAGGTCTAATGCAACCATTAATTAATTGAGGCCGTGGGCCGAGTAGGTGCTAATTTGATCGAGGTCGAATGTAACCTTTAATTAATTGAGGCCGTGGGCCAAGTAGGTGCTAATTCGAACGGGGTCGAATGTAACCTTTTATTTGCATTCGACATGGGCCGAGTAGGTGCTAATTCGAACGAGGTCGAATGTAACCTTTGATTAATTGAGGCCGTGGGCCGAGTAGGTGTTAATTTGAATGAGGTCGAATATAACCTTTAATTAATTAAGGTCGTGGGCCGAGTAGGTGTTAATTCGAACGAGGTCGAATGTAACCTTAAATCAATTGAGTCTGTGGGCCGAGTAGGTGTTAATTCGAACGAGATCGAATATAAACTTTAATCAATTGAGGCTAGTGGGCCGAATAGGTGTTAATTCGAACGAGGTCGAATGTAACCTTTAATTAATTACGGTCGTGTGCCGAGTAGGTATTAATTTGAATCAGGTAGAATATAACCTTTAATCAATTAAGGTCGTGGGCCGAGTAGGTGTTAATTCGAACAAGGCCGAATTTAACCTTTAATCAATTGAGGCTGTGGGTCGAGTAGGTGTTAATTCGAACGAGGTCGAATGTAACCTTTGCTTGGGGAGAGCAGAAATAAACTTCATGTACTTGTGCTTTATTCATAATCTTGGAGAGATTTACATATTTTCTAGGCGCTGGCAGGTAGTTCAGTCCCAGTCCATCTAGTCCCTTCATTGGTCGAGCTGGAAAAAAAGTGAGAGATCGAGTAATGAACTGGTGGTCTAGTGTCTTCGTATATGCGTACATCAATCCTGAAGTATCTCTGTCATCGCCTCGTTAAAAACCTCTTCGAGAAAACCCAGCTGGGACAAAACTCGAGTGAGGGAAAAGAGTGTGACTTTAGGGACCTCGTCCTTTAAAAGTTGAAGTACTTGAGGTGTGTAATGTTCCAGTTGCTTGGTAGTCACTTCCCTTCCATTGTTTCTAGTGTGAATGACCCTTTGCTTGTTGCTGCCATGATTTTGTATGGGTCGTCCCAGTTTGTTCCTAGTTTGCCTTCCTGTGGGTCTTTGCTTGGTTGTGTTTTAGCTTTAAGCACGTAGTCCCTCACTTTAAGTGGCCTGATCTTTGCCCTCTTGTTATAATAGCGTTTTGCTTGTTGCTTTTGGGCGACCATTATTATGTAAGCCATATCTCTTGTTCCCCGGCTTCGTCAAGTTCCTGCCTTCTATTGTTGTCATTTTGGGGTCCTTTTTCGCGAAAGTATCTTAGACTGGGATCCCCGACCTCGACTAGTATTACTGCATCAGTCCCATAGACTAACGAGTATGGCGTTTCCCCTGTGCTCGTTTTTGGCATTGTTCGGTAGGCCTAGAGTACTTCTGGTAATATCTCCAGCTATAGTCCTTTGGCGTCTTCGAGTTACTTCTTCATGATGTTCAATATTTACTTGTTGGAGGACTCCGCTTGCCCGTTACCCGCGGGGTAGTAAGGCGTTGACAGTATTCTTTTGATGTGCCATTTTTCAAAAAAGTCGGCAACTTTCTTTCCTGCAAATTAGGGTTCGTTATCATAGTTGATTTCTTTGGGGAGACCGAAACGACATATGGTGTTCTTCCATATGAAGGCGATTACTTCTTGTTCGCGTATTTGGGCAAATGCTCCTGCTTCCACCCATTTAAAGAAATAATCAGTTAAAACCAAGAGAAATAGTACGTTACCTCGTCCGTCCGGGAGGGGACCACGATATCCATTCCCCATTTGATAAATGGCCAATGGGAAGTTACTGAGTGTAGGTGTTCGCCTGCTTGGTGGATCATTGGGGCGTACTTCTAGCATTGCTCACATTTTTTCACGAAATCTGTGGCCTCCTTTTTCGTGGTGGGCCAGTAGTATCCAGCTCGTATGAGGCACCTGACCAAAGCTCGATTGCCGGAGTGAGCTCCGCAATGGCCTTCGTGCACTTCTTCAATGATGCGCCGCGTCTTATTTGGGCCCAAGCATTTCGCCAGGGGGTCGCCATATGTCCTTTTGTACAGGTCATTGTGAACGATGTTGTACCTGGCCGCTTGCATTCGCAGATTTTTGGCCTATTTTTTATCATTGGGGAGTATGCCGTCCTATAAATATATAATAATATGGTTGCGCCAATCCCAAGTTAGGTTTATGGTTCTTACCTCGATTTGGTCTATCGATGATTGAGGAGGTGGACCATATTTTGGTCTCCGATTGTGATGTTTTTGGTGGCTGCTACTAATTTGGCGCGGCCATCTGCCTCGATATTCTGTGCTCAGGGAATCTGGTCGAGCTGACATTCGTCGAACTCGGGTAGTGGTTTGCAGATTTCGTTCTGGTATTTTTGTAACCTTTGATCCTTGATTTGGGAATTCCCTATGACTTGATTGACCGCGAGCTGAGAATCGCAATGCAGCCTTAGCCGCTACGTCCCGTATTTGAGTGCTAGTCTTAATCCTGCAATTACGACCTCATACTCGGACTCGTTGTTAGTCATGTCCTTGCACCTTATGGACTGGCGAACCACTTCGCCTGTTGGGACTTCGAGTATGAGTCCCAGTCCGGTACCCGATGCGTTGGATGCACCATTGGTGTATAGGACCCAGAGATCGTGTATTTAGGAAGAAGCGTAGACGACTTCCATTTTTACTTCAGGCAGTATGTGCGCACTGAAGTCGGCGACAAAGTCGGTGAGGACCTGAGACTTTATCGCCGTTTGCGGTCGATATATAATATCATGATCGCTTAGTTCGATAGTCCATTTGGCCAATGTGCCCGAAATTTCGAGTTTGTGTAAAATGCTTCTTAAGGGGAAAGTCGTGACGACCGAGATGGGGTGGCATTGGAAATACGGTCTAAGCTTCTATGAAACTACGACTAAGGCCAGAGCTAGCATTTCAAGATGGAGGTACCTCGTCTCGGCGTCGACTAGTGTCTTAATAATGTAATAGATGAGAGATTGTGTACCTTTATTTTCTTGGACCAAGACTATGTTCACAGCTACTTCGGATACGACGAGATAAACGAAGAGAGGTTGTCCCGGTTCCGGTTTTGAGAGCAACGGTGGCGAGGACAGGTACACCTTTAACTCCTTCAGTGCGTGGACGCACTCATGGGTCCATTGAGGGCCGTTCTCCTTTTTGAGTAAGCCGAAGAACTTATTGCACCTATCGGAGGATCATGGGATGAACCTTGACAGAGCGGCGATACTGCCAGTTAGTTTCTGGACTAGATATTTGGTGGTCAAGTGCTCTGGTATACCCTTGATGGCCTTGATTTGGTCGGGATTGACCTTGATAATCCGTTGCGACACTAGGAAACCCAATAATTTTCCTGAGGCCACATCGAATGCACATTGTTTGGGGTTCAGTTTCATGTCGTATTGCCTGAGTATGCCGAAGGCTTCTCTTAAATGGTCGATGTGATCTTATTTCTTTTTGGACTTGACCAGCATATCGTCGATGTATACCTCCATCGGCTTTCCAAGTTGTTCTTTGAACATCTTCGTCACCAGACTTTGGTAAGTTGAACCTGCATTTTTCAATCCGAAAGTCATGACCCTGTAGCAGTACGTCCCCTGGTGGGTGATGAAGGTGGTCTTTTCCTGGTCCTCTTCCTCCATAAGGGTATGGTTGTAGCCTGAGTAGGCATCTAAGAAACTCAGCAACTCATGCCCGGTTGTCGCATCGATGAGCTGGTCGATATGAGGTAGTGGAAACGAATCCTTAGGGCAAGATTTGTTCAGGTCGGTGAACTTTATGAACATCCGCCATTTGCCATTCTTCTTTTTCACCATGACCACGTTGCTGACCCATTGGGGGTACTTTGACTCTCTGATGGAGCCATTTTCCAATAATTTTTCCACTTCTTCACGTACTGCGTCATTGATTGCGGAATTGAACTTATGGGGGTAGAGTGGATCGACATTTAATTTGTGTGTGGCGATCTCCTTTGGGATACCTGGCATATCTACATGGCTAAAAGCAAACATGTCCGCGTTAGCAATTTAAAATTTGCGAAACTTACCTGGTTCTTGGAGTTTATAGCCGATGTAAGCTTTCTTGTTGTGGTCGTTGACATCTAGCTGAATGGGGTCGAGGTCCTCTATGTTAAATCCTACGGCCTCGGCCACATCAGGGTCTCTGATGAAGTCTTCGATGTCATCACCTACCGACCTCAAACATGTAGATTGCTATGCTTCCTTCTCTTTATCTCTCATTTGTTGGGTGGCCGTGCAGTCTAGGGCGATGCGGTAGCACTCTTGGGATGTGCGTTGTTCCCCGTGTATGCTGAATATGCCCAATGGAGTTAGTAATTTGATGATTTGGTACAAGCTGGAGGGGATGGTCCTCATGGTGTGTATCCATGGTCACCCTATTATGGCGTTATATGTTGTGTCCTGGTCCATGATATGGAATTGAACTCCAGAGAGATGCCACCCGCCAGGACGGGGAGTGTGATCTCGCCTAATGTTCGTTCAACTACATTGTTAAAGCCTGTTAGTGTGTTGCAGCGTGGTACAATCTTGTTCTCGAGTTTCATTTGTGTGAGTACTCGGGGATGGATAATACACACGCTGCTACCGTCATCTACCATAATTCGTCTTACGTCAGTATCTAAAATTCTTAAAGTAATAACAAGAGCGTCATAGTGATGGAATGCCAAACCGTTGGTATCTGACTTATCGAAGATGATACCTTCTTCTAGTTCATCATACCGTTCGTGGGTGATAGACCGTTTGAGCTTGTGGGTCGTAGTGCACTTCACGTTGATGGAAGCGTCGTCTCCACCACTGATGACCATGTGGATGGTGCGGGATGGAGAGGGCGGCTTCAGTGGCCCTTGATATTATTCGCGTCCCCTGGAAAAGTTGGTCCTTCCCCGACCGCTCAGCAATTCTTTGAGGTGTCCCTGTCGCAGCATGTTTACTACCTCATGTCTTAGGCCGATGCAATCTTCAGTTTTGTGCCCTCGCTCTTGATGGAGCTCGCAAAGGGCGTCTAATTTTCTGGTATTCGAGTCCGACCTCATATTTTGTGGCCACTTAAACTTTGGTCCAAACTTCTCCAAGGCGTAGACGAGCTCTGTAAGTGACACACAGAAATTGTGAGGTGACACACAAAAATTGTCAAGCTCTGACATATGGGAGATGTTGTTCCTAGTTTGGCCGCGAGGCCACTAGATCTTTTCTGATATCACTTCTCTAATCTTTTCTGGATTCTGCTTGTACTGAGGTCAATCGATGAGTCGGTACATTGAGGTCGTCTTCGTCTGCTCCGACTTCGGCACAATACGCATTATATACTTCGTCCCAAGTTGTTGGGGGATATTTCATAAGACGACTCAATAATTTTCTTGTCTCCCTTGAACTATTTTTGCTCAGCCCGTTTTGAAAAGCGGCTACCGCCATTCCTTCTGATACATTGGGAAAAGTCATTCTTACTCGGTTAAAATGGGCAAGGAAGTCCCTCAGTCCTTCTCCCGGGGACTGTTTGATAGCAAAGATGTCATTCACTCTTGCCTCGGCCTTCTTGGACCCTGCATGGGCCGTCACAAATTTATCGGCCATTTCCTCAAATGTTTCGATGGAATGAGCTGGCAGTTGCGAGTACCAGGTCAATTCACCTCTCGTGAGGGTTTAGCTGAATTTCTTTAGCACAATGGAGGATACTTGTCCTTTAGCGAGGTCATTGCCTTTCATGGCAGTGTCGTAGTGGGTTACATGATCCTCGAGGTCGGACGTGCCATCGTATATTTTCAGGTATGGTGGCATTTTAAAGGTCTTCGGTATGGCATGCAGGGCAGCGTTATCGATGTACGACTTCTCGACGAATCGACCGACATCTCTCTTCGGCAATAACTTAGGAATGCCCGGTATTTTATCGACCATTTCTTGGTGTTCTCTCATTTGGTCCTGAAGTGCATTGTTCTCGTTTTCCATTTCCTCCATCCTTTTTAGAATGGCTGTGAGACTGTCATCGCCTGCATTGTTAACAACATTGTGAGTGATACCTGTCGTCGCGGGTGGGGGGAGGTTGATCATGTTGCTCGTTCACTGGTGGTGCAGCACAGGTTCTCGCATTTGCAGCGTTCGCATCCTGAATAAGTTTATGGAGGACGTTAGCCAGTTTATCAGTCAACCAGGCCTCAAGGAGTTTCTTTATCGCTGGCAGTGTCTCCTTGCCAAGGGATTTTGTGATGCTGTAGTGGGGATGGGTGATCCACCTCGCTTAGGGAAGACATTGGGCATTGTGTCCTCGTCCACTACTTCAAAGCTTTCGTGGATGATGTCTATGAGGTTGGTTGGGAGGTCGCTCATTATTTTCGTTCTTTTTTCTTTGTTACCTATCATGTTGGATATATGCGTGCAGAGAGAAAAATGTTCTTTTTTTTTTTGTCAGCCACTAGTGTTGTAGATCTAGAAGAAACTAAAAAACTTAGCTAGGAAATTCGCACAAACGATGCCAAATTGTTTGACCAGAAAATATAATCTCCAGTTAAACTAATTAATTTATGTAGTGAGGGGTTAAATCTGAACTAATTAATTTATGTAGTGAGGGATTAAATCTGACTAAGGATAATAACTCTAGATGCTAAGCACACATACGTACAATGGATGGGACAGATTCCGTGTACGGTTGGTGACAATAAATGCAAGAGATTCTTGAAGCAAGAATATTAATGGAGATATAGCTAGCAATAAATCTCAATAAATGACATTTAAGTAAATAAAGAGAATGATTCACCAAATAATGGATGAGTGGGACGAATATTTTGCTTGACAATGAAGAATGACAGATAGATCCAAGATTCGCATGAACAATTCTCGGATCTGATGGAAAGGCGGGGAATAATATATGAACAAGAATATTTGTAAAAAGGTAATAGTACAAATGTAGGGAATATGCGCTAGAATATTCCCTTTTAGTGCCTTATCCTGATAAATTAGCCATTACAAGTCTTATCATCAATAGCCAATCTCGACCTCAATCATTGTTGACATCTTGACTGCGATTTCTGTCGATATCTTGACCACGGCTCATGTCGGCACCTCGGTTGTTGACCTCGCTGTGTCTTGGACGATCTCGACCGATAACTTTCTTTAATGCCATATTACGCTAAATATTCTAAAGACAGATTTTGGCGTATACACTCGTTAGGCCATTAGTTCAATATTAGCACTCGAAACTTTTTCAAAGTTCAATTCCCTCGTATATGCATTGTCTTAGTCTGTCAGGTTATTAATGTACTTCAGAAACGTAATCACCTAATATATCAAATGCTTCATACAGCATAGCAGGTCTTTTAGCTACGACAAGACCTGCTCTGAGGCGTCTTAAGGCATTTTGCGCCAATTAGACCTTATGCTATAATTTTTTTACACCTGTCAATGCGAATAACTTGTACTCTTTAAGAAAAGGACAAAACGGATAATAGCACTGTCCAAGCAAGAAGTTGTCAAGCATATAAATCTAACATGTACAAAGAAAAACAAGAAAACCTTAACCAATCAAGTTTCAGTATCTATGTGTCTGAAGAAAAAAGCTTTACTTCTTTTCTTTTAAGTCAAGGAAAACTGAAAAAGAAATTAGTAATGTTAATGGATTAATTGAGATAGGCCAAAGAAATGGACATATAAGGTTGAATATAAATTGAGTGGTGAAGGCATTTTTCAACTATATATATATTAATACTATAAAAAACTTATATTATATCGATCTATTTCCTCACATACCCCACAGGGAGTGACAGATATAGAGAGGGGAAAGGGGACCAGTCCACCGTCCATGAACAGTCAGACTTAGCAAAACCAAATCCAAATTCTATGTCCAAGTTTAACTTCTATATTGACATTCAAATAATTTTTCACTTAACATAACTTAAAAAATAAATACATGTAACTTGTATTCATCAGATATGGATTAGTAATCTAAAAAACGGCAAATTAATATGTTAAAATATGTTGGTAGTATAAAAATTCTGTACACTGTCAGTATATACATTTTATATACGCCGATCATAAATAAATTTTTTGGTCACTTTTATCTGTCCTAGCAGGTGACGTGACTTATTTACAAGATTACAAATCTCACTTTTTATGGAGGGTTACGTATAAATATCTTTTGAATAATCTGATATTGTAAAAATTACTTACATTGTCTGTAATATATAGGTTAAACTCTAATAAGGGCAATCCAATGCAAAAACTACACCAAACATGCCAGATCCAAGTCTTCTCTTTCTCAAGATAAGTTAGCTAACCCTAACTCTAGTGCTGCTATTGTCTTCTGCAAGTAAGGAAAATAAGCACTTAGAAATTTCAGAGAAGCTGGCATCATATAATAGTATTGATTAGTAAGAGTTTTTGTCAAGTTGGACAGATAGGGTGAGTTTACAAGCTGTGAATTCTTGGTTGGTGACACCCAAAATGTCCAAAAGTCCACTTGTTCTTCTTTTCTCTTCTTCTTTATGATGAAGAATATGTGAGTTTCTTGATTCAACAAACCCCCCTTGCAAAAGTAAGAAAACAGGAAAAAAGAATATGAGTTAAAGAAACCAACCAAAGTCTACTCATTTTCTTTTTCAACCTTTCCCCACTATCTACCTTTCATATCATTACATCCTTTCCCTTTCTTGTACTTTCATTTTCTTTGCTTCTCCAACTCTATTTCTCCGGTCTTATCATCTCCATATCTTATCGAAGAAATAGAGAATAACATAAGCGGATTCAAGATTTAGAGTCAACGGGGTCAAAGTAGACGCGATCTATTAGATATTTGCATTTTCAACTTCTTTGTTTTCTTCGGGTAAGTGATTCTAACAAAATTAGTGGTTTAGTTGAATCCGCTGAACCTGCTCTAGATCTGCCTCTGAGAATTAAACCAAAAGAGTATGGATCCGTCGAACAATTCACTCCCCCCTCCTTTCCATACAAGAAATTTTAACTTACAACACCACCAACAGCAGCAGCTACACCACCTTCAATTCCAACACAACTCAGAAGATGAACAAAGTGGAACAAGTGGCCTAAACATGTCCGGGCAAAAGAGAGATCGCGAAGACAACAACGACGACAACAACAACAATAACAATAATAATTCGAATGCTGAGGAATCAAACGACGAATTAGGTTCTAATGGAACCAATAGAGATGGGGAGTTCAATAGAAGGCCTAGAGGTAGACCTGCTGGATCCAAGAACAAACCCAAGGCACCAATTATCATCACTAGAGATAGTGCAAATGCCCTTAGAACTCATGTCATGGAAATTGCAGATGGTTGTGATATTATGGAAAGTGTTTCAAATTTTTCAAGAAGACGTCAAAGAGGGGTTTGTATTATGAGTGGAACAGGCAATGTTACTAATGTAAACCTAAGACAACCAGCTTCACCAGGTACAAAATTATTCTTTCAAGTTTTTCTCTAATTTCATTTTTTCTTTGATAACCAACTTTTCTTCCTTCTTTCGGGATACATTAAGCTTTTAATGCTACGGAGCCAGCTTTCCTAATCAATCAATTCAAATTTATGTGAACCTTCCCTCATCGAACTGAATGTCTATCCTTCCCACATTCGAAGACACACTAATATTTAAGACCTCGTGCGTTCGTATTTTGACTAATTCAAGGTGAAACATGGAATTCCTATAAACAACAACAATAATATACCCAGTATTATCTCACACTGTAGGGTCTGGAGAGGATACTGTGTACGCAAACCTTACCCCTACCTTGTGAGGATAGAGAGGCTGTTTCAAAACAGCCCCGGGCTCAGGAGGAGTTGCTATAAAATTGAGCCAAAAAAGCTCGATTGGTAACATTATATTTATTTTTGCTTATCAGGTGCGATTGCAACCCTACATGGGCGTTTTGAGATTTTATCCTTAGCCGGATCATTTCTACCACCACCAGCACCACCAGCAGCGTCAGGATTGACTATATATTTAGCCGGCGGACAAGGACAAGTGGTGGGAGGTTGTGTGGTAGGGGCACTAATGGCATCCGGTCCGGTTGTGATTATGGCAGCTTCGTTTAGCAATGCAGCTTATGAAAGACTTCCACTAGAGGAGGAGGATTCAAATTCGCTTCCACCTCAAGGAGGTTCACTAGGTTCTCCTCGAGCTATTGCTCCAGGAGAACGACAACAACAACAACAATTATTAACTGACCCGTCGTTGTTTCATGGAATGCCACCCAACCTTCTCAACAATGTTCAATTACCTTCTGAGGGTTATTGGGCAACTGGTCAACCTCCATTCTAACTAGCTGAAATTCATAAACGGGTCGGGTAATTTTCTTTGATTCACTTGTTTAAGGTTATGGCCCTCTAGTTTTGGATCATATCCAAAACTCGAGGGCCATAACCTTTAATCTCTCAGTAGTCTTCAAGAAATCTTAGCAATGATTTCTAGGTAAAGGGTTTTCGTGTGTTGACCATTTCAAGTTCTTCATATAATGTTCCTTTTAGTAACATTACACTTTGAATTTTAAGTCCTTTTTCAGGTTTTTCGAATGTGAGTTTGATATGATGATCAAATGATATGAAATATTTGTCATTTGACATGTGCTGAATGTTGTAAAATCCTTTTTTTCTATATGAGTTCCATGTTCATGAAATTTACATTATATTCCATAAATAGATTATAGACGAATTTAAACTCTTCCCTATCAAAGACAAGTGAAAAAAATAATCATGAATAATCTATGAAACCCATGATTGTGTATCATTATTTCATAATCATGATAGTAGTGCTCTAGTAATGACCATGTTTTCTTTCTTGATAGTTGGAGTACTTCAATTATAGCTTACCATTTAATTAGGAGAAGTCTTCTCTATTGATAATGTCGTTACAAATATGTTGGTGGTATACTATTGACCAAAAAAAGATCAAGAAGAGGTATGGTCTGCTTTAAACTCCTGATTTTGTAATAATTTAAATTTATATAAATCCGCAGTTTAGATAAATTTTTACACTATTGAATCATCTTTACTTTGCAGTCGGTAACCTACGTTAATTTTAAGATTGCAAATTCCGCTTTTATTGAAAGTTTATTTAGAGATATTCTTTGAGTAACTTGATATTGTAAAAATTATCTTACGCTGACAATGTGTAAAAATTATTTTCCCTTTTTTAACTCTATATTTTTTTGTTTTGAAATTTGTAGTACCAAGTAGATTTAGGGTAATAGCTGAAATGAAAGGAGACATGAGTCACATTTGGACACTGGTTTGCACGTGCACAGTTACTGGAGAAGCTCTTTCTCGAGGCAAAAAGCGAAGTAACGTTTAGCGTTATGTTATATACAGTCTGGTCAGATCTGGACTGACTGACTGTCTTTTATTTTATAAATGAAAAATAATCCTATGGTTAGTCAACGAACAGTTTGAAACTCGATGGAAAATGTATTATTCTTCTATTTTTCTCCGCTTAAATATCAATTGAACAAGTACGAAACTAAGAATAGTAATAAATCTATTCTTCTACTTTTTTCTACTTAAAGAGAAGGAGAGCTATGAGACAACGGTAAGATCGTTTCTGTATAACCTATAGATTACGGGTTCGAGGCGTGGAAGCAGCTTCTAATGTCTGCATTAGGGTAGGTTATCTACATCACACCCTTAATGATGCAACCTTTTCTCGAACCCAACATAAATACGGAATACTTTGTATACCGAACTACGTTTTTTTTCCGCTCTTAAATACCAGCCAGCTTTTATTTGTTCAGAGTCCTTTGACTGACTAGAATTTCAATGTGTTTCTTGAAATCTTGTAATCTCGAAGCTGAAATACAGGTTAGATTCTTTGCACCGAAGCAAACAAAATAAGCATGCACCCCTCCCCCACATATACTAGTTCCCCTCACTGTCTATTGCTTGCTTTTAGTGCAACATCCCATATGTAGTAGCTCATGCACATGTGGTAATACAGTATATATCTGCTTGAAGCTTCAAAGCTTATCCATTCCTTCTCTCTCCCCTCTCTCAAGGAATAGTTAAGACAAGGGCGGAGGTAGAAATCGAGCTATGGGTTCGATCGAATTTAGTAGTTTTTGCTTAATAGTGTACGTTATATTAAGAAACTCATTAAATACGTATATATATATTAAATTTAAAACACAACCGTTAGTACTTAAAGTCGTCATTCTAAAATTCAAAACTTATAGGTTAAAATCCTGGTACCACCTCTGGTTATTTGAACTTTTTAAAAATGTTATCGCAGTCGTACGGATCTTTCAAAAATGCACTACTATTGAAGGATCCAACATGCATCCGGCAAAATTTTGAATAGTCTGAGCAACATAGGTTAAGACACACTTGAGGGCTTCTTCACCTTTAATTTCTCACGGTTGTTCGTTTAGATAAAATATTATTCGCACATGATGTTCAGATCTATAGGCGGATCCAGGATTTGATGGTTACGGGTGCCACTGTCTTTAATGTAAACTTACCTCTAGTCAAGAAGGTCGAATTAGGGTGTACATTTGGCTAGTTCGCTCAGTTTTGAATTAACTCGGTTCGGTTCGGTTCGGTTCGTTCCATTTTTTAATTAATTCGGTTTACTTCATAAGATTTTTGGTGCATAAATACACACGTGATAACCAAACTAAAAATATTGGTCCTTGAAGAAAAAATAACATTAACCAAATCAAAAGAAAAATGATTAAAACATATTGAAATTTCAAAATTTGAGATTTAGAAAAGAAAAATAGAAATAAATATACTTTTATAATTTAAATAACTAATAAAAATGGAACTGTTTAAAGAGAGAATACAAAGATGAAAATAAGAAATTAAGAGAAAGAGAAGAAAAGAAAAACCTGGAAAAAGAGGGAACAAGGAAAAGCAAAACAGGCTTTGTTAAAAAACAGAGTGAGAGGAGATTCGACCCTGGGTCTCGGGATTAGCAGGAAGCACTTGGACCGTGCCACCTACCAGAACTTTGTTACTCAGAGTGGCACAACTCTATTTTATATGTTTTTTACATGAAATATCAGTGGAATACCAATACTAATATGAAATTCTACCGGAGCGATCGGGTGGCGTACCACCCCTTCCCTCTACATAGATCCGCCCCTGTTCAGATCAAATCAATTAATACAAAACATGTTTATCAAAGTAAATATATTTGTGCTCCCTATCTCAATTGTTGTCTACAAGAGCAATGTCACTCCTCATTCTAGAGTAATAAATGAGAAAATTACTCATACACACCCGATTTATTTGTTGAAATTTATGAGCTTTTACATATATATTTATATTTTAAAATAAAAATATTGAGTTCGATTGAAGCCGTAGCTCAATATTAATTAGCTACATCAGTTCAATATTGAATTGATAATGAGTCTCTAATCTCTAATACCTTGAACTCCCTATCTAAGTTGTAGAAATTTAGACGAATTATAAGTTAAAAATCTTACATTTGCATCAGATTTGCAAATGTTTTCTTCTCTTTATATTTTAATGCCACATGTATAGCATAGTTGGCTAAAGGAAGCCAACTCATTCATGCCTATTTGAAAAAGAATTTTGTAGTATGATACATGACTTTTTTATTTCTTTCAAAATTAAAATTTTTATTCTGTTAAAACATCAGAAGCAAAGAAGACCATGAATTGGTTGACTCTAAACAGGGTGGAGTACCAAAAGATTCTAAATAATCATTGTGTTTGTACGTAAGACATCTTAATTAGACCTTTTGATGCACATTATATTTTTCCCAACGAATTTTAAACACCTCATATATAGCTCTCTTTTTTTTGTGTTTAAGTTCTCTCGAAAACTGTAGCCGCTATGCACTAGATAACCTGTTTACACACAGGGGCGGTCCAACCCTAAAGCAAGTGAAAGGCCCCAAATATTTAAGGGCCCCAAAATTACTAGTTTTTTTATATATATAGTAGTATATTATTTATATAATTATCTTTTATTATTGATAAATTTATTTCTTTATTGTTATATTAATTTTTAATAACTCGATTTCTTCCTCTAATTAATATAACTAAAATAGTTTTCTGTCAATCTTATTTTACTTTTTTACTTAATTATATTTCTCTATTCATTAGTTGGTCACGTAACTATATCTAATAATCTAACTTATTATTTATTTTTCTTACATAAATTATACTCTCTCCGTCCCAATTTATATGAAAGTGTTTGCCTGGACATGGATTTTATGAAATAAAGGAAGGTTTTTGAAACTTGTAATCTTAAATAAATCGTAAAAGTTTTTGGGCTAGAAATCATCTCATTAATGGTAAAAAGAAAAATCTAAAGTTGAATTGTTACCAAATATAGAAAGGGTCTTACTAAAAAAAAGGAGTCACTTATGTTTTCTGGGTTCTCCCATTTCAGTTGTGATGCAATCAACATTAAATTCATTTAATTTTCTGTATTTTATAAAACAAAGTTCTCATTTTTTTAATTCCACATCCTCACTTGTCTAATTTTTTTAAAAACGATGTTCATTAAATTATATATATATATATATTAAGGCCTCTTATTAAGATTTTACTTTAGGCCTCCGATGAGGTTGGGCCTCCCCTGACTGTGTAATAGCTCGCAAACTATACACTAAGCAAGGTCGATGCGACGAGCTCTGACTAAGAAGGTTGCCGTGAGGGGAATCGATCTCAGGTCTTCCACGTGAAAAATCACTCACCCAACCAACTCAGCCAATCCTTGCGGGCAACCAGTGCATACTGGATAACATGCTCACTGTGTAATAGCTCGCAAACCACACCAGAGATATAAACCGCACTAGGCAATCCCGATACGACGAACTCTGACTGGAATGGCTGTTGTGAGGGGAATTAATCTCAAGTCTCCCATGTGAAAAATCATTCACTCAACCAACTCAGTTAATATTTGAGGACAATTACCAGTTGTTCTTTGATATACGATGGACTGACTAATTCAAATACTGTATTGCGTAAAATTCATTAAAAGAAAAAGTGATCCTAATTACTATAAGAGATTTCTCCATTCTCAGAGGTCGAGCTCGAAATCTTTAATTAAGGTAGAAAGGTTTAATTCATCCTGCCAATGCAGTCTATTTCCATTAACAACCCAAGTCTTGCAATCAAATTTCCAAGCCTCATTTCTGAGTCATGAATCATAACACCACAAAAAATCAAAAAGTGAAAAAAAAGAGAAGGAAAACTTACATAAATGTCCAAAATAAGTTTCAACTTACCAATCTCTAGCCATTAGTCATACACTTACCAAAACTAGCCAAGCACATATAAAAATTAAAAAATTAAATAAATAAGGTTTTTTATCTCAAAGAATCACATGCAAAAATCTCCTTCCATATTTTTAAACGTGATTAGAAACATTAGATGCAAGACGGAAAGGAAACTTCATTGATGAGGTAGCAAATAAGGTGATGAAATAAAAAAATATAATATTCCAAAAATCTAAGCAAAAAAAGAATTTTTTCAATGGGTATAGTTGAAATTCATTGAAAACATATAGATAAGTCAATATACAAAATTTGAGGAAGATTGGAGGTGATTTGGACTGGTTTTGTATCAAAATTCGTAATTAAATCGAGTTCAAAAAATGCTTCTATGACACATGTGTCACATCTCCTTTTTCCCGCAGTGGGATAGGGAAATAAGGGAATTTTTCCAATTTAAGTGACATTAATCGAAATGGAATTATTTATTAGATTTAGAGTCGCCACTTGGAATATTTATGGTGTCCCAAGTCACCGGTTTACTTTAAATCCCAAATCGAGGAATTTGACTCTTATTTATGGTCTGCGAACTCAGAAAATCGAGTAAGGAATTCTGTTAACCCGGGAGAAGGTGTGAGGCACTCCCGAGTTTTGTGGTTTTAGCATGGTCGCTCAACTATTAATAATTGGCCTAATTATCTGATTTAATACATATTTGAAACTTACGGTGCATTGTTTATCTTCTAACCGCTTTTAATTATTTATGGAATTATTTCTGAAACAAGTCACGATGTCGTACACTTGTCGTTTTGGCACACGTCGCAAACCGCTCCACATGAAATACACCCGCGATTTACGACATGCTTATTTGTATTATTATTTGAAGTGATGGTCGTGTCACGTGAAACGCACACTCGAATTGGGGATTACGCATCATGACTATGCCACGGGAACCGTACCCATAGTCACGATGATTTATTATTAATCGCGCCTAAAGAAACTAACGCATTTGAATTATTTTTATAATCTCTGAGATTATTGTGGAAGGTCTCACAATTATGAAATTATTTACGAGTAAGTGTGATATAAATCAAAATTACAGGGTCTATTAAAAGTTTAAAATTAAATTGGGAAATACATAAGTGTGGCAAGAGTTTAAACAAACAATTGAAGTCCTTATGGGAGTCTTCATTAATTAACGAATGCATCAACTGAAATCTCACGGCCCGCACAATACCTCATCTCTCAGTTAATGGGTCACTGTTAAAAGCATCTCAAAATTTGATTCACATCACCAAATAATTAATTACTTATCTCAAACATAAATAAATAAGCTTAAAGTATTTAAACAAATTTGTTTCATGCCTTTTAATCATGTGATCAAACTAGAGACATCGAAACGGTACAGAAATCATCAAGACGGAATCAAACCATTAAAACAGAGAAAAGATAAAATGTAAAAGACAAAGCAAGAAATGAACCTTTTATTGCTGAAATTTTCCGACGGGTATAGTAAAAGAAGCTCCAAAATAATGAATCTTGAGCGAGCTATAGGACAAACACTCGAACCGGAAACCTCGATCGGCAACAAGAAATCGAACTAGGAATGGACAGATCAACACTCTCATTTTTTATCCATTTGAGACCGATAGCTTTTCCCATATCTGCTCCACGGAAAAATCAAGCAAACTTTTGAGCTCTAGAAGAAACTGAGGTTCTGTAATACGATTAGAATTCAACTGGAAAAATACTATAGTCTTGCCCCAATAAAGAAATATTGGTAGTTCTTTGAGAAACAAAATGAGAGAAGATGTTTTCTCTATTTTTCTTGCAAAGTTCGAGAGAGAGATGGGGGAAAAGGCCGCTGTTTTTGTCTTCTCTGTATCTCGCTCACAGCTCTCAAAGATTGAGAGAGATCATGGTGCTTGAAGATGAGGCCGTTCTTTTTTTGTAGTTTGGTGGTCCAGCCCTAGAATTAGGTCTCTTTTTATGTTATATTGGGGTGTTGGGATTAATAGTGGCCCTTGGATGAAAGTAGATCAATGACCATGATTAAGGGAAGGGTTTAATGGGTGAGAAAAAAGTTTGGGCTAACAGGGATAGGGAAGAATGGCCTTTGTCTTGATGGACAATTAAAATTCGAAAATGAGCTCCCAATTGGTCCAAATTTAATTCTTTCTCATTGAATAAAAATAAAAATAAAAATACTACCAAAATATACTAATTAATCTTAGTTAATAATAATAAACTATTAAAGTGAACTATATATATTAAAACGAAAAATATTTTTGGTATTTTTTTAAATGTTATAAATATTATAAAATACTAATAAGCTTAAATAACGTTATAAAACTATTTTTGTGTTTTTTTTAAACTTATGTTTTAAAATTAAAACTAAAAGTTGACTGAAATCCTATTAAAATAAAAAATAAATAACTATTTTTTTTAAAATACTACTTTTAAAAGTTGCGTGGGTCAAAAATTACGTGCTTACAACATGTATCAAACTTGTATCACGAATGTATCTCACACACATGTATACATGTGATACACAATTGATACAAATATGATACATATGTGATACACAAATGATACACATATCATTTTTTTCATGCTCAGTTTTTACTTCGAATTTTCAATTCAAACCACCTCAAAACTTCACTAAATCATCCCAAAACCTGAGATTCAAGCTCCTTAAGATGCACCCAATCTATTCTAATAACACTCACTCAAAAGAAAGCAATAATTTGACCTTTTTTTGCTACAAATAGCTAATTGTCTAATATTAGTAATATTTGGCTAATATTTATAATATTTTATGAATTGATCAATTTTGGTAATGAACTACTTATAAATAGACATAACTGGTAATTTCCCAAAAAACAATCGTAACATTTCAATTGGGCCAATTTTATGTAATCTGTCGTGGATGGGCTTCTTGGGCTTTAATGATATCAAGCCTGGTCCAAACTACTCAGCCCGCTAAAGAAAAGGTAAGATTTGCACCAGGGAACCGCTTTTACACGTGTTATTTAAAGCCTACTCAATTCTTTCAAAAATTTAGATTTTAGCCTGAAGAAGACTACTTCAGATAGAACCACCACTACTACTTATAGCCTGTTTGGCCAAATTTCTAAAATTTACTTATTTTTAAAAGTATTTTTTTTAAAAAGTAATTTTTAACTTTTGATAAGAACCAACTTGTGTTTGAATAATTCAAAAAGTACTTTTGAACAATAACTAGTGTTTGATGAAATTTTTAAAAAGTACTTTTAGTGTAAAGTAATTTTCGAAAAAGAAATTTTGGGGGAAAAGTTATTTTTTATGCTCCTCAAAAACTGCTTCTGCCTCTACTCAAAAGTATTTTTTCCTTCTAAAAGCTTGGTCAAACACCTTAATTATAGAAAAAAAAACTCTTCTGGCCAAAAAGAAGCTCGGCCAAACATACTAGAATTCATCTTCTGAAAAGGTATTTTGATAAAGTGCTTCTTAAAATGTGGAATTTTTAAAAATTTAGCCAAACATGTTCTTAATTTAGTTCTTTATTACTTGCAAAATATATTTTAGCTTATTATTAACTTTAGGACGTCTCTCCAAACACGTAGCTACTAATTTATAAAATGAGCTTTAAAATCTAAAAGTAATTCTCATCACGTGGTGCTTGTTAGCTATTTTTTAATCAGTTAACTCAGACGGGATAACTTATCTTTGTAAACCTCACTTTATATCTAAGGTATAAGTGAAATTTCATAAAATTACCTTTAATATGCTTAGCTTTCTATTTTTTGCCGAGATCAAATCTATTTTTTTATGAATAAAACATCAATTGGCCAATATATACATGTGTGGTGCATTTTGAATTGTTTTTAATAAATAACGAAAAATTGTTCAACATAAAGTGGGCCAAGTGACTTGCATCTATATACATTAATATAGCTTATAAGTGATCGTCTTTACAAGAATCATTGTATATATAGACATCATTATTTACAGTTTGAATACAGGGGCGAATATTGTAGCTTTAGGCTATAAACACACAACTCATTCAATACAGATATGTAAAAATTCAACATATATTATTTGTCAAAGTTAACATAATTTAATTCACTACAAAAAAAATCCGGAATTAACTACAAATTTTAACTCTAATATGTTAGTAAATCGCTCGTAGCTAACAATTTTTTTGATAACTGTCATTAATTCGTTGTTAAATCAGATTAGCGACAGATTTTTCTGTTTAGCTATATAATTTGTCCGTCGCTAATTCCTATTTTTTTTTTTTAGTAGTGTTTGAATCTCAAAAATAAAGAACACAAGAGATAATTTGGGATGAAGGGAGTAAATGCATAGGCTAACATGATTGTTTGTGCATGTGATGTTATTGGTGTATATATAACTCTAATTTGACAGAGGAAGTCACCCCTTTTCTCTTTTTTAATAAATGTAATCTTGATTCTTTTTAAACTTTTGGTTGTTGAAGTACACTTGAGAATGGAGCAGGACATGGCAAAAAGCAAAATTCATTTCCCAGTTGACAATAAAAGATACTCCTTTTAGACAATAAATTGGTCCATTTTCTCATTATATGTACATTGCGATAGTGTGTAGTTGGCAGTAGTAAAAGATAGAATAAGTGAAGTTTTTTGAGTGGCTATATATGCTACTATTCAAAATACCATTATTTGATTACATATAATCCGGTGCACAAAGCTCTCGTGATGTGCGAGGTTCAGGGAACGACCGGATCATAAGGATCTATTGTACACAATCTTACCCTCCATTTCTGTATGAGATTGTTTTCACGGCTTAAACCTGCGACATCCTAGTCACATGACAACAACTTTACCAGTTACGCCAAGGTTCCCGTACCGTGTTATGCTCATTATTCAACTTAGTTCTATCACATTACTAATTAATATTATTGGAATGGAAAATATTTATGAGCACTAGATTTTTACATCAATCATATAATTTAAATATAAAAAAGGACAACCCAATACACGAAGCATTCTGCGTTCATGTAGGATCCGGGAAGAGATGCACCTAATACTCTAATAAGAGTATGATGCAGGTAGCCTACCGATGCAAGCGTTATTGGTTGGTTCCATGGCTCGAACCAGAGGCAGACCTATATTGTAAACAGAGAGCTCACCAGCATCTATAAAGTTCGACAAAAATTCAATGTATATATGTATATGTTTTTACAAAATAGTGATAGTAGTTGTACCCTATATACAAAGCAGATTTTAGTTGAATGCAAAGTGCATCCACAACCTTCAAATCTTAGGTTCGCCTCTAACTTGAACCCATGACTTATAAGTTATAGATCACCCCGGACAACTTTACCGTTGTTCTGAACAAATAATTTAACAATAACAATTATAAATTGATATTCGAATTCAGTTACATACTTTAGGTATGCTTGCTTGTCCATTATTTATAACCAATATGGAGTAGTAGTATCAGATACTTTTTTTTTGATGAATTTTAAAAATCCAGATTTTGTAATAATTAAAAGAATATTTGGGATATCAAGTGCATGTCATTGTTCTAAGAGTACTCGATAAAGATACAAGCTCAATCAAGTGCATATAGACTTGTAAAGGAAGTTTTTCCATAGAACCTCAACACAATGTAGGAATTTAATTTCGTCTATACATATATCTCAAAAAAAATAATTCAAGTTTTAGATTTTTCTCTTTGGACCTAATAGTACGAGCAGGATTATGGACCCTTGCTAATCATAACCTTGCCATCAAATATGGGAAGAAATTTAAAAATAGCCAGATTTACAAGTGGTAATTAAAAAATAGTCAGAGTTTCAAAAGTAATCGAAATTTTAGCCACTTTTCATGTAAAGATAAATTTGAACGAAAACACTGTTCAAAATCCGGAACATATTCCAGCATAATATACTGGAGTTCCAGTATAATATACCGGTCCAGCATAATATGCTGAAAGTTCCTACACAGGTGCTCCAATCTCCAGTATATTATGCTGGAACTTTCCACGTGTTGGAGTTCCAGCATAATATGTTGAAAGTTCATACACAGGTGCATCAATCTCCAGTATATTATGTTTGACCGGTTCGTGTTGCAGCAAAATAGTGTCTATTTTTCAATGACTTTGCAAACGCTGACTATTTTTAAATTACTAACCCGAAAACTGGCTAGCCCGTGCTATTTTTACATCAAATACAAATTGAATGGCTAGAGGACAAAGGGCTTATGTAGGGTCCTAAATATTAAAGGATTTACCTATTTACAGTACAAAGAATTTCACATTTATATTAGTATATTTTGGTCTGTTGTAACATGGTAATTTGCCTTATTTTCAGGGTATACAATTTTTCTTTTTATAAAAATTAATTACTTGAGTTAATCATTTGGATAATCGGATAGTATGCGGATTCTTTTAATTTTTTCTTTGAAATTGGAAACTTGCAATTTCCTACTGAGAAAGGCAAACAAAGGGAGAACAACTACACATATCTTACTAGGTAAAGACTGATTAAAATGTATAGCTCGCGGGTGAAATTGTCGAGATAGATCACTATTGCAAAAGGAGGTAGAACGGGAAAAAATATATGGCCGCAAAAGTATCCACGCCCTCTTAAGCACATGGTTCTATATAGGTTCAATCGTTGTCAATTTATAAAAGTCAAACTCAAAATTGAATTTGCTCTTAGATATTTGTGTTCAAGCAAATTATGATGGGGGGATATTGGATTTGATCACAACAAAAGAGAAAATGATAGAGAAGGAAATGCACGTTAAGTGCTTCTTTTTTCCTATTCAATGGTCCAAATTTGAAAAAGAGTAATAAAAGTCTCAAAGCGAGGAATAGATCAATAAATGGTTCACAATTAATCCCTAAAGTTTAAGACTAAAGCTTAAAGGACTAAAACAAAGGTCCCTCGTGTTGATATTGACATATTCAATTGATTAGCTCGTAAGTTGTGACTAATTAGATTCTTTAATTGAATAATAATTATCCATGCAAACTTTTAATAATCATCGCAGCTGCACTTTTAGTTAAGCTTCAACTTAAATTGGACAATGACATATTCAAAGTACACTAAGCTTTTCTACCATGTTGATTGGTGTAATTCTACCTAGGTAAAAAACTTAAAATGTTTTAAAAGGAAAAAAGGAATATAATTGATTATTTCGTACTGTTATTTGTACATTGATATCTTCGTTCATTTATCTAAGATCTAATGCCTCGTACAAGGTCCTTTGCTAAATTGATGTCTTTGCTCAGATGCAGAATTAATGTTTTTGAAAACCAAAATATAAGCATTATTTACTAATAATTCCTTAAAATTTTATCAAAGGTATTTCAGCCTAATTAAATACTGACAAATCTAATCCTCAGTGACTAATTAAGTGCATTAATACAATAATCAGGGACGGAGCAATATTGGTAGAAGAGGTACAACACAGTAGAAGTAGTAGGGTTTTCATTAAAGGAGATTAAAAAATAAAAAATTAAACAAGCAAAATAGCCAAGGGAATTCACCAACATTTAGCATACATAAATTAAAAAATTAACTTTATATACACAATAGAATTTCTCGGCAAAGAGAATTCGGATAAACCCTTTTCTGCTCCCCTAACCGGCCTTGGTTCATTCAAATCTCCTTCATCATAAAATTATAGTGTATTTAGGTCAAAATTCTTGTATATACATATATATTTGACATGAGAGAAGCATCTACTATTGTGACAAATGGGGTTCAAAAATATGATAGGCTCTCAATCTTTTTAGCTACCAATGTGAGGCTATGTTCTCACATCCAACAATCTTTCCCTCGAACTAATTTCTATGTGGCCCATCATCACGATCCACAGGTCTCCTCCTCGCTAAGTTCCACGTGGTCAATTATCACGATATGTGGGTCAATTTTCGAGATTTGCCATATGCAGAGGCGGACCCAGGATTTGAAGGTAGGGGGTGCACTTTTGGATTCAACCAAAATCTACTTTGTATGTAGGGTGCCCACTACTAATATATCACTATTTTCTAACGACATATATATGTATACATAGAATTTTTGTCGAACTTCATGGGTGCCGGTGACCCCTCTAGGCATTGGGTCTGTCTCTGATCGTATGCCACCCACATCATCAGAGTGTTTATGGCAATTGCAATTCCCAACTAGCTTCTTGTGGTGTGCGTGTCTCCAAGCTCTTAAGGGTAAGCAAATTGAGCCCCACACCTTCACTCTACTAGCCATACTCGTGATATCAAATTTGGCCTCTGATACAAGTTGTCGGGCTCAAGTCGCCCAAAGACGATACTCTTAATATTTTGTGATATTGTCTGCTTTGGACTAGCCCGCACAATTTTTTTTAAAAGTCTCACACTATTAAGAGATTCCTACATCTTATATGAAGATTTTAATTTTTCCAGCTACCAATGTGGGATTTTATTCTCACACCCAATAAACATGTAACCGAATAGTAAAACAGTAAAAAGATACAAAAATAATAGGTGAAGATGATATGTGAATGAATTTCTCCATCTGAATATAACAAACAACCTCAATAAGTCAATAATACTATTTTGTGTTTGTTGTTTTTTTGGGGAATTTTCTCCAAACTCCTAAAACTGATGTAAGCAAAAGAGAAGATTATAGATTATAATAATAAGTTGTAAGGCATTAGAGACATTTCCTTTTCTTAGGCATTTTCTTCACGGAAATATATGGAGTTAGTAATCATGAGTCCTCTTGTCATCATTACCATACTTGAAAATATTAGCCTCTCTCTTTCTTTTTATCTTTCTATCTCATAAATTACTTTCTCTTAAATTGTATAACCATCTTATTTAAAAAATTTAAATAATTAAAGAGATTACACTTTTATTTACTTATAAATTATGTGATCAATAACATCACATTCTCTTATAAGTGAGTTAAAATATTTTCGTAAATCAAGCACGTAAAATATTTTTTTGATAATAAGGGTCGGTAAGACCTGAACCGATGACCTCTATTCAGATGAGGATGCATCATAGAAACAAATATTAAAATTAATTAGAACTCGTAATTTTAAAAATGCATAATACGTTCAGGCTAAAAATTCTCAGAGTTCGAATTCATTAAGTTTAAATTATAAGTCCGTCCTCATTGTTTACTCTAATATTATCTTGAAACTGTATGATCATCTCATCTTCCTTGTACACGCGAAATAACAACAAGGTCCACCTATTTATAGGATCTCATTACCTTCACATTTCTCTCAAATCTTCATTTCATTTCCTTATTCGAAACTTCTTCTTACTCTTCTCTCAAGTAATTAAAACAGAAGAAAAACTGAAGAAGTATATATAAGAAAACCACACACAGAGAGAAATGTGTATCAGTTCTTCAGAATTGAATGCATCACGTATCCTTTACATTTCTGGCCAGAAACAAAAACCAAAGCGCTCCAGAATCCAAGTTCATAGGTAACTTTACACAGTTTATACTATTCCTTTCTTTTTTCTTTTGAGCAGTGGCGGAAGCAGAATTTTCACCAAGGGGGTTCAAAATTAAAAAAGGTAAACACGCGAAGAAACTAAGAGAATTCAATATCTAATATATTTACATGAAAAAAATTTGACCTTATATACACTGTAATTTTCGGCGAAGAGGGTTCGGCTGAACCCCCTTCCGCACAGCTAGTTCCGCCACTGCTTCTGAGGTGTGACTTTCTTGTTGCTTTCTCTATGCGTATAATTTATAGAGACACTAACAACGTAAATAAATTTTACACTATCATTGTAATTTAATAATTTACCGTGTTTTGCAAGTTATCAGTTCATGCTTGCTATAAAAGTTCAGATTTAAGTTATATCCACTGACAATATAATTTTTTTTTATACTATCGACAGTTTCATACTATGATAGCAGGTTAGCTGGCTACCATTTTATTATGTTACCAATTAATGATTATTATAGAGATTCATTTGTAATTACCTTATAAACGACCTGATTGTTTGAATATTATTTTTGCACCATCAGTACATAAAATTAAAACTCTAAAAGTTATCTAAGTGACCCAGATTGTCGGGTAGGCTGTCTACATCACACCCTTTGTAGCGGGGGTCGGCATAAACGACGCGGGATAATTTGTGCATTGAGCTGCCCCTTTATTAGTTAAACTCTTTATTTATTACATGATCAAAAGTATTTTGGCTTTTTAGGAGGAAGAAAAGTGAGGAAAAGGCAGCAGGGAAGGATATGGAATTGAGAAACTTGAAGCTGTACATGGAAAACATGAGCATATTAGAAGAAAATGAGAAATTAAGGAAGAAAGCCAACCTCCTTCACCAAGAAAACATTGCTTTAATGTCTGAAATTCAGAAGAAATTTTCTCAGTTGGATCGAATTTCCGCCACCGGCCTTAATCTGCTTCTTCGTCATAAACAACCATATCAATGAAGAATTAGTGGCGGAGCTAGAGTATTAGCTACTGGTTAGGACGAACCAATAGCTTTTGCTTAAACTCTGTAACTAAGACGAGCTATGAGTTTGATATCAATTTTAGAATTCATAAACCTCAGTTCTGGTTCCGCCTCTATAACTATATGAAGAAAACCCTTGCTTCATTTATTGTAGCTTTTCTTGCTTATGTTCTTTGTCTCTCTGTCTCTCTCTCTCACAAAAGTTCTGCTAATAATAACTGTTATATTATTGAGAAAAAATGGATGGCAAATAATATTTACCATGTGTCTACTATATGTCTCATTCAAACTATATATGCTACTAATGATCTTTGTAAACCACTATGTTTATAGACAGATTAACTTATCTATATTGACACAGTGTAAAAGATATTTTACACAAACAATATTATGTTTCAATTCCAAACAAGTCGGAATTTAATTTTAACATACTCAACCTGTTCCAGTTTATGTATATATACTAGTTCCGTATTTAGGGAGTAAAACCCTTCACGTTAAGAAACTCTTCATTCTTAGTTCACGAACTCAAGAAGAAATCTCAATCATTTCACCGCGCATTTGGTGTTAAAAGTCAGGGCTATTGTCTCGAATATGTTTACAGTTTAAAAAGTAAATGTGATTTAAATCTGTCAAAGCTAATTGTGAAGTACACATAAGTTCAGTCTATGACCCTTAAAGGACGAACCAATCAAATTCAAATCTTGGATCCGCTTCTGATTTCTTCCCGAGATAGAGCTCAGTCCACAAAGGTATCAGCTTGCTGAAAACTTCTTAGTTCTTCCTATGAACCCACCACTTCATCGCATTCTACACATCGTGTAGTCTCAGTACGAGCCATATTTACCTCTTCCTATTATTGTTTCCAGTGAAAACAATTCAGGGATAGTTTACCTAAGCACTACAATGCATAAGAGGTAAACAGCACAAGTTACCAGTTAGACGCAGAGATTTGATCCGATGAGGAGACTGGAGAAACTGCACTCGGCTATACGCTCACAGCTCTTTTGACTGCTTCTGTGATAATCTGTATATCCGGAATGCTGCAAAGCACATTGTGGCATTACCAATTGCTGTCAAAGCTGCTTGGAGAGCCACTACTACCTGAAAATTCATGCACGAAACGTAAGTGATATCTCCATAACAGAGAAAATGTTCTGCTTTACCCAAGATTTTAAGCCTAAATATTATCGACAGCCTATAAGCAGAGGCCCAGTGTAGAAGCTATGAGTTCAACTGAACCAATAGTTTTCGCTCATATCCTGTATTTTTGCCCAAAAAATCATTAGATATGTAGAAATAATAAATTTTGAACCCATTAAATTAGATGAGATGTGGTAGAATTGCGAATCTGAAACCATAAAATTTAAATCTCGGATCCGCCTCTGCCTACAAGTGAATGGGTTAGGCGAGATCAACAAACATCTTCCTTGGGAATCTATTAGAACATTAACCTGATTACATAGGGCTTAACATATTTTGTAAAGATTATTCACAAGAGAATATGAAGGGGCTTATATCTAAACCAGGCTGCGTATTAGGATAGTCAAACTGTCATATTATATACTCGGCTGAATGTCACTGCAATCATTATTCCAATAGAAGTTCATAATTTTCGTTCTAGGAAAAGAATTACATCTACTTACCTCAAGAGACTCCGAATTATAAAAGAAATGCCAAGTGCAGGCGCAGAGTGCTCCTCCGAGCAGGGGCACCTAAATTAAAAAGTCGTAATGAAGTCACTTATGAGCCAACAAGACGCAAGGATGGGGAAAAAAGAAATGGAGATAAGTGCAAAATGATCAAAGAGAATCATGACGTGATAATTCAGCGCGACCAATTCACCAATTAAATAAGAAACATCATTTACGAGCCAACAACAACAACAACAAGGCCTCAGTCCCAATCAAAGTTGGGTCGGTAATATAAATCCTCATTTCTTTCTTTAAGCTCAACTCATTATCATCATGCCAAAATAAAATAATAGTATTGAAAATAAGCTTTATATATATATATATATAAAATTGTAAATTTAAAGCCTATTCCTAACTCATAAGTATCATTTACGAGCCAACAACTGCGCAAAAACAAAGGACGAAGATACTGAGATGGGGAGAAAGGAATACTGAGATAAATGCCAAATGATCGAAGAGAAACATGAAGTGATAACTCAGCATGACTAATCAAACAAAAAAATATCACTTTGTTGAGAAAATATATATTTTGACAACCCGAAAAACTCTCTTCTTGAATGACCTTTTTTTTGTCTTGTCATTGACTACATACTATTAAAAAGAAAATCAATAATAAAAATCAACAAAATTTAGACATTTGAACTATGTTGCCCATGTTTATGGGAAAGGTAAGAAAATGAAAAAGGAAAACTAAAGTGCGAAAAGTTATAAACTCCATGGATAGCTGCCAACTATATGAATCACATGTACATGTTTTCTGCCACCACTCCCTATGAAGCATTTCACGGATGGAGAGCAATGTCACTAAGGTCGGCCAAAATCCACAAGTTTAAATTTGTATCTTGGTTGACAGACCTGTTTGGAATTGAGGAATAGTTGTTATTGTTGCTTTGGGCTGATGATAATATTGGAAAATATAATAAAATAAAGAAAAAAAGACTTCATAAACACCCGTACTTCTCCCTCAAAGAGTCATCCATGAATCAATCAGAACACTACTATCCTCCGCAAGGTTTGGGATCGGTGGAATTGAGGAAATGGATTGGTGGGAGATAATCAGAATCATCAAAGAATGATAATTTGACTGCAATAAGGGGCGACATTAAACATATTCATTTCAGCCTCTTATTGTTTGTGTTTATTACTCTTTGGTAATAAAATGCTGATCGGCTAATTGATTAAACTCAACCACAATCCACAAAGAGAAAATTAAAGAAAAGAAGTTTAAAGGCCTAAAGCATCTTAGCACGGTCATACTATAACAAGTGAAAAGAGTTTACATATGAATATAAATAAGAGAACACAATTTTTTAATTAATAGGAAAGACAGTTCTGGCTTAACTGGTAAAGTTGCTGCCATTTGACCAGGAGGTCACGGTTCGAACCGTGGAAACAGCCTCTTGCAGAAATGCAGGGTAAGACCGTGTACAATAGACCCTTGTGGTCCGGCCCTTTCCTAGACCCCGCGCATAGCGGGAGCTTAGTGCACCGAACTGGCCTTTAACGGTTCTGTGTTTCCAGAAGAACACTATTTAATCATAACAGCCATTTCTATTGCACCACATATAGGCCCTGATCAGATGTTCTGCGACTCTTATATAACAGCAAGGAGTGCAATGTCGCAAAGCTTTGCATGTAGTTCTGCTTTGACTCACTCTACATAGTTCACATATGAATATGCCCAACTTATTTTTTTTCAAGTTCTATATAGTACATAGCATGAAAATTCTTGTCTTTTGAGCAACAAAAATATATCAAAGACTGTTCTTTCTGGAGTACTTTGAGTTCAACTGCCTATTTACGACGCCAAATCTACTAAACTGCCATCTCATTTAACAACAGTTGAAACAAAGATTGAGAAGGGCCAATATAGCATTCATCATCAACCAAACGGAAATTTGACACGCAATGTGATAAGTCATTTTCAAAAAGTATTTACAGTTAATGTGAAGCTCATTGACATAAAGCAGATTCAATATTGCAGGCATAAAGAACAGAACTTGAGCAAATTAAACAAACAAGAATGAGCAAGATTACTTACCATAGCCCAGGAGAGTCCCTTCCAAGATTCATACCCTGATTTCTCCCCGTATTGCCAAACCAGAGCCATAGCAGTTACCCTTTTGTACAAAGTAAATAATCAGTCATTTCATTTAGCACAAAAGAAAAAAGAACATATGAACAGATCAACCCGCCAACCCCATACTGCGAGGAAGTGCATTGCACATTATAATACTCCTCCTATCCCAATTACCGCAATTTTCAAGAATTCAAATTCATTATATTATTCAAATTTATATATGATGTAATAATTTAAAAGGGAAGTCCGATGCACGAAGCATCTTGCGTTTACGCAGGTCCAGGAAAGGGCCGCACCTCAAGAGGGTGTGACGTAGGCAGCCTACCCCCAATGCAAGCATCAGTGGCCGATTCCATGGCTCGAACGCGTAACCTATAGGTCACACGGAGACCTATTTGATGTAATATTTTACTATCTATTAAACTAATCTTTAAACTATTAGTTATTATTTTCTTTAACTAGCACTAATAGGAAAAGGGTAGAAATTATCCCTCTTTTATACAAATATCTTAATTTTACTCTTCGTTATACTTTGAGATGATTCATACCTCGTTAGCAAACTATCTTGTACTTGCCCTTGACCCTAACAGAGCTAAGTGTAACGGAGAATAATTATAAACAACAGTCGGAAGTAGAGGAGTAAATTAAACACTTTTCCTCAAGTATTTTCAGACACTAAATTCACTAACTCATGTGGGAGCTTCTTTAAAGTCAAGGGCAAACATGAGGCGATTTACTAATGTCAAGAGTACGACGACCCCAAAGTATAATGGAGGTTAAAATTAAGATATTCAAATAGTAGACGGGTAAATTTGGACATTTTACCTATAATATTAATCGGGGGCGAATCCATAGCATATGTTACAGCGTATTCTAAGCCCGGTAGCTTTAGCTCAAACCTTGTACAGGCGTTTAAATACTTACTAAAAGGGCAGCCCGGTGCACTAAGCTACAGCCTTACCCTGTATTTGTGCAAGAGGTTATTTTCACGGCTCGAACACGTGACTTCCTGATCACATGACAACAACTTTACCAGTTATGCCAAGGCTCTATTTCCTTTTAAATACTTATAAATTAGTAAAATAATAAATTTCGGACCAATAAATTAAATGAATGGTGATAGAATCTCAAACGCATAAAGTCCAAATCTCGATCCGCCTCTAATAATATATGGATCAAATTAAAATCATAAACTCCTTTTCAGACAAATATCAACAACAACAACAACAACGCAGTGAAATCCCACATGTGCGGTCTGGAGAGGATAGTGTGTACGTAGACGGGGTCTGGAGAGATAGTGTGTACGGAGACCTTGGCCCTGCCTGCAAGATAGAGAGGTTGTTTCCGAAAGACCCTCGGCTCAAGAGATATGAAAGGAACAGTAAAAAAAACAAGCAATATCCACAAATAGGGCCAGAAAGATAAATATAATCACATAAAATGAAAAAGAGAAATTACCACTCAACAACACTAGAAACATGACTAGCCCAAGTGTGTAATGAGAGAGCATTTGAGGGTTCATTAAATTGGAATGAAGAACCCATTAAAGCTAATTCAGAACCAGAGGCAGGTCCCACATTTAACACTGTAAAAGCAAGTCCAGTGACACCCAAAACAATGGCAGCATTATATTTCAAGTTCTGAGATGGAATACTGATAATGGGTGCTGGGAATTGGGCTCTTTTTCTTGAAAAGAAGAGAAAGTTTGGAGCTTGAGTTGATAAGGTCAATTGGGTTTGTTTTTGTTTTGGAAGAAGGTGTAGTTTTGAGAGAGATAATGAGGTTGCAACTGCCATTGTTGTTTGTTTGAGGACTACTAAGTGGAGTGTTGGATTTTGAGTAAAGATGTTTTAGATAAGAGATAAAATGACAAAAATGTCCTTTATGACTTATGAGTAAGCATTTAAAAAAAAACTAAATTGATGAGTAGTCGACTAAAAATAAAAAATAAAAAAACATAAATACAGTTTGCAGTAGTAGAATATTTTTGGACCACGTAAATTGTAATTAGGATTACTGATTTAAATTTGGCCTAATCTGTTAAAAGCTACCCAATTCCTTTATCCATCTATTAAACTATTATCTTAGTAGTTTTAACGTACACATGTTGCACATTTACCTTTTTCGATAAGTAGTAGTATTTTTTTTTTAAATCACATAAATATTATATTAAAAATTATGTTTGAGTTATAAAGTAAGAGTTTACGCACTAGACAGTCTGGTTAACCAGACAAAACTAGAGGAGATCGTGTCATACAATTCGTGTGTAAGAGGAATCTACTAGTTTTAACATATGCGTGTTGCATGTATACCGTTTTTTATAAGTAATTTTTTTTAAAATCACATACGTAAATTAAAAATTATATTTAAGTTATAAAATAAGAGTTCGGTTAACCATACAAAACTAAGGGAAAGAGGAAAAGGAACTTCTACGTGTTAGATTGTTCGTGTATACAGGGAAAAAATCCGATTTAAAATGGATGGTGTGAATTTGTCAAATGCTCGACAAGCCGCTATATTAACTTATTAAGGGACAGTCAAATGACAAAGATGCCACAGAATTAACAACAATAACAAACTCAGTATAAACACACAAGTAGAGTCTGGGAAGGATAGTGTGTAAGCAGACTTACCCATGTCTGAATCACAATACCACAAACTGAAGCTTAAAACTTCTATGAATGTGAGCTCAGTATGCTTATGAATCCCTTAATAATACAGGTCATTTGTCCAAAAAGTAATACAATGGCAATTGAAATCTTCAACAAAGAGCCTTTTGGGCAGCACATTTCTTGAAAAATTACAGATGGAATGATGAGGAGAAAAAACACATTCCACATAAAATTTTGGTGATATGATACCATCTTTTAATTGTAAGGTTCTTGACACTACAAGAACTTTCACGACGGAGATTTTTTCAAGATCTCCTCTTTTTTCTCTTTTTTTCTGATAATCGAGAAATCCCCTAAGGTCAGCTGGTGCACGGTTCGAACTTGGTGGATAATCTGTTTAAGATCACTTTTAGAAGTATAATATCTTATATCACCCAATAACAGTTTCTTTCTTCTTAGCCCACAGCATTACTAGAGAGAAGCCCATTAATGACATGATCACAACCTGCAAAAAGGGTACAAATCAGACGTTCTAAGAAACACAACAACAACAAACCCAGTATAATCCCACGAGTGGGGTCTGGGGAGAGTAGTGTGTACGCAGACCTTATCCCTACCTTGAGGGTAGAAAGACTTTTTCCGATAGATCCCCGCTCAAGGAAAGAAAAAAAGAAGAGATGTTCTAAGAAATGACTAGAAGTATTCAGAACAAGCTAAGGAAAAGTGAGCATATGTTAAAACTACAAGCTTCAACCTTTTGTCACTAATGTTCACCAAATAATTAATGCAGTGGAGAGTTAAACTAAGGACTTTAACTTCTATACACTGATAGTGTAAAGAATTTATACGTTATTAGTGCATTTTACCTGTTATAGCAAGTAACCTGCCTTACTTACCAGATTACTAATTGCATCTACTAAGGACGTTTACTTGCTGTTATCTGATAATCCTAATATCACATAAATAGATGTACCGGTGTCCCGTCAACCTAAAACTAAACATCATAGAAATGAGCCACCTCTTTCATAAAAATGACCCAATTCAGAATTGTATAAACCATGGGGTGGACCTAGTGTTTAAGTAGTGGATTCGTTACTATATATATATATATATATATATATATATATATATATATATACTGGAAGTTCATTAGAGTTGATGTATATTAAGAGAACCGAACCCAGTGTTTCGAGAGACGAATGGATGCATTGGCATTTGCTCCTCAAGTTACATCCTATATCCGCCTCTGGTATCAGTACTTGTATCATAATTAAGATGAAAAGATATAAAGCTAATCCTTCGAGGCAATTTTGAGTAATTAGAACTTTGATTAGAGAGCTTAGGCCAAAGACTATAATTTCACTACTACCAAATCAACTCTCCTTTTTATCTTCTACAATACGGAAGTTCATATAATCGATAGTGTACTTACTGATATAGCTGGAGGGACACCAACAAGAGGATCTTGGAAAAACTTATTTGCAAGAGCAAGGGCAAGAAGGCTGCTCTGCATGCCTGCAAACGAGACGTAGAATGACAACATAAATCAAGATCCAATAAGTGAAGGTTGATAATATTAGGTAAGCTTTCAAACCTGTTTCATATGACAGCGTTCTTTGTAGAGGTTTGACGTCTGGTGCTTTGTGGAATGCTATGCCGGAAAGTAAATAACCTAAGATGAACGCCGACAAATGAAATGCAATCATAAGCAACAAAACAGACATTCCAGATGGGGATACGAGAGACTCTATGTTAATAGCAAGCGGAGCTCCAACACAAAGAGCAGTCACAAAAACTGATAGTGGAGGCAACAGCGGCCGAATTGCATTACAAATCCGCGGAAAGAATCTGTTGAAGCGAAACCAAAAGTCATAAGAGTGAAGTTCGGATTGTAGAAGGATACACATAATGAGTATTCACAACATCATTACCTATTCAGAAGCAGTCCACCAGCAACAGGTGCAACGACAATCTGCAGTATGTTGGAAACCATTCCCTTAACATCCACAGGCAACTTTTTCCCAATAAGCAATAACGATAAAATAGGGGTGACAAAAACAGCAGTAGCTGTTGATAATGATGTCATCACTATACTAAGAGGGGCCATTTGTGGATCAGTTAGAAAAGTAGCGTAATTTGACAGCTGTGCTCCGCTAACACATGAGGTCAACATAATCCCTGCAGCTGTGATACACAGCTCACAGAACTTTAGCCAACATTGAACATGCTATTTTCTTTCCCGGTAAAGTAATCAGAGATTTTACCTAAGGAAGTTGGAAGACCAAATACGGTCATTGCAAGTGTGCCGAAAAGATACCCGAGCAGGGGCTTCACAGCAAATTGACCAATATAACCAGCAAAAATTGCAGCTGGTTTCTTGAAAGCTTCAAGAAAGTCCTTTTCACTTGAGTTGACTCCAACTGCAAACATTAAAAACCCCAATGCAGGAGAATAGTACCTAGAAACGGTAAACGACATGGTAACTATGAGGTTAAAAGATGAGGTTAAAAAAACTAAGCAATTTGGACTCTTTGGTTTACGCTCTGCAACTTTTCGTCTCATAGTACGGCTCTCTAGCTTTCCTAGCTAGACAATGTGAGAGTGCAATATTGAAAGACGAACTTTTTCCAGCATTCAAGTCTATACCTCCATCCTTTTCTAGAGGTGTTAAATGGGTACAAAATTAGATATTTTCATGGAAAACTTTCAACATGATTCTCATGTAAGATGGTATTACTCTCACCTCTCGCGCAGGTCTCTACCTCACCTCTTGTTACAACTAATGGTAATTGGCCAGACATAGAAGTCTCAATATACATTTATGAGGATAAGTCAAATTATATGATCAACCAATGAGATGTTCACCAAGCGTTATAAAGATTTTCTTTTTCGTCAAGAATGCCGTTAATTATTTGAACAGGCAAAATTTATATAAGTTTCTTCCTGCAACCTTGTCTTTAATACATGGAAGGCACTTGTTTTCAGCGAGGCTTAAAGTAGATAACATGAGAGACTTGTGGATAGAACAAAATCATTTAGAAAATTGGCATCGATCGAATGATATACAAACCTGTTGGTAAACCACGTAAAAGAAGGTGGATATATAAGAGCCAAAATTGTGCTACCAAGAACCACGTGGGGCAGAAAAGAGTTTGCTCCCTTCAAAATTGTCAAAAGAGTGTTCTCTTTTTGTTTCAGATTCTGAAATAGCACAAATTCTATTGTTAAAGATAGTCAAATCCCACAATTCAGAGGTGGGCTTCGAAACATCCAAGAAAACAACTTAAACCCTTCTTTACCCTATTATGTTTTTCTTTTCCTTTTCTAAAATATGGGGACACGCAAATTAGGTTTAAGAACAAAGATGTGAGGTATTCAGACCTTTTAGCTTCACAGGTTCAAGAGAAAGAAGCGTTAGAGAAGAGAAGTACTGAAACAATCCAAACCTTCACCTTCTATAGTAATAAGAGATAGTACATCAGCTTAATGGAAAATGAAGTGGCTAAAGGAGCAAGAAATTTTGCTTTCTAAATCAAATGCTTCTCATATTTGGGACTTTATACACATAAATAGAGAATACACATAAATAGAGAATATTACCGATCAAGCTCAGATTTCAAAGAAACAATGTTATTCACACCCGTACCCAAAAATGGTTTTTGCCAATAAATTACAAGTCTCTAATTGCTCTATTCCACATACAAATACAAGTCAAAGCCAGAAACATACAATTGAACTTTGAGTAGAAAGATTGAAAAGTTCAAAAGGAAAACCTCAAGTGATTCAGAGTCACTAGGCCCAAGCGAATCAGAGAACTTTTCTGAGATACATCTACTAATTAACAGTCTTGAATTACCACCTATACAAAAAGATCACATTTATAAGTAAGGAGTACATCAAAAAGAGCTAATTCCAAGATCACTATAATAGTAAAGTCAGAAAACTATTTTTTTGTAGCAATGTATCAGTAAAGTAACTAAATTTTACCCAATACAATTTTATGACTTTACTGTAGCTCTATAACGGTAAAGTTACCTCCGTGTGACCTATAGGTTACGGGTTCGAACCGTGGAATCAACTACTGATACTTGCATCAGCCTAGGCTGCCTACATCATTACCCCTTGGGGTGCGGCCCTTCCCCGGACCCTTTTACCGTAGTTTAGTGACCATACATGAAATTAACCTCATTATTAACTAAACTTGAGAAGCAAAAAAGATTCAAACTTTAATCAAAGTACACTACAATTGGATACAAAAACACTTGCCAATGTGGATTGCGTAGTTGATCAAAACCCCTTTAATCGTACCCCTTCAAGAACACCGGTATAAGTTACACCAATTCATCAAAAGGGACTGTAGAAATACACTTGATACTGAAAAAAGATCATAAAAATCTGTTTTTTTGTTTTTAAATCAATCGTATCCTTCAAGAATCCAAGTACAAATTGAACTAATTCATCAAAAAGGACAGTAGAAATACACTTGATACTGAAAAAAAGATCATAAAAATGTCTTCTTTTTTTCTACTTACAAGTCAAACAACAACAACAACAAAAAACCAGGTGAAGTCCCAAAAGTGGGGTCTGGGGAGGGTAGCGTACCTTACCCTGCCTTTTGAAGGTACGAGATGTTATTTCCGAAAGACCATCAGCTCAGCAACAGTGAAAAGGAAGCAATAATTTCTACTTACAGTATAATTGGATTAAATTCTTCAAAAGGGACAGTAGAAATAAACTAGATACTGATAAAAGATCATAAACGTTTGTTCTTTTTTCTACTTACAAGTTACAAGTATAATTGGACTAATTCATAAAAAGGGCCAGTAGAATTATACTTGAGACTAAAAAAATAATCATAAAATCTCTTATTTTGTACTTGAATTAACAAACCTGAGTGGAAGCATTTCCATTTCTTGGGAAAAGAAACAAAAGGGTGTTGGTCAAAGCAAGGCAGAGATTTCTGATGCAGAATCTTGAAGCCTTGATGATACTGCTGCTGCTGCTGAAGAAGAAATTTACTATTGAGACTCATTTTTCTTTTTAATCTTAATTTTCAGACAAAGTAAAGCGGATTTTTGTACAGTTTTTGGTGTCTAATTATATGATTCAGTGACCCAATTTTAGAAATCAATGAGTTGATTACTAAAAATGGAAAGACTACGGAGAATTCTTTTCTCTCCCTATTTAGGGACCAAAGCTCCTAGGCCCTAGCAACCTACACCAGAAAGCGGGCAACCGAAATCGGCGGGGAGATTTTGTTTTTTATTTCTCAGGTGCTGTATTGATTTTTTTTTTAGCGATTTTTATACGGTCATATTAATTATTTATTTTTTTTTAGTTATATACATAGATCATATTAATTATACACACCTAATATATGAATTATATATTCATCGGCTATTTTTACTTTAAGTGGTAGGATAGACAGTTATTTGAGTTACATGGATTTATAAATACTTGTAAAATCAAGGCGAGAACACTTTACACGGTGCCTTTATATGATCTCTAATTAAACTATAATATGAGGATATAAAATCATATTGTTATAAATATATTATATTATGGAAGTTCATTTAGTACTCCGTTGTAAATAAATTTCTTGAAAAAGCTAATTTATATGAGACTCCGCTGTAAATATATTTATCTATTTAGTACTCTATTAGAAATAACTCTCCTGAAAAAGCTTATTCCTTCGGTACCCCATTATTGATAAATATCACCCCCGATAGAAGATTATCTATATCTGGTATAATGAGCTTATCCTTTCAGTACCCCGTTATGGATAAATATCACCTCCGGTAGAAGATTATCTATATCTGGTACAATGAGTTTATCCTTACAGTACCCCGTTATGGATAAACATCACATCCGGTAGAAGATTATCTATACCTGGTACAATGAGCTTATCCTTTCGGTACCCCGTTATGGATAAACATTACTCCCGATAAAAGATTATCTAATATCTGGTACAATGAGTTTATTCTTTCGATACTCCGTTATGAATAAACATTACCCCGATAAAAGATTATCTATATCTGGTACAGTAGCAGTTTACACAACAGCTTGCAGAAGCAACTTGCTTTCTTTTATAAATAGAAGAGATTTCAGTTCATTATGTACATAAGTTTGAAGTTTGAATAATATATCAGTTTCTCTCTATACTTGTCTTTACTTTACAATCTTTATTTTATAACACGTTATCAGCACGAGACTCTGTCATCTCGAGCAAATACTTTGAAAGTATCAGAGGTACGAACTTTCTTTTTCTAAATAATGTCAAATCTTTCTAAATTTGAATTTGTAGCCCTGGATATATCGGGCAAAAGCTACATGTCTTGAGTATTTTATGCTGAAATTCATCTTGATGTGATGGGTCTGGCAGACACCATCAAGGACAAAAATCAAGCATCAAACCAAGACCATGCCAAAGCAATGATATTCCTATGCCATCACCTTGACGAAGGCTTGAAAATGGAATATCTCACTATTAAATATCCAGTCATAGTGTGAAATAACTTGAAAGATAGATATGACCACCTGAAGATGGTCGTTCTTCCACAGGCACGTTATGATTGGACTCATCTAAGGCTACAAGATTTTAAATCTATCAGTGAGTATAATTCTGTTATGTTCAGAATTATTTTCCAATTGAAATTATGTGGTGATAATATTACTGATCATGATATGTTGGAGAAAACTTTCACCATTTTTCATGCCTCGAATATGCTCATGCAGCATCAATATCGATGTGGAGGAAAAGGGCATTGGTCACGTACCTGTCGTACGTCAAATAGCCGAGAAACATAATGAGTTATTAATGAAAAATCATGAAAGCCAACCTACTGGTTCTTGTCTATTCTTTGAAGTGAATGAGACGAACTTCCACCAAGTTAAGCATGGAAGAGGACGTGGCCCCAGTCGTGGTCATGGGCATGGTCGGGGAAGAAACACTAATCATGGTAATAATAATGCACCAAATAACCCTCCTCACCACCATCAGTGGAAAAGGAAAGAATGAAAGCATGAAGCGGTGTAAGCAGCAAATGCAAAAAATGCATGCTATAGATGTAGAGGAAATGGGCATTGGTCACGTACATGTCATATGCCAAAGCACCTGGTTGAGTTGTATCAAGCCTCCCTGAAGAAGACAGAGAAAAATGCTAAAGAAAATTTTATTTCTGATAATAATTTAAATTTCATGCATTTGGATGTAGCTGATTACTTTGCACTCCCGGAAGGAGAAACAATTCATGTGATCGGTGATGAATCCGTAGAAATGTAAATATTTTTATTTTTATTTTTTGTCGTAGATAATATGGTTATGTAATTGTTGTACATAAATAAAAGTTATGCTTTGACAATGATGTTTACTATCATATTTATTTTGTTTGTTATTTTAAAAAATATGGATAATCCTCAAATTATGTTTGGATCAAAGACCAATCCTGAAGATATTTATGTAATTGATAGTGGAACAACTCATGCCATATTTGTTTGCCCGTAAAACGATACAGTTAAATTTGTTCGTGGTTTCTAGGCAGATGAATCAATTTGATCCAAAGATAATGAATTAATTGATTAGATGTAAGATACTTGGCTCAAAATGTAGATGAAATGATGGATTCGAAGAGCCCGTGAATAAGGTTTCCGGACACAATGATGTTAAGATTAACAAGCGAGAAATAGAGAAAAAAGGTATCATATTGTTGTGTGGAATTTAGTCAATGTATTCCAGAAAAACATGCCTTACAATGATAGTTGAGCCTATTATTTATAGCTTAGTGGGCGTATTGGTCGGGCCCACCACTAATGATAATTATTAGAGTGTGATAATAGAAACCTAATGGTAAACATAAATGCTCAGATTTCTTTAATAAGTTGTTACTCTTTAATGCTGTGGAATATTCTTCATTAAATATCATCGGACGTAGCATGCTTAATGCCCTTACGAACTTGCCTTTCTCGGTGACACACGAGGTAGTTGTGCCCGATTTTCCATCCTCCCGATTTTGATTCCACGTGTCCCCTTCTTAGGTGGCCATGAAGCATAACGTATTTTACCCAATACACATAGCCCCCCTGCTTTCCGGTGACACGATTTTGTGTTATGGGTAAGTTGGTGAGAATCCTCTTTTGGCGGGAATTACTAGAATCCCTTTTGTAGGGTACTGATGGTTGATTAGATGCCTATCTCCCCGCATTTAATGCCTAGAACACGCTTCCTCTTATGATTAAGAACGCCTTCTGCTGTCGAGGTAACTAGAGCCAAGTATTTTAGCCGCCCAAAAATTTACCTATACGTATCAACTCCCTTTTCCTTCGTGTCTTACCAGTTGCTTGAACTTCCAACCTGCATTCTTGCTCTTCATCTCTTCTCTAATTTTTTCTAAACATAGAATTTCTTCTTCCCCTATTCTAATGGCTTCTTAATCTAAACGTTATGGTTCTTCAAAAAATAAGAACAAAAATAAAGATTTTACTCCCCCAATAGTAAGTTCCATAATCCCCAATAGGCTCAGTACTTTGAAGGATTTGGAGGAGAAATTTCCCACTGATAACCCCCGTACATGGACGGTTAGTAGGTATCCATCTTCCATTCGTCATTCCAGTATCGCTATTGTGAAGGAAGACTGTTTCTGCCCGAATTTGGACGTCATCGCTCCCGACCTATCGGAGCGAGTGACCCTTCCCAGAGAGGGTTTCACATATTTTTACACGTACCCTTTTACCTTGGGTACGTTCTCTTTGCGTGGGGAGCTTGATTCCGTGATAACGGAATTTTGCCTTCGCTACCAGGAATGTTTGGCACAGGTAAGCCCCTCCGTGTGGAGGACGGTTGCCTGCATTCGGCGCCTGTGCTTTGAAACCAGAGAAGAGCTGACCCTGGCTCATATGATGAATCTGTACTCCCCCAAGATCTTCCGCGGGGGGATGATAAATCTTTGCAAGCATGGTCACCATGCTTTGATATCTAGTATGGATAATGACAATCACCGAGGATAGATGGAACTTGTTAATCATGATTTAAATGAGTTTAAAGTCATAATATGACTATATATGATGTTTGGATAAAACACATAAAGTTTGGAAAAAATCGGATTAAAGTTGCGGAAAAACCGACTAAGAATTTGCCCTATAATAGAGCTTTTTGAGAAATCTATTTTGTGTGCTATATGAGGTCTTTTCGGACATATTATATAAAAAATTGAAGGTCTTGGAATGTAGTTTCCAACGCTCTTAACCGTTCGTTTATACGACATCCGGATAAAAATATATAAGCGTCGGAAGATGGGCGAATGAGAGGGTGCCAAGCTAGCACCTTTTGACTTTTCAAAAGTTTGATAAATATGTTTTAACGCGTCTCTATATCTCTTCATTTTACTTAGAATATGACCAGAGGCACCATAAAAAAATAGTCCTCGAGCTCTCTAATAGCTTCAAATAATACTAACATCTCGGGTATGAAATCGAGAAGCGATAACATCAGAAGATCCCTACGACGTAAGTATCACTATATCGTCTCTCTTTTTCTTTGTAGTTTGAGTTTTGGAATGTATTTAATAGTTAATAAAATTCCTAATTTCTGTATTTAAGCTTTAAAATATCAAGAAAAGTTGATAAATTTCCTAATAGTTAGACCTCACGGGACGATGATTGGAAGCCGTGAGTTCGAGTTATTTGACTTGTAATGGACTGTTTTGTGGGCTATTTTGTGTTGCTTTTGGGCTGTCTATTATGCTTCTGATTTATGGAGTTTGGAAGGATAAACATGGCATGGAGAAACTCCATATGTGATAGGGTAGTAAGTTGGTCGCTCGTCGTTGTAGTTGCAGGCTAATTGATAACTTGTTAATTGGGTGTATTATGGTACATTTGGGGTTTTTTTTGTATTGAAGGTCCCGGATTATAATTAGGTTGGTTTTGAGTTGTTGATTGTATTATATTTGTATCTCGCCTATAGTAGGCTTGAGGGAGCAGTAAAATCAGGGGAAATGCTGCCCGTTTTATTTTAGAATCGAGTTATCATTTGAGATACGTAATATACTACCGCTATCTAAATTGTACACATATTTATTTGCTATAGGGTTGACGCGCTAGTTGTCATAAGCTTGTTGTTGATTTGCATTGACGACTTGAGGTATGTTAAGGCTATCCCTTCTTTCTTTTTGGCATGATCCAAATGATACAAACGAAACGAGCAAAATACGCAACTTTCATAAATGACTCTATTCATAGAAATACTAGGGGTGTCTATATTCTTGATTCCCTATGTGAATTATTATTATATCCTCTATTCATGGGTCTCAGAAAAATACGTATTTGATAAAGTTTGTCCGTAAGGCATATTGATTTTATGATATTCGAGAAATCTTATTAACGTATTTCTTATGCATTTCATGCATTTATACATGTACAGTGACCCATGACCAGAAGGCGTTATATACGCATATATTATATGTATATGGGATATGGGAAAAGGTTAAGGCGTTATATACACACCACCACCTGATGAGCTGGTATACGTTGATGATTTATCCACAGTGGCCGAGATGATATAATGGGATGCTCTCAGAGTCTTGATGATGCTATGTACACCTATACCTATGCATGATACGACATTTACATGTACGTGCATGAGATTATAAATGTTTCAGGATTCACAAATTTATTTAGACTCACAGGTGTAATTCTTTACCCTATGTTTCATCTATGTCTTTTATGTGCTGATTTTTATGCTTTACATACTCAGTACATTATTCGTACTGACGTCCCTTTTTGCCTGGGGACGCTGTGTTTCATGCCCGCAGGTGCAGGTAGACAGGTTGACGGTCCCCCTTCTTAGGATCTTTGATCAGCGAGAGTTGGTGTGCTCCATTTGATCCGGAGCTGCTTTGAGTTTTGGTACGATGTGTTTACATACATATATGGGTACGATGGGGCCCAGTCCCGTCCTTTATACAGTTGTACACTCTAATAGAGGTCTGTAGACAGTCATGTATAGTTAGATAGTATGTGGCCTTGTCGGCTAGCCCTACCGTATTCTATATATATATATATATATATATATATATATATATATATATATATATGTCTTTTGGGCATGTTTTCTCACGTAGGTTGTTCATATGAATTAGTAGTTTATTTCCAGACTTTATGCATGACCTACACTTATTTCATATTTATATCTTAGACGAACGCTTAGGGTTGTTAGATATGTAGAACTCGGGCACTCGTTACGGCCCATCGGTTTGGGTCGTGACAAAAGTAGTATCAGAGCAGTTATGTCCTAGGGTTGTCTACAGATCGTGTCTAGTAGAGTCTCGTTTATGGGTGTGTTGTGCACCACACTTATAAACATGAGGCTACAAGATATTTAGGATGGTTACTTTTCTTTCTTATCTTTGATCGTGCGATATAAGAATTTATTTTCTTAAAAACATGTTATGTTTTCAGCGATGCCCAAGAAGGCTAATACCGCCCAGAAGGGCAAGTCCGTGGATGATAAGACTACAAGTAGAGCGCCACGAGTTACGAGGTCTCGGGGAGAGTCGCATAGTGAGACTCCATCTCAGACTTCACATACCCTGCCTTCTCCAGAGGAGATCCGAGGGGCACCAGCTCCAGCACCCGCTCCAGTACCCCCAGCTCCTCATCCAGATGCACCGGGTCAGGAGATGAGAGATGCTATTCAGTTATTGACTCGATTAGTGGCCGCACAAGCTTGACATCAGGAGGTTAATATTGGTCATGTAGATAGGGCCATTAGTACGAGGGTTTGTGATTTCATTAATTTGGACCCTCCGATATTCATTGGAGCAGATCCAAATGAGGACCATCAGGTATTTATCGATAGGATGCAGAGGACTTTGAGAGTAATGAAGACCACTGCGACTGAGTCAGTTGAGCTAGCTTCCTATAGACTTCGGGATATTGCAATTAATTGGTACGAGTCTTAGGAGTTGTCCAGAGGTGAGGATTCCCTTCCAGCAGTATGGAAGGATTTTACAGAGGGTTTTCTTCGTCATTATTTGCCACTAGAGCTTAGACGGGCCAGAGTTGATAGGTTCTTAACCCTTCGACATGGTAATATAAGTGTTTGGGATTACAACCTTCAGTTTGATTCTTTCGCTAGGTATGCTCCCACTATTGTAGCTAAGATGGAGAATCGGGTTCACCGGTTCGTGATGGGGTTGGAGCCGTACCTGCTCAATGACTGTATGTCAGTCTCACTTCATCCAGGAATTGGTATTTCTCGTATTCAGGCATACACTCAGGGTGTAGAGGAGCGTAAGCAGAAGTAGAGGGTCAATCGTGAGCGAGAACTTCAGGTCCTTCTGGTGAGTTTCGAGCTAGTCAGAGACAGTAGTACCCGAGGTATCCAGCTCAGCCATCAGCTAGTACAACCCCTCAATTTTTCGGTAGGATATTTGATCGTTCCACATATTCAGGGCCTAGTCAGAGTTCCAGGGCCTCTCGTTCTCAGTATAGGGGTGAGTCAAGTCAGATGAGGCCACCATTTCCATGATGTGCTCAGTGTGGTAAGCATCATATCATGTAGTGCCTCGTGGGGCTGGGTGTTTGTTATACTTGTGGTTATCCAGGCCACGTTATAAGAGATTGTCCGACGAGAGGTGGTGCAGGTATAGTTCAGCCAGCAGGATCTATAGTTAGTTCGTCATCATCAGTATGCCCCCCTGGGCAAGGTTCACAAGCACCAATCGGTCGTGGTAGAGGAAGAAGTGGAGCATCTAGCTCGAGCGGTCCTCAGAACCGCATTTATGCATTAGCGGGTCGACAGGATCAGGAGTCATCACCTGATGTTGTTACGAGTATATTATTAGTCTCTTTATATGATGTATATGCATTGATTGATCCAGGTTCCACCTTATCGTATGTCACTCCGTTGGTTTCTAGCAAGTTTGGGATAAAACCTGAGTTGATTAAACCTTTTGAGGTGTCTACACCTGTTGGGGATCCAGTGATAGCTAGACGGATATATAGAGATTGTATAGTAGTTCTTAGTCGTTCTATAGTAGCGGACTTGATTGAGATAGATATAGTAGAATTTGATGTTATAATGGGTATAGATTGGTTGGCTTCTTGTTATGCTAACATTGATTGTAGATCAAAGATGGTTCAGCTCCAGTTTCCAGGGGAGCTAGTTCTAGAGTGGAAAGGTAATACTGCATCGCCGAGAGGTAGGTTTATTTCCTATCTCAAGGCAAGGAAGATAATTAGAAAGGGCTATATTTATCACTTAGTTCGGGTACAAGATGTGAAAGTAGAGTCACCGACCCTTCAATCTATTCCGGTGGTTAATGAGTTTCCCAATGTTTTTCCTGATGAGCTTCCAGGCCTTCCGCCAGAGCGGGAGATTGAGTTTGCTATTGACACTTTACCAGATACTGAGCCAATATTTATTCCTCCTTATAGAATGGCACCTGCAGAGCTGAGAGAGTTGAAAGAACAACTGGGGGATTTGCTTGAAAAATGCTTTATCAAACCCAGTACATCACCGTGGGGAGCACCTGTGTTATTTGTGAGAAAGAAAGATGGTTCCTTGCGGATGTGTATTGATTACAGACAGTTGAATAAGGTGACGATCAAGAATAAGTACCCACTCCCGAGGATTGATGATTTATTTGATCAGTTGCAGGGTGCCAGGTGTTTCTCAAAGATATACTTGAGGTCAGGGTACCATCAGGTAAGGGTTAGAGAAAATGATATTTCGAAGATAGCATTCAGGACCATATACAGACACTTTGAGTTTCGTGTTATGTCATTCGGTTTGACTAATGCCCCAGCGGTATTCATGGACTTGATGAACTGTGTGTTCAGACCCTTTCTAGATCTGTTCGTGATTGTATTTATAGATGATATTTAGGTTTATTCTCGTTCAGAGGCTGATCATGCAGATCATTTGCGTACTGTGCTCAGAGATCTACAAGAAAGGAAGTTGTATGCAAAATTCTCTAAATGTGAATTTTGTAGCCTTCCTTGGTCATATTATTTTGGGTGAGGATATTCGGGTCGATACACAGAAGATTGAGGCAGTGAAGACTTGGCCTAGACCCACAACACCAACAAAGGTTCGTAACTTCCTGGGTTTGGCAGGTTATTACAGGAGATTTGTAGAGGGGTTTTCTTCCTTTTCAGCCCCATTGACAAAGTTGACTCAGAAGGCAACCAAGTTTCAGTGGACTGATACTTGTGAGCGGAGTTTCCAGCCATTGAAGGACAGATTGACTTCAGCACCGGTTCTGACACTTCCAGAAGGGACCGATGGTTATGCTATCTATTATGATGCTTCGGGCGTTGGATTGGGTTGTGTATTGATGCAGCATGGTAAGGCTATCGCTTATTCTTCTAGACAACTAAGAAACCACGAGAAGAATTACCCCACCTACGATTTAGAGTTAGCCGCGATGATTCATGCACTAAAGATGTGGAGGCACTATTTGTATGGCATTCATGTTGATATCTATACGGACCATAAGAGCCTTCAGTAAATATTCAAGCAAAAGGAATTAAATTTACGTCAGAGGCGATGGTTGGAGCTACTAAAAGACTGTGATGTTGATATTTTATACCATCCAGTAAAGGCGAATGTAGTAGCCGACGCCCTCAGCCGTAGATCTATGGGTAGCTTTTCATATTTACAGCCAAAGAAGAGTGAGATAACTTGTGAGATTCATAAGCTAGCTAATCTTGGAGTTCAATTATTAGATTCAGGTCATACCGGAGTTACTATTCAGGACACGACAACATTCTCTCTAGTAACTGAAGTGAAGGAACGCCAGTATGAAGATCCTATGCTAGCTCACTATAGAGATACAACCCCTCAAAAGGAGAAGACGCCATTGGAGATTACAGGAGATGGAGTCCTCAGATATCGAGGTTGATTATGTGTTCTAATGTGGCAAGGTTGCGTCAGCAGGTTATGGGAGAAGCTCACTATTCTCGTTATTCCATTCATCCAGGAGCGACGGAGATGTATCATGATATCAAGGGAATATACTGGTGGGACGGAATGAAGAAGGATATAGTATAGTTTGTTGCTCAGTGCCTAAATTGTCAGCAGGTTAAGATTGAGCATCAGAAACTCGGTGAATTATTGCAGGCTATAGAGATTCTGACTTGGAAACGGGAAGTGATTACATGGATTTCATCATAGGCTTACCTTGTACCCAGCGTAAGTTCGATTCTATATGGGTTATTATTGATAGACTTACAAAATAAGCCCATTTTCTGCCTGTCAGGACTACGTATTCAGCAGAGGATTATACAAGGATTTACATTAAGGAGATAGTACGACTTCATGGTGTCCCTATATCTATTATCTCAGATAGAGGTGCTCAATTTACAGCTAATTTCTGGAGGTCCTTCCAAAAAGGATTGGGGATTTAAATAAGTCTTAGTACAACATTTCATCCCCAAACAAACGGTCATACTGAGCGTACTATTCATACACTGGAGGATATACTACGAGCTTGTGTGATGGACTTTAGGGGTAACTGGGATGATCATCTTCTACTTATTGAGTTCGCATATAATAATAGTTATCATTACAACATTCAGATGGCTCCATACGAAGCTCTTTACGGACGAAAGTATAGGTCACCTATCAGGTGGTTCGAGGTTGGGGAAACTAAATTAGTAGGACCAAAGTTGGTACAACAGGCAGTTGAGAAGATTAAGCTTATACGGGAAAGGCTCTTAGCAGCTCAGAGTCGTCAGAAGTCATATGCAGATAATCGACGACGAGACTTGGAGTTTCAGGTAGATGACTGGGTATTCCTAAAGGTATCACCGATGAAATACGCTATGAGATTCGGTAAGAAAGGAAAGCTTATCCCTCGGTACATTGGACCTTATAAGATCATAAGAAGAGTAGGCCAGGTAGCATATGAGTTAGACTTGCCTTCCAACTTGGAGTCAGTACATCCAGTTTTTCACGTGTCTATGTTCCACAAGTGTATTTGAGATATTTCTAGAGTCGTTCTAGTTGACGATATTCAGGTCACAAAGCATCTATCATATGAGGAAGCTCCCATTTCTATATTAGATAGACAAGTTCGTAGATTAAGAACTAAAGACGTATCTTCGGTTAAAGTACTTTTGAGGAATAATAATGTGGAGGAGATGACTTGGGAAGCTGAAGAAGACATGAAGTCTAGGTATCCTCACTTGTTTTCGCTTTTGGAGGAGGATCGGACTGAGACATCACAGCCTTAGGTACGTATATGGTACTTGATTCTTATATTAGTTATTGTCATTGGTCGTGTAAGACCATTGGTGTTATTGATGATTGTGGACCTGTGTGGCTTTGTATTGTTGGGTTTTCTATCTGACATGTTGGTAGTGATACCATTACAGAGGAGACTCTGCCAAAATTTCTATAAATCTCTAGGAGTTTAACATTCGGGAACGAATGTTTCTAGGGGGGAAGATTGTTACACCGTGTACGTCCCAAGGTGACGTATAAAGAATAAGAGACTTGTTAATCATGATTTAAATGATTTTAAAGTCATAATATGACTATATATGATGTTTGGATAAAACACATAAAGTTTGGAAAAAATCGGATTAAAGTTGCGGAAAAACCGACTAAGAATTTGCCCTATAATAGAGCTTTTTGAGAAATCTATTTTGTGTGCTATATGAGGTCTTTTCGGACATATTATATACCAAATTGAAGGTCTTGAAATGTAGTTTCCAGTGCTCTTAACTGTTCATTCACATGACATCCGGATAAAAAGATATAAGCGTCGGAAGATGGGCGAATGAGAGGGTGCCAAGCTAGTACCTTTTGACTTTTCAAAAGTTTGATAAATATGTTTTAACTCATCTCTCTCTCTTCATTTTACTTAGAATCTGACCAGAGGCACCATAAAAAAAAATAGTCCTTGAGCTCTCTAATAGTTTCAAAGAATACTAACATCCCGGGTACGAAATCGAGAAGCGATAACATCAGAACGATCCCTACGACGTAAGTATCGCTATATCGCCTCTCTTTTTCTTTGTAGTTTGAGTTTTGGAATGTATTTAATAGTTAATAAAAATTCCTAATTTATGTATTTAAGCTTTAAAATATCAAGAAAAGTTGATAAATTCATTTCCTAATAGTTAGACCTCACGGGACGGTGATCGGAAGCCGTGAGTTCGGGTTATTTGACTTGTAGTGGACTGTTTTGTGGGCTGTTTTGTGTTGATTTTGGGTTGTCGATTGTGCTGATGATTTATGGAGTTTTGAAGGATAAAAATGGCGTGGAGAAACGCCACATGTGGTAGGGTATTAGGTTGGTCGCTCGTCGTTGTAGTTGCAGGCTAATTGACAACTTGTTGATTGGGTGTATTATGGTATATTTGGGGGTTTTGTTATATTGAAGGTCCCAGATTATAATTAGGTTGGTTTTGAGTTGCTGATTGTATTATGTTTGTATCTCGCCTATAGTAGTCTTGAGGGAGCAGTAAAATCGGGGGAAATGCTACCCGTTTTATCTTAGAATCTAGTTATCGTTTGAGATACGTAATATACTACCGCTATCTAAATTGTACACGTATATCTTTGCTATAGGGTTTGTGCGCTAGTTGTCATAAGCTTTTTGTTGAGTTGCATTGACGACTTGAGGTATGTTAAGGCTATCGCTTCTTTCTTTTTGGCATGATCCAAATGATACAAACGAAACGAGCAAAATACGCAACTTTCATAAACGACTCTATTCATAGAAATACTAGGGGTGTCTATATTCTTGATTCCCTATGTGAATTATTATTATATCCTCTGTTCATGGGTCTCAGAAAAATACATATTTGATAAAGTTTGTCCGAAAGGCATATTGATTTTATGATATTCGAGAAATCGTATTAACGTATTTCTTATGCATTTCATGCATTTATACATGTACAGTGACCCATGACCAGAAGGCATTATATACGCATATATTATATGTATATGAGATATGGGAAAAGGTTAAGGCGTTATATACGCACCGCCACCTGATGAGCTGGTATACGTTGATGATTTGCCCACAGTGGAAGAGATGATATGATGGGATGCTCTCAGAGGCTTGATGATGTTATGTACACCTATACCTATGCATGATACGATATTTACATGCACGTGCATGATATTATAAATGTTTCAGGATTCACAAAATTATTTAGACTCACAGGTGAAATTCTTTACCCCATGTTTCATCTATGTCTTTTATGTATTGATTTTCATGCTTTACATACTCAGTACATTATTCATACTTACGTCCTTTTTTTCCTGGGGACGTTGCATTTCATGCTCGCGGGTGCAGGTAGACAGGCTGACGGTCCCCCTTCTTAGGATCCTTGATCAGCGAGAGTTGGTGTGCTCCATTTGATCCAGAGCTGCTTTGACTTTTGGTACGATATGTTTACATACATATATGGGTACGACGGGGCCCGGTCCCATCCTTTATACAGTTGTACACTCTAATAGAGGTCTGTAGACAGTTATGTATAGTTAGATAGTATGTGGCCTTGTCGGCTAGCCCTGTGTGTGTGTGTGTGTGTGTATATATATATATATATATATATATATATATATATATATATATATATATATATATATATATATATATATATATATATATATATATATATGTATGTCTTTCGGGCATGTTTTCTCACGTAGGTTGTTCATATGAATTAGTAGTTTATTTCCAGACTTTATGCATGACCAACACTTATTTCATGTTTATATCTTAGATGAATCCTTAGGGTTGTTCGATAGGTAGAACTTGGGGACTCGTCACGGCCCATCGGTTTGGGTTGTGACATTTTGATTTCCAACATGGATGATGATAATGACCAAAGGTAGATAGAACTGTTTGTTGCAATTACCTCATGTGACATTATTTCAACAACGGTCTTATCCTTTCCGGTTGCTTGGAACCGTTCCCGTGAGTTTCTTTCAATACGTTCTCCCATCCTAAATGTTGTTTTACACCTGTATTGATCTTTCAACTGATGTATGTTATAAAGACCCGATGGGCCCCACCGGTGGTAGAAGGCTTGGACCGGTGGGTTCAAAAGATCTTGGACATCACCATGCTCGAAATCCTCTTGTGGAAAGAACTGTCCATTAAATACCGGTGGAAAGCCAAAAAGCGTGGTAACTATAATTTGCTCTGCTTCAATTTTTGCATATGTGGATTTTTGGTTGAATCTCCTGACTTATTTGTCAAATTAGGTCTACCCCCAGGCACAGTCAAGATTCCCGAAGAGGATGTTTTGGCCTACCCTGCTGATGCGGTGAGGTTGCTCCAAGAGGTGCTTGCTCGAACGGGTGCCTCCGGGTCTACTCCGGGCACAAATATTTCTTTATGGAGTCCCAGGCTAGAGAACAAGAAACTAAAAAGAAGGCGTTCTTCTGCGTCCGGGGAGAAGCATAAGAGAGCAAAGGTTGATGCCCCCGAATTATCCTAGGTGGAGACGTTGGCTGGTCTTCCCTCCGGGTCGGTCATAGATACCGAAATGATTGATGATGAAGAAGTTAGTGATGAGGGAGTTTATCTTCATAGAAGACAACGATCCTTATCCTCTCAACAGGATACTCAACCTGTTAATACAGTAATATCCCGAGGATGATGTCTCGGCACTTTGGGGAGAGTTTGATTTGGTGGAAAATGCCAACTCCCATTCTCGGGCCCCAATCGTTATATCCGGTACTGCAAGGCAGAGTACCGGGTCCTTGCCGTCCTCGGTCGGTGAGCACCCAACTATCAGTGCTGCCTTTGGTGTAGTTATTTCCTGTTCTTCTTCTTTACAAGATTTATCACCACCTTCTTCACCACCACCAACTGCTACATCATTTCCATCCTCATCCACTCTTCTACCGATAACATCATCTCCAACGGCCCACCTGACCGTGCTGAAGGCATTCCTCTTCCTCAGTCTCTTGTTTATGGGAATTTGGGGAAAAATTATGCTGCCCCTTCTGAAGATTCTCAGAGGAGGAGGAGTGTTACCTTTTCGGTCTCTATCGAGTGCAACCTTCTTTCCCTACCGGTGGAGCTTGCAAATTATCCGAAGCCCTTGGCTTCAGAGAAGGATTGGGAAAGGACTCAAACACTCTCGGGAGAGTGTTTGTTGAACAATTCCATGCATAATGTCGCATCGGTTTGTTTCTTTCTTTCTCTTGCTATTTCTTAGCTTCTGAATGAGTACATTTTAAATTTTACCTCTCTTTATCTTGCATGCCAATCTTCTTACTTCCGAGGGCCTACATCGGTTAATCCATGAGAAGGAGGAACTTTCTTTTGAGTGGGATCGGCTTTTGGCTGAACGGGACCAGACCGTTCTTCGCCTATCAAAATTGGAAACCATGGCCACTGAGGTTGTGGCTTTGGAAGCCCGCTTGCAGGAAAGTGAGCAGGAAGTAGAGATCCTTAGCCACAAAATTGGGCCGCTGAGGACTAGTTTTGATGAAATCAAAGCTAAGTGGGATGAGGACCAGGATGTCGTTATTGCTTCCAATGACCGTGAGGCTGCTGCTTCCGAAATTGTAACTAATTTAGAAGCAACCTTGAATTCTAAGGTCGAAGAGCTTACTACTGCGGAGGCAAGATATGCCCGGTTAGAGGAGAAGCATAAGAAAACTATCGAGCACAACAGACTCTATAGTTCAATTGTCTGTGATCTCGATGTTATCCCCCAGTTTGTTAGGTCCGGCCAGGACAATCTTTCTGCCGAGATCGCTCAACTCAAAGAAGAACTCAGGCACCGAGAGGCTTCCTTCATTGTTGAAAAACCTTACGCCATGTACAGCATGAGGACAAAAACCTTGGAAGTAGCCAAAGATGGCATTATTGATATTGATGCCGAAATCGCTAAAGCATGCGAGCTTGAGTTAGCTGCAAAAAAGGACTCTCAGCGTGGTCTAACATTCCAGGTCCTTCTGATTCTGTTTCTGAGATTTCGGACACTGAATAGGAATCGAAAGGCGATGATACCCAAGATCAAGCTGGTGAAGATGTTGAGCCATCGGTTGAAATGGCTACTTCTCCCGAGGATGCAAATACTTCTCTTCCTTCTAATTATGGCGGTGCTGTAGTTTAGCTTTTTCTTTCCCTGTCTTATATTTCCTTTTGGTACACCTTGTAAATAAAGACGTATTATTGCTCAACTATTTGGCTGAGTCTTACTTTGCTTGGATATCTGCTCAATTTTTTTAACCCTTGTGCATGTCTTCCTATTCTTTTGCATGTGGTCTCGGGTGTATTTTCTTCGATGCACTTTTGTCTCCGAGAATTATCCCTTTTACATGAGGGTTTCAATAAGTATTTGCGCAGGTTTGGTTTCTGCGTCTTTTTCGTATGTGGCTTCGGGTGTATTTTTTACCGATAGCATTTTTGGTTCCAGGGATATATTCTTCCGGAACTAACTCTTTAACATGAGGGTTTTTATAAGTATTTGCGCAAGTTTGGTTTCTGCGTCTTTTTTATTTGTGGCTTCGGGTGCGTTTTTCCCCGATAGCATTTTTGGTTCCGGGGATATATTCTTCTGGAACTAACCCTTTAACATGTGGGTTTTTATAAGAGAGGGCCCCTTTATGGTTACAGTGCTCTTGAAGAAGACGTCTCATGTTCATTACGACACTAACATTTGAAGTGCTTGTTTAACTTTCAAATGACAAAATTAGCTCATCGTGCAGACAAGAAACAAGATAAAAGCTAATAGATTTCATTTCATTCCTTCTGTTTTCATAGTTTACATAGGCATTTTGCTATTTACATAGGCATTTTGCTATGTAGAAAAGAAGTTGCCATGACTTGTGGCTATCTTGTATAAATTGTTTCTTCAGGGCTGGCTGTGTAGTCCCCGGTCCCGATGATGCATGGCATTTAGTGTTGCCTTGCAGGATTTTCGTTCCCGGTTGACGTGGCATTCAGTGTTACCTTACCGGATTCTCGTTCCCGGTTGACGTGGCATTCAGTGTTGCCTGGCCGGATTTTTATTCCCGATTGACGTGACATTCGGTGTTGCCTTGTAATTATATCATTATCCCTCCCCCTAGTGTTCTAATGCGAATAATGCATGTTGGAACACTGGAAGTCTTGTATCTTTGAAGGTTCCACCGATGAATTGATACTGACCCTTCGCTCGGTAACATATTTTGCTTTCCCCTTAGGAATTCATGTTGTCGAGCGAAAGAATACCTGACAATCCTTTAGTAGTTTTTGCTCATGATTGATCGTGTAACCTTTGTTTGGTAGCAAACTTAACTTCCCGGTGGGAATTTACTAACGAAGCAAAGATTACCTTATCGCCCCCGAATGAAAACTTGTCATCAAAAGGTCTCATTACTGTTGTTTTGTAGTATGCTTGTTGTCGTTGCCTCGTTAAAAAACCTTGCTTTCCGTCTGACTGTTGTTTGTCAGCAGTAATATTTTTGAGATGAGCCATATTCCAGTTGCTGGGCAACTTGTCCCCGTAGTGGTTTTCCAACTTGTATGATCCTTTACCGGTGCTAGTTGAAACCCGGTATGGGCCTTCCCATGTAGAGGCTAACTTGCCGGCATTGAGTTCTCGGGTGTTTTGAGTCACCTTCCTCAAGACCAAGTCCCCTACTTTGAAGTAACGAAATTTAATTGTTTGATTGTAATACTGCTCCATACTATATTTTTGAGCTGCCATTCTGACATGTGCCAGGTCCCTATATCCCTCGAGTAGTTCTAAGTTGATTAGCATTGCCTCGTTATTTGATTCTTCATTTATCTGGGAATACCTTAAAGTGGGCTCCCCCACTTCCACCGGTATCAAAGCTTCTGCATCGTACACAAGGGAAAACAAAGTTTCTCATGTGCTTGATTTGACAGTTGTTCGGTAGGCCCAGAGTACCCCCGACAATTCCTCGGGCTAGCGGCCTTTTGCTGTTTCTAGCCTTTTCTTCAGATTTTGCACAATTATTTTGTTTGTTGACTTTGCTTGTCCGTTTGCGCTCGGATGGTACGGTGACGAGGTAATCCTTTTTACCTTCAAATCTTCAAGGAATTTTGTGACTTTTGCGCCGATAAACTGTGGCCCGTTGTTGCATGCGATCTCCTTAGGTATTCCGAACCTGCATATTATATTCTCCCACAGGAAGTCGACCACTTCGCGTTCTCCAATATTTTAGTAAGGACCTGCTTCCACCCATTTAGAAAAATAGTCAGTCAAAATTAAAAGAAATCTTACCTTTCATGGAGCCTATGGTAGCTTTCCGACGATGTCCATTCCCCATTTCATGAATGGCCACATGGACAGAATTTAATGTAGTGGTTTTGTTGGTTGATGTACTAGTGGTGCGTGGCGTTGGCACTTTCACATTTTCGTACAGAGTCCTTGGCATCTAGACACATACAGGGCCAATAATACCATGTCCGGACTAATTTCAACCCCAAAGAATCTGCGCCCGAGTGGTTGCCACATATTCCTTCATGGATTTCTCTCATGACATAGCTAGCTTCAGACGCTCCTAAGCATTGGGCCAGTGGGCCTTGGAAAAATTTTTTGTATAATTGGCCTTTCTCGAAGTTGTATCCCACGACTTTGGTGCGCAATGCTCTTGATGCCTTGGGGTCTTTGACTAGTTTCCCGTATTTGAGATAATCGATTATCTCGTTCCTCCAGTCCCAGACCAGGTTGGTCGAATTCACCTCATAGTAACCATTCGTGTTTAAGGCTGAGTTCATCAGTTGAACTACCGCCCCTGATTCTGGTCCCTGAATTTCTGTTGATGAGCCCAGATTTGCTAAAGCATCTGCTTCTGCATTTTCTTCCCTCAGGATATGGGCTATTGACCACTCCCGGAATCGTGACAACAAGTCCTGAACCTTTCCCATGTACTATTGCATTCGCTCACCTTTGGTGTAAAAAATTCCGTAGACCCGATTTACCACCAGTTGTGAGTCACATTTGATGTTGATTGCTTCAGAGTCTAGCCTCCGGTCCAATTAGAGTCCTGCAATCAAAGCTACGTATCCCGCTTCATTGTTAGTTAAAGTAACAGTCATGATGGCTTGCCTTAAGGCTTCCCCCGAAGGCGTGACCAGGACTATTCCGAGTCCGGGCGCTTTCACATTTGAAGCTTCATCCGTAAATAAGGTCCAGACTCCCGATGTCGTCTCTGACACCATTATTGCCTCTTTGGAAGCCAGGGGCATCAACCCTGGGCTGAAATCGGCTACGAAGTCAGCCAGGACCTGCGACTTAATCACAGTCCGTGGCTTATACTCTATATCAAACTCGCTCATTTGAACAGCCCATTTGGCCAATCTACCCAAGAACTCGGGGTTATGGAGGAATTTTCTTAGAGGAAAAGTAGTTACCACCACTATCGGGTGGCACTGAAAGTAGGGCCTCAGCTTTCGGGCGGCTACCACGAGAGCTAATGCCAATTTTTCCAGATGTAGGTAGCGAGTTTCCGCTCCCAATAAAATTTTACTAACGTAATATGTAGGGAATTGCGTACCCTTTTTCCTCCCGGACTAAAACTGCGCTTACCACAACTTTTGAGACCGCCAGCTAGACCAGCAATGTTTCTTCTTCTTTAGGTTTCGAGAGCAATGGAGGGCTTGACAAGTATTTCTTCAATTCCTTCAATTCCTTCAAGGCTTGTCGACACTCCGGCGTCCACTCGAAGTTATTCTTCTTTTTAGTAGTGCGAAGAAGCGATGACATTTTTCCGATGATCGGGAAATGAATCTGCTCAAAGCCACTAATTAGAGGGTGAGTCTCTGTACTTCCTTTACGTTGAATAGTTGATCTGGGATATCCTCTATGGCCTTAATTTTGTCGGGATTCACCTCGATTCCTCTTTGTGAGACCAGGAATCTTAAGAATTTACTTGAACCGACCTCGAACGCACATTTCTCGGGGTTAAGCTTCATATTATGCTCCCTCAAGGCATCAAACGTTTCTTGCAGGTGTCTCAGGTGGTTACCTGCATCCAGATACTTAACGAGCATATTGTCTATATATACCTCCATAGTTTTTCCTATTTGTTTTTTGAACATCTTATTCACGAGTCGTTGGTAAGTGGCTCCTGTATTTTTTAGGCCAAAGGGCATTACGTTGTAATAATATGTACCAAAATTTGTAATAAACGAAGTCTTTTCCTGGTCTTCTAGGTTCATCTTGATCTGATTGTACCCGGAATAGGCATCGCGGAAACTCATTAACTCGTGCTCGGTCGTAGCGTAGATCATTTGATCGATATTCGGCAATGGGAATGAGTCCTTCGGGCATGCCTTATTAAGGTATTTTTAATCTACACACATGCAAAATTTGTTGTTTTTCTTAGGAACTACTACCACATTAGCTAGCCAGTCCGGATATCTTACCTCTCAGATTGAACCAATCTTAAGTAGACGGGTTACCTCTTCTCTAACGAATTTATTACTTGTTTCTGCAATAGGGCATTTCTTTTGCCTTACCGGAGGTATGCTCGGGTCCAAGATCAGCTTGTGCATGACTATATCTGTTGGGATTCCTATCATATCCTCATGCGACCATGCAAAACAATCAGCGTTAATTTTAAGGAATTCAATAAAACTTGACCTGAGCTCCGGGTGTAGTCCTGTTCCTCAATGGAATTTCCTTTCTGGGAATTTTTTGAATAGTGCAACCTGCTCTAGCTATTCTTCCATGGATTGTGTTGCGTCCGTTTCCTCCAGTACCTGAAAATACCTTGGTACATGATATTGCTCCGACTCTCCTACCCCCGGGGAAACTTCTTCAGGCTCAGGGTCGGAAGTCGGTTCCAGTAACTGTTATGACGCAGGTCCCTTCCCCTTGCTATGGGAAACCGAGATCGCATTCATCTCTTTTGATGCCGGTTGATCACCCCTTGTCTGCTTGATCCCCTCGTGTGTTGGAAATTTCAATAATTAGTGGTACGTCAAAGGCACAACTTTCATTTCGTACATCCATGGCCTTCCAGGATGATATTATAGCCCATGTCCCTGTCTACTACTTCGATGAGAGCCATCTTCATTACGCCCTCAACATCCGCAAGCAGTAAAATTTCTCATCGGGTTGTCACGCTTGCGAGGTTGAATCCAGCAAGGAGCTTTGTTGTCGAGATGATGCTCCCAATGAGTTTAGCTTGATCTATAACTCTCCATTGTACGATATTGACGGAACTTCCTAGATCCACTAAAACACGTTTAATTTTAAATTTTAACACATTTAAAGAGATTACCAGCGCGTCATTGTGCGGCAATAGTAATCCGTCTGTGTCTTCATTCGTGAACGTGATATCATCATCCCGAAGCCTCTTACTGTGGGTTGTCGATACTTTTGTCTTCTTCGCGGCCGAGAATGTGATCCAATTAATCTCGTTCCCTCCGAAGATCATGTTTATCATTTGGCGTGGAGGTTCCTCTCCTTCTCTCGAGGTTTGCGTGTCGCTCATGTCCCGGCCGTAATTGTTTTTGGCTCGGTTTCTCAAGAATTCCCTGAGGTGACCATTTTTTAATAGCATTGCCACTTCTTCACGGAGGTGTCGGCAGTCCCCATTCCGGTGACCATTAGTGCTGTGGTATTCACACCATAAATTTAGATCCCTATGGCTGGGATCGGACCTCATCGGTCTCGGGAATCTTTCCTCTTTGATATCTCTCATGGCCGACACTAACTCCACCATACTGATGTTAAAGTTATATTATGATAATTTTGGATGGGAAGGACCTCATGGCCCCGGGGTCTCTCTATCCTGTAGCGATTTGTTATTACGCCCGCGATCAGTTCTCCTATCATTGGTAAACTTTTCCACCGCCTGGAAGCTCTTGTCGTGACCTTCCGTCTGCTCGTAGGGTAGAAACCAGCCCCTTGAAACTTGTTTATTTGAGTCGACATTGTCTTTCATTTTTTCCTTGCTCTTCTCCCGTCCCTTTGCTGATGACAGGAAGTCAACCTTATCATCTTCGATCGTAATCTTTGACTCTTACTGGTGGTTGTGGACATCTGCCCAAGTTATTTCTTGAAACTCGAGCAGACTTTCCTTCAACTTCTGGGAAGCATCTGAACTTCTCGGGTTTAAACCCTTAGTGAACGCTTCAGCTGCCCATTCATCCAAGATAGCCAGTAACAACATCCTTTCCTTTTGGAACCGGCTAACAAACCTTTATAATATTTCAGATTCTCTCTACGCGATCCTGAATATGTCGTCTTTTCGGGCTTGTACCTTTCTGGCACTGGCATGGGCCTTGATGAACGAATCCGCGAGCATTTTGAAGGAATCTATGGAATGCTCGGGCAATACTGAGTACCATGTCAAGGCGCCCCTCATGATAGTCTCACCAAATTTTTTCAATAATACGGACTCAATTTCGTGAGGAGCCAGATCATTTCCTTTCACTGCTGTTGTGTAGGTGGTGATGTGTTTCTGTGGATCTGAAGTCCCGTTGTATTTTGGCACTTCGGGCATTCTGAATCATTTTGGTATTAGTTTCGGGGCCGTACTCGGCTTGTACCATAATTGGATGTACTTCTTTGAGCTCGGGCCTTTCAACATTGGAGGTGCACCCGGGATTTGGTCCATGCGGGAGTTTACTTCCTTCATGAACCGCAAAAGTTCCTCCTTGAATGGATCGTCATTGTTGTTGAGGCCAGATCTACTCCTCCCAGCCCCGTCGAAGCTAGCTTCGCCCCTGGGAGTGTTGTGTCGATTCTATGCATTGTTTGGTTTGTAGGAACAACGGGAGGAACTGGATCTCGCCCTCTTGCATTGTTTGAAGGGCCTGATAGCGTCTGTTTCAACTCCGTCATGATTGCATATTGTTCTTGCAGGATCCTTACCATATTTGCTACTTGCCCCTGGTCCACATCATCTGGAGTCGTCTCCCGTACTTGTCTGGGGTACCGTCTGTCATATACCAACGTGGCATCTTCCCCCTCATTCCGAGTGTCGCTGGTTCAGTCCTCAAAATGGGGGTGTTCCCCTTGAACCTGAAGATTACGAGCGTTATTAACGGTATTGATTGCCATTATTTATTTATTTTTCTAAGACAAGAATGATCAAAGCTCTTGAGTGAAAGAGGTAAGGATTAACTTAACCACACGACTGTCTAGGCCCCACGGTGGGCACCAAACTGTTTTCCCATAAAATGGTACAGTTAAATTTGTTCGCGATTTCTAGACAGATGAATCAATTTAATCCAAAGATAATGAATTTATCGATTAGATATAAGACACTTAGCTCAAAATGTAGATGAAATGATGGATTCAAAGAGCCCGAGAATAAGGTTTCCGGACACAGTGATGATAAGATTAACAAGCGAGAAAGAGAGAAAAAAGGTATCAGGTTGTTGTGTGGAATTTAGTCAATGTATTCCAGAAAAATCGTGCCTTACAATGATAGTTGAGCCTATTATTTATATCTCAGTTGGCGTAAAGGTCGGGCCCACCACTAATGATAATTATTGGAGTATGATAATGGAAACCTTACGGTAAACATAAATGCTCAAATTTCTTTAATGAGCCGTTACTCTTTAATGCAGTGGAGTATTCTTTATTAAATTCCATTGGGCGCAACATGCTTAATGCCTTTATGAACTTGCCTTTCTCGGTGACACACGAGGTAGTTGTGCCCGGTTTTCCATCCTCCCGGTTTTGATTCCACGTGTCCCCTTCTTAGGTGGCCACGTAGCATAACATATTTTTTCCAATACAATATTCAAAGATCAGAAATACTTTTCATATTTGCATAATGAAAAAGAAAATGTTGAAGGATCCGGAAGAGCCACTATATTTATGTCTAAGGGAACAAAACTTATAATAGACAATGCATTATTCTCCTCCAAGTCCCGAAGAAGTTTGTTGAGTTTTATAGATATCCACCGAAATAGGTATCATGTTGAGACGATAGATGAAATGAATATGGAATATCTTTGTATTATAAAGAATGTTTCTGGCCAGAAGTGCATTGTAGGAAAGTTACCAACTTTATCTTCTGGCTTATACTATTCAAAGATTAGTACAGTTGAAGCACACTCTATCATAAACCAGAAGTTTACTGATTCAAATATTTTTGTACTTTGGCATGGCCGTTTGGGCCATCCTGGATCAATAATGATGAGACGAATTTTTGAAAATTCGAGTGGGCATCCATTAAAGAACCTGAACATTCTTACAAATAATGAATTTTCTTGTGATGCTTGTTATCAAGGCAAAATGATCACTAGACCATCACCAATGAAGGTTGGCACTGAATCCCCTGCCTTTTTAGAATGTATACATGGGAATATATGTGGATTTATTCACCCACCAAGTGGGTTGTTTAAATATTTTATGGTTGTAATAGATGCATCTTCAAGATGGTCTCATGTGTGCCTACTATCATCTCGCAACCTGGCATTTGCAAAGCTATTATCCCAAATAATTCGATTAAGGACACAATTCCCAGATTGTCCTATAAAGTCTATTCGCCTTGATAATGCTCGAGAATTCTCATCTCAAGCTTTTGATGATTATTGTCTATCAGTTGGGATAAAAGTTGAACATCATGTAGCTTATGTTCATACTCAAAATGGCCTTGCAGAGTCATTTATTAAATGCCTCCAATTGATAGCAAGACCACTACTTATGAAAATAAAATTGCCCACTACTGTTTGGGGCCATGCTATCTTGTATGCAACATCACTTATCTGTCTCAGATCGACACATTATAATAAATATTCTCCATCACAATTAGTTTTTGGTCATGAACCAGATATTTTCCATCTACGAATTTTTGGACGTGTTGTATATGTGCCAGTAGCACCACCACGGCACAGTAAGATGGGCCCACAAAGAAGGTTACGAATATATGTTGGGTTTGAATCACCCTCTATTATTCGATATTTTGAACCATTGATGGGAGATTTATTTACTGCCCGATTTGTAGATTGTCGGTTTGATGAAACGAATTTTCCACAATTAGGGGGAGAGAAAAAGGAAATCAAAAGAGAAATTGTGTGAAAAATTTCATCATTATCTCATTTTGACCCACGTACCCCTATATGTAATCAGGAGGTCCAGAAGATCATCCATTTATAAAATATAGAAAATCAAATGCCAGACGCGTTTATTGATTTGAAAAGGATAATTAAGTCACATATCCCTGCAGAGAATGTGTCTATCCGAATTGATGTCCCAACAAGACCATCTACTAGCATGAGAGCTATTGAACCTAAAGAACGCCTGAAGTGTGGTAGACCTTTGGGTTCTAAGGAACAAAATACTCTAAAAAGAAAATCGACAAATGATCAAAATGATGCTATGAAGGGATCCCCTGAAGAGACCCAAGATCTGATTAGTTCTGAGATTCCTAAAGAAATTAATGAACCTGAGACTCAAGTGATTGAGAAGCTTTTAATAAGTTCTACTGGTGAAGAGATTAATTTAAATCGATCTGAAATAGTGGTGGAAAATATTTTTGCATATAATGTTGCACTTAACATTATGCAAGATAGTGAGGATCTTGAACCCCGATTTGTCGAAGAATGTCGACAAAGATCTGATTGGCCAAAATGGCAAGAGGCAATTCAATCAGAATTGAACGCACTTGCTAAAAGAGAGGTCTTTGGACCAGTAGTCCAAACACCTGCTGGTATAAAACCAGTTGGTCATAAATGGGGTTTTGTGCGAAAAATGAATGATAAAAATAAAATTGAAAGATACAAACCTCGCCTTGTCGCACAAGGATTCTCACAACGACCTGGAGTCAATTTTGATGAAACATATTCACGTGTTATGGATGCCATAACATTTTTATATTTCATCATCTTAGCATTACACGAAAAGCTTGAAAAATATCTAATGAATGTAGTTACAGTTTATCTGTACGGTTCACTTGATAATGAAATTTATATGAAAATCCCCGAAGGACTTAAAATGCCTGAAGCAAATCCAAAATCTCGGGAAATGTATTCAACCATATTATAAAGAACTTTGTACAGTTTAAAGCAATCTAGGCGTATGTGGTATAATCGCCTTAGTGAATATTCGTTGAAAGAGGGTTACATAAATGATGTTATTTGTCCATGTATTTTTATAAAGAAAAAGGCATTAGAATTTGTTATACTTGTTGTTTATGTTGATGACATAAATCTTGTTGGAACTCCAGAAGAGCTTCAAAAGGCAATTGAATATCTTAAGAAAGAATTTGAGATGAAAGTTCTTGGAAAGACAAAACTTTATTTTGGTCTGCAAATTGAACATTTAGCAGACAGGATCTTTATCCATCAATTTGCCTATACAGAAAGGGTCTTAAAACGCTTTTACATGGACAAAACGCACCCATTGAGTACATCAATGGTTGTTCGATAACTTGAAGTGAATAAGGATTTGTTCCGACCTCCAGAAAAGAATGAGGAACTCCTTGGTCCCGAAATACCTTATCTTAGTGCAATTGGTGCACTTATATATCTTGCTAATGCTACAAGGCCTGACATAGCATTTTCTGTTAATTTACTAGCAAGATATATCTCTTCTCCTACACGGAGACATTGGAATAGGATTAAGCATATATTGTGATATTTAAAGGGAACACTTGATATAGGTTTGTTTTTTTCTAACAAAGGTACTGCAGATCTTGTTGGTTATGCAGATGCAGTTATTTATCTGATCCACATAAAGCTCGATCTCAAACTGGCTACGTATTTACATATGGAGGTACTGTCATATCATGGCGCTCCACAAAGAAATCTGTTGTTGCTACTTCTTCAAATCATGCTGAGATAATAGCTATTCATGAAGTAAGTAGGTAATGCATATGGTTGAGATCAGTGATTCATTTTATTCAAGGAAAATGTGGTTTGGAATGTGATAAAAGATCCAGAATTTTATACGAAGACAATGCTGCATGCATAGCCTAATTAAAAGGGGGATTTATAAAAGGAGATAGAACGAAGCATATTTCATCAAAATTATTCTACACACACGATCTTCAGAAAAATGGTGACATTGATGTGCAACAAATCCGTTCAAGTGACAATCCGACAGATTTTGTAACGACCTAACTTGTCGTTTTGAGTAATTACTCTCCTTTCTACTATTTGAAGTCTTGAATAGCTTCATATGATGTATTATGACGTGTGTGAATCGCCGATTTTGATTTCCAGGTGTTTCGAGATTAGTTCGGAAGAATGAATTTCATGTTGGAAGCTTAAATAAAAAGGGTTGACCGGAGTTTGACTTTTAAGAAAACGACTCCGGAATGGAGTTTTTATGGTTCCAATAGCTCAGTATGGTGAATTTGGACTTAGGAGTGTGTCCGGATAATTATTTGAAAGTCTGTAGTTAAATTTGGCTTGAAATGGCGAAAATAGGAAATTTAAAATTTGAAAGTTTGACCGGGGAGTTGACTTTCTTATATCAAGGTCGGAATCATATTCTAGAAATTGAAATAGTTTTGTTATGTCATTTATGACTTATACGCAAATTTTGAGTTCATTCCGGATTAATTTGATATGTTTCGGCGCGAGGTTTGAAAGTTGAAAGATTTAAAGTTCATTAAGCTTGAATTTGGGTATGATTCGTAGTTTTAGTGTTATTTGATGTTATTTGAGGCATCGGTTAAGTTCGTATGATATTTTAGGACTTGTTGGTATATTTGGTTGAGGTCCCGAGGGCCTCAGGTGAATTTCGGATGGTTAACGAAATTTAAGTTTAATATTCCTAGAATGTTCGATGTTGATTCTTCAAGAATACGTGGCATAATATTAAACAAATGAAATCCAAATTCAGTTTTTATTGAAGCACTAGATCCGTATTTAAATTACGAAGCCATAGCAAAATGAATCGTCGAATTCAGATATCGTATGAGAGAGTTATGCCCATTTCCGTCTGGAGGATGATTTCTTGTCGCCGTCAGCGCCCAGGGTAGCGTGGGGCGCTATTCCTAGCACTGGGACTGCTAGAGGTACTGGAAAGGGCGCCACAGGCAGCGCCCCATGCCACATGTGGAGCCACAGACGTAAAAATCCCATAAAATAGGGAGTTTTACCATTTTTATTTATTTTTGAGTTTGGGGAGCTCGGTGAAGGCGAATTTTGGGCGATATGGATTATAATCCATATCGCCCAAAATAAGATTTTGGATTATTGGGGTAAGTGTTCCTTATCCTAAATGGATTATATTTCATGATTCCATATTCATTTACACCATGAATATGTGAATTTATAGGAGAAAAATTAAATTTTTATAAAATTTTCAAAAAATATAAAATGAAGATTTGAAGGTCAATCTGATGTCGGAATTTGATAATTTTTGTATGGTTGGAATCGTATCGGAACGAGTGTTTGAATTTTGTGATTTCATCGGATTACGAGGCGTGGGCACCACTGTCGATGTTTCGAGCGGAGTTGGAAATTTTTGTAAATTATTAAATTATAAGCATTAGAGTAAGTTGTGATTAATTTGCACGTTGCTTGAATAGATACAAGTCGTTTGGCTTGAATTGAGGAGATAGGAAGGCGTATGGAGGTTGATACGCGCGTAATGGAATTTTTGGAGTATTGTACAGCTTGCTCGGTATTGGATTTGACTTGTTCGAGGTAACTAACTCTTCTAATCTTGGAACTGAGGGTATAAACCCTGAATTATACGTGTTATGTGTTTAGTGTTGAGGTGACGCACATACTAGGTGACGGGCGTGTAGGCGTGCACCGTGTGAACTGTGATTCCATTATTCCTGTGGTACTGTGTAGTTACCTGAACTTATCTGAAATCATGAAAATCTCTACGTACTAGAGCTATTGAGCTGAGAATCATGTTAAAATTATGTTGAGGCTATATGCTAGTATTATTGAGACCCACAGAGGTCATATTGTTGTTGAATTTGTTTAAATTGAAATTTTAAAACTCAGTCATGTTCATTCATTTCATATCATCTCCATTCTCTATTGCTATTTATGGATTCATCATATCATCATTTTGGGCTGATTTTCATGACATTGTTAGCCCAAGAGACTGGAGAGATTGATGACTGAATGAGGCCGAGGGCCTGATGGTGAGGATATTTATGAGATCGGTTTGCGCGTCGTAGCATGCTTCATTGATTTATGCCATGATTGGCTTGTTATAGCGCTTGGGCTGAAGGAGCCCCTCCGGAGTCTGTACACACCCCCAGTGAGCGTATGTACCTACTGAGTGCGAGTGCCGAGCGATTGGGAGAATTGAGTGACTGTGAGGACTGAGTGAATGTGATGACTGAGTGACTGTGAGGACTGAGTGATTGGGAGGACTGAGTGACTGGGAGGACTGAATGAAATGATACTCTGAGAGTATGCATATGGTTTTATCATTGAGGTACATCGCATTGACATGCACACTTGACATACATGCATAGAGATGCATTGTTCTCATGTTGTACGGTATCACGTCATTCATGACTTCTCACACATATTGGCATATGGGCATATTGATGCATTTTCCACTGGCTATGAGGAAAGAAAATGAAACATCTTATTTATTGTTGAAAGAAATTTTAGAAAAATTACTGTTTCAAACTTACTCATAGTTTTGGCAACTTCGGTAAAAGACTTGAGTTTTCACTGATACACTTGAAAGGCAGAGCTATTTTCAGAAATCATGATTAAGTTGAGCATGTTGTTATTGAATTATTACTTGTGCTGCTTTAAATTATATTGTTATGAAATATTGTTGGCTATTAGTGTTAGACCCCGACTTGCGTTCTAGCTCGTCACTACTTTCAACCTAAGGTTAGATTTGTTACTTATTGAGTACATGTGGTCGGTTGTACTCATACTACACTTCTACACCTTGCGTGCAAATATTGGATGTTGATATTAATGTGATCGACGAGAGTTGGATTTGAAGATGTACCTTGTTCCGGTCATAACTGCCTCTTGTTCATGGTAGTCTTAGATTTATAAGAATCTGTTTATGTACATTTCGAACAGATGATATATTTATTTCATATCGGTTTTGTAAATTCTAATATTAGAAGCTCGTGATTTGTACTACCAGTTCTTGGGGAGTGTATTAAAGTCAGTTAAATATTAATTGAATTGGATAGTTGTTAATTGGCTTACCTAACAGTTTGGGTTAGGTGCCATCACGACTAGTTGGCTTTTGGGTCATGACAGATTTATTCACTAATTCTTTGCCGACTTCAACTTTTGAGAAGATGGTATACAAGATTGGAATGCGGAGACTCAAATATTTAAATCAGAATTTTTATCAGGGGGAGTAAAATATGCGCTATACTCTTTTTCTCTTACTAAGTTTTTTTCCATAGGGTTTTCCTTATAAGGTTTTTAATGAGACAACTAGTTATGCATATTACTAAATATATGTACTCTTTTTCCTTCACTAGGATTTTCTCCCACGGGATTTTTCCTAGTAAGGTTTTAATGAAGCACATTATCTTTTAATGAACATCCAAGGGGGAGTGTTATAAATATATTATATTATGGATGTTCATTTAGTACTCCGTTGTAAATAAGATTTCTGAAGAAGCTTATCTATATGAGACTCCGCCGTAAATATATTTATCTATTTAGTACTCTATTAGAAATAAGTCTCCTGAAAAAACTTATCCTTTCGGTACCCCATTATTGATAAACATCACCCTCGATAGAAGATTATCTATATCTGGTATAATGAGCTTATCCTTTCAGTACCCCATTATGGATAAACATCACCTCTGGTAGAAGATGATCTATATCTGGTACAATGAGCTTATTCTTTCAGTACCCCATTATGGATAAACATTACATCCGGTAGAAGATTATCTATATCTGGTACAATGAACTTATCCTTTCGGTATCCCGTTATGGATAAATATTGTCCCCGGTAGAAGATTATCTATATCTTGTACAATGAGTTTATCATTTCGGTACTCCGTTATAGATAAACATTTCCCCTATAGAAGATTATCTATATCTGATATAGTAGCACCTTACACAACAGCTTGCAGAAGCAACTTACACAACAACTTGCTTTCTTTTATAAATAGAGGAGATTTCGGTTCATTATGTACATAAGTTTGAAGTTTGAATAATATATTAGTTTCTCACTATACTTGTCGTTACTTTACAGTCTTTATTTTATAACACACACACACACACACACATACATACACATACACACTCAGTGATTCAATACCTCTTCATATTAACAGTCTTTATTTTATAACACACACATATATATACAATGATGTCTAAGTTACAATTCAATCGTGGAACTATAATGTCTAAATTACAAAGCAACGTGGGACAATTAAATATGTATTTTAAATATTTTTAATTCAATCACAAAACTATTAATCCATGTTCAATTAAACAAAAATAATTATTTGATAGCAAATTTATCGTACTAAATCTATATTACAAAGGAACGAAACATTTACCAGAAATACTAATTGACTTTTTATCCTTAAATATTTTTTAAAATTAATATATAATTTAAATATTTTACTAATATTTTTGATTTTAAAATTAATTAATATTTTCCCTATTAAATCTCTTTTATTTGAACTATATGTAGGAAGTACAAATATTTAGGAATTTAAAATTAATATATATAAGAAATAAAATATCTAAATTAGTATGTACATACACACTCAGTGATTCAATACCTCTTCATATTAACAGTCTTTATTTTATAACACACACATATATATACAATGATGTCTAAGTTACAATTCAATCGTGGAACTATAATGTCTAAATTACAAAGCAACGTGGGACAATTAAATATGTATTTTAAATATTTTTAATTCAATCACAAAACTATTAATCCATGTTCAATTAAACCAAAATAAGTATTTGATAGCAAATTTATCGTACTAAATCTATATTACAAAGGAACGAAACATTTACCAGAAATACTAATTGACTTTTTATCCTTAAATATTTTTTAAAATTAATATATAATTTAAATATTTTACTAATATTTTTTATTTTAAAATTAATTAATATTTTCCCTATTAAATCTCTTTTATTTGAACTATATGTAGGAAGTGCAAATATTTAGGAATTTAAAATTAATATATATAAGAAATAAAATATCTAAATTAGTATGTACATACACACTCAGTGATTCAATACCTCTTCATATTAATTTGTCCTCCCTATAAAATTTTCATGTGTTAGTAATATGTTTTCGTCCACACACGTTTCGACAAAGTTATGTAAATCATAATTTTTTTTTATATATCTCAGCAACTAAAACTTCACTACCTCGATATCAATGAAACATTTGAAGAGAGATAAACTGAAAATACATAAAATTCAATTTTTAATTTATGTCATTTGAAAAAAATACTTTAAAGAATCGTGATAAAAGTACAGCTAATTAAACTTGTTTGTATCTTCTCGAATAATCTTGAGAATATCTTTTGAAAAATGAAATTGAAACATTCTTAACATCTCCAATGCTATGTGTTTTTATTGAAACTAAAATGAAGCAAAATAGCCGGTGAAATTGAACTGATAATATTGTAAACCTAAAACAAAATTTAAGGCAAATATATTGAATAATAATTGAGGATTTCTATGAACAATTTTTTTTCCTTTATTGAGTTAGTTATATATGATCAATATTCATCAATTTCATAAACTTACATTTGATTTTATAATTCAAATATAACAACAACAACAACAACCCAGTATAATTCACTAGTGGGGTTTGGAGAGGGTAGTGTGTACACAGACCTTACCCCTACCATGGGGTACATAGGCTGTTTCCGATAGACCCTCGACTCCCTCCCTCCAAGAACTCCCCACCTTGCTCTTGGGGTGACTCGAACTCACAACCTCTTGGTATGTGTGTGTGAGTGATTTTCTTACCAAAAATTACTTTTTAAGATACGAAACACGCGCAACGCGCTACCTAAGGAAACAAGATCCTAGGATGGATCAAACCCCTCTTAAATGATAATAAAGGGGTAATTGACGAATATGTAATGACAGACCATGAATGCTAATATTATCTTCAACGACTGCCCATTTAATGCCAAGGAATATTTTTCATTTAATGCTATCCTATGGCAAACATTCGATCTACTCATACTATTTTCTTTAAAACTTTTAATTTAAAAATTAAGTGTAAACCATCAAAATCGGAGTGACTATTATGTTTTAAGTAATTTTTAAAGTTAAGACAATATTTTTTCAGATTCTTATTGTGAATACCTAATTTTTGCACCCTTTAAGTTCTCTTAAAATATAATTTTTACGGTTTATTGTAGGTTAATTTCTTGCCTTTTCTTTAATTATGTTCACTTTGGATTTGTATTCCACAAAAATACCAAAAAGATTTCATTCTTTGTGCATTTTAGGATTTGGGCTGAGGCTCTTCGGAAATAGACTCTCTATCTTTACGGGGTAGAGGTCAGGTTTGCGTACGCATTACCCTTTTCAGATCCCACTTGTAGGATTATACTCCGTACACTAAGACTAGTAAATCAAAATAGACGCGTTTTAGTGTATTTTAACATGTTATAGTAGGTATATTATCTTATTTTCTAGGTTAAAATTTTTACTTTTTATACCGGTTAATTGTATCTATTTTTAAGCAGCCTAATGTTGTAATTATTTAATGACCCAATTTTAGCCATTTATGAGTTGAATTAACGAGGGAAAACCTAAGAGGATTTTTTCTTTAGCCTAGTTGTTTACAAGTTTCAATGCCCACCAAACTCCATAGGGAAGGGACCAAAGCTCTTAGCAACCAAATAAAAAGGACAAATATCTTTTTGTTTCTTTTTTTTATTACATCATTAATGCATGATATCTGTGTGGATCATACCTGAATTTTACAATTAGTCCATCATTAAATACCATAGGAATAAAATAAAACAATGAATGCGCCTTAAGATTGCTAAAATTTACAAATAGCCACTTTTCAATTCTTTAAATGTAATATAGCAATTGTTATAGAGTTTCAAATTTTATAGGCAGGGGCGAGCTAGTGTATGGGTTACAGGTTCGACCGAACCCATAACTTTGGTCTAAACCTTATATTTGTCTTAACAAATTTATTTGACATGCACAAAATTATTAATTTAGAACTCAACAATTTAAAAATATTAAAATTTCGAACTTGGAAGGTTCAAATTCTGGCCCCACCTCTATTGATAGATGCAACCAAACATAGGTGTAACAATAGCTAACTTTCAATTACAATATTGAAAATGTGGCTATTACTACAATATCAATCAAACTACATTGGCTTCATTGTTTTCCATGTAATGACACCAAGTAGCCACTTTTAAGTATGTTATTTAAAATCTATCCATATTTTATAATATATTTAAAGATTAATCAATTTCGCTCAAATTTCAGGACGCGACGTCCTAGAGTTTAAACCTCAAAATTCAATCTTCAGGGTATCGTGTCCTAAAGTTCAAAAATCGTGTCCAGAAGTTCGAATCTTATGTTCTGAATTTTAAATTAGTAGTTCAGAAATACAAGATACTTAGTCCTGAATTTCAAATTAGCAGCTCCAAAATTCAGGATACTAAGTCCTGAATTTCCAAGTGGATATTGCTGCACTTCACCCATTGTTTTCTTTGACGGAATATTACACAAAATGGACTCTGCCAAATGTCAAGATTTTAGTATAATGCCGCCATTAGCCGGCTGGCTTCCTAATTTTAACACCCTATTATAAACATGTCCACATACATCAAACCCCTATAAAACATCCAACTTACATATATTCTACAAACAATAATAACCAAATATTCAAGATCAAAGCTTCAAAAACACGTGTTTGTGTGCTTTAAGTATGCAATGACGACGTAAATATATTTACACAATCAGATAACTTATAAGGTAATTATATGTAAATCTTCATAATAAATGTTAATCAGTAACCTGATAAAATGATAAGTAATATGTTATATATAATACGTTACACCGGTAGTATAAATATTTTTTATATTGTTATCGTATATAACTTAAATCATTTGTTCTATTGGTAAATGGTTATAATTCTTCATCTTAAAGTTTAGTAGCTCCTTATACATACTAGAAGTATAAAAATATTGTTACACTAATAGATTAGCTAAAATACAACTACAGATAACTATCCATAACAAGAGGATTGGTAACCTAAAAAATAATATAGGTAACCTATTAAAATTCTAAAAATTATTTATAGTGTCAAAATATATAAGTTAAATCTGAATTTTAACTGATCAGCTGAATTTTTTTATAGCAATTTTCAAGTACGAGCCAGAAACTCACAATGTGATAAGAGCAAACCTAAATTCCTTCCAAAACTGTGCAGAAGATGGTAATATTGCACCCTTAACTTCTGGAAATGGTGTGATTACACTGGCAACTCTTGGGAAAAAATGGTATTTTTGTCGAGTGAAAAATCACTATGAACAAGGGATGAAAATTGATATTAATGTAATTCCTGAATTGGGGTCTTGTCACGACCCAAACTAACCCCTGTCGTGATGGCGCCTATCGTGGAACTAGGCAAGACTACTCATTTTCAAAACAAACTGATATTTTCATTTCAAAGATAATTTCAATGTTATTTACATAAAAACCTTCGTAAAGGAGTTCAAATCAAAATAATAGTGCGGAAGAAAAAGCCCGACATCGGGGTGACACTAGTCATGAGCATCTACTACAATCTATCTAACAATATCAAGGTTAACTCAGCCTAGAAAATAGCTAAATACAACTAGAGGAAGATAAGAGGGAGAAGAGCAGGGGCTGCGATTGCCAAGCAGCTACCTTGCTATCTCCGAGGAAACATCTGCAACCAGAATAATCAACAACTGCTACCGTATCTAGATACACCTGGATCTGCACACAAGGTGAAGGGAGTAACGTGAGTACGCCAACTCAGTAAGTAATAACAATAAATAAAGACTGAGCAGTAGTGACGAGCAATGAAGCATATAACTTTCATATCAGGAAAATCTCAGTAGAATATCTCATACTTTTAAAATCAGGATTTGAATCAAAACATCTCGTTTAAACTAGTTCCAGTAAAATCATTTAAAGATATTTTTTAACAGTTTTCAATAGAGGAAAAATGCAAATGTAAGCAAAATGATGAAATCATAAACAACCCCTCGGGCAAACCTCACAGTCACTCGTGCCACTCGGGCATACCTCATAATCACTCTTGCCACTCGGGCATACCTCACAATCACTCATGCCTCTCAGTCACTCGGCACTCGGAACTCGCACTCAATAGGTACCTGCATTCACTGGGGGTGTGTACAGACTCCGGAGGGGCTCCTTTAGCCCAAGCGCTATAATCTGCACGGACAACTCACGTGCTGCACGGACAACTCACGTGCTATAATAATAAAGTATGATGCAGGCGGGCAGCCCCGATCCACACTCATCCTCACAATCATGCCCTCGGCCGATATCAACATGCTGCAGTGTGCAGCCCGATCCCATAAATATCCTCACAAATCAAGCCCTCGGCCTCACTCAGTCATAAACCTCTTAAGCTACTCGGGCATTTCAATAAAATAGGAAATTCGACCCAAAACATTTATATGCATCAAAATAGAGTCATAAAATTGAGTTATGCGGTAAACAAGTATAAACATGACTGAGTATCGATTTTCAATCGAAAACAATGAGAGGATAGTAAGAAAAAGCCCCTAACGGTCCAAACAGCACTGGCGCAAGGCCCAAATATGGCATTCAACCCAATTTACAGAAATTCTTTCTAAAACATATACGTATCATATAGTTTCAACAAAGTATGCAACTTTACAGTTGCTACGGGACGGACCAAGTCACAATCCCCAACAATGCACGCCTACACGCCCGTCACCTAGCATGTGCGTCACTAAAAATAGTAGAATGATACAAAATCCGGGGTTTCGTACCCTCAGGACTAGATTTACAATCGTTACTTACCTCAAATCGGTCAAATCTCTACCCCGCAATGCTCTTGCCTCTAGACTCGGCCTCCAAATGCTCCGAATCTATTTACAATCAGTACAATACCATCAATATACCCTAATGGAATGAATTCCACAAGAAAAGCTATCAAATTAGATCAAAACCCGAAATTGGCTCAAACCCGACCCCGGGCCCGCGTCTAGAAATCCAACAAAATTTACAAAACGAGAAAGCTCATTTACTCACGAGTCTAACCATACCAAATTCATCAAAATCCTACATCGTTTGGTCCCTCAGATTCTTAAATTAAACTCTTACGAATTCCAAGCCCTAACCCCCACTATCACTCCAAACTCCTACTAATTAAATGATGAACAAAGCCATAGATTCACAAAATTTATACCATTATGGGTTAGAATCACTTACCCCAACGTTCTCCTTGAAAACCTTCGAAAAATCGCCTCTCTCCCGAGTTTCTCAAATCCAAAAATTGAAAATGAAGAGAAAACCACGAGCTGGGGCTTTTCTGCCCAGCACAATCGCACCTGCGACCTCTTTTTTCTGCTTCTGCGATGCTTCACCTACGGAAATTTCCATCGCAGGTACGGAACTCACTGAAGAGCCCATATTCCGCATTTGCAGCCCAAAGCACGCGCCTGCGCTTGCACACCTGTGTAACTTCCCCATGCATATACGCGGGGGTGATCCCACATCACCCTATCCCATACAGGTCCGATAGCACAGCATAACTGAAATTTCTCAATTCAACCTAGCCCACAAGCCTTCGAGTCAAATTTCCAACATCCGAAATTTTCTATAAGATGAGAAGTTTTTATCTACATACCGTATAAGTCTGAACAGTCTGTACCAAAAGCCGTAACCATAACTCAAATACTCAAATTCAATACCGCATATCTCAAATGCTCAAAGCAATGATTTCTAATCACAGTATCGACTCAAATCAACCCGGTGCCGGTAATAACCTCATATCAGACAAAACCTCATTTTCAAAACCTTCTTACACTGCCGATGATGAAAGAAACATACCAAATTCATAGCCATTCATTAAACCAACAGGTCATGGAGCTCCCGTTCCTTCTACAAGAACTATAGCCAATTTCAAAGCCGACTTCCGATATTATCCTCCCAATTATACCACAATCAAATCCGATAGCATTTCTAGGCCCAGTGACCTTGTCTCATCCCACACGACCACTCTAGTGATATGACACATCACTATAATCTAAAGCCATAACTCGTGCAATCCGTGTACCAGATAGCAACATTCCAAGTGTACCCAATCGTAACAATGACCCAAATAGGAGAACCATTACGCAAGCTCGACGGGTACCACCCCGATGCAATGCTAAGAACCCATCATATACCGCTGAACCATAACACACGAATCTTACACAAATGATCATATTTCCACATAACTCTGCTGCAATACGTGACCCAATCCAAATACAGGTCCATATGAAACACTTCAAGCCACCCTGCTAAAATCAATAACCCTGCGCAATTCGACATCAAGTAACCAAAGTGAATTACCATAACCACGGAGAAGCAAACGACACCATGCCACACAAAACCCAAAAGAACATGACCAATATGCCATCAACCAAGCAATATCCAATACTATTCTCGCTCAAATTCCGCTATAAAGCCACAATAAAACCGCACCATATGTGCATATAACCAACGAATCACAACTCTTCGTAGCATAGTAGTATGGAGCCAATCAATACGGCTCGGTGTAGAATACACATCCTAATTGGGCCTACCACAGGGCCCCAAATCAACTATGGTCAGCTACAAATAGATAAATAACCTCCGAAAGTCCACAATGACTGAATCATAACACATTCTATCATCTGGCTAGCTCCGGTCACAACTTCACAGTCCACACCCATGAAATAATCTACTCCTCATAACTCCCAATCTCCAATTCCATAGGACACACGAATCACCATATTTGATTCCACCTTCACCGCCCTAATGTCTAACACCTCTCTCATACACAATCATCCCACGAGAAATACTTTTAAAAAAAATTCTTCCGTGCCACCTGGCAAAAATTTGAATATCAACAGTCGATCAACCGGGAGAGTGCCGCAATACCAACAAAGTACCCATAAATCAAAATATACTGTCCCTCTGAAATGTACACTCTCATCAAGCCATACCAAATAGTAATATCATTTACCTATACATCGGAAACCGTCCATGCTGCCTGAGAATTTATGTTCTTTCATTCAAAACTGAACTGTGACCTTGCACATGTAAATCCTATTCCCGCACAACACCACATCTATTACGTCATCGTGTGACAAGCATAAGAATCCCATTAACAACTCTGAGTCACTAGCAAATTACATACCTTATTAAATCAGAAACCTCTTTCTTGCTTCTTTCTATTAGGAAATCATAACACACAACACGTTTCGTACATCGGTAGGAAATATCCGATTCAAATCATGGTAGAAACCATCATGAACATTTTGAAACTCATTTGCACATAACCAAGCTGTCCTATTTCTCCAAGTCCTTGCCAAATTGCCTTCAAATTGTTACTTTTTTCTTGTTAGAACACTACTATCCTTAACTAAAACTTGCCCCACGAACTCTAGCACAGATTCACACCACCCTAAGGCTTATAAGCCGCTAAATTCCCTTTTTATGTATCCCATAGGTACCACAACCAAAAATGCTTACTCCGAAGAGACTTTATGTGAACCTAAAACTGTTTCCTTTACCTTCTTGATACTGAAATGCATAATTCACAATGATATAAAATTCTACAAGACTCAATACCATTCAATGCAACTCCCAGTTTTCTAGCCATATACATAAATCTTGAAAACTCCAAATCGCTACATATAAATCTTGAATCCATTAGAACCATTCTTGAAAGCCATCCACTCTACTCAAATCTCGAATTAACCGACCAAACAGACCGAAATGACCTGTGCCCCATTAGCACACCAACACCCACGGGAAATAAAGAGTAACCCACACTCCTACGCATCTAAGCAAATTCCCGCTCTATGTACCCTACATTCTTCGTGAATAACTACTCAATTATTTTATGGTCCTCCTATAACCATAGAGTGTAATACAACTTGTGCCCAGAAATTCCTTTACCCGAGTCATCCTTGATCTCAACCTCTGCAAGTCATAACTGATTCACCAGTATACCCCGAATGAAACTAATACGACATATAACTGTGCAATCAACTTGTCGATATCAGACTCCCCCACTTAGATTCAAGCTGCATTTATATAAAATTAGAACCCGCAAGGATTTCTCCTTCTCAATTGCCAAGGTCTCGCACCGTTAACCCGCCATACTTCTCGAAGTCTTTTGTTAAGCTCCTCATAAACATTCTGAATCACCAGCCACCATCACAGACACCAGAATCCGTAAATTCTCCTGAGTTCATGCTCGCCCACCATTTGTATAAGTCTGCACTTTCCCTATTGACATCAACTGCACGTTCAACAATACCTTTCGAACTCAAGTCATATTGCACTTGACACGATAATCAGATCTTCACGCCTCTCTTCATTTCAAACACACTCCTTTTTGCCCTATTCAATCTTCCTTTGTACAGTAACCATCACTCCAATTAGAGTCTACATGCCAAATCACATACTAGCATGATTCCAAACCATTCTACACTTTCTCAAGGCGCACAACTACCCTACCAGTGAATTCATATGCTAATCTGCCACTCTTACTTCGGTTAAATCATCTCCTTTAAGAAATTACTCAACCTCAACTTCTCCTACTTGACCCGCTAGTACTTCAACCACCACGAAATGTTTCTAGTCATGTCTTCCCTCATTCATTGCTGCCCTATTGCTGAACCAACTCGAAATGCATCTCTATCGTACCAGAACCATTAGAATGCTACCGACTCTAAGTCTCATCGAAGATCATCTTTCTCGAGCCATCAACATCAGATATACCCATTCACAACCACAATTACTACACAATCACTTACTCTTCTTGAGTCCAAACTCATTGACAGACATGAAAATTTAATTTGCCCCAAAATTTAATAACGTGAAAGATCCTTAAAGACATTCACACTCGAGGCCGTACGTCAAATCAAAACGAAAATCAAGCACCCAATGGCCTTCCTTTATATTTCAAGAAAACACTTTTCATCACATTTACATCGTCTTAACACCTCCCCACAGTTACGTCATACTCACCACAAAGCCATTCCACAGCTCATCGGGACACAAATTCCACTCGTAGAGACATTATCGGACCTATGAGTCCAAATGTATAGGTTACAACTGAAGCTACCAAGCCTAAGCTACGATCTAACCATGGCCTCAAGTCCTCCAGACTGGCCTACCACCACAAACACAGAATACGCATATCAACCTTGTTCATAGAATCATAAGCCGACGATGTACAACTAATACCGAGCGCACATATGCGCATACGAGATGCATGGAAGGAATTCAAAGAGTTATGTCTCAAGCTGAATCAATTTTGCACGATAGTACAAGAAAGTGAAATTTTCCTAAGGGTTATGCAGCCTCTCGAAGATAGGTACATACGTATCTGTACCGATCCGCAAGACTCTACCAAACTTGTTCATGACTCGTGAGACCTATGTAACCTAGGCTCTGATACCAATCTATCACGACCCAAACTAACCCCTGTCGTGATGGAGCCTATCGTGGAATTAGGCAAGCCGACTCATTTCCAAAACAAACCGATATTTTTGTTTCAAAGATAATTTCAATGTTATTTACATAAAAACCTTCGTAAAGGACTTCAAATCAAAACAATAGTGCGAAAGGAAAAGCCCGACATCGGGGTGTCACTAGTCATGAGCATCTACTACAATCTGTCTAACAATATCAAGTCTAACTCAGCCTGGAAAATAGCTAAATACAACTAGAGGAAGATAAGAGGGAGAAGAGTAGGGGCTTCGATCGCCAAGCAGCTACCTTGCTATCTCCGAGGAAAAATCTGCAACCAGAATAATCAACAACCGCTACCATTTCCAGCTACACCTGGATCTGCACACAAGGTGTAGGGAGCAACGTGAGTATGCCAACTCAGTAAGTAACAACAATAAATAAAGACTGAGCAACAGTGACGAGCAATCAAGCATATAACGTTCATATCAGGAAAATCTCAGTAGAATATCTCATACTTTCAAAACTAGGATTTGAATCAAAACATCTCGTTTAATCCCAATTCCAGTAAAATCATTTAAAGATATTTTTCAACAGTTTTCAACAGAGGAAAAATGCAAATGTGAGCAAAATGATGAAATCATAAACAGCCCATCGGGCAAACCTCACAGTCACTCGTGCCACTCGGACATACCTCACAATCACTCTTGCCACTCGAGCATACCTCACAATCACTCATGCCTCCCAGTCACTCAGCACTCGGCACTCGCACTCAGTAGGTACCTGTGCTCACTAGGGGTGTGTACAGACTCCGGAGGGGCTCCTTCAGTCCACGCGCTATAATCTGTACTGACAACTCACGTGCTGCACGGACAACTCACGTGCTATAATATAATACAAAAGGCCAAAAATGCATATAAATCCAACAAGAGGATAGTAAGAAAAAGCCCCTAAGGGTCCAAACAGCATTGGCACAAGGCCCAAACATGGCATTCAGCCCAATTTACAGAAATTCTTTATAATACATATAAGTATCATATAGTTTCAACAAAGTATACAACTTTACAGTTGCAACGGAACGGACCAAGTCACAATCCCCAACAGTGCACGCCCACACGCCCGCCACTAAAAATAGTAGAATGATACAAAATCCGGGGTTTCGTACCCTCAGGACTAAATTTACAATCGTTACTTACCTCAAACCGGTCAAATCTCTACCCCGCAATGCTCTTGCCTCTGGACTCGGCCTCCAAATGCTCCGAATCTATTTATAATCAGTACAATACCATCAATATACGCTAATGGAATGAATTCCACAAGAAAAACTATCAAATTATACCAAAACCCAAAATTGGCTAGCACCCGGCCCCCGGGCCCACGTCTCGAAATCCGACAAAATTTACAAAAGTAGAAAGATCATTAACTCACGAGTCTAGCCATACCAAATTCATCAAAATTCGACATCGTTTGGTCCTCCAAATCCTTAAATTAAACTCTTACGAATTCCAAGCCCTAACCCCCTACTTTCACTCCAAAATCCTACTAATTAAATGATGAACAAAGCCATAGATTCACGAAATTTATACCATTATGGATTATAATCACTTACCCCAACGTTTCTCCTTGAAAACCTTCGAAAAATTGCCTCTCTCCCGAGTTTCTCAAATCCAAAAATTGAAAATGAAGAGAAAACCACGAGCTGGGGCTTTTCTGCCCAGCACAATCGCACCTGCGGCCTCTTTTTTCCGCTTCTGCGATGCTGCACCTACAAAAATTTCCATCAGAGGTGCGGAACTCACTAAAGAGCCCATATTCCGCGTTTGCGGCCCAAAGCGCGCGCCTGCGCACCTGCGCGTTACTCTCCGCATCTGCGCTCAAGGCCTCGCACCTGCGGGCTCGCAGATGCGGCCAATTCTTCGCACCTGTATTCCCAGCCTTGGCCTTCTATTTTCACATATGCGGCTTCCCCAAACACACCAGCGACCTCGCACCTGTGACTCCTCCTTCCGCAGGTGCGGAAATAGCAGTAGCAGCAACTTCAACTGCATTTTCCAACTTCGATAAATCCGTTAACCACCCGGAATTACCCCGAGGCCCTCAGGACCTCAACTAAAAATAACAACAAGTCATATATTAACATACTAACTTAGTCGAACCTTCGAATCACTCAAAACAACATCCAAACACCAAATTACCCTCGGATTCAAGCCTAAGAACTTCTAAATTTTTAAATTCGGCAACCAATGCCGAAACCAACCAAACCACGTCCGAATGACCTCAAATTTTGCACACACATCACAAATGATACTAAAAACCTATTCCAACTTTTGAAATTCCATTCCAACCCCGATATCAATTTTTCTACTGCCAACCAAAATCGCTGAATTTCTAACTTTCGCCAATTCAAGCATAATTCTACCGCGAGCTTCCAAATTACATTACGGTCGTGCTCCCAAGTCCAAAATCACCTAACGAAGCTAATGGAACCATCAGAATTCCAATCCGAGGTCAAATGCTAAAGAGTCAAATTTTGGTAAACTCTCCCAATTTAAAGTTTCAACAATGAAATTCTTTCTTCCAATTCGATTCCGAAATACCTGCAACCCAAAACCGACGATTCACACTAGTCAAAGTACATCATACGGAGCTACTTATGCCCTCAAACAACCGGACGAAGTGCAAATGTTAAAAACGACCGATCGGGTCGTTACAGGTCTCCTCCTATTTCACCTTCTCCAAGTGCAAATCCTGGTTCTTCAGCTGCCTTTGGAATTGGTCCTTCAATTTTATTTGCTTGGATGGTTTGTTCATTTGTCATGTTTGTTATGATCATGGCCTGAAATTGGACAAGCACTTGATCATGTCTTTTTTTATTTAATTTGAATTATTCTTCTTCTTTTTTAATCATTTGATGTGTTGTTATGATTTTTATATTGTATTTATAATTATGATCAATTATTTCATATACTTTTAATTGTTGAATTGTTGTATTAAGAATTGTTTACAAATTACAACTGGTGTAAACAATTCTTACAGTACTGATGTAACTTAACAACCACAATAACAAATCCAGTGCAATCTCACAAGTGAGATTTGGGGAGGGTAGTGTGTACCTGTAACGACTCGACCGGTCATTACGAATACTTTAACCCTGATCCCCTAAATTATGTTTCCTCAATGCTATATCGTGGTTTTGTAACTTTTCGGGGTGTTTGATTTTTGGATTCGGAGTGAAATGGGACACATAGTTCCTATATGTAAACGACCCTGAAATAGAGTTTTGGTGATTCAAATAGCACTGTCTGGTGATTTTGGACTGAGGAGTGTGTCTGGAAAATTATTTGGAAATCCGTAGTTAAATTAGACTTGAAATGGCGAAAATAAGAAATTTAAGTTGGAAGTTTGACCGGGGAGTTAACTTTTTGATATCAGGGTCGGAATGTGATTTTGGAAATTTGAATAGGCCCGTTATGTTATTTATGACTTGTGTACAAAATTTGAGGTCAATCGGACTTGATTTGATAGGTTTCAGCATCGAATGTAGAAGTTAGCATGTCTTAGTTTCATTAGGCTTGAATTGGGGTATGATTCGTATTTTTAGTATTGTTTGATGTGATTTGAGGCTTCAACTAAATTTGAATTATGTTTTAGAACTTGTTGATATATTCGGACGGGGTCCTGAGTACCCCGAGTGTGATTTGGATCAAAATCGGATCAATTTTTGGACTTAGGCAAATTCTAAAATTTGCAGCTTCTGGTGTCATCGCACCTGCGGAGGGACTTACCACAGGTGCGGACTCGCACTAGCGAGTTATGGCTCATGGAAGCGTACAAAGGGGCTGCCCAGTGAAGTCGCAGAAGCGGAACAAACATCGCAGAAGCGAAGGTGCTTCTGCGATAGAAGGAACCGCAAAAGCGAGATAAGCACAGAAGCGGGAGACGGGGTCGCACATGCGGTTGCGCAGAAGTGGACAATTGTCCGCATGTGCGAAGGAAGCTTTCTAGTGCTTCTTCGCAGAAGCAGAAATGCGGTCGCAATTGCGACTCCGCAGAAGCGACAATTGATCTGCAAATGCGGAAATACCTCGAGAGAATATATAATTCGGGGGTTGACCATTTTTACCCATTTTTTGATTTTAAGAGCTCAGGTGAGGCAAGTTTCACGAGATATTTCAAGGAAAGCATTGGGGTAAGAGTTCCTAACTCAATTTTGGTTAAAGTACCCAAGTTTATGGTTGTTTTTAACATTTAATTAGTGATTTAAGTTGAAAAAATTGTGAAAATCCTCTTTGTTAAATTTGAAGATTTGAGGGCCGAATTGTTATCGAGACATGGGCCCCGCTGATGATTTTTTGAATGAAATTTCGGATTTTTATTAGAAAAATTAGTATTTTCATATAGAATTAATTCCTATAACTTGTATTGACTGCATCGAATTAATTGTTTTGGCTAGATTCGAGTCATTCAGAATTGGATAATCGAGGAAAAGGCCTACTAGTGGATTGAATTAACGCAAGTCGAGGTAAGTGACTTGTCTAACCTTGTGTGGGGAAAATTCTCCTTAGGATTGGTATTTTTATTAAAATTGTGATATATTGAAAGTCGTGTATGCGAGGTGACGAGTGTGTACACAGGTTAAATGTGGAAAATTCTGGTTTTAAATTGTGTAGATCTCTGTCACATATTAATTAAATTATTATATCATGTTATACTCATCCTCATTGGTCTGTTTGTATATTTTAAATTTCCTTTACCTTTTTTCTGCTAATTGCTTTACCTGTTTAGTTGAAACTTTATTTCTTTTATTCTATGCTCATTATTTGAAAGTTGAATTTCTTAATTGAATTATTATTAATATGAAGTATTTGACATTTAAAATTTGGTATTAAGGCAAAGTGTTAAAATTGTGAAATATTATTTTTGTTGAGTTATTCACTACCGAATATTTTGTTTGTATACATTGTGATTGAGCCGTGAGCTCCTTATTGTAGAAAATAATGTTGTTGTTCATTTATTTGGCAAGTTGAAATAATTGGGCACTTGAGGTGTGAATTGCGATATATTGTGATATTGATACGCATGCGGTGGTATAAGGTCTGGGTGTTGAAACGCATGCGGTGAGATAAGGCGGGCTTGATATGCGTGGCTAGTAGGGGAACTACTAGAAGCCATGCAGTGTGATAAGGGTGGCTAAAACGCGGGATACTATTTCGGAAAAAATAATTTCTTTAAAACTAAATGTGAAGGCTCCCGCGATGATATAAGAAAAAGAAATATTGTGAATTTATTTATGATTTGGGACTACAAGGTGATACCTCGGGAGTGCCCTTGTTGATATTCTCCTATTGGTGTACTTGTCTTGATTGTTTTGTTTTTCCCCCTAAATAATTATTATTATTATTATTATTATTATTATTATTATTATTATTATTATTATTATTATTATTATTATTATTATTATTATTATTATTATTATTATTATTATTATTATTATTATTATTATTATTATTATTATTATTATTATTATTATTATTATTATTATTATTATTATTATTATTATTATTATTATTATTATTATTATTATTATTATTATTATTATTATTATTATTATTATTATTATTATTATTATTATTATTATTATTATTATTATATACTGCTACACTGTTGTTCGCCCTGTCTTTTATTATTTCCAGTAGGGCCCTGGCCCGACTTCGTCACAACTCTACCGAGGTTAGTCTTGACACTTATTCGGTACCGTTGTGGTGTACTCATACTACGTTTTTGCACATCTTTTTGTGCAGATCTAGGTACTTCCTACCAGACCAGGTCTCAGTGAGCTAGTCTGTACGCGGAGACTTCAAAGTACATCTGCCAGCATCTACAGACCTCAGAGTCCCCCATTATCTTTATTATGTTGTTTTCCTTATCTTCATTAAACTCTGATGTTTAGAGACACTTAGTATTTCTTTTAGAATGTCACGACCCGAAATTTCCACCTTTGGACCTTAATGGCGCCTAACATTTCACTTGCTAGGCAAGCCAACGTTAGAATAATATTATTTATTTTTAAAATAATTTTAAATTTATTAATAACAAGGAAACAAATGTGGAAGCAAAGTTTGAAATATAGTGAAATAATCCATAAAAATAACGGTGTCTAATTACCATCCCAGAATTAGTGTCACAAGTACACGAGCTTCTAGAATAAATACAAATAAAGGTCTGAATAAAATAAAATTGTCTGAAAATAAACAAACAGCTAAAGTAAAATAGACGGAGACTTCAAAATTACGGACGCCATGCAGTTATACCTCAAGTCTCCTCTGGTAGCTGAAATTCGAGCAAGTCTATGTTACACCGTTGGGACCAACTCCAAAATCTGTACAAGAAGTACAGAGTGTAGTATCAGTACAACCGACCCCATGTACTGGTAAGTGCTGAGCCTAACCTCGACGAAGTAGTGACGAGGCTAAGGCGGTTCGCTTACATTAACCAGTACGCAATATTAATAACAACAACAAATAATAGAAATAAATCAGGTAACTCATTTATAATAATTGAAACCAACCCAGCAGTCATAATCCATTATTATTTCAACCAATTCTGTTGCAGCGTGCAACCCGCTCTCACAATATATTCACATTCAATTCTGTTGCAGCGTGCAACCCACTCTCCCAATATTTTCATTTTAATCAAGTCTGTCATATATTTATTTTAATCAAGTATATATATATATAGACTTTTAAATAAGTTTGTTGTGGCGTGCAATCCGATCCCTCAATATTGACTTTTTCAATAAGTCTATTGCGGCGTTCAATCCGATCCCCCAATATTGACTTTTAATAAGTCTGTTGCGGCATGCAACCCAATCCTCCAATATGTACTTTTTAATAAGTCTGTTGCGGCGTGCAACCCGATCCTCCAATATTTACTTTTAATAAGTCTGTTGCGGCGTGCAACCCGATCCTCCAATATTTACTTTTAATAAGTCTGTTGCGGCGTGCAACCCGATCCTCCAAAATATCCATTTCAATCAATTCTTATAGAAGAAATTTCCCCAATAAATGCAACGATTAATATAAAATTATAAGACAACAAGCATATAACAATTATGATTTAATTATGAAACAAACAATAACAAATAGCAAATTATTATAGAAATCAGGAAGAAAATAGGCAGTTTAATATTTAATATGCTAAATGTGAAATAATAATTAAAACACATAATTCAAATAGCATGTAACAATTAAAGCAGGAATTCAAGAATTAATATTTGACAAAGAATAGGAGAGAAATAATTATTATAATAATAAATTTATGATTAAAAAATAATTTATGATTTTTCAAGTAAGCAGGAAAACAATTAATTTGACGACGTATAGACACTCGTCACCTCGCCTATACGTCGTTCATATGAAATTCATATAACAAATAATTTAAGGGTTCTATTCCCTCAAGTCAAGGTTAACCACGACACTTACCAAGCTTCGCAAATTCCAATCAATTACTCGACCACAACTTTTTCTTTTAAATTTATCTCCAAAAGCTTCAAATCTATTCACAAACAATTCGATATACTCAATACGAATCATAGGATTTAATTCCATATGAATTTACAAATATTTCCGATAAAAATTTGAAATTCATTAAAATATTCGGCAGTGGGACCCACATCTCAAATCTCGAAAAAACTTACGAAATCCGAACACCCATTTTGAGACAATTTCAACCATACAAAATTTGTCCAATTCCGATATCAAATGGACCTTCAAATCTTAACTTTTCGTTTTTGAAAGATTTTATAAAAAGTCCAATTTTTTCCATCTAAATCCGAAATAAATGTGAATATAGACATGAATTTGTGAAATATAATCACTTTTGGTTAAAGAACACTTACCCAATTCAAAGTCATGAAAATCCCCCTTGAAATCGCCCAAATCCGAGACTTAAAACTCAAAAATAAGTAAAAATGGCTAATACCCGATTTTATGCAGTCTGCCCAGCATTTTTGCATCTGCGGGCTATATTTTCGCACCTGTGGTCACGCATTTGCGAGAAAAATCTTGCATTTGCGAAGTAGGGCTTCCAGGCGAGGTTCCGCATCTGCAGACATTTCTATCGCACCTGCGACGTCGTAGAAGCGAGTAAACAACCGCAGAAGCGGTCTCTTCCGCATAAGCGATTTAGCCTTCGCAGAAGCGCTCGCGCATTTGCGCCCCATTTCTCCGCAGAAGCGACCCAACTGGCCAGTGCCAAGGTCGCAGAAGAGACCAGCTTCTCGCAGATGCGGTTGCGCACCTGCGATCACCATTGCGCAGGTGCGATTACACCAGGTTCTGCCAAGAACCTGCTGCTTTCAACATGCTCTAAACAATCCGAATTTCGTCCGAAACTCACCCGAGCCTCTCGGGACCTTATCCAAATATTCCTACAAGTCCCGTAACATAATACAGACTTACTCGGGGTCTCAAATCACATCAAATAACATCGAAATTGCAATTCACACCTCGATACGAAATTTGAGTTTTTAAACTTTTCAATTTGCAAACCACGTGCCAAAACATATTAAATGAATCCATTATGACTTCAAATTTGGCACACAAGTCATAAATGACATAATGGAGCTATTTAAATTTCCATAATCGGATTCTGGCTCCGATATCAAAAAGTCAACCCCGTGGTCAAATTTGGAATCTTTAGCCTTTAAATTGTTAGTTCCGTTAAATGGTCATAACTTGAGCTAGGGACTACCAAATTAAATTCCGGGCATACGCCCAAGTCCCAAATCACAATGCGGAGCTACCGGAACCGTCAAAACACCGATCCGGGTCCGTTTTCTATAAATGTTGACCAAAGTCAACTCAATTAAATTTTAAAGCTCTATTTCACATTTTAATCCATTTTTCACATGAAAACTTTCCAGAAAATTTTACGGACTGCGCACGCAAGTCGAGGAATGATAAATGGTGCCTTTTCGAGGTCTTAAAACATAAAATTACTTGTTAAATTTAAAGATGACATTTTTGGGTCATCACATTCTCCACCTCTAAAACAAACGTTCGTCCTCGAACGAAGTTAGAAAAAGTACCTGAGCTGGAGAAAAGGTGTGTATATTTACTTCGCATGTCCGACTCGTACTCCCAGGTAGATGCCTCTATCGGCTGACCTCTCCATTGTACTTGAACTGAAGGATAACTCTTACCTTAATTGTCGAACCTGCCGGGCTAGAATAGCCACCGGCTCCTCCTCATAAGTCAAATCTCTGTCCAATTGGACTGAGCTGAAATCTAACACATGGGACGGATCACCATGATATTTCCGGAGCATAGACACATGGAACACCGGATGAACCGCTGATAAACTAGGTGGTAATGCAAGCCTGTAGGCTACTTCACCCACCATTTCAAGAATTTCAAAGGGTGCGATATACCTAGGGCTCAACTTGCCCTTTTTTCCGAACCTCATTACACCTTTCATAGGTGAAACCCGGAGCAATATTCTTTCTCCAACCATGAATGCAATATCACGAACTTTACGGTCGGCATAACTCTTTTGCCTAGACTGAGCTGTGCGAAGTCGATCCTGAATAATCTTGACATTATCCAAGGCATCCTGTACCAAATCAATACCCAACAACCGAGCCTCTCCCGGTTCAAACCAACCAACTGGCGATCGGCATCGACTTCCATATAATGCCTCATATGGAGCCATCTGAATGCTCGACTGGTAGCTATTATTATAAGCAAACTCCGTAAGTGGAAAGAAATGATCCCAAGAACCTCCAAAGTCTATAACACAAGCGCGGGGCATATCTTCCAATATTAGAATAGTGCGCTCTGACTGTCCGTATGTCGATGGATGAAATGTTGTACTCAACTCCACCCGCGTACCTAACTCACGCTGTACAGGCCTCCAGAAATGTGAGATAAATTGAGTACCTCGATCTGAAATAATAGACATGGGCACACCGTGAAGGCGGACAATCTCACGAATGTAAATTTCAGCTAACCTCTCTGAAGAATATGTAACTGGCACTGGAATGAAATGTGCTGACTTGGTCAACCTATCCACAATGACCTAAACTGCGTCAAATATTCTCTGAGTCTGTGGGAGACCAACAACAAAATCCATAGTGATAAGCTCTGTCACGACCCAAATTATCCCTCCGTAAGGGGTCATGATGGCACCTATCTTTACGACTAGGTAAGCCTAATATTGCAAAAAATATAAAGAAAACACAACACTTTAAAGATAAACAGTATATTATAAATAGCCAAGAGTAGCACCACTCGGCATATACAAAATAGTTTCCCAAGACCCGGAATATCACTAAGTCACAAGCTGCTATAATCTATGTAGCTCTATACAAAAGTCTGAAAATAATAAGGAAAGTCTCTAGACGAGGGAGTAGAAGGGGACTCCGAAGATCTGCGGACGCAAGCAGAAGTACCTTGAAGTCTCCTAGAATCAGCAGCACACACTAACCCCAAGGCTGATAGCTCATACCTGGATCTGCACATGAAAACATGTGCAGGAAAGGGCATGAGTACACCACAATGGTACCCAGTAAGTGCCAAGCCTAACCTCGGTTGAGTAGTGACGAGGTCAGGTCAAGGCCCTACCGGATTAAATATAATAAATTAAACAGTAAAAGATATAAGTAAAATTTACAGTAACGTAGTTAAAGAAATTCTCGAAAATTTAACAGTTAATGGAGCCCTCGGCTCAGAACAAGGTAAACACAGTGGAGGAATCTCTCGGGATACCGTCCCGTAGTTTCAAATGAATATGCAGTATAGGGGGATCTCCTGGAATACGTCCGTTGTCCCAAAGTAAATATGAAGTGCTGGGGGATCTCCCGGAATACGTCCGTAGTCCCAAAGTAAATATGCAGTACAGGGGGATCTCCCGGAATATGTCCGTAGTCCCAAAGTAAATATGCAGTATAGGGGGATCTCCCGGAATACGTCCGTAGTCCCAAAATAAATATGCAGTACATGGGGATCTCCCGGAATACGTTCGTAGTCCCAATTTAAATATGCAACGCAAGATGAAATGACAGGTATGACATCGAGTTATACAGTTTATACTGGACACGGATAAGGCAAATAAGGACTTAACTAAATATGACGCACAAAATGTCAATTAGGCAGTTAAAACACGTAAGCATGATTTTCTAGTCTAAACTACACAATTAAACATATTAGTACAACTTAATAAGAGAAGCAATTTATGATTTAAAAAGGTTAAACAGGATTTTTGCAACAATAGCCCGTGTACGTACTCGTCACCTCACGTACACGACGCCCACACACCAAATAATATCAAGATATCCTATGGGGGAAGTCCCCAACACAAGGTTAGGCAAGCCACTTACCTCAAATTGCTCAAATCAACTCGATATCACGTTCTTGCCACAAGTATCCTACTCCAAATGGCCCGAATATATTCAAAACAGTAAACTACCATCAATACACGCTAATGGAATGAATCCCACAAGAAAAACTATAAAATTAGGCCAAAACCCGAAATTGGCTTAAACTCGACCCCCGGGCCCACGTCTCGAAACCCAAAAAAATTCACGAAACTAGAAAGCTCATTCACTCACGAGTCTAACTATATCAAATTTACTAAAATCTGACACCAAATGGTCCTCTAATCCACAATTCAAACTTCCAAATCCCTAGCCTCCAACTTCCAATTTCCACCTTAAATACACATTAACTAGGTGGGAAAACACATGGCAAGATTATTGACCCAAAATAAGCACAAGGAACTTACCTCAAGAAATACCTCGAAAATGCTCTCAAAAATCGCTCTAACCCGAGTTTGCAAAGCCAAAAATAATAAAAATCGCCAAGCCCTTCGGTTTTAATAACTACCCAGGTATTTCCGCACCTGCGGAACCTGGGCTCGCACCTGCGGGTGCGCTTGTGCGTAAAATGTGCGCATATGTGCAACTCACTTGCCCCATCTGCCTTCGCACCCGCGACGAAAGGGCCGCACCTGTGCACTCGCGCTTGCGGACGTCCCTTCCGCTTCTAGGCATCTTGCGCATTTGCGGGCATCACAAAAGCGGAACTTCCTCGCACCTGCGACCCCAGGCCAACTCTCGACTTCTCGCATCTGTGCCTATATCTTCGCATGTGCGGCTCACGCACCTGTGGTCTATTTTCTGCAGGTGCAAAACATTAGAACCAGCAAAGGCACCAGATTTTCCTAAGTCCAAATTTCTTCCCGTTAAGCATCTGAAACACACCCGAGGCCCCCGGGACCTCAACAAAACATGGCAACCAATCCTAATACACCATACGAACTTAGTAAAGCCTTCAAACCACATCGAACAACAAGAAAATCATGAATTAAGCACGGATTCAAGCCTAAGAATTTAAATTTTTCCAAATGCTACAAACGAAGCCGAACCACATCAAATCTAGTCCGAATGACCTCAAAATTTACACACATGTCACAAATGAACTACGAACCTACAACCACTCTCGAAATTCCATTCCGACCTCAATATCAAAATTTCCATTATCGGCCGAAATCGCCGAAAAACTAACTTTCGCCAATTCAAGCCTAAATCTACTACAGACCTCCAAAATACATGCTGGACGCGCTCCGAACCCCAAAATCACTCAACAGAGCTAACGGAGTCGACAAAATTCCATTCCGGATCCATCTTCACACAGTTCTGACTACGATCCAAACTCTAAGGCTTAAACTCACAACTAGGGACTAAGTGTCCCTAAACTCCCCGAATTCCATAACCAAACACTCCAGCAAATCCCAAAAGCAGAAACAAATATGGGGAAAGCAGATATTAGGGGATCGGGGCTCAAATTCTCAAAACGACCGGCCGGGTCGTTACATCTCCCCCATCTTAAAACAATCGTTTGTCCTCGAACGAGTATAAAGACATACCTGAAACTATGAAAAGATGAGGGTACTGGCTGCGCATATCCTGCTCGATCTACCAAGTCGCCTCCTCGACCGGCTGACCCCTCCACTGGACCTTTACTGAAGCAATATTCTTTGACCTGAGCTTTCTGACCTGCCTTTCCAAAATGGCTACTGGCTCCTCAACATAAGATAGATCTTTGTCCAACTGGACTGAGCTGAAATCCAATACATGAGTCGGATCACCGTGATACTTCCGGAGCATAGACACGTGGAATACCGGGTGAACTCCTGCTAGGCTGGGAGGCAAGGAAAGCTCATAAGCAACCTCCCCAACCCGGCGTAATATCTCAAAAGTACCAATGAACCTCGGGCTCAGCTTGCCCTTCATCCCGAACCTCATGACACCCTTCATAGGCGATACCCGAAGCAAGACCCGCTCACCCACCATAAATGCCAAATCACAAACCTTACGGTTTGCATAACTCTTCTGCCTGGAACGGGCTATGCGAAGTCTCTCCTGAATCACCTTCACTTTATCCAGGACATCCTGGACCAAATCTATACCCAACAATTGGGCTTCGCCTGGCTCAAACCATCCCACTAGGGACCGACACCGCCTACCGTACAAAGCCTTATACGATGCCATCTGAATGCTGGATTGATAACTGTTTTTGTAAGCAAACTCTGCAAGTGGAAAGTATTGGTCCCATGACCCTTCGAACTCCATCACACAGGCACAAAGCATATCCTCAAGAATCTGAATTGTGAACTCGGACTGCCCATTCTTCTGAGGGTGAAAGGTTGTGCTCAGCTCCACCCTAGTACCCAAATCCTGTTGTACGGCTCTCCAAACCGGGATGTGAACTGTGTACCTCTGTCTGAAATGATAGATACTGGAATACCATGAAGGCGGACAATCTCTCTGATATAAATCTCAGCCAATCTCTCTGAAGAGTATGTAGTCAACACCGGAATGAAATGGGCTGACTTGGTCAGCCGATCCACGATCACCCAAATAGCATCGAACTTCCTCAAAGTCCGAGGAAGTCCAACCACAAAGTCCATAGTGATTCACTCATACTTCCACTCTGGAATCTCTAACCTCTGAAGTAATCCACCCGGTCTTTGATGCTCATATTTAACATGCTGACAGTTGAGACACTTGGCCACAAACCCAACTATATCCCTTTCTATTCTTCTCCACCAATAGTGTTGCCTCAAGTCCTGGTACATCTTCGCGGCACCCGGATGAATGGAGTACCGCGAGCTATGGGCCTCCTCAAGAATCAACTCCCGAAGCCCATCTATATTGGGCACACAGATCCGGCCCTGCATCTCATCACACCGACATCACCAATAGTCACATCTCTGGCATCACCTCGCCGAACCTATCCTGAAGAACTAGAATATGAGGATCATCATACTGGCGCTCCCTGATATGGTCATGTAGAGAAGACCGAGCAACCACACAAGCTAATACCCTGCTAGGCTCTGAAATATCCAATCTCACGAACTGACTAGCTAAGGCCTGAACATCTAAGGCTAAGGGCCTCTCAACTACCGGAAGATATGCCAAGCTCCCCAAACTCTCTGCCCGGCGACTCAAGGCGTCAGCCACTACATTGGCCTTCCCAGGGTGGTATAATATAGTGATATCATAGTCTTTAAGTAGCTCCAACCACCTCCGCTAACGCAAATTAAGGTCCTTCTGCCTGGACAAGTACTGCAAACTCCGGTGATTAGTGTAAATCTCATAGGGAACACCATAAAAATAATGGCGCCAGATCTTCAGGGCATGAACAATAGCTGCTAACTCGAGATCATGAACTGGATAATTCTTCTCATGCACCTTCAACTGTCTAGACGCGTAGGCAATCACCCTACCGTCCTGCATCAATACCGCTCCAAGGCCAATCCTCGAGGCATCACAATAGACAGTGTAGGACCTTGAACCTGTAGGCAATACTAATATTGGGGCAGTAGTCAAAGTTGTCTTTAGATTCTGAAAGCTCTGCTCACACTCCTTGGTCCACCTGAACGGAGCACCCTTCAGGGTCAACCTGGTCATAGGTTCTGCAATGGATGAAACTCCCTCCATAAAGAGACAGTAATATCCCGCAAAACTAAGGAAACTGCGGATCTCCGTAGCTGATGATGGTCTAGGCCAACTCTGCACTGCATCCACCTTCTTCGGATCTACCTTGATCCCATCATAAGCCACTATGTGGCCCAAGAATGGCATTGAATCAAGCCTGAATTCACACTTAAGAAAATTTTGCATATAACCTTTTCTCCCTCAAAGTCTGAAGCACGGTCTTCAGGTGCTGCTCATGATTTTCCCGAGACCGGGAATATACCAGGATGTCGTCAATAAACACAATGACGAAGGAATCAAGATAAGGCCTGAATACACTATGCATCAAATGCATAAAGGCTGCTGGGGCATTGGTCAGCTCAAATGACATGACAAGAAACTCATAGTGACCATATCTGGTCCTGAAAGCAGTCTTCGGGATATTCGGCTCCCGAATCTTCAACTGATGATAGCCAGAACGCAAGTCAATCTTGGAAAACACCCTGTAACTGGTCAAATAAGTCATTAATACGAGGCAATGGGTACCTGTTCTTCACTGTAACCTTGTTCAACTGCCGATAATCAATACACATATGCATAGAACCATCCTTCTTCTTTACAAATAAGACCGGAGCACCCCAAGGTGACATACTGGGTTGAATGAAGCCCTTATCAAACAACTCCTGCAACTGCTCCTTCAACTCATTTAATTCAAGAGGAGCCATACGATATGGAGGAATAGAGATGGGCTGAGTGCCTGGCAACAAATCAATGCCAAAATCAATATCTCTGTCGGGCGGCATGCACGGAAGATCAGCTGGAAACACATCCGGGAAGTCCCTCACTACTGGAACTAACTCAACTGTAGGGGTATCAATACTGACATCTCTCACATAGGCCAAATACACATCACACCCCTTCTCAACCATTCACTGAGCCTTAAGAAATGAAATAACCCTGCGGGGAGTATACTCTAAGGTACCTCTCCACTCTAATCTCGGAAAACCTGGCATAGCCAATGTTACGGTCTTAGCGTGACAATCAAGAATAGCATAATGGGGCGACAACCAGTCCATGCCCAAGATAACATCAAAATCTACCATACTGAGTAATAACAAGTTGGCTCTGGTCTCAAAACCACTAAGAGCAATCAAACACGACCGATATACGCGGTCCACAACGAGAAAATCTCCCACAGGAGTAGATACATAAACAGGGGAACTCAAAGAATCCAGAGATATCCCCAAATGTGGAGCAAAATAAGAAGAAACATATGAGTACGTAGAGCCTGGTCAAATAATACCGATGCATCCCTATGATAGACAGGGACGATACCTGTGATGACTGAATCTGAAGCAACGGCCTCTGATCGGGCTGGAAGGGCATAGTACCTGGCCTGGCCTCCCCCTCTAGGGCGACCTTCACCTCGAGATGGATGAGGAGGTGGGGTAGCAGCCGGTGCTGGAAGAATGGCCGGAGGACCCGGTGGAGCACGTGGAGGTTGATAAGTATGTGGAGGTGCATCCCTCCTGGCTCTGGGAAACTCTCTAACCAGGTGACGAGTGTCACCACACTCAAAACAACCTCTCGGAGGATGCGGCGACTGAGAGTGACTCGGACCTGGCCTGCTGGACTGGCCGGTAATAGCACGTCGAGTATGAGCCATACTGGATATTGGCAGTGCATAATAGGGCTCTTGAGGTCTAGGAGGAGCTGGGACACCGCTGGCTGCTGGAAGAGCTGAATGAACAGGGTGACTCACAAAACCCCTACCATATCGTGCTGCTGGTGCACGAGCTCCTGAATAATGACCAGTCTCTCGAGACCTCTTGGCCTCTCTCTCCTCTCTGTCCAGGGCGAACATGCCCTCCACCCTCCTGGCAATGCTCACTGCCTGCTGATAAGTGATGTCTATCTCCAACTCCCTGGCCATACTGGTCCGAATACTGGGGTGGAGTCTCTCAATGAAGTGACAAACCCTCTCTCTGACTGTAGCAACCAGAGCCGGTGCATGGCGAGCTAACCCACTGAAACGGACTGCATACTCCGACACAGTCATAGAACCCTGACGCAACTACTCGAACTCTGCACGCCAAGCATCCCTGAGGCTCTGAGGAACATACTCACGCAAGAACATCTCTGAAAACTGAGTCCAAGTGAGTGAGGTTGCCTCGTCCGGACTACTCAGCTCATAGGCATGCCACCACTGATATGCTGCTCCACTCAGCTGGAAAGCAGTGAAAGAAACCCCACTCGTCTCCATAATGCCCATAGTGCGGAGAATACGATGACACTCCTCAATAAAAACCCAGAGCATCATCTGAAGCTAGTCCGCTAAAAGTAGGTGGGTGGTACTTCTTGTACCTCTCAAGTCTGAGTTGCTCTGCCTCAGAAGCAGCTACCCTGATCTCATGCTGAACCAGAGCCACTGGGGGCATAGGAATATACTCTGGGGCCTGATCAACCTGGACCCTCTGCTCAGAGGTGTGGGCTGCGGGAGTCTGTGCCCCTCCCCCGGCCTGAGATGTAGCAAGAGCTATCGGAAATAGTCCAGCCTGAGCCAGAGTGCTGAACATGCTCAAGAACTGAGCTAAAGTCTCCTGGAGGGTTAGAGTAGCAATAGGGATCTCCGGCGCTGGCCCTCCGCTAGAGCTGTTGGGGGCTCCTCTGACGCAGCTCTCGCAGGTGCTCGGGCTGCATCGCATGGTCGTCCTCTACCCCGACCCCGGCCTCTGGCGACTCTGGCAGGGGGCTCGGGTGCCTGATCATCGGTCCTCCCGGTACGGGTCCTCACCATCTGTGAGAAAGAATAGAATAGAATCTTAGAATTTTTGGTGTCAATAACTCACACGACAAGGAAATCAAAGAAATATGATTGTTCTTAAAAGTTACATAGCCTCCCGAAGATAAGTACGGTCGTCTCCGCACCGATCCGCGAGACTCTAATAAATCGGCTTGTGACTTGCGACTCCTACGAACCTAGTGCTCTGATACCAACTTATCACGACCCAAATTATCCTTCCGTAAGGGTTCATGATGGCACCTAGTCTTTACGACTAGGTAAGCCTAATATTGCGAAAAATATAAAGAAAATACAACATTTTAAAGATAAACAGCATATTATAAATAGCCAAGAGTAGCAGCACTCAGCATATTCAAAATAGTTTCCCAACACCCAAAATATCACTAAGTCAGAAGCTGCTATAATCTATGTAGCTCTATACAAAAGTCTTAAGATAATAAAGAAAGTCTCTAGACGAGAGAGTAGAAGGGGACTCCGAAGATCTGCGGACGCAAGCAGAAGTACCTTGAAGTCTCCTAGAATCAGCAACACGCACTAACCCTGAGGCTGATAGCTCGTACCTGGATATGCACACGAAAACATGTGCAGGGAAGGGCATGAGTACACCACAATGGTACCTAGTAAGTGCCAAGCCTAACCTCGGTCGAGTAGTGACGAGGTCAGGTCAAGGCCCTACCGGAGTAAATATAATAAATTAAACAGTAAAAGATATAAGTAAAATTTACGGTAACGCAGTTAAAGAAATTCTCGAAAATTTAACAGTTAAGGGAGCCCTCGGCTCAGAACAAGGTAAACACAGTGGAGAAATCTCTCGGGATACCGTCCCGTAGAGTCAAATGAATATGCAGTGCAGGGGGATCTCCCGGAATACGTTCGTAGTCCCAAAGTAAATATGCAGTGCTGGGGGATCTCCCGGAATACGTCCGTAGTCCCAAAGTAAATATGCAGTACATGTGGATCTCTCGGAATACGTCCATAGTCCCAAAGTAAATATGCAGTATAGGGGGATCTCCTAGAATACGTCTGTAGTCAAATTTAAATATGCAACGCAAGGTGAAATGACAAGTATGACATCGAGTTATACAGTTTATACTGGACACAGATAAGGCAAATAAGGACTTAACTAAACATGACGCACAGAATGTCAATTAGGCAGTTAAAACACGTAAGCATCTTTTCTAGTCTAAACTACACAATTAAACATATTAGTACAACTTAATAAGAGAAGCAATTTATGATTTAAAAAGGTTAAACAGGATTTTTGCAACAATAGCCCGTGTACGTGCTCGTCACCTCACGTACACGGCGCCCACACACCAAATAATATCAAGATATCCTAAGGGGGAAGTCCCCAACTCAAGGTTAGGCAATCCACTTACCTCGAACTGGTCAAATCAACTCGATATCACGTCCTTGCCATGAATATCCGACACCAAATGGCCCGAATCTATTCAAAATAGTACACTACCATCAATACGCGCTAATGGAATGAATCCCACAAGAAAAACTACAAAAATTAGGCCAAAACCCGAAATTAGCTCAAACCCGGCCCCCGGGCCCACGTCTCCAAATCGACAAAATTTAAGAAACTAGAAAATGCATTCACTCACGAGTCTAACCATATCAAATTGACTAAAATCCGATACCAAATGGTCTTCCAGTCCACAATTCAAACTTCCAAATCCCTAGCCTCTAACTTCCAATTTTTACCTTAAATACACATTAACTAGGTGGGAAAACACATGGCAAGGCAAGGTTATTGACCAAAAATAAGCACAAGGAACTTACCTCAAGAAATGCCTCTAAAATGCTCTCAAAAATCGCCCTAACCTGAGTTTGCAAAGCCAAAAATGATAAAAATCGCGAAGCCCTTCGGTTTTAATCACTGCCGAGGTATTTCCGCACCTGCGGAACCTGGGCTCACACCTGCAGGTGCACTTGTGCGGAAAACGTGCGAAACTGCGCAACTCACTTGCCCCCTCTGCCTTCGCACCTGCGACGAAAGGGCCGCACTTGCGCACTCGCGCCTGCGGACGTCCCTTCCGCTTCTGCGCATCTTGAGCATTTGCGAACAGCCTTGCGCATTTGGGGGCATTGCAGATGCGGAACTTCCTCGCACCTGCAACCCCAGGCCAACTCTCGACTTCTCGCATCTGCGTTTCCATCTTCGCATGTGCGGCTCGCGCACCTACGGTCTATTTTCCGCAGGTGCGAAACACTAGAACCAGCAAAGGCAGATTTCCCTAAGTCCAAATTTCTTCCCGTTAAGCATCTGAAACACACCCGAGGCCCCCGGGACCTCAACCAAACATGCCGACCAATCCTAAAACACCATGCGAACTTAGTCGATCCTTCAAACCACATCGAACAACACAAAAGTCATGAATTAAGCACGAATTCAAGTCTAAGAATTTAAAATTTTCCAAATGCTACAAACGACGCCGAACCACATCAAATCTAGTCCTAATGACCTCAAAATTTACACACAGGTCACAAATGACACTACGAAGCTACAGCCACTTTTGGAATTCCATTCCGAGCTTGATATCAAAATTTCCATTATCAGCCGAAATTGCCGAAAAACTAACTTTCGCCATTTCAAGCCTAAATCTACTACAGACCTCCAAAACACATTCCAGACACGCTCCTAACCCTAAAATCACTCAACGGAGCTAACGGAGTCTACTGAATTCCATTCCGGATCCGTCTTCACACAGTTCCGTCTACGGTCCAAACTTTAAGGCTTAAACTCACAACTAGGGATTAAGTGTCCCAAAACTCCCCGAATTTCATAACCAAACACTCCCGCAAATCCCAAAGCAGAAATAAATATGGGGAAAGCAGATATTAGGGGATCGAGGCTCAAATTCTTAAAACGACCGGCCGGGTCGTTACACGCTCCCACTTCCACTCAGGAATTTCTAACTTCTACAGCAAACCACTAGGTCTCTGATGCTCGTACTTAACTTGCTGACAATTCAGACACCGAGCTACATGTGCAACTATATCCTTTTTCATTCTCCTCCACCAATAATGTTGCCGCAAATCTTGATATATTTTGGCGGTACCTGGATGAATAGAATACCTGAAACTGTGTGCTTCTTCAAGAATTAATTCACGAAGGCCATCCACATTAGGCACAAAAATACGACCCTGCATTCGCAGAACCCCATCTTCCCCCACAACAAACAGTTTGGCATCACCGTGCCTCACCGTGTCCTTAAGGACAAGTAAATGAGGATCATCATACTGCTTCTCTCTGATGTGCTCATATAAAGAGGACCGAACGACTGTGCAAGCTAGAACCCGACTGGGTTCCAAAACATCTAACCTCACGAACTGATTAGCCAAAGTCTGAACATCTGCAGCTAATGGCATCTCACCAATCGGAATATATGCAAGACTGCCCATACTCACAGCCTTTCTACTCAAAGCATCGGCCACCACATTGGCCTTTCCGGGGTGATATAAAATGGTGATATCATAGTCTTTCAACAACTCTAACCATCTTCTCTGCCTCAAATTAAGATCCTTTTGTTTGAACAGATACTGAAGGCTACGATGATCAGTAAATACCTCACACGAGATACCGTAGAGGTAATGCCTCTAAATCTTCAGCGCGTGAACAATGGCTACCAATTCTAAGTCATGAACAGGATAATTCTTCTCGTGAACTTTCAACTGCCGCAACACATATGCAATTACCTTGCCATCTTGCATTAATACTGTACCAAGCCCAATGTGATATGCGTCATAATATACCGTATACGATCCTGAACCTGTGGGTAATACCAACACTGGCGCCGTAGTCAAAGCGATCTTGAGCTTCTGAAAGCTCGACTCACACTCGTCTGACCATCTGAATGGGACACCTTTCTGGGTCAATCTGGTCAATGGGCTTACTATAGATGAAAACCTTTCCACGAACCGACAATAATAAACTGCTAAACCCAGGAAACTCTAGATCTCTGTAACTGAAGTAGGTCTAGGCCAATTCTGAATAGCCTCAATCTTCTTAGGATCCACCTTTATGACTTCTTCCGATACAACATTCCCCAAAAGGCAACTAAGTCTAACCAAAACTCACATTTTGAAAACTTGGCATATAACTGATTATTCTTCAAGGTGTGAAGCACACTTCGAAGATGCTGCTCATGTTCCTCTCGACTGCTGGAGTAAATTAAGATATCATCAATGAATACAACCACAAAAGAATCCAGATAAGGCTTGAACACCCGATTCATCAAATCCATAAATGCTGCTGGGGCATTTGTCAACCCAAATGACATCACTAGGAATTCATAATGCCCATACCGAGTTCGAAAAGTTGTTGTAGGTATATCAGATGCCCTAATCTTCAATTGATGGTAACCAGACCTCAAATCGATCTTCGAAAATACCTTGGCACCCTGAAGCTGATCAAATAAGTCATCAATTCTTGGCAGCGAATATTTGTTTTTGATAGTGGCCTTGTTCAACTGCCGATAATCTATACATATCCGCATAGAGCCATCTTTCTTCTTTACAAATAATACTGGTGCACCCCAGGGCGAGACACTGGGTCTAATGAATCCCTGATCAAGCAAGTCTTGTAACTGCTCTTTCAATTCTTTCAACTCTGGCGGGGCCATACGGTATGGTGGAATAGAAATGGGCTGAGTGCCTGGAGCCAAATCAATACAGAAGTCAATATCTCTATCGGGTGGCATCCCCGGCAAATTTGCAGGAAATACTTCTGAAAATTCACGAACAACTGGTACTGAGTCCATAGAAGGAGCATCCGCACTGGAATCGCGAATATAAGCCAAATAGGCTAGACACCCTTTCTCTACCATACGCCGAGCTTTCATATAAGAAATAACCCTACTGGCAGAATGACCAGGAGTTCCTTTCCACTCTAACCGAGGTAACCCTGGCATAGCTAGGGTCACTGTCTTGGCATGACAATCCAATCCAATATAGCATGATAAGGGGACAACAAATCCATACCCAAGATGACATCAAAATCTACCATATCAAGAAATAGAAGATCCACACTAGTCTCAAGATTATCAATAGTAACCACACACGAACGATAGACATGATCTACTACAACAGCGTCTCCCACCGGTGTAGATACACACACAGAAGCACTCAGAGAATCACAAGGCACAACCAAATATGAAGCAAAATAGGAGGACACATAGGAATAAGTAGATCCTGGATCAAATAGAACTGAAGCATCTCTATGTCAAACTGGAATAATACCTGTGATCACAACATAAGATGAATCGGCCTCAGGCCTAGCTGGAAAAGCATAAAATCGGGGCTAGGCCCCACCACTCTGAACTGCATCCCTGGGACGGCCTCTGACTGGCTGGCCTCCACCTCTAACGATCTGACCTCCACCTCTAATGGACTAACCTCCACCTCTAATAGCCTGACCTCCACCTCTAGCTACCTGACCCTTACCTCTAGCTGGCTAAGCAGGCGGTGAAGCAACCGGTGCTGGTATGATGACACGAGAATCTTGCCGAGATCTGTTACTCGCCAATCTAGGGCAATACCTCCTGATGTGACCAATGTACCCACACTCATAACACCCATCCTGATGCCGTGGCTGCTGAAGCTGACCCAAATGGGCCGGATAACCGCTGTAGTAACTCTGTAGTGGTGATGCACATATAGGAGCTGAATGTGCACTGAATGTTGGCTGCCCAAAGTAAGGCATAATAGGACCGTGACTCCCTAAAGCACCGGGAGATACATGAAGTGATGAATGAAACGGTTAAGAGGATGTACCCTACCAAAATTACCTCTGCCTCCAGATGAGGTACCACTGAAACCACCGAACTGATGAGGCCTCTTATCGGACCTCTGCCCTCTCTCCTGTGAAAGAACCATCTCGATCCTCCTTGCGACATTAGCAGTCGCCTGAAAAGAAATCGCATTTCCGGTCTCCTTGGCCATCTGAAGTCTGATAGGGTGAGTGAGTCCCTCAATAAACCTCCTCACTCTCTCTCCCTCTATAGGTAGTAAAAGAAGAACATGACGGGCCAAATCTAGAAAACGGGACTCATACTGAGTAACGGTTATACTGCCCTGCTGTAGATGCTCAAATTGCTTGCGGAATTCCTCTCTCAGTGTGATAGGGAGGAACTTTTCCAGAAATAGCTGAGAGAACTGCTCCCATATAAGTGCAGGCGATCCGACTAGTCGGGTCAATGTATAATCTCTCCACCACCTCTTGGCGGAACCCGTCATCTGAAATACAAAAAAATCAACCCCATTGGTCTCACCTATACCCATGTTCCGCAGCACCTCATGGCAGTGTTCAAGATAATCTTGTGGGTCCTCAGAAGGTGTACCACTTAAGTGAACTGGAAAGAGCTTGGTAAACTTATCCAGTCTCAATAAGGCCTTAAAATACATGGCGGGCCTATCACCGATCTGTGCTGCAACAACTGGCTGAACTACCCCAACTAGAGGGGCTGCTGGAGCCTGATTCTGGGGAGTCATCTGCTCCAGAACGGGAGTAGTGGGAGTTTGTGCCCCTCCCCCAACCTGTGAGACGGCTGGTGCCACTGGAAATGTACTATTCTGGGCCACGCCCTCCATAAGACTTACCAAACGAACTAGAGCGTCCTGAAGTACTGGAGTGGCTATGAATCCTTCCGGGGCCTGAACTGGTCCAACTGGTACATTCTAAACTAGAACCTCCTCCTGAAGGTCCACCTGAGGTTCTACAACAGGTGCAGCTGCTCGAGCTCTGGACTGAGCTCTACCTCAGCCTCTGCCTCGGCCTCTAGCACGACCTCGACCTCGACCTATACCCCTGGCATAGTTGCCACCGAGGGTTCTAGTCCCTGTCCATCGGTAGAGGTATTACGTGTTCTCACCATCTGCGAGAGAATAAGAGTAGAATGGTTCAATCATCGATGATAGGAATAAAATCGCACGACAGAATAAGAAAGAAGTGATATTGTTACTAAACTTCATAGCCTCTGAGAGATAAGTACAGACGTCTCCGTACCGATCCTTCAGAGTCTATTAAGCTTGCTCGTGACTCGTGAGACCTATGTAACCTAGTGCTCTGATACCAACTGTCATGATCCGAAATTCCCACCTTCGGACCGTGATGGCGCCTAACATTTCACTTGCTAGGTAAGCCAACGTTAGAATAATATTATCCATTTTTAAAATAATTTTAAATTTATTAATAACAAGGAAAAAAAATACGGAAGCAAAGTTTGAAATATAGTGAAATAATCCATAAAAATAACGGTGTCTAATTACCATCCCAGAATTAGTATCAAAAGTGCACGAACTTCTAGAATAAATACAAATAAAGGTCTGAATAAAATAAAATTGTCTGAAAATAAACACACAACAAAAGTAAAATAGACGGGGACTTCAGAACTGTGGACGCCATGCAGTTATACCTCAAGTCTCCTCTGGTAGCTGAAATCCGAGCAAGTCTATGGTACGCCGCTGGGACTAACTCCAAAATCTGCACAAGAAGTGGAGAGTGTAGTATCAGTACAACTGACCCCATGTGCTGGTAAGTGCTGAGCCTAACCTCCACGAAGTAGTGACGAGGCTAAGGCGGTTCACTTACATTAACCTGTACGCAATATTAATAACAACAACAAATAATAGAAATAAATCAGGTAACTCATTTATAATAATTGAAACCAACCCAGCAGTCATAATCCATTATTATTTCAACCAATTCTGTTGCAGCGTGCAACCCGCTCTCACAATATATTCACATTCAATTCTGTTGCAACGTGCAACCCGCTCTCCCAATATTTTTCTTTTAATCAAGTCTGTCATATATTTATTTCAATCAAGTATATATATAGACTTTTAAATAAGTCTGTTGCGGTGTGCAATCCGATCCCCCAATATTGACTTTTCAATAAGTCTATTGCGTCGTGCAATCCGATTCCCCAATATTGACTTTTAATAAGTCTGTTGCGGCGAGCAACCCGATCCTCCAATATTTACTTTTAATAAGTCTGTTGCGGCGTGCAACCCGATCCTCCAAAATATCCATTTCAATCAATTCTTATAGAAGAAATTTCCCCAATAAATGCAACGATTAACATAAAATTATAAGACAACAAGCATACAACAATTATGATTTAATTATGAAACAAACAATGACAAATAGCAAATTATTATAGAAATCAGGGAGAAAATAGGCAGTTTAATATTTAATATGCTAAATGTCAAATAACAATTAAAACACATAATTCAAATAGCATGTAACAATTAATGCGGAATTCAAGAATTAATATTTGACAAAGAATAGGAGAGAAACAATTAATATAATAATTAATTCATGATTTAAAATGATTTATGATTTTTCAAGTAAGCAGGCAAACAATTAATTTGACGACGTATAGACACTCGTCACCTCGCCTATACGTCATTCACATGCAATACGAATATACTCAATACGAATCATAGGATTTAATTCCATATGAATTTACTCAATATTTCCGATAAAAATTTGAAATTCATTAAAATATTCGGCAGTGGGACCCACATCTCAAATCTCGAAAAAACTTACGAAATCCGAACACCCATTTTGAGACAATTTCAACCATACAAAATTTGTCCAATTCCGATATCAAATGAACCTTCAAATCTTAACTTTTCGTTTTTGAAAGATTTTATAAAAAGTCCAATTTTTTCCATCTAAATCCGAAATAAATGTGAATATAGACATGAATTTGTGAAATATAATCACTTTTGGTTAAAGAACACTTACCCAATTCAAAGTCATGAAAATCCCCCTTGAAATCGCCCAAATCCGAGACTTAAAACTCAAAAATAAGTAAAAATGGCTAATACCCGATTTTATGCAGTCTGCCCAGCATTTTTGCATCTGCGGGCTATATTTTCGCACCTGTGGTCACGCATTTGCGAGAAAAATCTTGCATTTGCGAAGTAGGGCTTCCAGGCGAGGTTCCGCATCTGCAGACATTTCTATCGCACCTGCGACGTCGTAGAAGCGAGTAAACAACCGCAGAAGCGGTCTCTTCCGCATAAGCGATTTAGCCTTCGCAGAAGCGCTCGCGCATTTGCGCCCCATTTCTCCGCAGAAGCGACCCAACTGGCCAGTGCCAAGGTCGCAGAAGAGACCAGCTTCTCGCAGATGCGGTTGCGCACCTGCGATCACCATTGCGCAGGTGCGATTACACCAGGTTCTGCCAAGAACCTGTTGCTTTCAACATGCTCTAAACAATCCAAATTTCGTCCGAAACTCACCCGAGCCCCTCGGGACCTTATCCAAATATCCCTACAAGTCCCGTAATATAATACGGACTTACTCGGGGTCTCAAATCACATCAAATAATATCAAAATTGTAATTCACACCTCGATTCGCACTTTGAGTTTTTCAACTTTTCAATTTGCAAACCTTGTGCCAAAACATACTAAATGAATCTGGAATGACTTCAAATTTGGCACACAAGTCATAAATGACATAATGGAGCTGTTCAAATTTTCAGAATAGGATTCCGGCTCCGATATCAAAAAGTCAACCCCGTGATCAAACTTGGAATCTTTAGCCTTTATATTGCTAGTTCCGTTAAATGGTCATAACTTGAGTTAGGGACCACTAAATTAAATTTCGGGCATACGCCCAAGTCCCAAATCACGATACGGAGCTATAAAAACTGTCAAAATACCGATCTGGGTCCGTTTGCTAAAAACGTTGAGCAAAGTCAACTCAGTTGAGTTTTAAAGCTCTATTTCATACTTTAACCCATTTTTCACATGAAAACTTTTCGAAAAATTCTATGGACTGTACACGCAAGTCGAGAAGTGATAAATGGTGCCTTTTTGAGGTCTTAGAATACATAATTACTTATTAAATTTAAAGATGATATTTTTGGGTTATCACATAGAAGCTTGTGACTTATTTCTACCGGATTTTGGGAGTTGTAACTATTTTGAATCGCGGTTTGATTTATTTTATATGTTGAGAATTGAGTTTCAGTTTTGTATTATGCTATTCTGTAAAAATTGTTAGGCTTGCCTAGTCTTAGAGATTAGGTGTCATCGCGACATCCTACGGAGGAAAATTTGGGGTCATGACAATACCTTACCCCTACCTTATGAAGATAGAGAGACTGTTTCCGGTAGACCCTCGACTCAAGAATTGACGTAACTTAACCAGTTGTATCAAATTAATTAACATCAGCTTCAAAACTAAATATTTAATAGAAAAACTTACTAATGATGCACTATCTATATATCATATCTTGATTGTTTCATTCCACAAACACTGCAAGATTGGCTTTCTAGCTTCTTTTTTCTCCTTTTTTGTTTGTAAGTGATTGGAGCAATGTATAACAAGACTATGTTAATTGTTTCATTCATCATGTAGACAGAATTGTTGCCACTATATATGGGAGTTGGGATGGCCAAACAACGTCTCTATTCTTTGCAAATAGAGATGGAATCATAAAAGTTTGTTCAACTTAACAATAACATGATTTAGATAATTGTTACATATTGTATTGTATTCTATTTTTACTTTAAATACAATATTTATTTTGATTGTTACTTAATTTTTATTGTATTATATTATTAAATCCGTTGTTACGTAACAACGAAAAGTGCTACTTTATGTAACTACTGATTTGGTGTGGTCACGTTGTTACCTTATTTTTCTCTCATATTGTGCTTGCTTATTATTAAATAATCATATTTTATCCTTTACCCTACCTTTTTATATAATAATTCTACCTCCCACCTTACTTTTATTTTTTGTAATATTGCATATTTATTCTTCGTATTGTTGGTGCATAATATTATGAAGTGATGACAAACAATACAATCTATCCAAACATTATATACATTACAATACTATACAATACGATACTAGATATTATGAAACGATACATAACAATCATCCAAACAAGCTATAAAGAGAGATTGTAGTAGAGCAACATTAAGGATTCTCCAGGTACAAAGAGTAGATGAAATACTACTATATCCTTTAGTCATGTTGAGCTGCAAAACTAAGTTGCAAAGCTAATTTCCTAAACATCCATTCCACAATAACTTAAGTCATACCTTGAAGACTAATACGAATGGGGGTATCTTTGTCCAATTTTATGAAAACAAGAGAGACACATTTGAAGTACGTGTTGCTAAGTTTTTCCATAGACGGGTGTTTTAATATGCTAAATTAGCTATATAATGCCTTGAAAGGGCGGATGTAAAGGCTTAAAAATATGGGTTCAGCATAACTCAATTGCTTCAGCCGAAGCCTCTATATTTATTAAAAGATCCACTAAAATATGTAGAAAAATTAAATTTAGTGTCACACCGCAAACTCGGAAAGCGCGACCGGCGCTCAACCGAGTGAACCCGACCGAGCAAGCGTATCAGATTTCCTTCTACCCAAACTCATCCATAAATAAGGATAATACATAATTTTGTTAATTAGACAGTAGAGAGATCATGTACACAATACTAAATCGTTTCATTTGTTACCTCATTTAATAATTCTCAAAATAAATAAACACACACACACACTTTCATGGTTCAAAGTGGAACGAGTGATTTAATCATATCACAACTTGTTTAACATTTCCAACACCCATATACAACCCATACTTATTCTACGGAGCCTCTAGGAATACCAAAAGTACAATGATATTGTTGGCAACAAGGCTCCGACTATACCTCAAAATACGATAACTCATACGAAACAAAAGATGCACAACTCCGGAATGAGATGGGGCTCTCCAAGTCAGCTGGGAGAGCACTGCTATCACTGGTCAGTATCCTCCGTTGTGGAACCACCTGCTTCAATTAAAGATGCAATGCCCCCAGCAAAAGGTATGTTAGTACATGTCGAATAGTACTAGTATGAAAACCAAACACCAATTTAAGAACTCGAAAATACAATATGAACATGATGAACCAGGGCGACAATAGAATAACATAGGCAGCCGGTTAAACCAAATCAAGCTTATCAAGAGCTGCCATTAACATTTATAGAATTCAAGATGAGATCCTCTATAACCATTTTCACACAAAGCGGTCCCGCCGCCTCACCCCAATATATGCGGGTGGAGGTGTAAACACAATACCAAAACTCTATTCAAGCGGCCCCTCCGCCTCACCCCATTATATGCGGGTGGAGATGTAAACAAAATACCCATTTTCATACAAAGCGGCCCCACTGCCTCACCCCAATATATGCGGGTGCAAATGCATCAACAATACCAATACATATACAAAGAGGCCATGCCGCCTCATCCTAATATATATATATGTGGGTGGTGGTACAACAACAATACCAAAATCATACACAAAACGGCCCTCCTTCTCACCCCAATATATGTGAGTGGAGGTGTAACCCCAATCACATTCTCTATACAATTTGGCATAATAATTTTTCACATAAATCACGACTTGGAATCATAACACGTAGATACACAATTCATAATTTGGAACACACCCTCAATTTATAATACAATATCATGAGAGCATTTGAAACACAAATTAAACATATATCTTTGTCACAAAACTTATTCGGAATACTCAACTTGTAATAAATATCTTGGAACTTACAAAGATATTGGGGTTCCAATTCTTAACGAAGAGTTTAGCCAGCATACCTCAATTGAGATTCTTTTAAACTTTAAAACATTTCAGAATTCTTAACACTTCGATCTTTTTTAGAAATATAGCAAGTTGGACCAAAATTAGGAAGATGGTCATAATTCTAGCTCATTTGAGCACATTATCAAATACTAGGTGTGCATTAATATTTTTAAGGCCCTTTTTGTGAAGGATTCCATCATCCCACAACCAACTCTTTACCATTTTTAGCTCACAATCTTCCTACACCCTTGATAACTCATGCATGAAAAATAAACAACTCTCATACCCAAGAATTGTCTTGCTAATTACTCATTCTTAGATAAATTGCGAAATTAAGGGCTAGGGTGTAAAGTCTTACCTTCTAGGATGAAGACCTTGTTAATCTTCCAAGATTTAAGCAAGACTTGATGAATAAATTATTGAAAAACTCTCTCCCACTCTAGGGCACTCTCTCACCCTCAAAATATCAGATTTTTGCTCAAAATATAGTCCCTTACGTATATATATAACGAAGTAGGGTCGGGTTATAAAAAAGCCTAAAAATGAAGCCTCGGAATAGGATATGCGGTCTCATATGCGACCGCATAATGGATATGTGGTCTGCATATCGGCCGTACAATTTGGTGCCAAAAACTGAAAAATAATCTGCCTGGGTCTGCGGTCATTATGCGGCCCGCAGACCTGTTCTGCGGTCGCATAATGCGCCGCAAAACCTCCCTCCGAAAAATCTCAAAGACGGATATGCGATCAAAGTGCGGCCAGTGAAATGGTTTTGCGATCGCATAATGGGCCACGAAAATGACATAAAAATGGCTCAAAAGACTGTCTCACTCTGCGACCATTATGCGGTCCGCAGAGTGATTTTGCGGCCGCATAGTGGGCCGCAGAAGTGCATTTCTATGCCTACCCCGACATCACGGAACCCCGATTTTTAGAAAAAATTTCACGGGACCTTACATTTAGAATACACTTATTAGTACTTGAAGTCGTTATCCTAAATTCAGAACTCATAAAGTTTAAATCTTAGATTCGTCTGTGATTCTAATCTTTTTTATTTTAATGTACCCTACTATTTTTCTAGTTGTTAGTGAGGTGATTGTCTATGTTCGATTGTGCAACTGCAGCCAGCACATTTCTCATGTGGTTGTGGTGGGATAAATAAGATCTCTACACCCTTAATCTAAGGTTTCATATTCGAATCCTTGTGAATAATTATTTTTAGTAGGGAGCTCGTCCCCTTTAATGGGTCCTACGTGGTGTGAATCCGTTTTAGTAGAGTCCTAATGCAAATATCAAATATCGAGAAACCGAAAAAAGGACTTCAAGCTAGTAGGGGTGTACAAATAAAACCGACAAACTGCACCAACCCGATAATCCGAGTCAAATCGAGAAACAAAACCCGACTATGATTTGGTGTTGGAAAAGAAACCATATTTGGGTTGGTTTGGTTTTAACTAAAAAAAAATTAAACCGAAACCAAACCAACCCGGCATTATATGTATATAAGTTTTAAATATATTTAATACATAAAAATACTTATAGTAGTGTAGTTTATAAATATTTCTTAAACTTTTTCATAGTTTTAGCTTTTAACGTATTATTTCAAGTTTGGGCTTATTGTCACGACCCGAAATCTCACCCGTCGTGATGGCGCCTATCTCAATACTAGGCAAGCTGACAACATCAATAACCCATAATTTCTTTTAAATACGGAAAATATAATAATTAAGTTTAAGAGAAAATTTCATGAATACTGGATATAAATACACTCCCAAACCCGATGTCACTGAGTACATGGGCATCTATCCATTACAAGTCTGGAAAACACGGCCTATAATAGTCTGAGATCAAATACAGCAAACAAGGATATAGGGAAAGAGAGACAAGATCTTCAAAACACGGCAGCTACCTTTGAATCTCAGGAAAATTAATTGTGTTAAAGAATCAACACTCACTGTGTTCGGAATTACCTGAATCTGCATACGAAGTGCAAGGTGTAGTATGAGTACAACCAACTCAGTAAGTAACAATAATAAATAAGAACTGAAAGTAGTGACGAGCTTCACAGCTAAGTCCAAATACAGTAATTTTTAATATAAAAGGGTAGGCATGCTCTCAAGTTCAACATTTAAAATTCCACAGTAATTTCATATCAACTTCAAATGAAACAAAAGATAATGTCTTTCAGAAATTTCCAAAACAGTAATATATGACAGCTGAAATGCAGCAATAATGAAATCAACGCATCCTCTCAGAGTAACAGTCACTCAGTCCTCCAATTCACGCCAACCTCATAGTCACTCTTTCCTCACAATCACTTATTCCTATAAATTACTCGGCACCCGCACTCAGTAGGTACATACGCTCACTGGGGGTGTGTACAGATTCCGGAGGGGCTCCTTCAGCCCAAGCATTATAATAAGCCAATCATGGCATAAATTAATGAAACATGCTGCGGCTTGTAGCCCGATCCCATAAATATCCTCACAATTAGGCCCTCGGCCTCACTCAGTCATCAACCTCTCCAGTCTCTCGGGCTCTCAGAAATCATGATAAGCATCCCAACATCAATGATATGATGCATCAATAATGAATATGAGAGACTAATATGTAATATGCGAGTAAAAATCGTGACTGAGTATGAAACATCAATTTAGCAGATAATTCAACATGCACACGACCTTTATGGATCCCAACAGTGTCAACACATAGTTTAAACGTGATTTATAGAATAATTTATCTAAATACGTGGAAAAATATACGGATGTCAATAGATTATTCAACTACACAGTTCCATGGAATTGACCAAGTCGTAATTCCTATGGTGCACGCCCAAACACCCGTCACCTAAAATATTTGTCACCTCAAAACCAATCACACAACACATAATCCGGGGTTTCATACCCTCAGGACCAAATTTAGAACTGTTACTTACCTCAAACCGTGTAATTTTTTATTCTGCAATGCCTTTGCCTCGCGAATCGACCTCCAAATGTCTCGAATCTAGCCACAAATAATCCGATTCAGTCAATAAAAATTATAGGAATTAATTCCATATGAAAATATAAATTTTCAATCAAAGTCCGAAATTTTATCCAAAAATTATTTGTGGGGCCCACGTCTCGGAACACGACAAAATTTACAAAATCCGAAAGCCCATTCAACCACAAGTCTAACCATACCAATTTTACCTAATTCCGACATCAACTCGACCCTCAAATCTTCAAATTAAACCAAAGGGGTTTTCTAAACTTTCCAACTTAATTCACCCATTAAATGTTAAAAATAACAATGAATTCTGGTAATTTGACCAATAATGAGTTAAGAATACTTACCCCATTATTTTCCTTGAAAATCTCCCAAAAATCGTTCCCGAGCTGCAATCCGTCAAAAATAAAAAATGGGACGAAGTCCCATTTTCAGAACTTAAATATTCTGTCCAGGCATTCCTTCTCCGCGAACGCGACAGGTCCCTCGCGTTCGCGAAGCACAAAATTGTGTTGTCCAAACATTGCCCTTTGCGAACGCGAGTCACAGCTCGCGAACGCGATATTTTATCGGGCAAACCTTCGCGAACGCGAAGGCAAAATCCTCACCAGCTATTTTCCCTTTCACGAACGCGATACCCAATCGCGAACGCATTGAACAACCTCGTTTGCCCCTAGCTCCTCTTCGCGAACGCGAGACCCCATTCGTGAACGCGAAGAGCAAATCTTATCTGCCTCAAGTTCCCCTTCATGAACGTGAGAACCCACTTGCGAACGCGAAGAAGGAAACCAGACACATGCATCAGAAAATTCCAGCCAAGTTCCAAGTTCAAAATTCATTTTGTTAACCATCCGAAACTCACCCGAGGCCCCCGGGACCTCAAACAAACATACCATCAAGTCCCAAAATATTATACGAACTTAGTCGAACGCTCAAATCACCTCAAACAATACTAAAACCACGAATCATACCCCCAATTCAAGTTTAATGAAACTGAAAACTTTCAACTTCTATATTCAACGTCGAAACCTATCAAATCAAATCCGATTGACCTCAAATTTTGCACACAAGTCATAAATGACATAAAGAACCTGTTTTAATTACCAGAATCGAATTTTGACCCCGATATAAAAAATGTCAACTCCCCGGTCAAACATCCCAAAAATTCAACTTCCGTCATTTCAAGCCTAATTCCACTACAGACCTCCAAATCACAATCCGGACATGCTCCTAAGTCCGAAATTACCCAACGGAGCTAACATAACCATCAAATTCAAATCCGGGGTTGTTTACACATAAATCAACATCCGATCAATTTTTTCAACTTAAGTTTTCAATTATGAGACTAAGTGTGTCAATTCACTCCGAAATCCTTCTAAACCCGAACCAACTAACCTGGTAAGTCATAAGACAATTATAAAGCATAAATTGAGCAGTAAATGGGGGAACGGGGTTATAATACTCAAAACGACCGGCTGGGTCGTTACACTTATAATTTTGGATGCTCCAATAAGTTTTTATAATCCATAAATGTTAGTAAATCAAATAAATCCTAAATGAAAGCAAATCACTACTAATGCTAATAAAAGGCATTCAATTCAATTGTACTATGCATGAAAATAATGTTAGATATCTATTTTTTAGTTTTTCCATGGTATAGATAAAATGTATAACTTATTTTTCTTTTAGTGGTTGGTCATGTAAATAATAGTACTTATTAGTCATAATTTTAAATTATGGTTGTTTTCATTATGACTTATTAATAATATTTATTTTATGCGATTTTATTATCTTTATTGTTGAATATTTTAGTACAATGTCCTGACTCATCTCATATTTATGTTATTTTATTGAAAAATACCTTATATGGTTCTGTTTTACTACGATTAAAGAAATATTTAGAGCACAAATTTTATGTTTTGTGCTATGAATACTTTATAATAAAAAAAAACTCCGAAAAACCCCAAAACTCGAAAAATCCGAAAAAATTCGAGATTAAAAAAATTCGACTTTTATTGGTTTGGTATTTAGGTTTAATAACCCGATACAATTAATTTAATTTAGTAATTAAAAAATCCAAACTAACCCGACCCATGTACACCCCTACAAGTTAGTATAGAATGCAAGTTTGTCCATTGCTTTAATTTAGGGAGGGGACTGCAGCTGCTAATTTTCTAGCAAAGGACGGAATTGCTGGAATTTCAGTGAAACTTAACTTATATACATTGAAAGTGTTATCTTTGTATACTGTTTGTGTATTTGAGTTCTAATAAAAATTGTTACCAAAAATAAAGAAGAAAAACACTTTATATAAAACATTATGTCCATAATAACATGTCTTACCTAGAGAGAGAGAATGTAAACATTAAAACATAAAAGGAGTCACAACAACATAAAACATTTTTTTTTCATTGGTGTCCGATATCCAATTCCATTAACATCGCGAAGTCTCATGTCGAGGGGTAAAACACTCCCTTATAAAGACGACATTATACCCAGCTGAGTTCAAATTTCAGACTCTAATTAAATATGAAGTAATATTTACTACTCTACGCAACTATTGTTGGTAACATAAAATATCAAACCAGTCATTTGGAGGCCTAAATTAAGCAATGAAGTGTATCGGAGGTTGACCCTACTGAAGTTCTTGGAAGATGCATTTACTCATTAGTTGGATACTTAACATGCATGTTCGACTGATAAATAATTCGAAAGAGTTGAGTATTTTATGTAGCAAAATTAATTAATACAAATAAGTCATGCAAATTAATGTCCACATGGTATAGTAGTACAAAGAAAGTTAAATATCCCAACTTTAGATCGTTATAATATGCACATAATAGAAAATAAGGAAAATCATGGGTGCTAAATGCTAATGCCTCTAGCCTTTAGTTTATTAGTGCAATAATTTCCTTTTTCTGGGCAAGGAATAACTTTAGTGCTACAACTTTATCGATATGAAAAACACAAGATCTTAATTAAAGGCAAGCCAAGCTCTTTTAGGGATACAGAAAAAAAGGGACTCATTTTTTCTTTAAAAAAATCAATAGGCCATTGTATATGTGATAAGATGATTGTGATATCTTACTCTTGACTAGAGGCCAGGATTCGAGCCTTAAAAAGAAAGAAGCTTTTTGTAGGGACGGTTTTACCCCCTTACTACTCTCTTAGGGGACCTATACCATAGAGTTACAGATTAGTCAGGTTAGTGAGTTTTAGATATCGGGTCTCTAGAGCAAACAAAAAATAAAAGAACTTTATTTAATATATTTCACCGGTCAGTCAAAAATAATTATAGCCGCTAGTTAAATATACAAGAAAAATATTTACTGATTATGTGTAAAATATGTATATTATTGATTAATATATAAAAAATATACATTGACGACTATTATTTTGAGGAGCGACTATATTGTCTAGATTTTTCAAAATAATAAAATAAGCCATTCGAAGGAAGTATATTATTATGATTCTCACAACTTTCAAAATCTTTTCCTTAAACCCAACTCCTCTCGAGTAGTTTGTGGTCATATATATATATATATATATATATATATATATATATATATATATATATATATATATATATATATATATATGTTGGCAAAAGCAATGTAAGAAATCTATCCCGCTATTCTCTCTCTTCTAATAAACTTCACATGAACATCACATATCTGATTTTGACTATGAAATTAAATAGTAGTGTTCTAAAGTCCACTGAAAAAATCACGTCTTGGTCACTAATTAAGACGAAAATAAAATACTTTCAAGTCACTCTTTGTCCAAAACTCTAATTCCAACTTAACTAAAAATATCTACACTAATAAGTAATAATAGAAACAATATATGGACAATTAATAGTGAAGGTTAAAGCACTTTTAACGATTGAATTTGCTATCGTAATTAAAAGATAAAACGACCGGAATGATAATTAAACAAAGGAAAAATTTGATCGCGGTTGTATAACGACGGAATTTCTTGTTGTCGCTAAATGTTCTATAACAACTTAACTTTTAACGTTCTTTAGGGACCAGCGACAACTGGATTCTTTTCATCGTTATAGCGATCATATTAAGACTTTTAGCGACCAGATATCCCCTCGCTAGAGGCCTAGTTTCTTGTTGTGACATGTCAAGAGACAATTTATTTCCCGCTCTTTCTAATTCAAAAAAAAGAGGGGTGAAGCACCCGTTTGTCTCGTCCCAGCTGCATCAAAGAGTACCTATGCACTATGTTCTGGTTCACTGATAAGGAAGGAGGTTATAGATTCTAGAGGAGGTGTTTCAAAGCTGATTACCAAAAATCCTTTTAAGTTCTCAATGAAAACAATCATATTTCATCAAAAAGACAATGCCAATAAAGTTTAACTCTTCTAAAAAGAAACTTGTTCTTAAGAAGAAGATTACGAGAATCAAGCTTTAGCACATGGTAATTAAGACTAATCATATCTAGGAAAGCGTTCAATTAGACTAATTTACATCACTATCCTTTCATTTTCCTCCTTTTTAAATTGTTTCTTCAATTATAATTCTTTGGTTGTACTTTTATCACACAATAATATTTTAATTAACAAGAGTGGCACTATTAATTAATCATTATTTCAGAAACTTACATGGCGAGTTTAACGGGTCTTGCACCAGATGAGCAATCAAAACTGCAGGACCAAAACACTATATATATTAGTAGTACAAATAATACAAAAAATATCAAACTCTACTTCCCTAACTATTACATCCTTAGCCCATTTTCAGCCATGAAAATCTTGAAAATCCTTTTGGTTATTTTTTCTATACTTGGTTGTTTTTCATGGCCTAGTATGCAAAGCGATTCGGAGATATACATAGTTCAAGTTGAATCACCAGAAAGCCGAATTAGCATTCAATCAACAAGAACGAATTTGGAAAGCTGGTATAGTTCTTTCTTGCCAAAAACCATAGCAACTACTGGCTCAAATGAAGATCAACCGCGGTTGATATATTCGTATCACAATGTGATGAAAGGTTTTGCAGCTAGATTATCTGTAGAACAAGTGAAAGAAATGGAGAAGAAACCAGGCTTTATATCTGCACGGCCGCAGAGGATATTGTTTTTACACACAACACATAGTCCAAGTTTTCTTGGATTGCAACAAAACATGGGCTTGTGGAAGGATTCTAACTATGGTAAAGGTGTGATCATTGGAGTTTTGGACACTGGGATTTACCCTGACCATCCATCATTTAGCGATAAAGGAATGCCTCCTCCTCCTGCTAAATGGAAGGGCAAATGTGAATCGAATTTCACTACAAAGTGTAACAACAAGCTCATTGGTGCGAGGACTTTTGCACAAGCTAGTGAATCGCCGCTTGATGATAATGGACATGGTACACATACGGCTAGTACTATTGCTGGACGTTTTGTGGATGGTGCTAATGTGAATGGTAATGCTAATGGCACTGCAGTTGGGATTGCTCCACTTGCTCACCTCGCCATTTATAAGGTTTGCGATTCTTTTGGTTGCTCTGATAGTGACATTCTAGCTGCAATGGACGCGGCTATTGATGATGGTGTTGATATCCTGTCGCTTTCCCTTGGGGGAAGTAGTAAGGCATTCTATAATGATCCAATTGCACTTGGCGCGTATAGTGCAACACAAAGAGGTATTCTTGTAAGTTGCTCAGCCAGTAATAATGGTCCGTATGATAGCACATTATCAAATGAAGCTCCCTGGATTATGACAGTAGGCGCAAGCACTATTGACAGAAAACTTAAAGCCACTGTTAAGCTTGGAAACAGAAAAGAATTCGAGGGCGAATCAGCTTTTCATCCAAAGGGTCACAATTCAGCATTTTTCCCTTTGTTTGATCCTGCATTGAATGCAACTGATTTTGACAGCCCTTATTGCGGAACAGGTACATTGAATGACCCTGATATTAAAGGCAAAATAGTTTTGTGCATGGCGGGTGGTGGTTATAGCAGGATTGAAAAAGGACAAGCTGTAAAGGATGCGGGAGGTGTTGGCATGATTATCTTTAGTTCACCTGATGATGGTTTTACCAAGTTCGCCGATGCTCATGTCCTTCCGGCTTTGTATATTACTTACAAAGATGGAATAGAAATTCTTGACTATATGAACGCAACATCAAAACCTATTGCAAGACTTGCATTTCAAGGAACAATAATCGGAGATAAAGATGCACCAGTGGTTGCTGCATTTTCTTCTCGCGGACCAAGCTTAGCTAGTCCTGGAATCTTGAAGCCTGATATTATTGGCCCTGGTGTTAACATTCTCGCGGCTTGGCCTCCCTCTCCTGAGAACAAACCAAACATAAAACCTAACTTCTTTCTTGCATCTGGCACATCTATGTCTTGTCCTCACCTCAGTGGAGTTGCAGCATTGCTGAAAAGCGCGCATCCCACTTGGTCCCCTGCAGTTATTAAATCAGCAATCATGACAACGGCTAATACAGTAAACCTCGCCAACGATCCCATCTTAGATGAAAGGCTACTACCAGCTAACATCTTCGCCGTTGGTGCAGGACATGTCAATCCATCAAGAGCTAATGATCCAGGGCTAGTTTACGATACACAATTTAAGGACTACTTGCCTTATTTGTGTGGTTTGAATTACACAAATCGACAGGTGGGAAATCTTCTACAACGTAAGGTGGATTGTAAACAAGTGAAAAGTATTCCTGAAGCACAACTAAATTATCCTTCATTCTCCATCACACTCGGGGCAAATTCTCAGACATATACGAGAACAGTGACTAACGTTGGGGTCGCTAAATCATCTTACAATGTGGAAATAGGTTCACCACCTGGAGTTTCAGTGATTGTTAAGCCCTCTACTCTAAACTTCTCGAAGTTGAACCAGAAGTTGAAATACCAAGTAACCTTTTCTATAAGAACAAATAGCTCAAACAGTGGTGTTGTTCAAGGATTCTTGAAATGGACTTGTAATAAGCATTCTGCAAGAAGTCCAATTGCAGTTGTGCTAGACACTACAATTGGTTTCTAGTTTATTTTTCGATCTCTTTTTAGTAATTGGAACAATGTATAACAAGTCTATATTAGTGGTTTCAATAAAAACTCTAGAATAAGTGCCAAAAGTATTCACATTCAATTTGGCCACACAGATTCAGTTGTTCTGTGAAATTATAATCCCACCTTCTATATCTGGTAGGTAATACCAAGAATTTGGCATAAAATTTATACCGATATTAGCTAACACCTATGATCAAACGGCGGATCCAAATTTAATACTGAAATTAGTATCCTAATCCCAGTAACCAAACGACTCCTCAAAGTACTGGCCTAAGCAAGCATCGAAGAATGAAGGTTAAGATGGTCAGCTCATTTTTTTTTTGAAGAAGAAATCTATACAAGTTTTAAAGAACTAAGTATTACTTTAAATTGAATTGACATATTGTCTCCAATCTGGCGGTTGTTTTATGAAAACTAACTTTACTTTGTCAATCATTTTCCCCCACATGGTATTCAAGAACCACAACACTTCAATGAAAAAGCACATTGTATTAAGTATGCAGTATATGAATTATGAATAGAACCTAGAGAATAGAAAATTCCTAACAACTTCAGCAATCTGCATATGTTGTTTGATCTGCACTAAGGGTGTAGCTTATCGGTCAATAAGGTGAGGGAAGTCACGGACGGAAAGCCAAGGTTCAAATTCTAGTAGATTTTTCAAAAATCACTAGATGATCTCTTCTCAGCCGTCTAAGTCTTGGTAGATAGAGTTAGCCGATATATGTACCGGTAAGAGCCTAAGAGGTAACATGCATTCGATGGAAATTAAGGTGCGTTCAAACTGATCTGGACATCTCTATTAATTTTTTTTAAAAACCATAGTGCTTGATCTTTTACCATCATGTGACTATACTTGAGCCCAATTCAATTAATTTTGTTACATTAGTAAATTTCCTAGAAAATAAGCCATGTCACTTTACCAAAGAGTCTCATAGTCAAAACCAAGAAAAGCAACACTATATAACAGTTTATGGGTATTAACTATATCGTGATATTTCTTTGGCTATAAAAGTATATCATTAAGGATAATGAGAAGTTTAAACTTTAAAGATAATTTTTTTTCTAAATATAGAAATATTTTATTATTTTCTGAACATACTAAAAAAGAAAATAGAGAATTAGAGCCACATAAAATGGAACAAAGAAGTAGTAAGTACTAAGAAGTCAACAATCACATGGCTGCTTGTTTCCATTTCTTATATACTTTCTTCCTTTCATCTAATATATGGCAGTGTTTAACCGGGACAATATTTAAGAAAAATACATGTCAAGACAATTATGAGACTGTAAAAGCATGTCATTAAGGATAAAATGAAAAATTTATAAAAATATATTTTTTTAAATATAGAAACGTTATTCCTTTTTAAAATGGTAAAAAAAAAAAAAGTGTTACCTAAATAGCTCAATTTCTCATTTCATGTCTTATCTTTCTTGAGTTTTGCCCTTTCAAGTTAGTTTAGGGCATCTCTCTCCCATATTATTATGGTAAAATACCCATATAATGTCTTATCAATTAGTTTTGTATTCATTCTCTAGTGCGGATAGTTTTATTAATATATTGTGCAATGGTTTTGGTTGTTAGTGAGATGATTATGCTTTTCTTATGTAGAATTTGCAGGAACCAACAAGTTACAAACAAAGAAAAGAACTAGGGTCCTTTGCAACTTGTTATTTGTCTAGTCAAAATCATAGAGAGGATAAATCAATTCAATAAATCACATGCTCCTATCTTTTCCAGTAGTAGGTACGCTTAAAAAAGCGTATGCGATTAAATCTTATATATATATATTCGCGAGCAAATTTGTGCACACCTCGACTAGTCAATTGGATACCTCGACGATATGTCACCAAAACATGCACCAGAAAAAAAGTTACTGTACCTGCTAAAGCTTAAGCTAGCTAATGGAAAGAAATCATCTAGTATTATTCGCCTTGAATTTGCGCTCCCAAACGATTCTATTCCAAGAGTGACAAAAACAAAAAATATCAAGAAAACCAGTCTTTGTGGCCTATATTAAGGGAAAATATGTTGACTCACCTGAGCTAGATGTATTTGCTCATTAGATGGAATACTTTTAACATGTTGTCCACTTGAGAATTCAAAAGAATTGAGTATTTTAAAACAGGTATATCAATAATACCAAAAAATAAGTCCAACATCAAATAATTGACTAAAGTAACATCAAATGCAAAAAGAAGCCAAAGTTGTCAACTTTAGATCGTTATAATATGAAAAATATTGAGAAAGCATGGCGGCTAATTGGCGGGGTTCTTAATATATTAGTGCAACTTTATGCATTACAACTTTATCCAAAAAATAAATGATTTGAAGGCAACCAACTTCATTTAGGGAAACATAAAAGGAGAGACATTCTTTTAAATTTAATTTACAATCCTTAAGATTACAATCGAGAAATTCTCTAAGGTTAGTGGTCGCATTGTTCTGAATTTGGTAAATAATGAGCCGATCCTTCTATTTTCGCTTAAATATCAAATTTGTATGTATTCTTCAAATTTGTCACTTATAATTAACCCACACATCACGTGTTACACTCTTATCAGTGTATTAGAACTCACTCATTTACGTCATTATCCTTTCTTCTCCTTTTTTAAAATCTTCCTTTTAACTTTAGTTCTTTTTCTTCTCATAATAATTGTTCTCCACTTTCGACCAAAAAAAATAAAAAATACAATTTGTAACATGAGGGCTTTACTGATTAAATAATTTAAAAGCCACCCAACTTGCCGCATATATCTTGAACATAGCCAGCCGCCAGAGCACTATATATACCACTAGTTCATACAATGCAAAGTATCAACTACACTTTCCCTTAGTACAAAATGCTTTAGCTCAGATTATTTCATAATATCAAGAAAATAGAAATATCCCAACCCATTTACAGCCATGAAAATCTTGAAAATTTTCTTGGTTTTTTCCATACTTGGTTGTTTGTCATGGCCTAGTATTCAGAGTGATTTAACGACTTATATAGTACAAGTTGAATCCCCAGAAAGCCGAATTTCGACTCAATCTTTATCAGATCAGGATCTAGAGAGCTGGTATCGATCTTTTTTACCAAATACCATAGCAAGCACACGCTCAAATGACGAAGAAGAGCCACGTTTAGTGTATTCATATCGCAACGTAATGAAAGGTTTTGCAGCAAGATTATCAGCAGAGCAAGTGAAGGAAATGGAGAAGAAAGAGGGGTTTATATCTGCATGGCCTGAGAGGATATTATCGTTACACACTACGCATACTCCAAGTTTTCTTGGATTGCAACAGAACGAAGGGGTATGGCGACATTCCAATTATGGGAAAGGTGTGATTATTGGTGTCTTGGACACTGGTATTTCTCCTGACCATCCTTCATTTAGCGACGAAGGAATGCCTCCTCCGCCTGCTAAATGGAAAGGCAAATGTGAATTGAACTTCACTACAAAGTGTAACAACAAGCTCATTGGCGCGAGGACTTTCCCACAAGCCAATGGCTCGCCAATAGATGATAATGGACATGGTACACATACTGCTGGCACTGCTGCCGGAGGTTTTGTGAAAGGTGCTAATGTGTTTGGGAATGCTAATGGTACTGCAGTTGGGATTGCTCCACTTGCTCACCTCGCCATTTATAAGGTTTGCGATTCTTTTGGTTGCTCTGATAGTGGCATTTTATCTGCCATGGACGCAGCTATTGATGATGGAGTTGATATCTTATCGCTTTCACTTGGTGGAAGTACTAATCCATTCCATAGTGATCCTATTGCACTTGGTGCGTATAGTGCAACACAAAGAGGTATTCTTGTAAGTTGTTCTGCTGGTAATACCGGTCCATTTGAGGGCACTGTTGTAAATGAAGCCCCGTGGATTCTCACAGTAGGCGCGAGCACTCTTGACAGGAAAATTAAGGCTACTGTTAGGCTTGGAAATAAAGAAGAATTTGAGGGCGAATCAGCTTTTCATCCAAAAGTTTCCAAGACAAAATTCTTCCCTTTATTTAATCCTGGAGAAAATTTAACAGACGACTCTGATAACTCTTTTTGCGGACCAGGGCTAACTGACCTTAGCCGTGCTATAAAAGGTAAAATAGTTTTGTGCGTGGCAGGTGGTGGTTTTAACAGTATTGAAAAAGGACAAGCTGTGAAGAACGCTGGAGGCGTTGGCATGATTCTCATTAATCGGCCTCAGGATGGTTTAACTAAATCAGCCGATGCTCATGTCCTTCCGGCCCTGGATGTTGCTTCTTTTGACGGAAATAACATTATCGATTATATGAAATCAACAAAGAAGCCTGTTGCTAGAATTACATTCCAAGGAACGATAATAGGCGATAAAAATGCTCCAGTGCTTGCTGGTTTTTCTTCTCGTGGACCGAGCACAGCTAGTCCTGGAATCTTGAAACCTGATATTATTGGTCCTGGTGTTAATGTCCTTGCAGCTTGGCCTACTTCTGTCGAAAACAAAACCAACACAAAATCAACCTTCAACATTATTTCGGGTACCTCTATGTCATGTCCTCACCTTAGCGGAGTTGCAGCATTGTTAAAAAGCGCGCACCCCACTTGGTCTCCTGCAGCTATTAAATCAGCAATCATGACAACTGCTGACATTGTCAACCTTGGCAATGAATCCCTCCTAGACGAAATGCTCGCTCCTGCTAAAATCTTCGCCTATGGATCAGGACATGTCAATCCATCACGAGCAAATGATCCAGGACTAGTTTACGATACACAATTCAAAGACTACATTCCTTATTTATGTGGTTTGAATTACACAGATCGACAGATGGGAAACATTCTACAACGCATAACAAGTTGCTCGAAAGTGAAAAGTATACCCGAAGCACAACTGAATTACCCTTCATTTTCCATTTCACTTGGAGCAAATCAACAAACATACACAAGAACAGTGACAAACGTCGGGGAGGCAAAATCATCTTATCGCGTAGAGATAGTTTCACCACGAAGTGTTTCCGTGGTTGTTAAGCCTTCAACTCTAAAGTTTACGAAGTTGAATCAGAAGTTGACATACCGAGTGACCTTTTCTGCAACAACAAACATCACAAACATGGAAGTTGTTCATGGATACTTGAAATGGAGTAGTAATAGGCATTTTGTAAGAAGTCCAATTGCTGTTATTCTACAAGAGTCTGAAACACCAGAAGATTAGTGTCTTTCCTTTTTAATAATTTGTTCAATTATAATAAGCCTGTATTAATGGCTTGTATCCAAAATGTAGAATGAGTGCAAAATTTACTCATGTTTTATTCTACTGGTGTTATTTCCTTTCTGGTATGGACTAATATTTCTATTTCAGTCTTTGTTACTTTTTTATTTTTAGAAATGAGTTGGAAAAATTTATTCGAATCATAAAATATATATAACAAACATCGGATGGAAAAAAATTTGCAGAAACTATTAACCAAAGGCCAATCAGAGGATCCACTGCAAGTTGTTATTTGTCATCAACTCATAATCATAGATAAAATAATAAATTGTTATGAAATTAAAGCAATTTAGTAAAACATGAACAAGAAATATTGTTATTAAATAAAATTAATTTAGTAAAACATGAACAAGAAATGTTATTATTAAATAAAATCAATTTAGTAAAACATGAACAAGAAATAGAGATAGAGAGAAGGAAGAGATTTTCGTCTTTTAATTGTGTGTATTTTCCTATCTATTATAAGGCCTTTATATAGGCATGAAAAGTGAAAAATTACTATTACAAAATATGTCATTGAACATGTCATTAAGTATTTGCGAGGAATATTATGGAGGAGGTTATGGAGTTACAATCATAACTCCATAATTATTAGAGTATTGGGAGTTATGGAGATAATGGATAAGAGTAGACATCCACCATAATTTAATTTTCTTATAACACTCCCTCTTGGATGTCCATAGATAATGTGCCTCGTTAAAACCTTATTAGGAAAAAAACCATATGGAAAAAAAATCTCAATGAAGGAAAAAGAGTACACATGTTTAGAAATACGCCTTTTGGTTACCTCGTTAAAGACCTTGCAAGGAAAACGTTGTGGGACAAAAATCTTGTAAGAAAAAAAGAGTATAATACGTATTAACTCCCCCTGATGAGAGCATCAATTCACATCCCTGAGCCTTCGCATCCCAATCTTGTATACTAGTTTCTTGAAGGTTGACGTCGGTAGAGATTTTGTGAACAAATCAGCCATATTATTACTTGAACGAATCTGTTGCACATTGATATCACCATTCTTTTGAAGATTGTGCGAATAATAACTTTGGTGAAATGTGCCTTGTCCTATCTCCTTTTATGAATCCTCCCTTCAATTGGGTTATGCATGTTGCATTGTCTTCATACAAAATTGTGGGTAGTTTGTCACACTTCAAACCACATTTGTCTCGAATAAGATGTATTATAGAACTCAACCATACACATTCTCGACTTGCTTCATGAATAGAAACTATCTCAGCATGATTAGATGAAGTAGCCATGATTGACTGCTTAGTCGATCGCCAAGATATGGCAGTGCCTCCACATGTAAACACATAGCCATAAAATAAGCCCATATCGGTAGTCCCTTTGAGATACCGCAATATGTGTTTGATTTCATTCCAATATTTCCTTGTAAGAGCAGAGCTATATATTGCCAAGACATTAACTAAAAATATTATGTCAGGCTTTGTAGTGTTAGCAAGATACATTAGTGCACCAATTGCACTAAGATATGGTACTTCAGGACCAAGAAGCTCTTCAGTATTTTATGAGGTCGGAATGGATCTTTATTTATATCGAGTGATCTCACAATCATCGGGGTACTCAATGGATGTGCTTTATCCATATAGAATCGCTTTAAAATCTTTTCGGTGTATACTGATTGATGGACAAAAATTCCATTTGTCATATACTCAATTTGTAGACCAAGACAAAATTTTGTCTTTTCAAGATCTTTCATTTTAAATTCTTTCTTTAAACTATCTACTACTTTAGGAAGCTCACCAGGAGTTCCAATGATATTTATATCATCGACATACACGACGATTATAACAAATTCAGATCCTTTTATAAGGACAAATTGAATCATTCTTATACCATTCTTTCAACAGGTACTCACTCAGGCGATTATACTACATGCGCTCTGATTGTTTCAATTCGTATAATGATTTTTGAATATTTATTTAATAAATTTCTTGGACACCTTAATATGCTTCAATGATTTCCATTATACGCATATCAAGTTTTTCATGTATTGCCAGATTAAATCCTGAAATGACTACATTCACCATAGGAGAATATGTCTCTATATAATAAATACCAGAATATTTACTAATCTTCTTTTGTTACAAGTCATCCTTATATCTATCGACTTGACCTCTTTTGCACAAGAACACATTTATAACTCCACTGGCTTTATACTTTTAGGTGTTGGGACTATCCGTCTAACTTCACATTTTTCAGGTGAAATCAATCTTGATTGCGTATTTTTTTATTTTTTATTATTGGCCAATCATTTATCTATCTACATTCCATGACAGATTTGAGCTCAAGATGCTCGTCCATATTAATAATATTAAGCGCTATATTATATTAACAATATCGTCGACGATCATTTTATATCGGTTCCATTATTACTAAATAAAGACATAACTTATCGAGATCTCATTATTTTCAGGTATCTGAGCCTCTCCTATGAGGTCTTATGAAGTGTTATGTCGTGGTGCTCTTCTAAAGCACTTGTCTCCTTAGTATGACCATCTTTATCATTTGCTCCTCTCCCTTTTCAAGGAATTTTATCTTTGGAACCGATTGGTCTGTTACGCTTATTGCGTGCCATAGACTTTATCCCTCATGGACTTTATTCTATTTGGAGCATTAGCAGCTGAAATATGACATTTAGCTTTGGGTCAGCAAATGCGTCTGGCAATAATTTACAAATGAATTACCACTTGAACTTCAAGTTCATATTTTCTTGTACGAAGATCTATATGTATTCATAATAATTCATTCCACGTATCATTTTTTCAGCTGTCAATTTTCTCCCCCTAATGTTGGGATCACCAACACATTTCTCAACCTTCTTTGGGAACCCATCTTTGTGCATTGTGGTGGCATAATTAAATCATATAGTACATTCATATTTCTAGATGGAAATTATTTGGTTCCTGACCCTGAATCAATTGTGATGGGGAGAATTTATCTTAACTTGGCTAGATGCGTACAAGTGTTGTTGTATATTAAATAATACATCTCATACCAAATTTTATTTTGGGAGTTTTTTTTTCTCATAACCAATGGTTTAGCTATAATTGGAAGCATACAATTTCTGCTAAAATAACTTGGATTTAAACCAGTATTATCAAGATAAATCATCATAATTTATATTCTGGAACTTTGCTCTAATAATTTGAGCAAGTAACCTTGCAAAAGTCAAACTGCAGGTTGAACAAGCGCACATGTGACCATAGAATAGATGCATCTATTAAAATCATATAATAATAAAACGATCCACATGGCGGTGACTGGGCCCATAAATTTATCACCTATTATTCGTTCCAGAAATCAAGTGATTCAATCCCAACCTTAACTGATATATCATGAGAATAAGCAGCACAAGAGTATTCTTGAAGAATCCTCTATTTCTTCAATATATGTCAATGCAATTCTCAATTAATTTTTCGCATCATAATTGAACCGGGATAGCCAACCGGTCATGCCAACTATTATTTATTTCAGTAAACCTCTAGTTTACTTGTGGCATGTGATTGCATCATCATGCTTATACTTGTGTAGTACAAATAAAAGAAAAATCGAGTAACCTTTCATATTTACCCGGTATGATTATAGTAATATAAAGATATTCAATCTTCTTTTCATTTATAGTCTCAATATGCCAACCACTTTGACTAATATATTTGAAACTCAAAATGTTTCTTTTGAGACTTACTACAATATCAATGTCATGAACAATTTCATTCATCCGGGTAGTAACAAATTAGTTCTTCCGGAGCTCTTAATTGATCTTCTACAACAAGATCTTTTGTGATACCATCCATATGATCAATGTCTCATTCACGGAGAAAATCATATTATAATAAATTGTCATGGTCAAAATCATCATAAGCAAAATTATTTCTTGCTTAATTTTTATCTTTAATAACTTTTATAAGGCATGACAAAAAAAATTTGGCGTATCATATGTACGCGACCAATGACATATTCATGTAACCACACAATAATATTTATTCTCTTTATTTCACTCAAACCTCCCTTAGAGGTGAGTTGTGTGGTATTCATCCAATCATGCATTGCATGTATTTATTCATTACTTTTATCACATATTGCCACATCCACCTTTAGGAATGGGTTTGCAATCTCAATGATTATCAAAAGTCACATTCTCTTCAAGGAATGGATCATAATCAGCGGCCTGCTTTATTATTTTTCATACCAATTTGATGGTAAACATTGCCTTTACTTTTTGAAAGATATATTTTGAGAACCATCATTGTTCTCTCATTTTATAATTACCACAATGATGACTATTATTATTTTTCCATTTGTCACACCAATGTTCATTCGTCAACCATTTGTCTTCATCTAGACTTATTATGCACTGCTATCACATTCACTTCAAGAATGGAGCAAATCAAGTGGGACAAGCTTCATGCTTTTTCATGAAAAATATATTATTTTTCTTTAGTCATCATTATATCATCAATATGGTGCATTGGGACTCAAACCCAATGCCTTACCTATATAAAAGCATGTTAGGCCATAATGAGTTGGGACTCTAACTCAACTCTTATCATCATGGTGCACCAGAACTCGAACTCAAGTCTTACTCTCATGGCGCGTTGGGACATGAACCTACCGTCTTACCCTCAATTAATGGCATAATATGCCAAAGTTTACTGGAATTCACCCTTGAGCATTCAAAAATATATGAGGTCGTAATTATATGCAAAAGTAAATTAAGTTTTAATAAGACATAAAATATTACTATTCTTGCTTTTGGTGGTCTGATGCATAACTGAAGCTTTAAAAGCATTATAAAAATTAGTGGCAAAAATTATTTATCCATCATAACTTACATATCGTATAACAATCTAAATTATCTGATTTTGCAAAGTCCTTTAATTGAAAAAATCATTGATAATATTTATGCATGGTTGGCTTTAAAAGTTTACTGGCACCATTTCTAAAAATGAGAATGGGATTGCTTCTAAGTAAAAATGATTGAGCTTAAAAATAATATAATTAGATTTATAATTTATCACATGTCTATGCAAATGTATCATTGTTGCACGGTTCAAAATGCAATCCTTTTGGGGTTAATATTAGTCTTAATTTTCATGAATTTGAAGCAAGAAGATATAACACTCATCATCAAATTGAATAAGATGATACGTCAAACTAAGGTCTAGCAATTATTATCATCAAATGAGACTGACTTGAGATCAATATGAGGTTAACTATGCTATTGCAGTATAAAATTTTACCTTTCTCGTCATTATGCATATAAGACTAAATTAATGACACGACAGTGTCATATTTAGTGCTTACCACAAAATCTTTATCGAGATGTAATGAAAGTTTTCCTTGGCAAAGCAGCAATAGCAGTTGTAGCTTCCATGGAAGGTTTTCACTTCTTTTAGGAAGTATTAGAAGAAATAAAATAGCATTCGTGCCCATAACGTGTTATGAAATTAAAGCAATTTAGTAAAACATGAACAAGAAATGTTATTATGAAATAAAATCAATTTAGTAAAATATGAACAAGAAATAGAGATAGAGAGAAGGAAGAGATTTTCTTCTTTTAATTGTGTGTATTTTCTTATCTATTACAAGGTCTTTATATAGGCATGAAAAGTGAAGAATCACTATTGCAAAATATGTCATTGAACATATCATTAAATATTTGAGAGGAATATTATGGAGGAGGTTATGGAGTTACAATCATAATTCCATAATTGGAGTTACAATCATAACTCCATAATTATTAGAGTATTGGGAGTTATGAAAATAATGGAGAAGAGTAAACATCCACCATAATTTAATTTTCTTATAACAGTCATCACATTCTCCTATTATGTAGCTGTATACTGTGTAGGTGGATTTTATTTACTTTGGGATCTACCTAACACTGTTTTGATAAAGACATAATCCTTATAACTATATAAGTCATAGTAACTCCTACATTTACTCTAATTCAACCAAATAAATCTACCTTTAGATAAACGTCCAAATTTACCTTTAAACTTTTGTCGATGGTTTAAAATCGGAACAAAATAAGGGATAGCTAAATTTATAACTGGTAATTGAAAAATAGCTACGATTTCAAAAGTAATCAAAATTTAGTCATTTTTTCATGTAAAGATAAAATCTAAACAAAAACACCCTTAAAAATCCGAAAAAATTTCAGCATAATATACTAGAGTTCGAATTTCTTACATATGAAATTCTAGCATAATGTGCTGGAGTTCCAACATAATATGCTGGAAGTTTAAATGCAGGAGTTTTAATGTCCAGCATATTATGTTGAAATTTTCCGTGTGCTGGAGCTCCAACATAATATGGTGGAAGTTTAAACGCAGGAGCTCCAATGTCCAACATATTATGCTGAAACTTTTCGTGTGCTGGAGTTCCAACATAATATGCTGGAAGTTTATACGCAGGAGCTCCATAATCCAGCATATATGCTGTAACTTTTCGTGTTTCAGCAAAATAGTGGCTATTTTTCAATGACTTTGCAAACGCTGACTATTTTTTAATTATAAATCCGAAAACTGGTTAGCCCGTACTATTTTCACATTAAAATCATCCTTACTTTGAATTTTCACTAAGTACGGGTAAGGGTGGTAGACCAAAAATTTAGCAGACTGCAAAAATTAATTATTTCAGACAGTATATATTGCAAATTTGACCTTGCTCCCAACATAAAATATATAGAAAACCTGTATTTGTGGCCTAAATTAAGTAATATTATTTTGACCCTATCTAGGTTCTTGAAAGATGTAATTATCCATTAGAAGATGTAAACTTCAACATATTGCCAAATTGAATATTATAAATAGCTGAATATTTTATATAGGACAGAGGGTATATCAAAAATGCCAGATACTAAGTCCAACATCAAACAAAAAATTAAAGCAACATCCACATGGTATATGTAATATGTGTAAAAGAAGTTAAAGTTCCCATCTCTAGATCCTTATAATATGCACATAATTAAGAAAAAAGGAAAGCATGACTGCAATTGGTCTGGCACTTAAGTTTCTTTTCATAAAAAAATCTGCATTTTATTCATAATTAGAATTCTTAAAAGCCAATTGGGAAAATTTAAGCTTCCATGCAAGAAACCTGGCACTTAATTTATTAGTACCTTTTATCATGACAAGGATAACTTTAATAATGTGCTACAACTTTTATCCAAAAATAAAAGATCTTAAAAGATAAGCCAAGTGCATTTAGGGGTAATAATAATAATAATAATAATAATAATAATAATAATAATAATAATAATAATAATAATAATAATAATAATAATAATAATAATAATAATAATAACAGGAATAGTAGTAAGACCGGTAATTCCATCACATGATGCTTCTCTTTTTTCCACACACAATAATACATTATGTAACATGAGGAGATCTATTTGTATACGGTTAAAATCGATCCTCGGTCGTGAAGATCGATCGAGGATGGCATTTCAATCGAGGGGTACCTTCATGGAGACCCCGAGCGTATTCCGAGATGGGGGTGTCGAGCCCGGGCGCTCGAATCGAACGAGGTAACATCAGTCGATACAGGTCCCGAACATCGATGCCCGAAAGTGATCACCTAGCTCGAAATCAAGGCCGAGGTTCCGATCCGGTATCGAGCTCGAGGCGGTATCGAGTTCACAGACAAAAGCTGTTACAACCACACCAAAGGAGAGAATCTCTGCAGGAATTAAGGAGGAGACATACCATCATGGGTCCTCCACTAGTAATATTTATTCTATTATGTTGCTATAGATAAAGTAGCAATCATTGGCTATATAAGCCAGGAGAGTTTGTAATAGAAGGCACTTTTCACTTGGATTAAGAATTTATTGTGTTTATCTTTCTAAAGCTCACCTAATATCTGTGTTCATCATCTTCTATTTTTGCAACATAAATACGTGCATTGTTATTTTCATATCAGAAGAATCTACTTGCCCTTAGAACCATACATAAATTCAACTTTATCCGATTTTTTGGATAAACAGTTTGGCGCCCATCGTGGGGCTAAGGATAACAAGTGATTATTTGATACAAATATACAGCACACTCCAGCTTACAACTTCATGTCAGCAATGGCTCTGCCAATCGACCTCGAAGCCAGCCTTCAGGATAAAACCAATAACTTGGTGCCCGTGGCCTAAAGGCTACCCAACAACGTCAACGAGGCTCGAATCGAGGAACCCGAAATTCGAGTCGAAGTACCAGTAGATATCAATTCACGAATAGCTCTAGAAGCGAATCAACGTTCCGAGCAGGAAAGAAGCGTTCAGGGTGGCGCTCGACCCATAGCCCGAGACACCCACAGCACGGGGGAAATCGGGGTCAGCTTGCGCATGATTTTCGAAATGCTACAAGCCCAACAAGTAGCGATAGCTCAGTTGCAGAGCCAAACTCATATGCGAAGTAATCCAAACTCCAATCCGCTTCTTCGAGAAGTAACCCCCAGAACGGAGCCCGACACAGTGAAACCGAACGAGCAAAAATCAGGAACCGCTCCTGAAATTGCTAAACTGCTCGAGGAGCTCACAAAGTGAGTCAAAGCTAACGACAAAAAATTCGAAACATATGATGCTAGGATCGATCAGATCCCGGGGGCTCCGCCCATGATGAAAGGGCTGGATTCGAATAAATTCATACAAAAGCCTTTTCCATCGAGCGCGGCCCCGAAACCGATCCCAAAAAAGTTCCGTATGCCCGTAATTCCCAAATATAACGGCACGACCGATCCTAACGAACATCTCACCTCCTATACATGTGCCATCAAAGGCAACGATTTGGAAGACGATGAGATCGAGTCCGTATTATTGAAAAAGTTCAGAGAGACCCTCGCTAAAGGAGCAATGATCTGGTATCACAACTTGCCACCGAATTCTATCGATTCTTTTGCCATGTTAGCAGATTCGTTCGTGAAAGCACATGCTGGTGCCGTGAAGGTCGCAACGAGGAAATCCGATCTATTCAAAGTAACACAAAGGGGTGACGAAATACTGAGGGAATTCGTATCCCGGTTTCAAATAGAACGCATGGATTTGCCACCAGTCACAGACGACTGGGCCGTACAAGCTTTCACCCAAGGGTTGAACGAATTGAGTTCGACAGCATCACGTCGGCTGAAACAAAGCTTGACCGAATACCCTGCAATAACTTGGGCGGATATACACAATTGGTACCAATCGAAAATCAGGGTCGAAGATGATCAATTGGGATTTTCGTATGAACCCACACGTCAGAACCGCGCAACCACTAAAATTCTGAAGGAAACCAACAGAGAACAAAGGTCAAACAAAGACCGATATCAACCGTACGTCACAGATCGGGTGAACCACAGTTCGGCGCATGAGACAGTTAGGAATAACCGCAGATATGATCGGGGGCAAATTTCTCGGGGACTTATGAGTAAGAGAGGTTTTGATAAACATGCTGATCCTGTAGAAGTTCCTCGATTATCGGAATATAATTTCAACATCGATGCATCCGCCATCGTATCGGCCATCGGACACATCAAAGATACTCGATGGCCTCGACCCATGCAGACCGATCCGGCCCAAAGGAATCCCAATCAAATATGCGAATATCATGGCACCCATGGTCACAAAACGGAAGAATGCAGACAATTAAGAGAGGAAGTAGACCGCTTGTTTAACAAATGGCACCTCAGGGAATTTTTGAGTGATAGGGCGAAGAACCATTTTAAAAACAGGGACTTTGGCAAATGAAACGAAGAAGAAGAGCCACAGCACATCATTCACATGATCATCGGCGGCGTCGATACCCCTCAGGGACCTATACTCAAACGCGCTAAAACATCGATTGTGATGGAAAAGCGACCTCGAATTCAAGATTACACTCCCCCAGGGACTTTATCGTTCAATGATGAAGATGCAGAGGGAATCATCCAACCCCATAACGATGCACTGGTAATATCCGTACTCATGAATAAAATTAAGATTAAGCGTGTGTTAATTGATCCAGGTAGCTCGGCCAATATCATCAGATCGAAGGTCGTAAAACAGCTCGGCCTACAAAACTGGGTCGTATCCGCAACTTTGGTTTTAAACGGATTCAATATGGCATGCGAAACCACCAAAGGCGAGATAACCCTACCGATAAACATCGCCGAAACAATTCAGGAAACAAAGTTTCACGTGATCGAAGGCGATATGAGATATAACGCCCTTTTCGGAAGGCCGTGGATCCACAACATGAGAGCTGTACCTTCGATCCTACACTAGGTCCTCAAATTCCCAACACCGACAGGCGTCAAAGTAGTGTACGGAGAACAACCAACCGCAAAAGAAATGTTCTCCATTGAAGAAGCAAAACCAACATCTTCTTCTTCGCCAGTGAGTGGATCGGGTTCAAAAGGAGGCACAGTCGAAGACCGGAATGCCAAATAGCAACCAAAGACATCGGCCTCGACCCAGCCAGATAAGCAAAGCATCGAAGAAGATAGCGATCAGTGGATCCCTCGATCCTTCGTGACCCCTGATGACTCCGATGCCACCGAATCAACTATTGAGGAATTGGAGCAGATCATTTTGATCGATCACTGGCCCGAACGAAAGGTATACCTGGGAAGGGGTTTGAGACCCGAACTCAGGAAGAAAATTATTCAATTTCTTATCGATAACTTTGATTGCTTTGCTTGGTCCTATTTAGATATAACAGGAATCCCGCCAGACATAACGACACATCGACTAAGTGTGTCCCCTAGATTCAGACCGGTGAAGCAAAAAAGAAGACCCCAATCGGAGGTGAAGCACGCATTCATAAAAGATGAGGTAACTAAACTGCTCAAAATAGGATCCATTAGAGAGGTAAAATACCCCGAATGGTTGTCCAATGTGGTCGTAGTACCTAAAAAGGGAAACAAACTTAGAATGTGTATAGATTACAAGGACTTGAACAAAGCATAGCCCAAAGATTCTTATCCACTGCCCAACATCGATCACTTGATCGATGCCACGGCCGGCCACGATATCCTTACTTTTCTCGATGCCTATTCCGAGTATAATCAAATCCAGATGAACCCGGAAGACCAGGAAAAGACTTCGTTTGTGACCAGATGCGGAACATATTGTTATAACGTAATGCCCTTCGAGCTAAAAAACGCATGAGCTACTTATCAACGCCTAGTAAATAGAATGTTCGAAGAACAAATAGGTAAATCAATGGAAGTATATATTGATGACATGCTAGTCAAGTCCCTGCGCGCAGAGGACCATTTGACCCATTTGCAGGAAACGTTCGATATTCTGAGGAAATACAACATGAGGCTCAACCCCGAAAAATGTGCTTTCGGAGTCGGCTCGGGTAAGTTTCTCGGCTTCATGGTGTCAAATCAAGGAATCGAGATTAACCCAGACAAAATCAAGGCCATTGAAGACATCACCTCGTGAACAGCGTGAAAGCTGTACAAAGGTTAACAGGAAGAATAGCAGCCCTAGGCCGATTCATTTCAAGATCATCAAATCGAAGCCACAAATTTTTCTCTCTACTCAAAAAGAAGAACGACTTCGCTTGGACACCGGAATGCCAACTAGCATTGCAAGAACTGAAACGATATCTATCGAACCCGCCACTGCTGCACACTCCAAAAACCGATGAAAAACTTTACTTGTACTTGGCAGTATCAGAAGTTGCCATAAGCAGTGTCCTAGTTCGAGAAGAAGAAGGTACGCAATTTCCAGTTTACTATGTAAGTCGGACTTTAGGGGAAGCGGAAACTAGATACCCGCACTTGGAAAAATTGGCGCTTGCGCTGGTTAGCGCCTCTAGGAAATTACGACCATACTTCCAATGCCATCCCATAAGCGTATTAACCACCTGCCCACTTCGTAATATTTTGCATAGGCCCAAACTATCGGGCCGATTGGCCAAATGGGCCATCGAACTCAGCGGGTACGATATCGAATATCGACCTCGAACAGCCATCAAGTCTCAAATTTTAACAGACTTCGTGGCCGATTTCACGCCGACCCTCGTACCCGAAGTCGAAAAAGAACTACTGTTAAAATCAAATTTATCAACGAGGGCATGGATCCTCTTTACGGACGGAGCTTCGAACGTAAAGGGATCCGGGCTAGGCATAGTTTTAAAATCTCCCGGGGGTAACATTATTAGGCAAGCTATTAAAACTATCAGGTTAACTAATAACGAGGCCGAGTATGAAGTAATGATTGCAGGTCTCGAGCTAGCTAGGAATCTGGGAGCGGAGGTCGTTGAGGCCAATTGCGACTCTTTGCTAGTGGTGAGTCAAGTAAACAAAACCTTCGAAGTTCGAGAAGGCAGAATGCAAAGGTATTTGGACAAACTGCTCGTCACTTTGAACCATTTCAAACAATGGAGTCTACGACATGTTCCTCGAGAACAGAATAACGAGGCCGATGCGCTTGCTAATTTGGGATCATTGGTCGAGGTGAATGATTTGAACTCGGAGACTGTCGTTCAACTTTCAAGATCTGTAATCGAGGAAGGGCACGCCGAAATAAATTCTACTAGCTTAACCTGGGATTGGAGAAACAAGTATATTGAATACTTAAAAGATGGAAAGCTCCCTTCAGACCACAAAGAGTCCAGGACCCTTAGAACTAAAGCTGCTCGATTCACCTTGACTGCGGACGGAACGTTATATCGAAGAACATTCAATGGACCGATGGCGGTATGCATAGGTCCGGGAGATACCAATTACATCCTCCGGGAAGTACACGAGGGCACTTGTGGCAATCACTCCGGTGCTGACATGTTAGTTCGAAAAGTGATCAGAGCAGGGTATTATTGGATCGATATGGGCAAAGACGCAAAAGAATTTGTTCGTAAATGCGATAAATGTCAAAGGTTTGCTCCGATGATCCATCAGCCCGGAGAACAACTTCACTCGGTCCTATCACCATGGTCATTCATGAAATGGGGAATGGACATCGTCGGCCCCCTGCCATCGACCCCAGGTAAAGCCAGATTTATTTTGTTTGTGACTGACTATTTTTCTAAATAGGTTGAAGCGCAGGCGTTCGAGAAAGTAAGAGAAAAAGAGGTTATCGACTTTCTGTGGGATCATATCATATGCCGATTCGGAATACCATCCGAAATAGTATGTGATAATGGGAAGCAATTCATTGGCAGCAAAATCACAAAATTCTTCGAAGATCACAAAATAAGAAGGATACTAGCAACCCCATACCACCCCAGTGGAAACGGACAAGCCGAATCCACAAACAAAACTATTCTTCAAAATCTGAAAAAGAGATTAAACGACGCTAAGGGAAAATGGAGAGAAATCCTGCCCGAAGTCCTTTGGGCGTACCGAACAACATCGAAATCCAGTACAGGGGCGACCCCATTCTCCTTAGTATACGGCTCCGAAGCATTGATACCAGTCAAAGTCGGAGAACCTAGACCCAGGTTTCGATTCATGACGGAAGAATCAAATAACGAGGCTATGAACACCAACCTTGAATTATTGGACGAAGGACGAGAATCTGCCCTCATCCGGTTGGCCGCACAAAAGCAACGAATCGAAAGGTATTACAATCGAAGAACTAAACTTTGCCACTTCAAGCCAGGAGACTTGGTGTTAAGGAAAGTCACTATCAATACTCGGAATCCAAACGAAGGAAAACTAGGACCAAATTGGGAAGGACCGTACCAGGTGCTCGAGCACTTTGGGAAAGGATCGTACAGGATCGGCATCATAAACGGCAAACAGCTATCAAGCAGTTGGAATGTATCATATCTAAAATGGTACTACTGCTAAGGTCCGACCTTATTCATCTGTCCCGTACAGAAGTTCGAACAAAGAACAGAAGTATTCTTTTGCTCAAAAGCACATGTTGCACTCTTTTTTCCTTAGACCGGCCTTTTCCCAAATGGGTTTTTTGCGGCAAGGTTTTTAATGAGGCAACCATCGATCGTGTTGCGCTGACAAAATAGTATCCGAGGCTTTCAACCCTTAGCCCGAACGGCCTCGAATACCGGGGGGCACCAGGCCCTCAAATACATTGAGTTCAGATGCAACAAAATCTTCTCACAACAATAGAGAAAAATTGTAAGAGCCAAAATGGTCAAAATAAACCATGTTCATATTTGATTTCCCCAAAACATATGTACAATGGCTTGAGATTTATTATGCAACTAGAATTAACAATCACTCGAATAATTAAGCCTACGGGCTTCCACATTGTCTCGAGTTCGAAATAATCACTCGAATATTAAGCCTACGGGCTTCCACATTATCTCGAGTTCGAAATAATCACTTGAATATTAAGCCTACGGGCTTCCACATTATCTCGAGTTCGAAATAATCACTCTAACATTAAGCCTACGGGCTACTCCTATATCATGTTCGATATACTCGGCCGACCATTGAGCCTACGGGTTACTTCAACATCGAGTTCGAAATAATCACTCGAATATTAAGCCTACAGGCTTCCACATTATCTCGAGTTCGAAATAATCACTCGAATATTAAGTCTACGGACTACCACATAATCTCGAGTTCAAAAAAAAAAACACTCGAACATTAAGCCTACGGGCTACTCCTATATCATGTTCGATATACTCGGCCGACCATTGAGCCTACGGGTTACTTCAACATCGAGTTCAAAATAATCACTCGAATATTAAGCCTACAGGCTTCCACATTATCTCGAGTTCGAAATAATCACTCGAATATTAAGTCTACGGGCTACCACATAATCTCGAGTTCAAAAAAAACACTCGAACATTAAGCCTACGGGCTACTCCTATATCATATTCGAAATACTCAATCGACCGTTGAGCCTACGGGCTGCCAAGTTCGAACAAAGACCCAATCGAATTTGAAACATTGGAAAAGCTACGAGTTTACGTTAATATTCGAATCATCACCAACTCTACAAGCAAAATCAACCTTATCATATATATATACAAAATTGCCTACGTAATTAATTTACAGGTAATGAGAATTAGACTCTAAGCTTCTGGGTCGAGGTCTTCCCCACCCTCGGACCTACTTTTGCTACCATCATCGTTATCATCGTCATCATCATCAGAAGCCAAGGCTTCAGCTTCTGCTTCAAGCTCTTTTGCCTTTTTTACCTCTTCGGTAAGATCAAAACCTCGAGCATGAATCTCCTCGAGGGTCTCCCTCCGAGATCTACACTTAACAAGTTCGGCAACCCAATGAGCTCGAGCATCGGCAATCTTCGCCGCTTCCCGGGCCTCCACCTGAGCTGCCTCAGCATCAGCTCGGTATACAGCGATAGACTTATCCGCCAAAACTTTCGACGACTCAACCTCCGCCTTAGCCTCAGCAAGTTGTATCTCAAGCTCATCGATTTTCTTAGTCTGAGCCAACACCTTTTGCTTGACGTTTCGAAGCTGAACGTCGGCTGATAGTAACTTTGTTAAGATGGTTTCTTTCTCCGCTGCCAGGCGGTCAATAGTCTCCTTTCACTGGTTGCATTCGGCCCGGATTTGATCGACCTCCTCTCGAAGTATCCCGATCTTCTCGATCTTTTACTGCAACTGAGACAACGGATGGTTAACTTCCACAGTCGAGTCGAATCCATACTTTAACAGAACAAGGCTCACCTGCTGATCGAACTCGACCCTTTCTTCACGGACCTTAGCCAAATCCGCTTGAAGGTCCTTGATAGCCTCCTCCTTCTTGCTAAAAAGAAGCCGAAGGTCATCCCTCTCACCTAAGACCTTCCGGAGTTCGGCCTCACACTGGCTAAGATCAACTCGAAACCTACCGATGGCCTGCACAGTTAGAAACTGTCATCAAAACGAGGAGCTTACTCTAACAAAAGCTGTATGGAAAAGTACGAAAGAATTATTACCCGAGTAATAAAAAGCTGAGCTTCCTCTAACAAAAGAGAGGCATCACCGATATCGGAACTGTCATCAACACCGATAAAACAATCCTTAAAAGGATCCGCTGCACTTGAGCCAGCATCGATATCGGGAGCCTTCAGCTCTCGAACCTCCTTCAACGCCTCCTCAGAAAAAGACGGAAGGGAAGGTGAATGGCCCATTGCCATTGCCCCGAGCAAATCACTCGGAGTACTCCGATCGAGATCTAGGTCTTCGGAACCAACCCCGATGGGCACGGACGCCATCGGCTCAGCGGCTCTAACAACCTCGACTGCCTCCGCGGGTCGGACTACCAAAGCTGAGGAGCTATCTTCTTCTTCTTCTTCCTCCCTCAGTCGATGGACCGAGTCGATCGAAAGGGCAATGATTTTTCTCCTCACCGTTCGAGTTTTGGGCTTAGGGTCCTCCGGCCGAGAGGAAGCCCTTCGTTTCTTTTCTTTCCCCTGTTCCAGGACCGGGGGCTTGTTGCCTTCATCAACGCTCAAAGGCCGCAGAACGGCATCCCTAGTTACACCTATATACAAGGGAAAAATCAATAACAAAATAAACGCAGAATATACCTCGAGAGAAACAGGAACCGAACCTCACCATGATTCTTGGCCTCCCATCTACCTTTAGCCAAATCACGTCAAGCGCGCTCGGCATAGGATGAAGTCGAGGCTAACTTTCGAACCCAATCCTCGAGATCAGGCACAGCTTGTGGCATCCAAGGTGCAGCTGAACATCAGAAAAATAATAATAACAAACACGGAAAAATATACGAAAAGCAAACACGGATCACTTACGGTCGAAATTCCATTTTTCAGGAAACGGCATCTTTTCCTCCGGGATAAGATCACGAGTCCTCACCCGAACATATCGACCCATCCAGCCTCGATCCTTATCTTCATCGATGCTCGACATCAAAGCCTTCGATGCCCGACGATATAGCCTAATAAGTCCACGATAAATCCGAGGCCGATACAATCGTATAAGGTGGCTCAGAGAAAAATCCAACCCTCCGGCTTTGATAGAGAAGAAACGCAATAAGATGACTATACGCCATAAGGAAGGATGAATTTAGCCGAGGGTGACCTGATATCTCCTGCATAAATCAAAAATCACAGGATCGACAGCTCCCAAAGTAAAGGGGTAGGTGTAAACACTCAGAAATCCCTCCACATAGGTAGTGACGCTCTCATCGGAGGAGGGGATTTGTATCACAACCTCAGAACCCCAGCCGCAATCTTTCCTGACGGCCTCGAGGTAAACCTCCGCTATAGAGCACATATACATCGATACGTGCTCACACTGACCCGGAACGGACGAAGGATTCTCCACTTTAAAATCAGCCTTTATAATACACGGGCCGGGAATATAATCTTGAATGGACGGCTCGGTCGGCACCTTATCGTCACACGGCCGTGAGGAGGAAGCTTTCTCCTTATGAGGTACAATTTTTGAAGTTTTCGCCATTAATACGAGAAGAAAAAGTCACAAAGAAAGGTGAAAGAGGGGACGACACCAAAACTCTGGTACAAGCGGCACTAAAACGACGAAATAAGAGAAACTAATCAGAGAGAATTTGGGAAAAGAAGAAGCACAAAAGTGGAAAACATTGTATGCGAAAATCATTTATAAGGCATGGCGATTCGTCTAGCGGTGGCCGACCACCGACTGACGCGCATTAAATGCCTCGATAAAACAAAATCGATGGGACAGCTATCACGCACGTCATAGTCAAAGCTGATAGAAACGTCATTATCGATTCGGTCGAACCTTAGGGAAATCACATCGTTCCTCGTCATCTCCTTTCCGAGAAATGAGGGGGCTATCTGTATACAGTTAAAACCGATCCTCGGTCGTGAAGATCGATCGAGGATGGCATTTCAATCGAGGGGTGCCTTCATGGAGACCCCGAGCGTATTCCGAGATGGGGGCGTCAAGCCCGGGCACTCGAATCGAACGAGGTAACATCGGTCGATACAGGTCCCGAACATCGATGCCCGAAAGTGATCACCTAGCTCGAAATCAAGGCCGAGGTTCCGATCCGGTATCGAGCTCGAGGCAGTATCGAGTTCACAGATAAAAGTTGTTACAACCGCACCAAAGGAGAGAATCTCTGCGGGAATTAAGGAGGAGACATACCATCATGGGTCCTCCACTAGTAATATTTATTCCATTATGTTGCTATAGATAAAGTAGCAATCATTGGCTATAAAAGCCAGGAGAGTTTGTAATAGAAGGCACTTTTCACTTGGATTAAGAATTTATTGTGTTTATCTTTCTAAAGTTCACCTAATATCTTTGTTCATCATCTTCTATTTTTGCAACATAAATACATGCATTGTTATTTTCATATCAGAAGAATCTACTTGCCCTTAGAACCATACATAAATTCAACTTTATCCGATTTTTCGGGTAAACACTATTGATTAAACAATTCAAAAGTTCCAAGCAGAATTTACTGCATCTTGAACCATATATGTTAGTACTTCAAAGAATGAAAAGCATAAACTCTTCTTTAATTTCCTAAATACATAAGTAGCTCATGTATTACTTCAAAATATCAAGAACTTAGAGTTTTTTAGCTCATTTGCAGCCATGAAATTACTGAATATCCTTCTTGTTTTCTGCATATTTGGCTGTATATTATGGCCTAGTAGGCAAAGCAACTTAGAGACTTACATAGTTCAAGTTGAATCTCCAGAAAGAAAAATTTCCACTCAATCATTATCTGAGGATCTTGAGAGTTGGTACCAATCTTTTTTGCCAAATATTATTGAAAGTACAAGCTCAAATGAAAAACCGCGGTTAATATATTCATATCACAATGTGATGAAAGGTTTTGCAGCAAGATTATCAGCAGAGGAAGTGAAAGAAATGGAGAAGAAACCAGGCTTTGTATATGCATGGCCAGAGAGGATATTATCTTTACACACTACACATACTCCAAATTTTCTTGGATTGCAGCAGAACATGGGAATGTGGAGGGATTCCAACTATGGAAAAGGTGTGATTATTGGAGTTTTGGACAGTGGGATATTTCCTGATCATCCTTCGTTTAGCGACAAAGGAATTCCTCCTCCGCCTGCTAAATGGAAGGGCAAATGTGAATCAAACTTCACTACAAAGTGTAACAACAAGCTCATTGGCGCGAGGACGTTCCCACAAGCCAATGGTTCGCCAATAGATGATGATGGACATGGTACACACTGCAAGTACAGCTGCTGGAGGTTTTGTGGAAGGTGCCAATGTATATGGAAATGCTAATGGCATTGCAGTTGGGATTGCTCCTCTTGCTCATCTTGCTATATATAAGATTTGCGATTCTTTTGGTTGCTCTGACAGTGGCATTTTAGCGGCTATGGATGCAGCTATTGATGATGGAGTTGATATCTTATCCCTTTCCCTTGGTACAAGTACAAGTCCATTCCATAATGATCCGATTGCACTTGGCGCGTATAGCGCAACACAAAGAGGTATTCTTGTTGTTTGCTCTGCAGGTAATAGTGGTCCATTCGAAAGCTCAGTTCTAAATGAAGCACCGTGGATTCTCACAGTAGGAGCAAGCACTCTTGACAGGAAAATTAAGGCCACTGTTCAACTTGGGAACAAGAAAGTATTTGAGGGCGAGTCAGCCTTTCATCCAAAGGCTTTTAGTACAAAATTCTTCCCTTTGTTTGATCCTGCACTAGATGGAAGTGAGTTTGACAGTTCTTATTGCGGAACAGGTACACTGATTAACCCTGCTATTAAAGGCAAAATAGTCTTGTGTATGGTTGGTGGTGATTATTCCAGGATTTCAAAAGGACAAGCAGTTAAGGATGCTGGAGGTGTTGGCATGATTCTAATAAATAGCGTAGATGATGGTTTTACGACATCAGCTGATGCTCATGTTCTTCCGGCTATGGATGCAACTTATGATGATGGAATGAAAATCACTGAATATATTAACTCAACAAAAAAAACCTGTTGCGCGTGTTACATTCCAAGGAACTATAATTGGAGATAAAAATGCTCCGGTTGTTGCTGGATTTTCATCCAGAGGACCAAGCATAGCGACTCGTGGAATTTTGAAGCCTGACATTATTGGTCCTGGTGTTAACATTCTTGCTGCTTGGCCTACTTCTGTTGAGAACAACACCAACACAAAATCTACCTTCAACATAATTTCCGGTACCTCTATGTCTTGTCCTCACCTCAGTGGAGTTGCAGCATTGCTTAAAAGCGCACACCCCACTTGGTCTCCTGCAGCTATTAAATCAGCAATCATGACAACTGCTGATACAGTAAACCTCGCCAAAAATCCCATCTTAGATGAAAGGCTTCTTACGGCTAATATCGTTGCCATTGGTGCAGGACATGTCAATCCGTCAAGAGCAAATGATCCAGGACTAGTTTATGATACCAAATTCAAGGACTACTTACCTTATTTGTGTGGTCTGAATTACACAAATCGCGAGGTTGGAAACCTTCTACAACGCAAGGTGAATTGCTCGGAAGTGAAAAGTATTCCTGAAGCACAACTAAATTATCCTTCATTTTCCATCACATTTGGAACAAATTCTCAGACATATACAAGAACAGCGACTAACGTCGGGGAAGCTAAATCATCTTACAATGTGGAGATAGTTTCACCACCAGGAGTTTCTGTGACTGTTAAGCCCTCTATTCTAAAGTTCATGAAGTTAAACCAGAAAAGGTCATATCAAGTAACCCTTTCTAGAACAGCCAATAGTTCAACCAGTGGTGTAGTTCAAGGATTCTTGAAATGGACTAGTAATAGGCACTCTGTAAGAAATCCAATTGCAGTTGTCTTAGAAGAAACCGCAACATTGGAGTTCTAGTCTCTTTTCCTTTTAATAATATGTTCCGTGTGTAATAAGTCCGCATTACTGGTTTGAAAGTACTCACATTCTATTATACTTGTGTTACTTTCTTTTACACTAAGCTCCCGCTATGCGGGGTTCGGGGAAGAGCTGGACCACAAGGGTCCATTGTACACAGCTTTACCCTGCGCTTTTGCAAGAGGTTGTTCCCACGGCGGAGTTTGGGGAAGAGCCGTACCACAAGGGTGTATTGTACGCAGCTTTATCCTACGTTTTTGCAAGAGACTGTTCCCACGGTTCGAACATGTGACCTCCTGGTCATATGGCAGCAACTTTACCAGCTACGCCAAGACTCCTCTTTTGTTACTTTCTTTTCGGTGTGGGCTAATATTTCTACTTTATTCTTTTACTTTGTTTATGTAATTTTTTTTTTTTACATCTTTTCAGTTTATGTAAAAATTTCACTACATCAGTTCTATTTTCTTAATCGTCAGTAATATTTTTATACTTCCACTTATTTTAGTTACTTCTTTATATATTGAATTACTTTCTTATATCCTTATCTTTAGCTGCATACAAATTTATGTTGATTCTAATTTACTTGTATATTCTAGTTTATGAAACATTCTTTTAATTTTGATTTATATTTCAAAAGGTTTGATATCGTTTTACTTGAAAAGTAAATTGCTTGTTCTTGTAATATGGCTTAATTATGGATACACTTTCTGCATTTTAAATCAGGCACTTAGATCCTCTATAAATGGCCTATATAAATTTACAGTTGCAAGCCATGTCTTCTATAATCATACACTCAAAAACCCCTATTCATTGAATTTCTATTATATATGGAGTTTAATGTGTACGATTACATAGTTTTAAGTTATAAGAGGGATGTATCCATGATAAAGTAATTTTTATAGACTGAAACAAAAGATGATTGAAAGGCAAAATGCATTTGAAAAACGACTCTTTGAATTAGACAAACCATAAAATCTAATAACATATTGTCACATGCTTATTGTAAAAGGATCAAATTATAAGAAAGGTAAGGCAAATAAACGTGCAATTTTACCAGACTAGCACAACTGCGATTGGACTTCGTACAGAGTGCCTATTACTAGTCCATTTCAAGAATCCTTCAACTACATCACTGTTTGAGTTATTGGCTGTTTTGGAAAAGGTCACTTGGTATGTCAACTTCTGGTTCAACTCGGAGAATTTTAGAGTAGAGGGCTTAACCATCACGGAAACTCCTTGTGGTGAAACTATCTCCACACTGTAAGATGATTTAGCATCACCAACATTGGTTACTGTTCTAGTATATGTTTGAGAATTTGTTCCCAGTGTGATGGAAAATGACGGATAATTTAGTTGTGCTTCAGGAATACTTTTCACTTCCAAGCAATTGACCTTGCGTTGTAGAAGTTTTCCCACCTGTCGATTTGTGTAATTCAAACCACACAAATAAGGTAAGTAGTCATCGAATGGAGTGTCATAAATTAGTCCCGGATTATTTGCTCTTGACGGATTGACATGTCCTGCACCAATGGCAAAGATATTAGCCGTAAGAAGCCTTTCATCTAAGATGGGATTGTTGGCGAGGTTTACTGTATCAGCAGTTGTCATGATTGCTGATTTAATAGCTGCAGGAGACCAAGTAAGGTGTGCGCTTTTTAGCAATGCTGCAACACCGCTGAGGTGAGGACATGACATAGAGGTACCGGAAATTATGTTGAAGGTAGATTTTGTGTTGGTTTTGTTTTCGACAGAGGTAGGCCAAGCTGCAAGGACATTAACACCAGGACTAATAATATCAGGTTTCAAGATTCCAGGACTAGCTGTGCTCGGGCCACGAGAAGAAAATGAAGCGACCACTGGTGCATTTCTATCTCCGATTATCGTCCCTTCAAATGTAATTCTAGCAACTGGTTTCTCTGTTGAATTCATATAGTCAAGAATTTTCATTCCATCACTATAAGTAACATCCAGGGCAGGAAGGACATGAGCATCGGCTAACGTAGTAACACCATATTCTAGCCCATTGTAGATGATCATGCCAACACCTCCAGCATCCTTTACTGCTTGTCCTTTTCCAATCCTTGTATAACCACCACCTGACATACACAAAACTATTTTGCCTCTAATAGCAGGGTCAGTCAGTGTACCTGTTCCGCAATAAGGGCTGTCAAAATCACTTGCATTCTTTGCAGGATCAAATAGAGGGAAAAATGTTACACTAGAAGCCTTTGGATGAAAAGATGATTCGCCCTCGAATTCTTTTTTGTTTCCGAGCTTAACAGTGGCCTTAATTTTCCTGTCAAGAGTGCTTGCACCTACTGTGAGAATCCATGGGGCTTCATTTGAAGTAGAGCTATTGTATGGACCTTCATTGCCAGCTGAGCAACTTACAAGAATGCCTCTTTCTGTTGCACTATATGCACCGAGTGCAATGGGATCACTATGCAAGGGACTACTAAATCCACCAAGGGAAAGGGATAGGATATCGACACCATCATCAATAGCAGCATCCATGGCAGCCAAAATTTCACCGTCAGCGCAACCAGAAGAGTCACAAACCTTATAAATTGCCAAATGAGCAAGAGGGGCAACCCCAACTGCAGTACCTTTAGCATTCCCATATACATTGGCACCTTGCACAAAACCTCCAGCAGCAGTGCTGGCTGTGTGGGTGCCATGTCCATCATCATCTATTGGCGAGCGATCGTCCTGTATGTAGGACCTCGCACCAATGAGCTTGTTGTTACACTTTGTAGTGAAATTTGATTCACACTTGCCCTTCCACTTAGCAGGCGGAGGAGGCATTCCTTCGTCGCTAAATGAAGGATGGTCAGGAAAAATACCAGTGTCCAAAACTCCAATGATCACACCTTTACCATAGTTGGAATCTTTCCACAAACCCATATTCTGCTGCAATCCAAGAAAACTTGGAGTGTGAGTAGTGTGTAAAGACAATATCCTTTGTGGTTGTGCAGATATAAAGCCTGGTTTCTTCTCCATTTCTTTAACATGATCTGCTGATAATCTTGCTGCAAAGCCTTTCATCACGTTGCGATATGAATATATCAAACGGGGCTCTTCGTTTGAGCTAGAGCTTGTTATGGTCTTTGGCAAGAAAGAGTTGTACCAGCTCTCTAAATCCATTAATGATGATTGAGTGAGAATTTGACTTTCTTGGGACTCGACGTGAACTATATACGTCTCTAAAGGGATCTCAATAGTTGGCCATGCAAAACAACTAACTATGCAAAAAAGAAGAAAGATTTTCAAGAATTTCATGGCTGAAAAATAGGCTAGAAGAACTCTAATTTCTTCTTGTTCTGAAGTACAGTTGATACTTGAATCTTTAAGCAACTAATATTATATATAGTGCTTTGGCCCTTTAATTTTGACTGGTTTTCTGGTTCAACGCAATGGAAACTTTTTCAATTATTAATTCACATAAAGCACCTCATGTTGGTTATAGTATTATTGTGTGGAAAAAGGAATACCATCATTAAAGGAAGGCTAAAGAAAAGCAGGAAAAGAAAAGGAAACTGATGTGAACAAGTTACAAGGAATTGCTGAACTCTTTCCTATATAATTGATTATTCTTAATCACCATCTACAAACCTATATTATGTTCGCAGCCAGCCAATTTTGATATCTTCAAAATATATGGAGCAAAATAGATAGCTAAAATTTATATAGCCGATCACAATTTGTTTGGAATTAATGCATAGTTAAAGTTTTGGATGAGTTTGATTAGAGGAAAATCCATTTTGAGCTGTAAATCTTTTATCCACTACTTCCAATGGTCCATTGAGATTAAAAGAAAAAACAGATCACTCTACTTTTTCTTTTTCTAAATGAAAGTGGTTTACCCTTAAGCTTATTTTTTCTTTTTGGATAAAGTTGTGGTGGAGTTGTAAGTAATCCTTCATCCTTAATCGCAGGTCTCGGATTCGAGTCTTGAATATAAAATCGCCTTTGGTAGGGAGCCTTTTACTCCTCGCCTCCCCTCACCACCGCACCCGCAAAGTAGGACTTCCCGTCACAAATGCCGATTAGTCGGACCTCAGAGCGGATATGTGGAAACATGTGTCAAAAAAGAGGTGGAAATGGCACTAAAAGAAATTAAGGACCAGGCCAATTCAGCCATGCTTTCCCTTTCTGTGCATATTATAACGATCTAAAGTTGGGAACTTTAAATTCTAAGTATATAACATGTACCATGTGGATGTTATTTTGTTCACTTATTGGAAGTTGGAGTTGGCCTCTGTCATTATTGGCATGCTTAACTCTTTTGAATTCCAAAACTCTTAGAATCTTTTTTAGCAACATTCAAAAGTGTCCATCTTAATTTAAATAAATACATCTTCCAAGAACCTCACTACTCTTTACGTTAATTTCTTCATTCTTGACTCTCTTTTCCAGCGTCAACCTCCTTTTCCTTTTTCTTTTTGGGATCACAAAGTAGTGCTTGGGTTGCGTCTAAAGTAGAGAGCGCACACTTTATTTATTACTAGTTTTCGAACACGTGCGTTTCACGTATATCCCAATCTCGTGTGTAAAAACTTTTTAAAACGACATATATTAAATGGAAATGCAAGCTAAAAAAGATGAACTTTGGAAGCGATATGACATTGAACTTAAAATGGTTGAATACATGTGTATGTTTAGTGATTAAGTTATTTTGATGTTATTATAAGGTGCAAATATGTGTACCGTGATCTTTCTATATGAATGATGTTCTTAGAGAATTTGTCTACATCAATCCAAAATAAAATTTGGAGACAGAAGATTTACTGTCTACAAGTATGTCTTTCAAAGAAATTAAATGACTAATGCACATATATGCTAAGTCTTTATTTAAAAGTAGATATTATTACCTGAAAGAACCACGTGATATTAATTTTGGTTAAAAAAAAGTTAATTAATCAAACTTCAAGGACACATGAAAATAAAAGCCAAAAGATAAATATGTAATGTATATTTCCCTCATCATCCCTACATTTCCTCTTCAATTCATTTTTAACATGAAAAATTGTATCACCTATACAGTTTAAGATGAAAGGAGTATATACTGATTAATCTTTTTAAGTTTGTAATTTCTTGAAATATTGATATTTCTTTCATTAAAATTTTAGAAAGGACGAAAAGAAAGATGATAGAGGTGATTCAAATGTGACAATAATATTTATGCAAAATCCCTAAATTTATGTCTTTTTTAAGAGTTAGATATCATATAACTAACATGAAAATAAAGTATATAATAAATCATGAATATATTATAAAGGACACCTTGGATGAAAAACAAAAATAGAAGAGATAATGTTTGCACAATAAGGTAGCAACATTATACTTCATCGATCAAAAAGAGCATTTGCGTGAGTATAATATTGTGTCATTCATCCACCCACCAATCCACATCGATCTTTTTCTCTTCCATTTCACTTCAAGAAACTCATATCCGTTAGAGATCATATTGGGAGTTTCACTTCCACGTTTCAAAACAATTATTAGCCAAAAATAACAAATAAATAAATCACCAAACTAAAAAATAGGATAAAATCTAAAAACAAATAGAAAAGAACAAATAGCATTTGGAAAAAAACTATTATCAGGAAAAAATAACACATCAATATATTACCCAAAACAAAAATATATAAGATAAATAAAATTACATCCAAAGTAACAATAAATTCTAGGCGACAGATTATAAGAAAATAAAGAGCAGAAAAAATATATGAAAGAATGAATAGCACATGAAATTCTGGTTTAATACTGATGTTTTTAGCAAAGAAATTTGGTATTAATGCATATATTTCAGTTTTCAATGAGTGACCTTTGATTTACATATATTGAGAAGTTTTTATGATTAAAGATGAGGATTATACGTAATTGGAAAAAACGAAAAGTCATTTTACCACTATCATTGAGTACCAGGAAAAAGTAACGTACACTAAATAACTACATTAATATCATTATTACATGTATTAATTAGTCCATTGAAAGAGAAGTAAAATTTTGAATAAAGAAAGTTTTAAAAATGGGAAAGAGATATATGGGTTTTTGGTTTGATAGATGAATGAACTTGTAAACTTAGAATATTGAGTGAACATTAAAATTTATTCATCGGTGGAAAATAAAGACACAAACAAAGGAAAATGGCCAAATATACCCTTATACTTTTGAAAAACTTTTAAATATATCATTCAGTATACTATGAGTCCAAATATACCTCTGCAGTTATATTTTGTGTTCAAATATACTCCCCATTTAAACTGAGGGACACATGTTATCGTTCTGTTGACCGATTCTAAATATCTCTTAATTAATTAAAAAGACTCATACCCATAATCATACCCGTTACCCATACCCGAAAAGCAATTTTCTAAAGTAATTTTTTTGTAAAAACTAAATAGTGTTTTCTCTTTTTTTACAAAAATATTGTTTGAAAAAAACTGAAAAAACTTTAAAATATTTTTTTGTAAAACCTGGAAAAATAAAGCATTTCCTAAAGTAGTGGACTACAGGTGCATTAGTTTTTAAAAAATGAAAATATTTTGCAAAATCTTTTTTTTAGTTCTTACAAAACATAAATCGCTTTAAAAAACTGAAAAATTAAAAAATATTTTTTTGTAAAAACAGAAAAAAAATAAACTTTCCTAAAGCAGTGGACTACAAGTGCATTAGTTTTAAAAAAATGAAAATATTTTGTTGAATATTTGTTTTTCAGTTTTTACAAAAACATTGCTTTAGAAAATTGCTTTTCAGTTTTTTTTCCAGTTTTTACAAAAATATTGCTTTAGAAAATATTTTTCAGTTTTTTTATTTTTTTAAAGCAATGTTTTTGTAAAAAAAAAAATTAATTTTTTCAGTTTTTAGTAAAAACAAATTCAATTTTTACAAAAAACTTGCTTTAGAAAATTACTTTTCGTGTATTTGTAATGGGTATGGGTCTTTTTAATTAATTATGAGATATTTAGAATTGGCCAATAGACGATGACACGTGTCCTTCCGTTTAAATGAGGGGTATATTTGAACCCAAAGTATAGCGGTAGGAGTATATTTGGACTCATAATATAACGAAGGATATATTTAAATATTTTTTGGAAGTATATGGGTATATTTGACCCTTTTCCCCGCAAACAATCAAGGCTGAATTGATTAAATGTTGGGTTGTAAATTCATTGTTGTGCTGCTGAACTTGTAATTCAACCATAATGTAACTAAAATATTATGTACTAATTATTATATGTTTAATTACATTTTGGTTTATTATAGGGGTAAACTTGTAATCTAACTTTGAAGATAGGATCTTCCCACTTTTAGTATAACTAGTATCACGTTAATAATGACATGTGATGATTTAAATATTTGTTTATATGAAGAAAAAATAAAGTTTAATTAATGAGAGAAATTTTATGTATAATAATACAACAATCATTTAAATGCCGAAAAATATTAGTACAGCATAATAAATGAATTTAAAATAAAAGGACATTACCAAAAATTACTCAAATGATCAATTTTGTCATGTTAGTTAGATAATTACATATTATAGTTTAAAAGTATTTAATGTGATGGTATCTTAACGAATACTTCTTTATGGACAATATATTTTTATGTTTGTTTCTTCCTAATGCATTAGTTGTTCTGCCTTAACAAGAACTCTTGAAAGTGCAACATACAATTGTTCGTGCAAGAAAACATAGTGTGGTAAATATAGTCCAATATTTAGGATGTTTGTCCTTATGTTTTATTTATTACATTTGCAAAACATAAACATACTAAAAATTATTTTCACACAAATTTAAAAAGATATTCCTTAGTTTCAGAAGACGAAAGTTGAATTTGAGGGATAAGAATATACTTAGAAGCACATGAACCAGTATCATAATGTTTGCATGTATGACGTTATCGTCAAAACTTATATATACCATTTGTGTGCTATTACATAAGCTACTCGACGTATCTAAGTTTTTCAGTAGCATGACAAGCATATTTTTCTTCAAAATCAATTGATATACAATGGAAGATCAATTTAACTTAGTCTATTATATATACAGTGACACTAACATACGTAAGAAATAAGAAACTTGACGACAAACACGTATGGTAGAAGGTCATTTGGTATTAAAGTATTTAATTATTCTTCTTGGTAGTAATTATTGGTATCATTTTATGCTGAATCAAAAACTGAAAAATATTTTATTTTTACTATAAAATTTTGCAATCAACCTTTTATTTAGTTGATCAACTTATTCATTTCTGCTAGCTAAGATTCTATTATGCGATTTGCACAAATTGCATTTTAATCCAATGATATAAAGATTTCTCTTATTAAATGTGCCATTATTACCCATTGGGATTGATAACCAAGTTGGTAGGAAGAACCAAATTATCTTTTATTGGATTCTCTTATTCGTTTCCGACACGAAGCAAGAAGACACTGAATAATGAATATGTTCTTACTTTATATTTTATATCAGTTGAGTCTTTTTCATTTGAGGCCAGAAGTATAACTTTGGCAAGCTAGCTTTTATAGTCTTCGCTTTTGTCGATTTTGGAACTACTGGTAGTACTTGACAAAAATCACCTCCCAAACTATTAATTTTTCACAAAACTATTTATTAATATCCAATATATCTCTATAACTTCGGTCAACTATTTCGATCGTTTGACACTTAGCCATAAGTGCTTCATCCCATATTATCAATTTTGCTTTCCTTAAAAATTTAGCATCATTTCTCTGCTTTGATATATTTGTAATGGTTATTTAAATTATTTTAAGAGGTATATCAAATCTAAAATGGATGGTCTCACAATAAAATCGTTGTTGGTACACCACTTGCTATTGTTGCTAACATTGTCATGCCTTTTGATATGATATTTTCAAGTAATGCATGACACATAAATATTATTTCGATTCCGCCGGAGGCATCTACAAAGAATAATCCCGTTATACCATAATCGACTCTTTATAATATAGTCTTAAAAATTATTCTTGTTTAGGATTTAGCTTTGATCGTGCTTCCTCGTACACTTGCATATCATTTTGATTCTTAATAATATACTAACATTTTTACTCTGTGTTCTAACACTCTTTTTATGGAATATATTTTTGTACCCTAAGATATTTGTTTTTAACTTGAATAAAAAATTTACTCATATGATGAGTTCAAAAAATAATTGAATTGGATTCTCTTGCTAAATAATTAATTAAAATATTTAATAATTTAGTTTTAACATAAAAAAATAATTGGTTCTATGTTGATTAAGATCTTAATATTAGTTCATCTCTTGTTTTAAATATTTAATTTTAATTATAATTTTATCCACCATAAATTTTATTTTCAAAGAGTAAAAGATTTATATGGCATGTCACTTTTAGATCTTTATGTTTGTAGAACCATTAGTAGTATTGACTCTTACCAACCATTTTTTTCCTCTTTTTTACACATTTATATTCTTAAATATTTTCTTAGTTGTTGTTTAATAATTGGGTATTTTTTAATATTACACGAAAAATTGATTAAACAAATATTATTTGAGTAGAAAAATAGTTCAAATATAATATAAAAATATATTATTTTGGTGTTATTTTTTCTCAATTTCAACTCTTTATGTATTTCATTTAATATTACTTTTATGTTTTCTTCGTATTGGACATTATGTAGTAGTAGTGTATTGCAAATATGGAGGATTCTTATGAAATTGATTTTACTAAACCTATATTTTTAATAAGAATTTAATAGACAAGATTGATTAATTTTAAATTTTTAAATATTAAAAATTAGCATAGAAGGTATTGTAGTAAAAAAATAGATTATTGCAGTTATGTCATATCCCTGTGAGTTATTCCGTTTAATATTTTAAAGCTATTTTGATATATTAATATTGTATTTATGCTTTTATAATAATATAGGTTCTTATTTTTCTAAATGGATTTGGACAATATAATACATTCTCAAATTAAATTAGTAATAGGACACTATAATTCGTTTTCAAATTAAATTGGTAATAGAATGTTTTAAGAAGTATATCCTAAAAGTAATAGAATTGCATGACTAAAGATATTTACTTGTTCAATTTTATATGAATTAGAAAATGCGAAAGTAATTATACTAATAGGATTCCTAAAGGTAATCATATAGGATTATTAACGTGTAGTATTATGTCCTAAAACTAATAGGATTATAAGACTAATATCTAAAATTTCGGTTATATCCTTTTATTATGAGTTATTATGCTTAATATTATAAGGTTATTTTTATAAACCGACATTATATTCATACTTTTATAATAATATAGATATTTGAAATGATATGATAATATAATTTATGGAAAAATAAATAAAACAATAGCTAGTTTTACAACTGCTAATCGAAAATTAACCATAGCTTCAAACTTAATCGAAATTTAATTATTTTTTCATGTAAAATAAAATATGAACAAAAACACCTTTAAAAATACGAAACAATTCCGGCATAATATGCCGGAGTTCAAACTTTTTACATATGAGATTCTAGCATAACATGTTGGAGTTCCAACATAATATGCTGAAAGTTTATACGCAGGAGTTCCATAATTTAGCATATTATGCTGGAATTTTTCGTATTTCAACTAGGGTACTTTTGTGCAGATTTTATTTCTACATTAAATAGTGGCTACTTTTCAATAACTTTACAAACACATGCTATTTTTTAATAACCACATGCCATTTTCACCTTAATTATGTCTTTAGTACGCCTCATCACGTGCGGATTTTATTCTTTTGATGAGTTAAGCACGTGAAAATTATTTTTGATTAGTTGGTGGCAGTGAGACTCGAACCTAGGGCCTTTGCCTACTCTGATACCATTTTGAAATGTGTGACCATCTCATCTAAACGATTAAGATGTTAGAGAAAGCACACTTTTGTTTACTTAATTATGTCTTCAACACGTCCCCTCACGTCCAAGCTTTATTCTTTCTGATTAGCTAAGCGTAAAAATTACTTTTGATATTGGGTGGCGGTGCGACTCGAACTGAGGACCTCTGCCTGCTCCGATACCATGTTGAATTGTGTAACCATCTCATCTAAAAGCTTTTTCAACACTTTTCATTAACAAAGGTACTTTGTCCACCAAAACTTCGACAAATTGATAAAAATTATCTACTATTTTTTTGTATTTGCTCGAATTTGAACCTTACTCTTCCATAACCTCGCCACTTCATTAACCACTAGAACATACCTAAAGATGTGTCTCCTCTGCTTAATTTAGGTCACAATGACTGGTTTTCTTGAAATTTTTTTATGTTTTTGTGACTCCAACTTTTGTTGTTTATTGGATGTTGACATTCCCATTTAAATACTGGACATTATATCTTGATACTTGAGGTGCTTGATTAACGCAATGTAATGATAGTATCTGTTTATTTTTTATATTTTCCTCAGATTGGAATTGTTATAACATTGAATGCTAAAACAATTTTCATAATCTCGAAGAAAGCACTAAAAATATGCAGTTTTACTAGACTAGCACAACTGCTATTGGACTTCTTACAAAGTGTGTAGTACTAGTCCATTTCAAAGAATCCTTGAACTACATCACTGTTTTAGCCAGTAGTTGTTTTCGAAAAGGTCACTTGGTATGTCAACTTTTGGTTCAACTTGGAGAATTTCAGAGTGGAGAACTAACTCCACACTGTAGGATGATTTAGCATCACCAACATTGGTTACCCTTCTTGTATATGTTGAGAATTTGCTCCGAATGTGATGGAAAATGAAGGATAATTCTTTATTGAATTTCCTGTTAGTTCTGTTTTCACTTTAATATTGTTGAATCTTGGGAGATACACCTAATTTATTCTTTATTGTGTAGGCGAAATATCCTTAAGGACAATGTTCTTGACATGCTTCAAAGCTTTGATAAATCCTATTCCGCATAACCAATTTTTCCATTACGCTTTTCAGCAATGCTGCTATTCCACTGAGGTGAGGACAAGACATTGAGGTGCCAGACATAATACTGAATGTTGATTTTGTGTTTTCATTGTTCTCTGCAGTAGTAGGCCAAGCAGCAAGAACATTAACACCAGGACCAATAATATCAGGCTTCAAGATTCCAGGACTGGCGATATTTGGCCCTCTAGCAGAAAATGAAGCAACCACTGGTGCACTTTTTATTTGGATATACTATAAACCATGCATATTGTTATAGTATTCTTTATGGAATAATTATTTATTTATTTATTCAATTCAATAAAGTTTTATTTTAAATAGGTCATGTATTTGTCTATATGTCCTTTGCTTATATAGTAGATGATTCAGTGTATAGAGTTTAGTATATATACGGAAGATTAAACAATCAGTTCTTATAAGTCATAAAGTTTATGTTCACAATCTAATGATGAAATTGGACAAACCATTGGAATGGTTGTAGTACAAGATTAAATATAATTTATCTTGATTATGGGAATGGTTTAATTCCAATTTCTTGTGCTAGTACATTTTGTATGTATTGAACGGATCAAGTAGAGAAAAGTATTTTATAGTGATTTAATAAAATAATTTCTCCAATCCATTCAATGTACCTATACTCTTAATCTTGATATAATTATTATTCGTTGTGTGTGTCATTTATTGTTTTGATTTATTAAAAGGCGAGATTGTTTCGTGGGTCAATAAGCCTAGTAAATTGGATAATAATGATATACATTGGCGAAGTAATAATTAGTTGATAGAATCCATGTCTCGGCTTTTGAGATTGATGATATTCCTTTATGAAAGCTTATAAGTTTTCATGTGTAAACTAGGCCGGTGGATTTTCTATCCGACACATGAAATAAGTTAAGCGAAAGTCTAGAGGAAGTAATCAATAAATTAAATTATAAGTAATTTAATTTGATTGATTATTATCTGAATCTTAACATGGGAGTTAAATAAGGTTTTATGGAAGAATTTTAAAATTGGACTAAGGAGTGCAATTACGAATTTTTAGTGCAATAATTCGTAATTTATTATGGTAGAAATTAATTTCGAAAAATTAATTCTGTAATAGTGAGCCTTGTTAATTAAATTATGTGGTCCCTATTGTGCCTAAATAGTAGGAAATAAAGAAAATCTTTCATTTGTGGAAAAAAAAAAATCTAACAGGTTTTGAAAAAGGGTTTTACCCTAAAAAACGTGGCTATATATATCTCATATAGGGCTAGCTGTTTTTTTTCCACTCGTTTTTCTTGGAATTTCGCCCACCCGAAATTCTCTCTTTCCGAATATTATTTGAGTAAACTGTGGAACATTTTGCTGAGGTCGCGGAAACCGAGATTAATTAATCTGTTTTGTTCACGATTCAAGAGGTAAATCGTATAATCCTTTTATGTGTTAAATGTTTAATTTACACGTGAATATATTATTGTTCCTTGGAATGTAATTCTAGCAACAAGTTTCTTTGTTGAATTCATGTATGCAAGAATTTTCATTCCATCTGCATAAGTAACATCCAGGGCATGCAGGAAGGACGTGAGCATCGGCTGACATTGTGAAACCATCTTCCTCTCCATTGATGATAATCATGCCAACACCTCCCGAAAACTTTACAGTTTTCTCAAATCTTTTAATCTTTATCAATTTTATGTGAAATAGTTTGTGAGCTTACACCCTATCAGTAGGGCACCACCTTTCCCCCTCCTCCACCCCTGATGTAATAAAAATAAAAAACAATTAAAAAAATCCGTTTTTGCACAACATATGCAGCGTGATATCCTACAAGCGGGGTTTGGGGAGAGTGGGTAGACGCAGACCTTACCCTATGAGGTAGATCTTTACTATAATTGCCAAAACTTGATTTCTCTTAATTGTCCTCTTGGTTTACTAACAAGATTGCAATTGTTATTATATTTGAATTTGCATTATTCCGTGAAGGGTGACAGTTTCAACTTGAATTTTAGATTTTTGGTTAGTTTTGGCAGACATGCTGCATAAATTATAAATAAATTTTCTAATATTAACACTTGGTTTTTTTTTATATTTTATAAAATCACTTCATGAATGAAATTTGAAACTCTTATCATTTGCTTAGTAGTTAGAGTGCATATGAAAGGATTTAACTTACATACAATATACTGTATAATTTAAGATGTTGCAATAGACTATCGACTTTATTTTCTAGTTATCTTTTAAATTACTTGATAGCTGTAAGTATATGTAAGTCAAACTCCATGTGAAATTAACTTAATTGAAGAGAGAATCATTGGGATTGATTTTTGCAGAGTAATGTGCTAAACTGTATTGAAGGCGAACATTGGCGTAATTGGTAAAATTGTTGTCATGTGACGGGGAGATCACATGTTCGGGCAGTGGAAACAACCTTTTGCAGAAATGCAGGGTAAGGCTGCGTACAATAGATCATTATGGTCCGACCCTTCCACGGACCCCAGCACATAGCAGGAGCTTATTGCACCTGTATTATGTTTATGGCCAGCCTAATTTGACCTAATAGAATTGTGGAAGAGTTGGATCTAAGGAAAATCCTTTTTAAGATGAAATCTTTAGAATATTGCGTTGATATTAAACAAGAAGGAAATGACTCTACTTTTTCTTTTTCTAATTGAAAGTGGTTTACCTTTAAGATAATCTTTTCTTTTTTGTGAAGTTGTAGTGGATAAAGTGGATGTTACTTTATTTACTCATTTGATGTAGGAGTTGGTCTCTGTTATTAGTGGCATGCCTTATTTCCTATTGGTCGAAGGTCCAAATATATCCATGTATTTTCGAAAATAGTCTAAAAATATCTCTTGTTATACTATTGGGTTATCTATACCCCTGCAGTCATACTTTGGGTTCAAATATATCTCTCATTTAAACGGAGGGACACGTGTCATCATCCTGTTGGTCAATTCTAAATATCTCCTAATTAATTAAAAAGACTCACTACTCATACCTGAAAAGCAATTTTCAAAAGCATTTTATTTTTTGTAAAAACTGGAAAAAACTGAATTTTTTTTACTATAAACTGAAAAAAACGAAAATATATTTTTTTTCAGTTTTTAAAAAAAAAATTGCTTTAAAAAAAACTGAAAAATAATTTTCTAAAATAATTTTTTTTGTAAAAACTGGAAAAAAAACTGAAAAATAATTTTCTAAAACTATTAAAAACTGGAAAAAAAACTGAAATTTTTTAAACTAAAAACTATAAAAAAAAAAAAAATATTTATTTTTTCAGTTTTTACAAAAATATTACTTTATGCAATTTTAATCCTATACAAAATATTAGAAAAAGTTAAATAAAGCAGGTGCACCCATCCTTAAATCCTAAACTGACATCGAAAATTTCAATCAAAGTTCAACGGAAAGAGAGAAAAACTCAAGTTGGCCAGGTTGGGGCGGATGGAGATACAGGGCGGGTGAACGCGGGTGAAAATACTATGCGGGGTGGGTGGGACGAGTTGAAATTTTGTGGGTTTATACAAAACCGGCACCGTACCTACACCACACCACTTACCATCCCTGTATCCGTCAAAATAATAGCTTGAGGTGCTTGATTGACGTAATGTAGTGATAGTACCTGTTTATTTTTTATATTTTCCTCATAGATTGGAATTGGAATTGTTATAATTTTGAATGCTAACACAATTTTCATAATCTTGAAAGACTAAAAGCAGTTTGGATGAGAAAGAAGTACATTAGATCAGTCTACATTTAATTTCATAATCATTTGGTTTTATTTTAATCTGTAATTTGTAGCATTTTAAAATTGAGTAAATCTCGGTATACTGCGCTGTCTAGTTCCACATGAGAAAAATAAAGCCAGTAACAACAATTAAATAACAGTTATTTCATTAACAACTAAAATGGTAAATACAATGTTTTAATGAAACTGCCACAACTAAAAATAGATCAAGTAATTGCAAAAGCCTAACTTTCCAACAACAAAACAAGAACATACCCAGTATAATACCACAAATCCGATTTGGAAAGAGTAATGTGTACGCAAATCTTACCCTACCTTGTAGAGGTAGAGAGACTATTTTCGATAGACCTTCAAAAAACCCTAACTTTCCATGCTGTAAAAAACCGAATCATATCACACACGAACCTAATTTCAAATTCCAACCATCATGCTTGAACTTTCTAAAACCAATAAATAACACTTCTTGTACCTAAAGTTAGTGCTATATACCTGCATTATCCATAGACTTGGTCAATAAAATGTCATCACCTCATGTAGCAGACATAAACAACTTAGAAACAGAATAAAAGAGAAAATATATACTGAAAGATATAATTAAGTAAATAAAAGTGTATCCTTTCTAACAGTTTAAGCTTTTCAACATGAGGTGGACACACAATTTAACATGGTACCAAAAAACATAGAGGTCCTAAGTTTTAATCTCACCACCACCCTTCATCAAAAGAACTTCCTGTCCTTGGACCATCAAAAAGAATCAAATGTCTTGCTTAGAATGTCAGCGACATTATTAAGTAGATAGAAGTGTGTTCTCAATAACAACTTGAACTTTTGCACGCACCATGACTAATTCCACGGGATACCTGCCACCTCCCACCAGCAACAGGTACCAGGTAACTCTATCCACCAAGGCTTGGATAGATGGGAAGAAATCACCTAGTATTTGCCTCCGCTGGGATTTGAACCTGAGACCTCATGGTTCTCACCCACTTCATTGACCACTAGGCCACACCCTTAGGTGATGGTCATATACTTTAATAATAAAGCTTTACATACATTGCAACAACAACAATAACATACATAGTATGATGCCACGAGTGGGGTTTGGGAAATGTGGGATGTACGCGGACCTTACCCCTATCTTGTATGAGGTAAAGAAGTTGTTTCAGATAGACCCTCGGCTCACATGATCCTACATGCATTGATCCTACAAATTTTACTGTGTAAATTTTTCGGACTATCACAGGAGCAGTAATTGTATTTGTGCCATATCATAGATATGAATAATTCACAAAATCCTAGTAGTTTTCTACTCTAGTATAATTATCCGTTAGAGGAAAGTAGCACCTCACTAGGGCATAATGCAGTATCTTTGTAACCAAGAGGAAAAAAATAAATTGCTTAGTAAATCACGCAAAGGCATTTACAAAGGATACCTTCTTGCCAATTGGTATCAGCAACTAATTTTTCTTTGTCCAATCCCCAGCATCAATTCCTAGAAATTTTGGAAAAAACAAATCCAGCTAAAGAAATAACATCTAAAAGGCAAAATAGTATTGTCTTTGTACAGGTTAGGAAGCAATAGTAAAGTTAAGATCTGAAGAACCAACAAATTAATTTAGTGTAACTAGATCTTACACCAAGACATCGTGTCATCTACAACACTCATATTTGAAGCGTCTGAATTTTGGTAGTAGTAATCTTTAATCCAAGATCATACACAAACGACATAGTTAAGGCTTCTAACCTTGGGAAATTGAAGAAAGAGAAGTCATGAGCTGCTAGCCGGCGCAGTCAACGTAAAGTACTCTCTGTAAGTGTCAACACGAGCTGTTTGAACTTGATACGACAATGACCAATGTATTGGCTAACCTTTTCCAAAAAATATAACCATAAGTATAATAACTTAATAAGCGATCAGCCAAATCCTGGAGGCACGTCAGGATCTTCATCATCAACTTCATCTGGATTCTTCTCCTTCGTGACAATAGCAAAGCCAGGTGGTGCATCCACATCCATACTGTCAGGCACCAAAGGGTCAGGTGCGCGGTTCGTCTCCGGCTCGGTATATGTTTCTCTGGCTTTTTCATCAGCAGGAATAGGAAATCCTGACTCCTCTTTGGGTGATTCCTTATGGTTACTTTTGTTAATCTGATTTGAACAGTTACTTTTGCTGTTCCGATCTGAACCTAATCGGGCAAAACCAGGAGGCTCACTTGGCTCTGGTTCAACAGAAAATGTGGCATCAATACCACGGTCTGAAGCAGCACTATGTCCGTTAGTTTCAACTCCATTCGGAGCAGGCTGCAATTCTGAATGAGAGGATGATTCACCAGCTTCATTTAGTTGTGGGTTCAATAACTTATTGTAAACTGATTGAACAGTTTGGGTTATCTCAGTTTGAATGCCATCACCAGTTCTGATTGTATTCCATAAATCCTCTGAAATTTTACCCATGACTTTGTCCCTATAGTTCAGAACCAAAGCAGGTTAAAACTGTAGCATGTGAAAGCACTATATCCAGTAATAAAATTAACTTTGCATATCACTAGTTGAGATGCACGGTCACGATTCGCTTCTCGAGTGAAAGGGAAAAGGGGCCACAAGCAATGGAGCATTCAGTAATTCATCACTTACCCCCCAACCCCTGCGCCCACACACACAGTTATGCTGCACTCATAAAATTTATTTTTTATTTTATTAATATACAATTACTCCCTCAATACCAAATTGAATGCCCAGATTGTTTTAGAACATGTCAAAACAATTTCCACTCTCCAGAAAAGAAACTTCCACTGATTATCCTATAGCAATAAACAATACAAGAGGCAGATTGTTTTACCACTTAATCGACCTATATCTATTTATATTCCCAACATCTGCTTTTTCACTTAAAACTAAGTAATAGACAACTTCAACTGTCCCTTAATTGTCACGCCACGTCAGACGTGACAGTTTGTTTGGACAAGGGTAGAGTATTCATATTTTGTCAGGAAAAAAAGCTTTCAAAAGCCACACAAACCCTTCAATTCTTGAATTAGGCCGAACTTAGTCACATTTTGAATTTCATGAAAATTACAGCCTAAAAGGATCAAGAAAGAGCTCATTTATGATAAAGAAAATCAGCCTTGAGGGAAACAAGAATGAGACTATAGCCTGTTTGGCCAAGCTTTTTTTGGGGCAAAAAGTGCTTTTTTTTGGCTAAAAGCACTTTTGGCCAAAAATTGAGGTGTTTGGCCAAGCTTTTGGAAGGAAAAAAAGTGCTTTTGAGGAGAAGCAGAAGCAGTTTTTGAGAAGCAGAAAAAAGTAGCTTCTCTCCAAAAGCACTTTTCTGAGAAGCAGTTTTGAGAAAAATACACTTAGAAGCAGTTTTCAAAAGCTTGGCCAAACACTAATTACTGCTCAAAAGTGCTTTTCAAATTAATTAGCCAAACACAAACTGCTTCTCCCCAAAAGCACTTTTTTAAAAAGAACTTTTGAGAAAAGCACTTTTGAGAAAAGCACTTCTCAAAATAAGTTGATTTTAGAAGCTTGGCCAAACAGGCTATAGAATAGACAAGGAAATAAATATAAATATAAAAACACATGCCTAAGTGCTTAAATAGACAACACCAGATATTTTTCTTTACTAAGTTTTTCTCATCTATCTTCTTTTCATGTTTTCCAGAATAATCTAGGATACTTCTAAATTCAACAAAATAGACAAATGAAAGTATAAAACCTCCCCCTCCCCGAAATAAATACTACTCCCTCCGTTCCAATTTATGTGAACCTGTTTGATTGGGCACGGAGTTTAAGAAAAAATGAAGACTTTTGGAATTTGTGGTCCTAAACAAGTCAAAAAGGGGTCCAGATTATTTGTGTGGTTATAAAAGCTTCACATATAAGGGAAGAATAGGAAGTTTAAGCTAAATTGTTTCCAAATTTAGAAAGGGGTCATTCTTTTTGGAACGGACCAAAAAGTAAATAGGTTCACATAAACTGGAACGGAGGGAGTAGTACTTAAGTATCAACGAAAATAATTAAAAAAATGTGTATAAACCTATTCGAAGCATGTCTGAACACAAGTTTGGAGGCCAAAGTCATTCTAAAAGTAATCGAATCAAACAGATTCTAAGCTAGTGAAAACATAAAGAAACGGAAATAACCTACTTGAAGATACCAATTTAAAAAATATTTGGTGGTGGTGGTGGTGGTGGGGGGAGGGGGGAGGGGGGTCAGTTTTTTCAGCGTTTAGGTGCTTCTAGTGTCTTAAAGAGAACATCAAAACCATTGGAAACTTTGAAAATATGACCTACCCAACTTCTTGATATATAGCATCCGACAGTTGCCTTGGTTTCATATTTTCTGCACCTGGACGGTTAAGTGCTGCTGATTCTTTCACAGTGGCTATTATGCTATTCCGCAACTCTTCCTGGAGCAAAACAAATTTCAGACAACTTGGAGCATATATAAAATTAAAAGTGTAATAGCCTCATGCTTGTCCTTTTCTTTTTTCTGAACATAAAGTAAAAACATGACATACCCAAAAGCCAAAAGAAATGACATACAACAAATCCTCCTACATCGTGGATACTGCAAAGTGCAAAAAAAAAATCATGCTGTTGAATTTTTGGTCAACACAAATCTTACCTTTAGTTTCTAATATCTAGAATAAAACACAGGCAAAAAGGCTGGAGATGTTGGTTCAAGATAATCGGCATCTTTGAGAAGATAGTTCAATAAAACTTAAAACAAATAATTTGCCCTACCTCAAACTGATCCCTAACATGCCCACTACGACTGCGGCTACAATACTATGTATCAACGATAAATGAGGAATGGATAGAAAAATGTGCAATGCGCACGATGTTTTTGCGGGAAAAAAAAAAAGCAATTTCACTTTAAAGCAAATGGTTTTTTTGGGTAAACCACTCATCATATGTTTGAGAAGATAATGTAAAAACCGCTCATCATATGTTTAACACTAACATAGTTAGTAGGAGACAAGAACCTTCACAAGTAAAAGCGACGGGACACGAATAATGCACAAATTTATAAAAGGGCATCCCTAAAGGGTGTGATATAGACAGTCTGCCCTAATACAAGCATTAGTGGCTGCTTCCACGGCTCGAACCCATGACCTATAAAGCATAAATTTATAAATAATTTATTTGGCGTTAACCTATTCAAAGATATTAAATGATGTAAACAACATTTCATCAATTTCGTTGATTCTAAACTGAACATAAAATGGTCATTTAGCATAAAAGAACCAGTTGGAGTAGTTTCATATACTAAAGGAGCATTATATAACTACGAAATCTCAGAATTTGATAGAAAACACTCATCATATTCTTTAACAAATTATGCTTATCTTACTTCTCAATTTGCAGCTAGGTGAACTTGATCAACACTTGAATAGAACGCTATAAATTTTGGATCCATGCTTCCTATGACTTTAAACACCGGATTCAAGTATATAGATAAAGTCCCATTTTCTTATAATTAAATAAATTAACTAGCCCCTCATACCCTTGTACTAAGTAAATACTAAATAATCACATAATAACTTCAAAACTAGAAGTGCATCGTTTACCTTCAACATGAAAAAGGAAGATCTCTTTGATCTTCGTGTATATGGAGATATACCAAAGGCAAGAAAGACGTTTTAACTTTATCATGAATAGTACGTCGTTCTCAAGTTTTCTATGAGAAAATAACTGTTCAGCTCTAGGAGAAACGATGTTTTAAATGATAATGAGCATGAAGATTTTTTTTTTACCAAGCTTAGGCAGATATGTTATGCTTTGGGAAACTAACAGTGAAATTTTCTCTGCCCCCTTGCCCCACCGCAAGCATTAGGAAGCACCAACATCAAATTTAATCAAGTTTGACACCACATTAATTCATGTACGACAATAATACAGTTAAGTCCCAGCTATTGTCTTTTAAATTTGAACTATTGGAACCAGATATTTTGGAGAGTGATTTTTTGTACTAGCAAGCACTTTATTTTAGGTGATTCCTGGATGCTCAATATGATGTCACTTAATAGATTCTTTATGATGTTGGACCCGTGAAGCTATCAAAGTTTGTCCCTTATGCCTATAGTTTATAGTATCTAATCTAATTTTCATATTTTTTTAAGTAAGAACTGGCAGTTAGTACAGTTCTAGTTTTAAGAGTAGACCATATACAGATATAACATCATCTCCAATACATGTCATGCCCCCATAATATTTCAAAATTTTCATGCCAGGTCCATTTCCATGTTCAACGTAATGCTAGTGTGATGTATTTTTGCTTAGCTTCTAACTGTGTATAAAAATGTGCACATCTCTTCAAAAGGTGCGCCTTTGTGGAAGGTTAAAAGTTTTGACATTCATTGGAAATAAAGAGATTGGCTATCAACAGAAAACAAACATAACAACAACAACAACAACAACAACAACAACCCAGTAAAATCCCACAAGAAATATAACAAAATACTTCCCCGAACCTGGGGCACCAAGTCAGTTTCACCTTTTACAGCTCTGCCCTAGCCTAAAAGTCCAGGCTCATTGCTAAACCCAAATATAACTAACAACTCAAACTATAGAAAGAAAACAATCAAAACTGCAAGTCTGGTCAAAAAAATTTAATTACTTATACCTGAATATCACAAAAGTAAAGTCCAGACCATACATAGGTGGGCTGTTACAAGACATTGTTGTAGGGATTTTCTGTATTACAGTTTCAAACTAAAATGAAGCATATTTTTGTTTTTCAATGATGTTAAGCCTCCAAATGAAAGCCGAAACAAGCATAAACATATACATAGGACGTGCACTACAAAATTAAAGTTTTAACTTTTATACATTGATAATGGATCTATGAAGTTACTTAAAATCCAATTGCAAATAGCAGCCTAGTTTAAGAGTGGATGTGTAACCTAGAAAAAGGGTTAGAAAATTGGTAAACCAGCTAGTATGGGTATATGTTGCGCGGACTCTCCAAAATGATGCCGCACCCGTGTAGGATCCTCCAAAACTACACTACTTTTGGAGGATCCGACACGCACCCGGCGACATTTTCGGATAGTCCGAGCAACATAGATATGGGTTGGGTTAAATTTCTGTTACAGTGTAACAATTCTTTAAAGTCCATTGACTCTTTGAATTTTAATCTGTTGACTCTCGGATCACCATGATCAACATTTGCTTCCATCTGTTGGTATCATAGTTAGGTCGGCTATACCATTATGCTCATGAGTAAAACCTTAGCTTGAGCCTACCTTTGAACACCTATGTTTCTCTTTAGAAGGCACCTGCTCCAGATAAACTACATACCTCGCCTTCCAGGTATATAACTGAAATCCTAAAATTGATCTCTAATCTCCAATCAGTGCCAGAGGCCAGAGCCACATGCAATGAATGGGGAAGTTATATTGCGCAAATAGGGTAAGAACAAATTCCTTTGTACTAATAATTATTTTTAAATTCAAACCACATGTATTTTCTTTTTGAGTTGAAGTTATATACACCGTCATTATAAAGAATCTTTACGTTATCAGTTCAACCAATACCTGTGGGAATATACTTGGTTTATTGTTGTTGTTGTTATCCGTTCAACCAACGGATATTTACAGATAAGCCAGCCTCCTTAAAATATAGGATTTGTTATCTTTAAAGAAAGATAGGCTACCTGCTACAACAGATAAAGGTGACCTGATAAATTCCTTACATTGGTATATATAACTTAAACTCTTTAACCTATTATAGCAAGTTAACTTATCAATTATTCTGGATTACCAATCAATGCTATCAAACAGAATCTTGCCATTATTTTTTAAGTGACCTTCAAAATATGTTTTATCTCGTCGGTGCAACTTAAACTCATATGTTTAATAGTTTAATTCTATGTACACAATCAGGTCACTTACTCTATTAAATAGAGTTAATTGGTAACCCAGAATAAATGTTAGTAACATGTTATAATAGGTTAAATTACATGATAGTGTGAAAAAATTATTACATTATCACTCTATCACATGTAGGGGTAAAGACTGCATATACAATACGTTCCATTACATTGGGGATGTTATTGTTGTTGTACTCTATCAGACCCTAACAAATATAACAATACAGAAACCGAAGATAAATAAATTTTAGCCCAATGAGAAACCCTAAATAACAAGCTATAATAAAAGGAAAAAAAAAAGCAAAATACTGACGTTTTCTTTGAGTTTGCGGAGAATTTTGAGGCGAAGTTTATCGAAATCACCGTCGTCTTTGAGCTTACATATTACATCTTCAGCTCTTACTCTTTTCCCATTCGTTCCACCACCACCACCATTCTCCATTGCTGTGTCGTAGAGCTAAAAGACAAATCTATAGGAGTATATATTGGACGTAGAACTTTAGAATAGTGGGGAAAATATTATTTTTTGAAATTGTTGAGTGGATTTTGTTGCTCTGTTAACAATTGTTGAAGAGGAGGAAAGAGTGATTAAGATTTGGACAGATGGTGTCGCTTTTAAAAAGACAAAAATTAAAAAGTAAGCTTTATACATTGTTTGGATAGTTGTTGCTCCTTGTATCCTATTGCATTGTTATTCTAAAATAATATTTATTTTAATTATTTTATTAAAATTGATTGTATTGTATTATTAGATATATTATTCCAGAATAATAAAAAAAGTATCGTTTTTTGAAATAATCGATTTGGTGTGTTGAGATTGTTTTTTATTTTCCTTTCCAATTATGCCCTAACTTATTATTCCATAATTCTATTATACCGTTTACCTTTTTTTTTTTTTTTAACTTCAAATCTCCCACATATAACCTTCTTTGTATTCGTCCCTTTTTTTTTAGAAATTATGTTGCTTCCGACTACAACGTAAAATTGCTAATTTTATTAGAATTTGCATGAATTTAATTGCTTAATCTATTTATAAGACATATTTGGTGATAAATTAGCATAAAAGAATTTTCTTAAATTATTTTTATGCGTAATTCTTGATAAATTTAATATTTAAACAATTGAGGGTATTTTAGTAAACTTATCAGTTACAATACAATACGATACAGTCAAACCAAACAGCAAAATGTTATTTAATAACCGCAAACAATACAATCTATCCAAACATTATATTTATAAAACGATACAATACAATACAATACATTATAAAACGATGGGTAACAACCATCCAAACAAGCTGTTAAGTTGGGTCTGCTAAGCCTAAATTACCTTGTTTTTCCTTTTCTTTTTTGTAACGACCCAACTTGTCGTTTTAAGAATTAACGTCCCATTCAGCGACTTAAGGTCTCGAGTAGTTTCGTAATATGTATTATGACCCGCGTGTGCGGTCAAGTTTGATTTTCAGAAGATTCATAATTTAATTAAAAGAACAATTCTCATTTTGAAGCTTAAAATGAAAAGAGTTGACCAGAGTTTGACTTTTGAACAAACGACTCCGGAATAGAATTTTGATGGTGCCAATAGCTTCGTATGGTGATTCGGACTTGGGCATGTGTCCGGATTTGGATTTGAAAGTCCATGTGACAATTTGACGCATTTTGGCGAAAGTTAAAAAATGGAAGATTTTTAAAAGGTTTAACCGGGAGTTGACTTTATTGATATCGGGGGTCGAAATTCCATTATGTCATTTATGACTTGTGTGCAAAATTTGAAGTCATTCCGGATTGATTTGATACGCTTAGGTGCAAATTATAAAATTTGAAAATTTCATAACTCATAATTCGATTAGAGGCGCAATTCGTTGTTTCGGCATTGTTTGATGTGATTTGAAGCCTCGACTAAGTTTGTATCATATTTTGGGATTTGTTGGTATGATTTGACGGGGTCCCGAAGTTTTTGGGTGTATTTTTGGATTATTAGTTGAGAGACTAGTAAAGTTGAGAAATTTGGGAGTTTGACCATGGTCAATATCGGGTCAAGACGACCTATTTTCAGTGTTTTAAATGCGCGAGCAGGTCTGTAGCATGTTTTATGATTGAAATTCATATATGGTTTGTGTTCGGGAGGTTTCGGATGAGTTTTAGGGTGAGTTCGGATCATTTTGGAGAAATTTGAGTTTGCTGGTTTCTGGTGAGGTACTGTTCATTCGCAATTGCGAACCATTTATCGCAATTACGAAAATACTGTTCACTCACAATTGCGAATAATTTATCCGCAAATGCGAACGTGGACAGAAACTTAAGGATTGAAAATGTGTCATTTCTTCATTTTCAATTGGGATTTTTGAAGCTAAGTTTTTGGGCGATTTTCAGGATTTCTTCATGACTTCGACTGGAGTAAGTGTTCTACATCCGAAAGTGATTATATTTCATGAATCTATGATTATGTTCATCATTTATTTCGGATTTAGATGGAAGAAATTGGAATTTTCGTAAAACTTTCCAAAAACAAAAATTTAAGATTTGAAGGTCCATTTGTCATCGGAATTTGATAATTTTTGTATGGTTAGACTCGTCTCGGAACGCGTATTCAGATTTCGTAAATTTTTCGAGATTCGAGACGTGGGCCCCACTATTATTTTTTTAGATGAATTTTGGTATTCCGAAAAATTAGTAAATTCATATGGAATTAATTCCTACGATTTGTATTGAGTATATCAAATTAATTATGACTAGAAATGAGACTTTCGGAGGCCAATCCGCGAGGCAAAGGTACATCGGAGTAAAGAATTTTACGATTTGAGGTAAGTATGTTGCCTAACCTTGAGTGGGGGAATTACCCCTTAAGCATTGAATCTTATGTGAAAAACTGTGTAATTGAAAATTATGTACGCGAGGTGACGAGTACGTACTTGGTTTATATGTGCAAATTATATCGGCTAAAATTCTTAGACGCCCTTATGTACTAAATTAAAAATTATTGGCACTTATTAAATCCTCTATTTGTCATACCTAAATCCTTGTTTGTTGAATTTATTTTTATATGATGATTTGGTGTGATTGCCACCTTGATTTTATGTGAATCCCGTGTTTTTGTTGAGTTGATATTTTCTGGATATAATTTCATTCTGGATTATTTATTTGTAAATAATTTATTAAATAATATTAAAATAAGACATTAATCTATTTGCCACAAATTTGGATTAAAGAAGGCGTTGTTCCTTGATGAATTACTTTCTAGTCATGTTGTTGAAATTGGTATTGAGTTATAAAGGTCGTAAATCATACTGAGGCAAAGTGTTAAATTGTAAAATATTATTTTGTTGAGTTGTTCACTCCCGAATATTTTGTTAAGATTTTGTGCACATTATGGTCGAGCCATGGGCTCCTTATTGTGGAAACTAATGTATTGTTGATTTATGTATCAAGTTGTAATATTTGAACACTTGATGTATAATTTGTGATATATTGTGATAATTGAGCACTTGAGGTGCAATTCATAAGATGTTGTGATATTGGCGTGTGATATTGTTGAGAGGTTTGTCTGGGTGTTTGCACGAGGTTTCTGCTGTGCTATTGTTACTATTGATATATGCACATGCGGCGAGACAAGGCGAGCTATATATGTGGGTTTGCGCATGTGGCATGACAATGTGGGGATATTATTATGCGCGTGCGGCAAGACAAGGTGGGCGTTTACTTTATTATTGTGCACATGGCGAGACAAGGTGGGCTATGTCGGGGATATATTTGTGATGACTTGTGATGGCCTGGGGGCATTTGTTGTTTGTTGAAATTTATTTATCATTTGGACTACGAGGCGGTACCTCGGGAGTTCCCTTTTTGTTGATATTTCTCTATAGTTGCACTTGCCTTTGGTTATTTTATTTTTCCGTAATATGTAATTTCATGTATTTTTTGTGATGTATTATTTGACCTAATATTAAGTGTTTTGTATTGCTTGTAGTGTTGTGTTGGCTTTGACTTTTTCGTACGAGACTTTTGAGGATTTGTATTTCTGGTTTGTAATTATTCTTGATGATTGATTTGATTTTAATAAAAGAAATTGCTATTATGTTTTAATATGATAAGTTTTACATCCAAATCAGTAGTTTATCTGATGTTTTATTTAAATTGAAATGTCATTTTCTTCACTCAAACTAATTCTAAAATAAACTCATTTCTTTGTTGAATTCTTACTTGGTTTAAAAAATTGAAACCTTACTTTATTGAAATAAACTAATCGTGCGGATTTGATATATTGACATATTTGGTACGAGAGTTGTCCGTGCGGTTGTGATAGAGATATGGGCACGAGGTGCCGTGAGAATATGAAAGGGAGTTGAAAACCGTATTTTATGATTATGATATGAGATATTTATTTGAAAGAGTTTTATATTTGAAGGATACTTATTTGAAGAAATATATTTGGAGGGTGTTTATTCGAAAGAATTATATGTTAAAAGATTTATATTTGAAGGACTTGTTTAATTGATTGTACTTGTGTTTCTTATTCGTCTGAGTAATGATTATGGTGTTTTTGTTGCCTTACTGTTTATATCACTAGTTGATTATTATTGCTATCACTACTATTTATTTTCGATTATTTTTGTATGTTATATTACACATGTTATTTGACTAGTAAGTATCTTGACTGTACCTCGTCACTACTCCGCTGAGGTTAGTCTTGATACTTACTAGGTACCGACTGTGGTGTACTCATACTATACTTCTGCACATTTTTGTGCAGAGCCAGGTAAATTGGAAGTCAGTTGACTGCTAGCTAGCTGTACGGATCTTGCTGTGGAGACTCAAAGGAAACATGTTGTTGCGTTCGCATGTTTCAGAGTCACCTTCTGAAATATTGTTATTATTTCAGTAAATGTTAGGCTTACCTAGTCCCTAAGACTAGGTGTAATCACGACATCCTACGGAAGGAGATTTGGATCGTGACATTTATTTAATTTAGTCATTCCGTACTTCTAACCCTTTCTTCACTCTCAACGAGTTCAACCCTCGTAGGCTCAACTTTGAAACCTCTGATTAAGTATTGAGAGATCTCAAGTATCATACCACATTTCTTGGTGGTAATCTACTTAATTATTGGTTAGGGGCACTTCGGATCCTTTTTCTTGGGCCAATTTGTGCCCGCATTTTTTGAGAAATGTATATTTTAGCTGCTTTCAAAAATAACAGCTCACAAAATAAAAATACACACTTCTCTCTAGAAAATACAATTAGTAGGAGATACTGCATCCTTTTATCAATACAAATATTGTTTGACTCTTGGTTTACTACTGTGTAGAAATACTTTTTAAAAAAAGACCCAAATTTTTTTGCTTCTGTTGAGAGTTGTTCAATAATTTCTCGTGGTCATCATCCAAACTATAAACTACAAATAAAAAATCTTTATCAATAATAAATGCTCTCAAAAGAATAAAAGGATAATATCCTCTCTACATCCCAATAATCAATACCTAGTCCGTCCTAATTTATGGAAAGATAATATCCAGATCCATACAGGATTTTCAGTTTGTCAAAGAAGAAAAAAATTACGAATAAATAGTATAAAAAAACTGCTAATTTTCCTGTACAAGTTTGCATTGACAGTAAAAGTTTCCATTCAAATGCAGGAGGGGAAGGAGGAGGGTGACAAGAGGGCCATATAATACAGTACAGATATAATACAACATCATAGCAATATGTGCTCCTAAGTTTTAAGTTTTACAAAAAAAAAACTGAACAATTTTGCAAAAGCCACCACTTCGCGACGAATGCAACAATACAAGAATATCAATCACTGCCTGCTTCCCATGAAGATCAACGTTACCACTTAGCGGATTTAGATTCAGTGACTTCTCCTTTTCTTTGAACTGCAACCCGACTGCCTGCAAAGATAGATTGCATACAAGTTATGCAGATGGTCCAGTGCAAATCAAGTGTTTTGGAAATGAGAAGTCAAAAAACTTACGAATCATCACAATTTTCTTCACTGCCTAATGACCTTTGTGTACTTCGCAATGGTCCTGAAACCTAGATAAAGAGAGAGAAGGTAAATTACTATAATCAAATGGGCATCAAGAGAATTTCCATATGTTGGAATAGATATACTAATCATAGACCTTTCTAACCATCCGGTTCAACCTTACTGCAAGCAGATCTAAAAACTACCGGGTTTTTTTCTCAATATCTTGCTTTTCAGAAAACTTCAGAGAAGTAATAAAATCTCGGCATTCCCCCCTAATTATTCCCATGTTCATTTCAAGAAAAAGCATCCCTGGCATACACTTAATTACACGACTATGTCTTGTTTACGAACACAAGGGAAACCTCAAGCTTCATTCAGAATTCGTTCTATCAAAAAGATAAAGGGCGGCCCGGTGCACTAAGCACCCGTGACCTTCTGGTCACATGGTAGCAACTTTACCAGTTGCACCAAGGCTCCCCTTCCTTCTCTCAAAAGATCCTTTTGAAAAATCTTTAAAATGACGGTCAAGGATGATACAGAATGCCAAAGAATATAACATACAGAATGAAAAATCTTCTCAAGCTGAACCTTTTACAGTTGTTGAAAATTCAAGCCGACAAAGCATGCTTGATATATTTATTCTATAATACAGAATATAAGAAAAAAAGCATCAAAGAATACTAACAGGGTGGTGTGATCTTTTGCTTCCTCTGCTATGAGCTTCAAGATACTCTTCATACGTCTGCATCAAGAGAAAAGAATTGGAAAAACAACTTGTTTCGGTAATATCTTAATTATGACAACATGAGTTAATGGTGGATCTACCAGCTACACAACATCGCCCATGAGGTATTATACCTTTTATGAAAATGTAAAGTCCATGAAGTATTAAAGTACCTAGTTTTAAAAACATCCTTCAAACTTAAATCCGGGAAGAACAGAATATACAACCCACTGAGTTTATAGCTAGGAGCCAGGTAAATCTATATGATGTATTAAATACATAAGAAATGCAATGTCTTCATAAGAGCCAAAACGGCTTAAATTGTAGCAGCCACGCAACTTGTTCAAGAAAGAGAGGGACACACACACGCAAACAGAGATGGAGAGAGAGAATGACGGGAAGGGTCGTGGCACCTGCTAAACAAAGTGCACGTTATTAGTAAGGGTCTTTAATCATTACTGGTCAATATAATGATATGCTATCTAGGGACTGATGTAGGATGAGTGAAGAGATTAAATTAGGCAACAGAAGACGAGCAAGTTTTGGATGATATAAATAGAATTTTGCATGCTGAAAGTTACATAGAGAATTTGAGGTTCTACTGCCTGTCAGATGGGCAAAAAGAAAGGATAGCCGGATATGTAGGAGGACTAAAAGTTCAAGGCAGGTAACATTAAGTAGCAGAAAACTTGAAGCTCTAGTCCTATCATATCGGAAATATAAGAAATAGTGTGAGGTCGTAGAAACGGGGTATGAGCGAACAAGTTTTGGCGGTGAGGTGGGAGACAATGAAAAGAGAAGAACATCGACGAGTCCCACCTAGCATTTCCTTGGACTAGAAGCACCAAAGAAGAAAAAACAAAAGCATCACCAACAAAATAGGAATAACCTGATAACTTTCCACTCTAACCAGTTCATCATATCTTTAAGGATTACTATTCAAAGAAAAAGTAAACTTCCATACACTGACTTCTAACACTACTAGGATTCCCAAGTAAAATTAGGAAACTAAATAAATTAAAATCTAATAATCCATTTAGCTACAAAAAGTTCACTATATACATAAAACACCCTACAAAATAGGAATAACCTGATAACTTTCCACTCTATCCAGTTCATCATATCTTTAAGGATTACTATTCAAAGAAAAAGTAGACTTCCATACACTGACTTCTAACACTACTAGGATTCCCAAGTAAAATTAGGAAACTAAATAAATTAAAATCTAATAATCCATTTAGCTACAAAAAGTTCACTATATACATAAAACACCCTACACTTCATAACAATAACTTAATATGATTCTTGATTCAACATCTGTGCATTACGGCTAATCACGTCAAAGAAATTGTAAGTCATTACACTTGTGTGTCTTATGATACAAACAGAACTGAAAGCCCCACTACAGAAACAGATGATAAAAAGTCTAATATCAGAAAATCTGGCAGTCCTTTCAAGTTCAAAATTACAAAACTTGACAAGTTCTTGCACATACCTCCTAACACTAGACAACCAACGTATAAGACACACACAAAGTACAGCTTCATATTCATTCAAAGAGGAGGATGCTATATATCAAATAACCAATTACAAACTACAGAGAAATCAAGCTTTAATGACCGAAATCATCAGTGAATTTTGAAAAATGTACACAAGACTATTTCATCTTCATGGAAATTACAAGAGCATCAGTAAGTAAAATCAAGAGTAGACAAGAAACACAAACCATTTCAAGAATGTCATCTTCAGTCAAATTACTCGCAAGTGGGCTCCTTTCTGCTGACATACCCCACATGTTGATTCGAGGACCCACGTCAGGGTCTATATGAAGATTAGCAAGGCCTTCGTTTCTCTGTGAATGCCTTGATTGTTTCGACTTCGATTCTTCCCCTGATGCAATGACTGACTCCTCCGCAGCAAATACACCATTTATTCTTTGAGGTGCTACGTGCAGTCCATTACCATTAACTTGATGTTGGTAGAGAAAGGAGGGATAAAGCATGGACCCCATATGTAGAGATGCATTACACTCTCCACCCAGAGGATGAACTGTAGGCTCTACATATGGTCTTTTAAAAGAGAGATCATTCCTTGCAAATCTATCCCTGAATGAGCCAATAACTATTATAAAAAGAAAAATCACTTGGACCAATTTTTCCAGAACTCTAGCACTAATTCAAATTTGAGAAAACACTCTTATGTTTCCAAATAACAGAACAGAAACAATATTTCAACTTTGGGGAAAGGGCTATACATTTTCAAATTAACATCCAACGCATCTTGTCCATCAAGGAGCTCACATAAAGCTTCACCAATATCTGGAGGTAACTCCTGACAGCAGTACATGTACCAGAGTCATAAAAGCCTCTTTACTAACAAGAGTACATGGAAAAAATAACCTAATAGTACAGTGACAAGAATATAACCCATGCCTGGCAATCTCTACTAATTTTGACTGGTTTGTAGTCATTCCATGGATTCTTAAGGTGAAGAGTTCTTTGGAAAGGCAGATCATACAATCGCAGCCATTTTACTTTGAAGCTGCGACCCCAAGGATTACGTCCACCATTTCCTTGACTCCAAACTTGGTCTCTTCTCCAACCAACAGTAGAAATCATTTCGGCGTACCCTTGAAAGAAGCCACTCATGTTGACACTAAATATTAGTATCACCTTGCTGGAATTCTGCCCAAAAAAAACATGTGTATTTGTCTGTACTGTAAGATATATGACAGGTTTTCATAGGAAAATCGACTTACATTAAATGCTTCATCCAGAATTGGCTCATTCATGACTTGAGTTGCCCAAATCCCTCTGTTTACTGATAACTGGATATTTTCATGGTTCAAACTCTTGATTATGAAATATCTTATGCCATAGAATTTACCATTTCCAATTGCACCTGAAATTCCAATCTGCTGACATGAATTTGTGCGCTCTTCTGCTCTAGAACGACATGTATCCTCATTTGCTCTGTAGCTTGGAGTATCTGAAAAAAGAGTGCACATTTTATTGATTAATGTCCACATATACTTGTAAGAAGCAATTCATAAACTATCATTTAACTAGCACTGCCATTTCAATAACATGGAAGCTACAGGATATATGAGAACGTGCATCTAACAACAGTCTTAAAAAACAGTACCTAAAAGTAAGAAAAAGAGGCATTATTCACAACAACAAATAATGGAGGAAGCACAGGAACTAGCTTGAACTGCTTGTGCATAGAAATTAATCATCTGGTTCCAACATCTCAAAACATCTCCTAGAAGAAAATAAATGAGCACACAGCCATTTTCCGCGAAGTTACTAATAACTATCGATACAAGATTCAGTAAGTAAAACTTGACAAGTTAGATTGTGGTAAGGCTCTTGAATAATATAATGAAAAGAGGAGAAGTAGGATACTTAGAATGTAAAAGACAATAAATAAGGGCTAGGTTGGACATGATATGTGGGTTAGGGGCACGTTGTTGGCTCGAACCTTGCCGCAGACAAAAGTCTGGTATTTAAGTGGAGAAGCGTAGAGGGGCGAGCCAATTATCCATTGAGTTTCAAATCGTGCACCACTGGCCTCGGGGTTTTTTCAGTTATCAAAAGAAGTATTATGATTAACGTTGATATACTCATGTTGCACTTACTATAATGGATGAATACACCAAAAGGAGCAGGAACTAGAAGAGAAAGGAAGTTGGGATAAAATAAGTAAATGCTTTACTTGTTTTTGGATCCCAAAGGAAGGCCTAGATATTTAGTAGGTAGGTTCTGTATTCCACATTCCAAGATATTAAAATAAGTAAATACTTTAAGAATCCAATAAGCTGATATTCCAAAAATATGAGAGAGGGAGAAAGAAAGAGGATGTGACAACCACAAAATAGGAACAGGACAGAAGGTGAAAAGCTCTCTACAAGTCTCCAAACAATTTCACGTAACCCGCAGGTTCACTATTGGTGCCTTGAAATTGCATTGCAACATCCAAGTTGAGAAGCCCTTTTTATTTCTCAAGTGAAGTTCCAGCTAAAGTAAACTAAACCTGACCATGTTTGGCCATCATTTGACCTATTCAAGCTTCTTAAACTGAAAAGTTATGAAGTATTTATTGCTCCGTCAATTTCAAAGCAAAGCCAACAAAAAACATACTCGAGGGATGACACCACTTTTTCGAGGGGAATTAAAATTGTGCATCTAAATAACTATCTTATGCATACAAATTCATGGAGGGTGTAAACCTAGTAACAAATCTCCATGACAGCCATTACTATTCAGACAAAAAATAACATGCAGAATTGAATCATGAAGAGATTTAGCATCATTTTTACCTGGTTTACTGCATAGACCTAATAATGTCAAACCAGCTTACACATACTCAAGAAACTATGCAAGTAATTGAAGCTCTTCGTGTCATCACTAATTACTGACTAGTGGTAAACCATGTGTCACCAAATCTTAACAGCAGCAACAACTACTCAAATAAAAATCCAAGACAAATATCCAACACGATGACTAAATTAAGAAGAGATTTAGCATCACTTTTACCTGGTTCATCCATATTCCCTCTTTCATTTTTCCATTCAGTCACTGAAGAATCAACTACAGATGCATTTTCTTTTGCAGTATCTGACGACATATGTTGCTTACAACCTCCTGCCAAAAAACCCCAGTAGAATGACAGTAGAATTAGTTTAGAATTACAAGAACTCAAAGTAGACGGAAAAAAAACATCTGAAGGTAAAATTAGAAAGAAAACCTTTAGAAAATAAATCCAGGAATACAGTCCCTTATCAAAAAAAATAATAGTAAATCGGGAGTACAGTAAATAATTATAGGCTCGGCCACTCAGCCTGTTCATAGTTGTTTTTTTCAATATATGGTAATTTGCTCCATTGATGACTCAAACCCACAACCTTAAGGTTGGAGGTGGAGATGCTCTCCACACTCTGTCCGTATATATTTGTTTGTAGAGCATAGAGCAAATGTAGCATGAAAGGAACAAACAAAGAGATTGCAATGATCAGGCTTGTCTCTCTAGCATACTGTATGAAGATTATCCTTCAGAAAATAGCAAAGCATAGAACATCTTAGACCGTTAAATTCGGATAACTAAAAGATAATTCTCACATGGAATCATTTTAAAATGCAATAACAAATTATCATGAATCAAATCCAATACTAGTACACATTCACCAACCTTCAAACAAATAGAGTTTGATGTCTCAACGTGACATTCCAGAAATATAGAAACTAAAAGTCCAGAAAATTCATCTAATGTGAAATAACTGGAACAAAGAGAAAAAGCAGACTAAAGTGTTGAGTTAATCAAAGCTCGATAATCGGGAGAAGAAAACGGAACTAGCATATGTAGAGTGAAGTAACAAAAATTGCTTCCTTCACTTTTTCTGCCAACCCCAATCTTCAAAGCCCTATTTGACCTTGAAACCTAGCACACAACGTTGAGTTCTATTCAAACGTCGTTAGAGCGCTAACTATTAAAATAATAATTAATTTAGAGCGCAAGACAAAGTCATGATAGGCGAGAAATCACGCGCACATGGTTTAGCAGTTTGTTAGGACAGATAAATTGGAAAGCTAGGACGAAATAGCCTACCTTGAATACAGAATCAATTACCAGACGGACTGGCTGGCCCACTTGTTTATCAATACCATTAACAGTACGCAACAAAGCCTTCAAGCATCATACCGTAGATTGTGAATGCTATAAAGTTCATAGTGATAGAAAAACTAAGGTCACTTCAGAAAACCTAAGTAATTCAAGTTATTTTCCCCAAAAAGGGCAACTTTAAAAGGACGTTTCTTGTTGTACATGCTTGAACTATTTGGTCATGAAGCAATTATGGATGTTATAAACTAAAACACATCATTTTTAGCGGCAAATGCACGAGAAGAAGCTTTAATAAGAGCATATGTTCTCGCATCATTTATTTTTGAAACTTCAAACAACAAGAACCCCGTTATATTGTTCCATATAAGAACAAAACATATAAATTCAACTTTGATACGCCTAGGTTTTCAACGTCCATATCTAGCAGACACTTCAAGATGCTCTATATTACATATGTGAGAAAAGTAGAAACCAACTTACAAGACAAAGGTCATCTGACAAAATTCAAGGTCCAGCATTCTAAAGATATCTTCCTAATTATGCATTTTCGCTAAGAAAATATTAGGATTTATAAAGATAGCAAAGAGTCAATCCCCACCCCAAAATCCAAACCCTTCTCTAGTGTGAGGCAATGATCAAATTCTTATTATGTATGGCACACATGACTTCCAGAGTTGTTCGTGTCTGTTGGATGTTACGCTTCAAATTCAGCCCACTTTTAAATTAAAGTTCAAGTTTTTTTTACGTTTAGTCCAATTTTATTCATTTTCTTTTGATTCAACTAATTTGATTTAGCATTTTGAGTTTTCCACCTGACAGCTCATGCCCAAAGAACTTCTCCCTACTATAAACTATCTTTTCATACATTCTGGATGTGTAATGGTTAAGACTATCTTTTGTGAACATTTAATTTTCTTCTTCAGTTGCCTTTTTCACTCCCCGCCTTCAATGCAAAGGCGGATTCAGGATTTGAACTTTATGGTTTCAAGTTAGGAATTCTACCGAAACCCCTTCAATTTACTGGATTCAAAATCTATAGCTCATACTTATTTAATAAAACTTTTAACATGAGCGAGAGTTACTGGGTTCGGATGAACCCGTAACTTATGCACTACATCTGCCTCTGTTTCAGTGTAGCTACTGGCTACACAAAATGAACTCTTAGATATCACACTGTACATAACAGTGATCAAACAATAGTCGAGTACGTACCATTAATTCTTCAACATTGTAATGAAATGCTCATAATTTCAAAAAACTTCAACTAAAATTGACAGCTACAGTTTCTTCATCTTTCTTTTTTTCATGATAGAGAAATCTATCTGGGCCAACCCGCAGCCTTTGATACTCGGGGATAAAGGGTCCGCCCTCTGACCTTCTCCACTTAAATATCAGATTTAGTTCGTTTTTCATTTTTCTTTGTGAAGAAGAAAGAAAAGCCCCACAAAACCCACATGATAAAACAATTCAGTCAGCAAATTCTTTCACTAAAAATAATTCATGTACAACTTCAACATTGTAAATAAAATGCTCACAAAATTCAAGAAACCCACAAACCCACATGATAAAACAACTCATTATGCAAATTATTTAACTAAAAATAATTCATTTACAGCGTCATTTGTAACAAGAAGAAAGGGAGTGACCAAAAAGGATTATCTTTTTCACTATGTAAATTTGGGTTTAGGGTTTTCTAAAAGTTATTTTATGCCTTGAAATTGAAAATGAAAGAGGAATTTATTTACCTTTAAAATTGAGAGAGAGAGAGAGAGAGAGTTGGGGGTTGGAAGTTGGAGCGAAGGAGCAGAGTAGCGTCCAGTTTGATGGAGATAAGCTGTGCCCTAATTTGGCCCCCAATTTGCCCAAATAATACTTATTGGTTTCATTTTGAGGAAAAAGAAGAAATATAATATGAGTGAAATATATAAGATATCATTATACTTATATCTATAAGCATTAAAAGATTTTTGTCTTTTATGAATAATAATTCTTTGGTCCTTGGTCCTAAAATTGCTAAGTAATTTTTTATTGTCTCTCTTTTTATTATGTATAGATAATATAATATATAATATATAGATACCTCCTTTAATATAACATAGATAATATAGATTTCTTACTTCGTCTAAAATATATATATATATATATATATATATATATATATATATATATATATATATATATATATATATATATAATGTATCAATATTTTGATTTTTTTTTACATTATATGGAATAAGAAATTATACTTTTCTTTTATTTTATTTTCAGTATAAAGTTTTAATTTTTATATTTTTTTATTCCGTCCATAATATATGTTCTTTTATTATTTTGTATAAAATGTATCAATATTTTAGAATTTTTTTCTACATTATATGGAATAAGAATTAGACTTTATGATAAATAATGTATAATTTAATTTTATTAAAATATAAATTCAAAAAGAAACTAACTATTATCTAACCTAACTAACTTTGTCCTAAAACTGCGAAGTTGTTTTTTTATGTTGCGACTTGGCTTACTATGGAGTCTTTAATTGCTTCTCCTATTATATATAGATAGATTATATGGGATAAGCAATTGGACTTTTCTTCTATTTTATTTTCAATATAAAGTTTTGATTTTTATTTTTTTTCACTATGTTGCTTGTAATTATTTCAAATTCAAATTAGATTTTTCTTCTATATTTAAATTCAAGCTCAAAAAGAGTAACTAATTATTAATAATAAATAATGCATAATTTTATTTTTTTAAAATTAAATTCAAAAAGAAACTAATTTTTACCTAACCTACTAACTTTGTCCTAAAATTGTCAAGTGACTTTTTATTATGTTGTCACTTGGCATACTATGGTGTCTTTGTCTCTCCTATTATATGTAGATAGATTAGTGCAACATACAATAAACCAGCATAAAATTTCAATTTTTGGTAGAAAAATACATTTCATTCATCGTATCCACGTCAACTTGCCATCAAAATATTACCTTTGTTGCTGGTAACACCCAAGGTTAAAGTTGGAAACAAAAATTTATCTAGCTTTAAACCAAATACATGTTTCGAATTATGCATTGCATATCTTATTCTTAATCTGCCACACTGTGAAAGTTTGGTAGAGTGTGGTGAAAGTGAGGGTAAGGAGAACTGTATCTATATCCAAGAATCAGTTTGGTTTCATGTCGGGTCGTTCGACTACGAAAGCCATCCAACAAGGTACCTAAGGAGGTTCTTTGAAGGTGTTTGGAGGCTAAAGTTGTTCTGGTAGCATACACTAGAGTGATTAAGGGTATATACGATGGAGCTAAGACTCGGGTGAGGACAGTGGGAAGAGACTCAGACCATTTTCCGATTGGGACGAGGTTACACCAAGGATTTACACTCAACCCGTTCTTGTTTGCATTGGCGATGGACGCACTGGCGCATCATATTCAGGGGAGGTGTCATGACGTATGTTATTCGGTGATGATATAATATTGATTGATGAATCGTGAGACGATGTTAATGAGAAGTTGGAGATTTGTAGACATACTAATTAAACGAAGCATATAACACTAAATAAACTTGAGATTATTAATTTTTGAATTATAATCACAGTATAACCTTGTCGCGAACCAAACCACCTCTTAGTTTGTAGAATTTAATATAAAGCCTTGATCGAACAATCTCACGTGGCAGATGCATGAAAGCAACAAGCATCCACGTGTCAACCAAATGTAGGATCCTAGATTCTAGACAAAAATCATAAAGCTGACTTGTCAAATTCTGTTACATCAAAAAACAGTTAAAACCGGGAAACGATTTTCTTGAATTCAAAAAAATCAAGACAAAAGCTTTTCAACATTCAACACTCTCCACACATTCATACACATAACCTTATCTTCATCTCTTATCAAAACTCATCAAATTCTCCATTTTTCAGTTTTTTCACAAATGCAATATTCACTTCCACTTCACTCCCTCCACCACCACCACTGCTGCCGCCGCCGTCGCCGCCGCCGCCACAAATGGCCACTAAATTTGGATTTACTATAACTAGCCCTCGCCTTTTTCATGGCCCTTTCAGGAAAAAACCAATATTTTCTTCATCTTCAGCTTCTTTAGAAGATGTTTCATTCTGTTCTTCAAATCTCAAATTAATTAATTTTGCTGGAAGAAAGTTAGCTATAAAACATAGGGTATTGGTTCTCTCTCCTAAGGCCACAACTGACCAGCCAGGTAAATCAATGAGTTATCATCTGCATGTCCTTCTTTATGAAATTACGGATTAATCTTATCGAAAGATTCACATGTAATTTTTTATTAGTGACATGATTGTGTAAATATTTTTATACTAGTCCATGTATATAACTTAAACTATTTTTTTTTCTTCTTTGATCAAAGTTTGATTAAATTATAAAGGGTTTAAGTTGTGTAAGCTGACGATGTCAAGAATTTGTACTCTATCGTTGGAATTTGACTAGTTATAGTAGATTATTACTCTATTTTTCATGTTACCATATTAGGTTTGATATGTAGAGTTGCATATTGTGGGTCAACGTAATCTGATAGTGTAAATATTCTTTAAACTGTTAGTGCACAGAACACAAGCTCTATTTTGAATATTTTTAACATGTAGTCGGCCTACTATAACACTTCTCCTTTACCGGTTAACGTATAGGAAACTCCAATATGTTTAAAAGATAAATCATTTATCACTATGGTAATTAAATGTGCTTGAAAAAGGTGGAATGGATATAGAGAATTCATATAGCAGAACCCAACTAGTTTGAACGGAACGAACCTGAAATGAAGGGAATGGATACATAGAATTCATACAGCGGACTCCAAGTAGATTGAGATTGAGGAATAGTTGTTGATTGACATTTGATAAAGTATATTCTTGCTATAGGTAGGCCTGTTAGTTGCTGCTTCTTTTTCTATAACTCAAAGAAAGCAATTATTATGTATCATTGATTTATTGCAAGGCCAACTTGATGTTGCTGCAAATAATAGTGATTTTCTTGGCATAACTAACTAACCGCCCTAAGCTTGACAAAGAAGATGCAATCAATCTTTCCATAATCTGTCTCGTGCTTTTGCTATCGATCAATTTACAATGCCTTATTCCCAAACATAGGTTCTTTGTATTCTTGATGCTTCAATGAAATAACAAACTTCATTGACCCTCAAATGTTGGTTCTATACATGACACAGTCCTAAGCTCAATGAGGAATCAACAAATGAATAGAGATAGAAAGAAGTAATAAAGTGAGACCAATATAGAGACAATCAACAACTGATGTTTTCATATGAACTGAAAAACACTCTTATACCTTCTCTCTCTCTGTGTATGTTTGCTCTATGTTTGTATGTTTTTTCCTCTTCTCCAATTTCTTCTTTTTATGGTGGCGTATACCACATCATTTGAAGACTCACTTTTGCTTTCAGGTCAGCTCAATGAGGATGAGGTTGAAGACAGTAAAATCATGCAATATTGTAGCATTGACGGGAAAGGAAAGAAATCTTTAGGAGAAATGGAGCAAGAGTTTCTTCAAGCACTGCAAGTAATGAAGCAGAATCAGTTACTAATTCGTCGATTGTTTTCATTCTCATTCTACTAAAGTTAACTAACTCTTTCTTGGTTCTGTACCACAGTCATTCTATTATGAAGGAAAGGCGACCATGTCAAATGAAGAATTTGATAACCTTAAGGAAGAATTAATGTGGGAAGGGAGCAGCGTCGTCATGCTAAGTAAGTAAGAATTTCTGTCTGTTTATGTCTCATTGGCACTTAAAATAGGTATAGTAAGAGCAAATTCCTAACAATGCAGGCACTGATGAACAGAAGTTTCTGGAAGCTTCTATGGCTTATGTATCTGGGAATCCAATTATGACTGATAAAGAGTATGACAAGCTGAAGATGAAACTTAAGGTACTTGGTTATTAGCATTATAAAGTCAGACCTCTCTATAACATAATCGCTATATAACAGTCATTCACTATAAAAGTCAAGTTTTTTTATGGAATCAATTTTTATATTATACTATAATATATGTTCTCTATAACACCACTTCGTTATATCAACCAATAAAATTCGGAACAAATAAGGCTGTTATAGAGAGGTTTGACTGTATTATTTATTGTTCTTGATAAGATAAGAGAAGATCCAATAAATGAAAAAGATTTGTTATTTTGACAGTTTTTTCAAAAAAAGCAACTGATTTTACTGTATAATACTGAATGTGTTGTACTTTCTTTTCCTATCACCATTTAATTGGTAGTTTAAGCTTATCAATTTATGAAGTAGTTGAACTATGTTAGTCATTGCTATTCTTCAACTTATTGCCCTTACAAATATGAACAAATCAAGTTAGTTGTTACCGTTCTTTCTGTTGCTTTCTTTGTTTCTTATAATATCGCGGACTTATGTAGTTTTTCCTGTATTGACATCTCTTAATTTTTCAGAGGGATGGCAGTGATATTGTGGTTGAGGGTCCTCGGTGCAGTCTTCGAAGTAGAAAGGTTTGTACTACTTTTCTGCTCAATGAGACATTTACTAGCTGGTTAATAGGTACTCATCTTTTATATTGCATCTGTGAAAATACTTATTTTGTGCCATCATACATTCGAAGAGGATCCTTGGAGTCTCCGTGTGACTATAGGTCATGGGTTCGAGCTGTGGAAGCAACCACTAATGCTTGTATTAGAGTAGGTTGTCTAATACATTAGCTTCAGTCTGCGGCAGATCTGCGGTCTGCAGATCAATTCTGCAACCGCAGAAACGCCCTGCACTTCCAAAATTATTTTTCAACTCCCCAACGCACTGTTCAACCCAAAAAGTCGGAACCGATTATCAACGCATAAGTCTACCTCGGCATCATGAAACCCCGGGTTTTAGGTGAAATTTTTCGGGGCCTTACATCCTCCCCGCTTAGGATCATTCGTCCTCGAATGAGGGTCAAAATTCAGTATTAGCACCCAATGTGACTCAGTTGCTATAGCTCACACCGGCAGTTCCAAATTCGAAGAGGATGCTTTGTGCAGCGGGCTGCCCTTTTTAGCCATCATACATTCGTGCAAGATGTTTATGAGGTTAAGTGGTTAAATGAACTTTACTTGTTGCAGGTTTATAGCGATCTTTCTGTTGATTATCTGAAGATGTTCTTGTTAAATGTCCCTGCTGCTGTTGTTGCTCTTGGATTGTGAGTACTACTTAAAACTCTCAGCATTATAAGTTTTCATTTCTTTGTACATTGTCATTAGTTTCTCAACCCGGTTATGAAGCAACCAACATTATTATCCTCTAATAGATATGTTTGGCTAATGTTTGCTAGGTTCTTTTTCCTTGACGATTTAACTGGATTTGAGATCACTTATCTTTTGGAGGTAATCATATCTTGTTATCTAGCCTGGTTCTTTATTGTAATCCCTAGATTATCAAGTGGTTATTTGCAAAAGATCAGAGTATTCATTAACCTTTGTCAAATGCTATAATTTTGTCAATTTTGCAGCTTCCAGAGCCTTTCAGTTTCATTTTCACATGGTTTGCTGCTTTGCCTTTGATATTGTATCTATCGTTTACAATCACAAACGTCGTTGTTAAAGATTTTCTGATCTTAAAGGTAAGATTTCGGAAACATTGTGCGCGTAGTATTATCTTATATGCTATGTGTTTGATATTAACACACAATTTTCAGGGCCCTTGTCCGAATTGTGGAGCAGAAAATACTTCCTTCTTTGGTACCATATTATCAGTATCTAGTGGTGGTTCTACCAACAAAATAAAATGCTCAGGGTAAGTCCATAAGCCTTAGTTTTTAGGTATTTTTCATCTTTCTCTGCTTGATCTGTTCATAGTGTAATCATCGCCATGATCTTTCGCAGTTGTGGGACGGATTTGGTCTATGATTCAGACACGCGTTTGATCACGTTGCCTGAAGGAATTAGTGGATGATTCGAGGTACCTATGCTCTTTAACCTATTTGTAACAGCTCAGCTCACTAATGATATTGTCCGCTTTGGTCTTAGGCTCGTACTGCTTTAAACACGCGTTACTAATGTCTTAAGCTTGCTTTCCTACCAGTATCTTTTCCGTGTTTTGCAGATATAGAATTTGCCTAGGGTGTAACACTATTATTGCTGCTTGGAAAATTATAGGCGTTTTAGTTGTCATTGCTCACTTATCTTTCAAGGCGACTGCTAATAGAAGCATACCTATGTCTAACCTTGAGGGGTCACCCGACCTCGTAAACTTCGGTAGAAATCTTATATTTTACACCTTGAAAATGATTTAATTTAAATCGCTTGGCTCCCTGAATACTAAAACCTTTAGGGGGCACTAGTTGAACAGAATACCGGTGCTCCCCGTCGTGCTAAAGTCCTGGGTCCGCCTCTAACTGCTAATGCTTAGTGTACAAAAATAGGACTTAAACCTAAGAATGGTTTCCCTTGATCCTTCCCAACAATTTAGATAAACTAATCTATGATATTACCTTTCTCATTTCACATAAGACTTCTTTTCGGTTCATATTTGAAAATAGATCCAGCACTTACTTTCAAAAAGAAAAATATAGATTTCCAAAATGCAAATTTTCTAGATAAAATTTTAATATTCTTAACTCGTTTTATTTTTCTTGAAATGAATTCAAATACTATTGTTCTCCAACCCAAACGCCACATAATAGTTCACTTAAGCACCATCTTTTATGTTCTCAGACCTCAATTTACACTATATTACTTAAATATGACCTGCTCTACATCCTCGTACCTCTGTTGTCCTTGAGTTACAGACTATGTTGCGCGAACTTTAAAAAATGTTGTTGCATCCATGTCGGAACCTCCAAAAATACAGTACTTATGACGGATCCAACACACACTTAGAGACATTTTCAGAAAGTCCGAGCAACATAGATTACATGTCATTTTCGATCTAGGAAAAAAGAGCTTTTTTCGCAAGTTTATCTGTATTTTATCGCTTGTATGGAGAAGTATAACCGGTGAGAACTTTCCTCGTACAGGAAAACCATTGCCATTTACTAATAACTTGGAGTTGGAGTTGGAGATCTGCACAATAGATTGCACTAGAACAAGTTGCCTATTGGAAGAGCCAAATAACATACATGAGTCAAGTTTGTAAAAATGGAAAGCACTTTCAGTGTTGAAATTGTGAATGTTTTGCTACTTGTATTTTGTCCAATATATTATGTAATGTGTGAGTATAAGTATATCAATACAAAAAATTAACAACCTTTAATCACAGGTGATGAAAGAATATCAAGGTTCCTAAAATTGAACTGCTTCATGTGTTATACTTTTTGACATAACGGTTGTCGCTAAAAAGTCCGTGTGCATCGGGTATTTATACCAAATCATACTAATTTATCATGATCAAGTGATATATTAAGGTGAGAATGCGTATGAATTAACTACGATAGTGATAACGATATTTGTGAAAACACGTGTCCTGCATTTATTGGATTTGTATAAACACCTGATCATAGAAGGTGAAGCTACAACTTTAGTTTCCGACATGAAATTGAGCTTCCATTACCATTTTTTAAATTTAAAAATAACATTTTACCTATATTTCGTCCTTTACATCTATTCAGTTGCTTATAATACTTAATATCTCATGTCATTAACTTGAAAAGAAATTTCCTAAAGGTAGAATTGACGGTAGAAGCAAAATTCAAAATTTTTCACTAGGAGGGTAAAATTCATTTGCACTTAGATTATGGATTTTGAAGACCTACGCAATATTTTTTTAATATTTCACACTCGGGGTTGTTACCCACTTTGGGGCTCAACGATTCGAATTGGCATCGCGTTTGGCCCGTCAAAGGAAAAAACGCTCCCTACCATGATTAGACACCTTATCTTTCATTGCTCGGGTGAAATTCAAAAATAGTCAAATTTATAAGTGGTAATTAAAAATAGTCACCATTGCAAAAGTAATTAAAATTTAGTCACTTTTTATGTAAAGATAAATCTGAACGAAAACATTGTTCAAAATCTGAAAAATATTCCAGCATAATATATCGGAATTCGAATTTTTTACATGTGAACTTCCAGCATAATAAATATACTAGAACTCCATCATAATATACTGTAGTTTCAATATATTATGTTGGAATTCCAGTATATTAAGATGGAGTTCCAGTATAAATATACTGGAATTCCATCATAATATACGGGAGTTCCAGCATAATATACTGGAATTTCATACACAAGTGCTCTAATTTCCAGTATATTATGCTAGAACTTTCCGTGTGCTGGAGTTCCAACATAATATGCTGAAAGTTTATACACATGTGCACCAATCTCTAGTATATTATGCTGGAACTTTCCGTGTTGCAGCAAAATAGTGGCTATTTTTCAATAACTTTGCAAACGCTGGCCATTTTTCAATTACCAGTCCGAAAACTGGCTAGCCCGTGCTATTTTTACTCATTCCTCTCATCTATTTACATGTACTCCATCTCCTTTTCTTAATGGGCTTATTTCACTTTTAGCCCCCGCCATAAACTATTTATATTCTATAGCAAATCTGTAGCAAAAAAAGTGTGTAAAATTTATATAATTTTTTATATAACATACATGATGTTATACACTACCCTCCCCAGACCCGCCTTGTGGGATTTTACTGAGTCGAAAAAAATATTTTTTCGACTATTATTTTGAGAGCGGCTATACAGTGTAATTCTCCCTTTCTTAGGATTGTAATTTTTATCTTGAAAGTTTCTTTCAATGATCTGTCAAAAGGGAGGTGTAATCAAATCATTACAAAATTCAGAAATTTTTAGATAAGATTTGGGTTCTTGTAGTATTTGGGTTCCATTATTCTTAGGACATTAGATCCAGATTAGGCACTAGAGAATAGTAATGGCATAACATGTAAGTTTATTAACCTGCCTGCACGCTTACATGATATTTAGGTAGTATAAACATAACTAATTTAAAAATACATAAGTTGACTTGTAAGTTTTACATATGTTCGTGATAGCACGAAGCCTATACATTTGAAACATTATTTAGACACAAAAACTATATATTAAGACCTATCTTTACAAAATCAAATAAGGCAATTGCAATTTTCTAAAGAATAGCATTCCTCCTTCTCAAAAGGAGCTAAATTCCATGGCCTCTTTCCACCATAGATGGAGCTTGACATTCTTCTTCGTTTTTGCAACACTAGCACCCATCGATCAAGCAAACGCCGGGGGCTATTCCACCCCTAGCGTCGCTTTTAAAGCGACCCCTTGGAAACTCGCTCATGCCACGTTTTATGGCGACGAGACTGCAAGAGAGACAATGGGTGCGTTACACAAAACTAAAAACATTGTTGTACATTTTACTAAACCTACCCAATCCTTTTGTTTTTCTTACCATTTTAATTTTACTTGGAGCAACTGTCAAGTTATCTCCGTGTGACCTATAGGTCACGGGTTCGAACCATGAAATCAGCCGATGATGCTTGTATCAGGGTAACTGCTTACATCACACCCCCCTTGGGGTGCGACCTTCCCTGGATCCTGCGTGAACACAAGATGCTTTGTGAACCAGGGGTTACCCCATCGTTTGAAGAACAATTATGTTCTCTCTTACCCTCCACATAGCTTGAGGTTAGAGGTGCTCTTCCACTAGAGCAAGCCTCACTTATTCGTCACAATCTTGAATTTGTGACGAAATTGAAGATCTGTCAAAAGAAGAATTTGCGTCACTTTTTCCTGAGATGACCATCTATCCATCAAAAATCCGTCACAATCTGAATTCTGTGACGGATTGCAAATACTAAATTTCTTCTAGTTAATAAGTCTAATGTTTTTATTTATTTATTTCCTATTATTTTTGTAGGTGGAGCTTGTGGATATGGGAATTTATTCAATTCAGGTTATGGAACAGATACAGCAGCATTAAGTTCAGTGTTATATAGCAATGGATATTCATGTGGACAATGTTACCAAATAAAATGTACACAATCAAAAGATTGCTACTCAACCATTGTCACAGTCACTGCAACCAATCTCTGCCCACCAAATTGGTCACAAAACACAGATCATGGTGGTTGGTGTAATCCACCTCGTACACATTTTGACATGGCTAAACCTGCTTTCATGAAAATTGCTCAATGGAAAGCTGGCATTGTTCCTGTTTCATATCGCAGGTATATTTCTTTTCTTTTTTACAACATTTAACATTCTAGACGCAATGGACCGATATAAGACGGGGTCTGTGAGTTCAACTGAAAATTTTAAAATGTACATGGATATAATGAATCTAGATATCGTGAATTCGTTTCTTGACAATGTCATGCAAGTATTTTGAATATTGTTTTCACCAAATCTATATTCAAACACACACTTTCAACGTGATTAGTAAATCAAGACAACCTAAGGATCCACGAAATATAGCAAAAATGGACTCTAAATTTACTTGCCTCTAATCTTCTCTATCTTTTTCATACGGTCGTGTTCGGATCAGGTTAAGCACGTTTTGACTATTCTACCAAATACTTGTTACCAGGGGCAGAGTTATTGTCCAATGGAAGTCAATTGACACCTTTTTTTCGAAAACTTACACTATATAGATAGATCATTTTATTTATATGTATATACACAATATTTAAATCCAGTTGGCTTTTCATGTATTTAGTTCTTTATATTTTGAACATACATTGTGAATATCTATGTTCAAACAAATCGAGAAACTAAGGATCCGGGAAACATAGCAGAAATGGACTCTAAATTTACATGCCTCTAATTTGCTCTATAATTATTTTAATAACGATAGCGTCCGCGTCAGTTTGTGCACAACGACGAACCTACAACTATAGCTAGTGAGTGCTCAAGCACCTATTGTGTCTTACCCAAACATTATATTTTTATATTAGAAGCCGCTAAATAACATACAAAGATATTGGCTGGGCGTCGCCCAATTTCAAAGTAGTAAGGTAGTTGAGCATTCACGACTTAAAAATTCTGAGTTTGCCACTGCTTATATGCATTTCGACAATTCTACCGAATATCTGCTACCTCTAACATGCATTATTGCTTCATGGTTGCAGGGTACCTTGTGTTATAAAAGGTGGAATCAAGTTTAGTTTCCAAGGAAATGGCTATTGGTTATTGGTATATGTGATGAATGTTGGTGGAGGTGGAGATGTGGCTAGTATGTGGGTAAAAGGAACAAAGACAAATTGGTTAAGTATGAGTCATAATTGGGGAGCTTCATATCAAGCATTTGCAACTCTAAGTGGTCAAGCACTTTCTTTCAAGCTCACTTCCTACACATCACATGAAACAATTATAGCTACTAATGTTGCACCTTCTAATTGGCATGTAGGAATGACATATCAAGCCAATGTTAACTTCCATTGATTAAGGCATGCAACATTTATTCTTTTTAAAAAAAAATAATAATTTATCGAGTTTTATTTTGCGATTGTTCTTGTATCGACTGATGTTTTGTTAGTGAAAGACTTGCTATATAATTTTAGTAATGAGTATTATCATTTTTGTATCTGTACACAGACAATGTAAAGAACTTTTACACTATCGCATTGAAATTGGCATACTAACATGTAACTCTTAACACACTCATAATTGGTTAACGGTCACAGTAAGAATAGTCTAACATCATTGCAACATTCCTACCTTGGATGTGCTACTGAACGATTAATAGATAATAGAGCGAATGGATATAATGGATTCATATAGCCGATCCCAAATTGTAGTTGATTGATATATTGTCGACTTAACTAATTAAGGCCCAATTCAGAATATTTTGCTCAATGAATTTCATTCAAATATAGACTGCATTACATTGATGATTTTGCAATCATCTCACAAACAAGTGAACCAAAAAACATTGAATTTGTTGAAAACTAAAAAGGCATTGAACATTAGGGAAAAATGTAATATGACAATAGTTATTCTTTTATATGCTAACAATAATTATAAGAGCACAAGCCAACTTCATGACATTAGATCATGTTAGGACTTATCTTCAGTGACCATTGGCAAGTCCATTCTCAGCACATTTTTGGGCATAAAATCTTCTGTACTTCGAATCGACTTCTGTGAGGTAGTAGGTACCCGGTGCTAAAAGGCTGCAATCCTTGCTCGTCACAAAGTCCTTACCACCATATCTGTGTTCCATTATATGCATCGTTTCGATGAATTTTTCAGGAGTGAACTGCACAAAAGATCGGTTGTCAAAGATAGTTATGGAACTCTAACCATTACAGAGTTGGTAACGAGTTCAAAGTCCACGAGTAAATTACAAAACAAAATCTTAACATACCTCGTGTCTCGACTTCAATTTCTCATCAACGTTCATAACAGCTGCAATGTTTGACAAGCTAAAAGGATGTTGACCTTCATTAAGCCTTAATGAGAACATTGTTGCAGTCAATCCACTTCCATAAGAGAACAAGATTACTCGCTGTCCAGCCTGAGTTTGGCAAAATCATTTGAAAATTAGATGAAACGCGATAGAGGTTAACAAGAAACAGGACCAAAAGGGAAAGAAGTAACTTGTATTTACCAATGAACTGTGTTTATTGTGGAGAAGGGATGCAAAAGCAGCATAGAGAGACGCGGTGTACATGTTGCCAACTTGTTTTGGTATTAATGTGGCTGGTTTCACCTTCTCATCGTAAAATGGTTTTGCCACTTGCCAGGATACCTATATATGCAAAATTTATAATCCCTTAGTTAGTTCCAATCTCAACTTATATATATCTGAAAATGACAAAAAATATTTTTTTGGAAAACAACGAATGTGAAAGCTTTTGTACGGACCTTCTCAAGATCACGGCTTTGATAACTTTCATCACCAGTTAAGGATGAAAATGGTGCAAGCTTTTCTTTAGTAGACTCGTCAATGGAACTGCAAATGCAAAATCAAAGAAGATCAGTCAACTGAATTCCTTTTACAAAATAAAAGGCGAGTACATTCAAACTGAAGATTTGCAACGCACCTAGCATTCCTTATAAAGTCATTGAACATCAATCGAGCAGTGCTCTTCTGTACAAGCTGCAGGATTAAATAAAACGTTCAGGTAATTCTTATCGTCACTTTGTTTACTGAAGTAAGAAATCAAAATTGTGTATTGAATATTTGAATCCAAAAAGTACCTTGTTGTATGGTGAATGGAAAACAAAATAGGCTGCATCAGCAATCGAAAACTGCTTGCCTTCCAGTTTTTCGTATCTAAAAATGTGAATGAGATGTTATTATAGAAGATAATAAAGAAGTATCGGAATATTAAAATGTGCTCAACTAGTGGCTTACTTATCGCATAAGCTCTTGTAGCAAGAATCAAGTGCCATAAGATAACAAGTTTGTGAAAGCTTTCCATCAACCACCTGCAACAAACAATTACCATAAATTCATGTACCAACAACAATATCCTATATTTCTTCTAAATTGTGTCCAGGAAACAACAAAATCGGAGCATTCTTGTGAAAATGGATAATTAACAAGACTTGCAGGGGCTTAAGATAATTACTGGATATTCACTGTCGAGGATGGGCTTGTAAAAATCATAGACATGGGCCATATGGCTAGCTCTAATCTTGCTTTCGAATACAATAGGAGCATCCGGCCCTACTAGCATAGCAATTGCTGCAGCTCCTCCAGTTGGCCGAGCAGCTCCCTCAGCATAGACCTGTCAAAAGAAGCTCTCAGATAAGTGAATGTTAATCAAGCAAAGGCTCAAGTTCATTGCAAATTATGCAACAAATGAGCAATGCATACGCAATATTGTAATGATCATACCGCACTGTCAGTGCATACAACAAGTCCATAGCGTCCATCCCATGAAGAGCTCTCGACCCAATTCACGCAGTTGAACAATGCAGCAGTTCCGCCATAACATGCATTAGTTGAGTCGACTCCTTCAATGTCAGTGTTTCCACATTTCTGTTTGTTTCACACAGTAAGGAAGCAGGGTAAGTTTTTGCTGAACAATATTTCTGTTTGTCATAATGTAAATCTTTACTGGTGAAGTGGAAGGTCAACAGAAACAAAAAAACAAACCAGATGCAACCAAACAATCAATTATTAAGGATGATGTAAACAAACAATGAACTCATTTTTTTAACAAACAGCATGATCAAGCGATTTCCGGGCCTATATTAACATTACAGCATATTTCAAGCAGAACTAAGCCACGCGCTTTTTTTAATACTAGATTGCAACATATATTCTGCTTCATGAGCTAGTCTGCATTGAGCAGAGGTGGATGCGACCTTTGCTATATACGTGAAGAACCACTAAATTTCAAATATTTGCTAGAACTGTGAGCCAGTACCTCAAATATTTGCATGAGGAATGTTTTGATGGATTTGCTCTTATCAATGACTGTCTCACTTCCGACCTCGAGACGACCAATTTGCTTAGGATCAATCTCATACTTCTCCAGAAGGGAAGTAACTGCTGTCAAACTGAATATGAACATTTTAATTAGAAAACAGTATATTGACCAAAATTACACAAGCTAAATTATTTTACTCCAGAAATCAAAAAAATTTGCCATTCAGCTGGAAGAAGAAATCACCAACACTTTCGAACTACTCCCTTCATTTCAATATATATGAGCATATTTTGACGCAGTACAAAGTTTAAGCAAAAAATAAAAACTTTTGAAACTCGTGCTCTTAGATATATCCTAACATTTGTGTGACTATAATACTATTGAAACTTGTGGTCTTAAACATGCAATAACATTTATGTGGTTATAAAAACTTGACAGTTGTCATTAAAGGGTAAAATGAAAAGTTCAAGTTAAATTGTTTTCCAAATTTAAAAACGTGTCATTCTTTTTGGAACGGCGGGAGTAGCGGATGTATACCTCATTGATATAACATCTTCAACCTCAGTGCAAAAGCCCATACAATCTTGTCCAAGACCAATTGTGTATTTTCCTTTGCTTGCTCCATCATGAGCCTCCAATGCTTCCTATAGAATATTGCAATATAATTTAAATTTTTTAAAGTGATCATAATTTATTGCCTTAAACTTAAATTAGCAGATGAAGGGGAGCCTTGGCGTAATAATAAAAGCTTAACCAAGAGGTTATGGATTCAAGGCGTTGAAACAACCTCTTGCAAAATACAAGCTAAGACTGTTTTAAGACTCAAGGCGGTCCGACCCTTCCCAAACCCAGAGAGTTTAGTGCACCAGAATGACCCTTTTTTTCCCTTTAAACTTGTATTAGCATATCCAAATTACTGAAAATCTGATAAGATATTTTAATGTTACATGGCCCTTAGAAAAAGCACATAGGTTTTAACGGACTAAAGTTAAGGCTGCAATATGGGATTTCAAAAGTAAAATAAAATAAACTGAGAACTTGATTTAAAAAAATAATCTCAGAACAGAGCACGTGAACATGCTATAGGTCACGAATAAATAAAATATCCATGACATGTTGGTATAAGGTATAAACTAAATATCACATTTTTTGGTTATTAAAATTATTTCTAAAACATTGGAAAAATTTAAAGCATCTAATATGCTAATTAATCAGTAATTAAAGTAATTATTACACATATCTATGCTCAAGTTTCTCTACTTATTCATTGTCAAAGTATGAATTTAAATTATATACACCCATAATGCAAAAAATTTTCATACTATGAATGAGTTTTAACATACGATAGCAGATTAGTTACTCGACCCGTTTCAGTTTAGCTGACTTTCGCTAATCGAGAGTCAAACTACCAATATTTTAAAATATATTTTAATCAAATTGGCATGAGAAAAATTACAATTTATAATACTTTTCATATAGTTTTTGAATATCTAAATTTTAATTTTAAAATAATGTGTTTAACTAGTTCAATTTAGCTTCAAAGTTGAGTCAAATTGAATCACGATAAGCGAAATATATATCCTAAATTAAAACATAAGGAGTATTATTTTTACTAAATTACTATAAAGATTTAAACGTAATTACTTCTAAGTTAGCTAATTATGTAAATATCTTTTACACTGTTTATGTAAATATCGCCAAAGTAATAGTACTATGTTTTTCTTTTTTACCTGTGGGAGGCAAGTAGGAGGGAAGTAAATTTCGACGGCGAGAATTCCGACATTCTTCGGTTGAGCTGCCATTTCTGATATTTCTTCTGTGTATTACTAAACGTAAAATGGACAGATCGAAAAAAAACACACACACACACACACTGTTTCTCTCTCTAAGTCTCTTCGAACTGGAAAATATTTTGCAGAAGAGAGAGAGAGAGAGAAGAGGAAATAGAGCGAATGATTTGTGTGGAGATTTTCACATGTTTAAGTTGCATATTTATACTATAAAAGGTGAGAATTTTCCACTTTGATATTCCACAGACTTATGGAGAAAATAAAAAAGAAAGAAAAAATATTCCGAAGACTTATTACATCACAGGAATGGGATTTAGAATTTGAAGTCCGTTTTAACTGAACATGAAGTTTAAAAAATAAATGAATTTAAGACTTTTAATTGGATACGAATTTAGAATTTGAAGTCCGTGAATATAGTGGTATTTGACTGAACACAGAGTTTAAGACTTTTAAAATTTATGATTTAACACAAATTATATATATTTATGTGACTATAAATCATCTTATTAGAGTAAAATAAATATTTAAAGTTAAATTATCACTAAATATAAAAAAATATCATTCTTTTGGGTTAACTAAAAAGAGAAAGTATCATATAAATTAGGAGGGGAAGAATACTCTTTATCTTTTATTTTGTAGGACTGTATTTAATTGAGCATAAATATTTAAGAAAGAAAGAAAGAAAAGCCATTTGAAATTATGATCCAAAACAAACTACTAAATATTTGTATGGGTACAGATCATCTCGGTAAATGAGAATTTGAAATTATATAAACTGGCCCTTAGTCGGTACTTTGAAATACATATTTTTATGAGAAGATTTATTATTTATAGTCCTAATGCAATTTTATATACTGATTTTTTACTAGACACAAAATTTAATAAAGATAGAACTTTTAATGCATGAGCTAAATATTTCAAACATATTAAAAAAATTTCTAAAATCCCGTGCTCTTATGACATTATAATATGTGAGTGTTCATTAATTTGTTTAATGATTGTCCTTGCCAAATTCAGATATTACATTACAATTTAGTGGTGGTTTAAACTCAAACTTGATTGAAATATAAAAGAGAATTTTTAGTTTCAAAAGGTACATGGAAATTTACCAGATCTATATCTGTTTTTTTGTCACTTGGGACAAATCCACTTTCAAGATATATTTAAAAATAAAAATAAAAAGACCCCACACCTGTTGTACAGCTAAACAGCCAACATTGACTCTAACTTCCCTTTTGTTTTGCCAATGTGTTCTTTATTGTCCGGGACCATAGCTAGATAATAATAAAAACTATTTTTTATATGACGAGGGAATCGGTAAAGTTGGTGCCATGCGACTTGAAAATTATGGGTTTGAGCCGAGAAAACAGTATCTTACAGAAATACAGGTTAAGATTGCGTACAATAGATCCTTGTGGTCCGGCCCTTCACCGGACCCCCGCACATAGCGGAAGACCCGTTTAGCCGATGTTTGTTATTTGTATTGAGATTCGATTAAATTTGAATTTGCGTCGAAAAGATTTATATTTGAGGGGTAAAACACTTTTTAATAAAGTTGACTTCATACTTAGAGCTTGAATCCGATACTTCTAATTAAGGAAGATGAAGTACTCATTCCATCAAAACTCGTGTTGATACAACGAAAATATACTCAGTGTGATCTCACAAGTGTGATTTGGAAAGGGTTAGTGTACGCAAACTCCTACCTTTGTGTGAGACAGAGAAACTGTTTTCGATAAATCTTTTTTACTATTATTATTATTATTGGTTAAATGGTATTTTACAAAGTCTGTCTTTTTAATTGAATATATTTAAACGAAATGTTAATATGGTGCTGACAGCCAAACTTGACCCATTGAGCAACTACATACAGTTAGTCAAAGAAGGAAGTGTTACGACTTACGACGACTTGTTATTCTGATTTTTATATCGATAAACTTAATTTTTATTTCAAGAATTTGATACCGTTATTGAATTTTAATATGTGATAGTAGATATATTATTTATAATTAGCGAATAAATGATCTAATATAAATATCTTTTACACATGTATAGAATTTAAATTCTTTATTTCAAAACAACCAAAAAAATGAATTGAGTAAGAAAGAAGTGTGGTTATGCTATAACGGATGCAATTAGACACAAGGGGTTTTTCTGAATTTAACTTACTCACAACAAATATTTATATACATACATAAATATATGTATGTATATAAATATTTTCTTATGTTAACCGATCAACCGTTTATATCCATACATAAATATATATTTATTTATTCTAAAGTCAATAGAGTACTACTCCTAAAAGGAGCAGGCACCACGCAGACATTGGGTTTAGCAACCGAAATTGAAGATTTGCCCAAATGATGTTACCTTTTTTTTTAAATAGATTTTTTTTCGACATAATTCATGCTTTTGTTATAAAATAAAGACCGTAAAGTAAAGAAATCGAACACAAGTATAGAAGGAGATTGATATTTTTATTCAACTTCAAACTGTTGTACATAATAAACTGAAAACTTCTCTATTTATAGAAGAAAGGAAGCAGCTGCGAGGCTTTTCAGGAAGCAGCTGCAAGGCTTTTCTTTAGCTGCTTGTAAGCTGTCTGCATGAGCTGCTTGTAACCTGCCTGTTTAATAAGAAGCTGCTGCAAATCATTTCATTGAGCTGCTTGCAACCTGTCTGCATCAGCTGTTTGTAGATAAACTTTAACAGAGTACTAAATGGATAATCTTTTTCAGGAAGATTATCTATAGCGGGGGTAATAAATGTACATCCACAATAATTATTTTCATAACACTCCCTATTGGATGTTCATTAAAAGGTATTGTACCTCTTTAAAACCTTACTAGGAAAAACCCACTGAAAAAAATTCTAGTGAAGGAAAAAGAGTACACATATTTAGTAATACGCATTTCTAGCTGCCTCATTAAAAACCTTATAAGGAAAACCATGTGGGAAAAAACCTTAGTAAGGAAAAAAAAGTATATCGCGTATTTTACTCCCCCTGATGAAAACTTTGTTTCAAATATTTGAGTATCTGAATCGAGGATGTGAATCGAGGCTGTGAATCGAGGCTGCTGAATCGAGTTTGTGAATTGAGGATGTGAATCGAGGCTGTGAATCGGGGCTGTGAATCGAGGATGTGAATCGAGGCTATGAATCGAAACTGCCAATCGAGGCCGTGAATCGAGGGCTGCCTCGGCAGAATTATAAAAGAGGGCATTCGTCACATTCGCCATTTTTAACAAATTAGAGCTTGAGCATAGACGATTTTTGATAGATTTTCAAGGAAAAGACATTGGGGTAAGTGATTCTAACTTGGATTTGGTTTATAAACATAAATATATGGGTCTTTTATCACATTCCAACCCATATTTTTCTCGAATAAAATGAATCACTGATCTCAACCATATGCATTCCCTATGTGATGACCCAAAATGTCATCTTTAAATTTAATAATTAATTATGTGTTCTAAGACCTTGAAAAGTACTATTTATCATTCCTCGACTTGCGTGTGTAATCCGTAAAATTTTATGGAAAGTTTTTATGCGAAAAATAGATTAAAATGTGGATTAGAGCTTTAAAACTCAATTGAGTTGACTTTGGTCAATATTTTGAGCAAAATGGACTCGGATCAGTATTTTGACAGTTCCGGTAGGTCCGTATCGTGATTTGGAACTTGGGCGTATGCTTGGAATCAAATTCCGAGGTCCCTAACCCCAGATATGGAATTTTAAAATGTTTAAGTTCGAATAGTGATCGAATGTCTAATTATGTGAAAACGACCCCAGAATAGAATTTTGATGATTCCAATAGCTCCGTATGATAATTTTGGACTTAGGAGAGTGTTCAGAATTTTATTTGGAAGTCCGTAGTTAAATTAGACTTGAAATAGCTAAAAACAAGAATTTAAGTTTGGAGGTTTGACCGAGGAGTTGACTTTTTGATACCAGAGTTGGAATCCAGTTCCGAATTTTTTTTAGCTCCGTTATGTCATTTATGACTTGTGTGTAAACTTTGAGGTCAATCGGAGTTGATTTGATAGGTTTCGACATCGAATATAGGAGTTGGAAATTTTAAGTTTCATTGAGCTTGAATGTGAGCATAATTCGTGGTTTTAGCGTTGTTTTATGTGATTTGAGGTTTCAAATAAGTTCGTATGATATTTTAGGTCTTGTTAGTATATTTGATTGAGGTCCCGAGGGCCTCGGGTGAGTTTCGGATGGTTAACGGATCAAAAATTGGACTTAAAACAACTGCTGTAATTTTTTTTCCGTTCTGTTGGAAATTATTGCCCAAAATCGAGCTCCCAAGAATCGAGGCTGTGAATCGAGGTTGTGAATCGAGGCTGTGAATCGAGGCTGCCAATCGAGATTGCCAATCGAGGCTGCTAATCGAGGTCGTGAATCGAGAGCTGCCTGGGCAGAATTATAAAAGAGGGCATTCGTTCCATTTGCCATTTTTAACAAATTGGAGCTTGAGCAGAGGCGATTTTTGATAGATTTTCAAGAAAAAAGACATTGGGGTAAGTGATTCTAACTTGGATTTGGTCTATAAACATAAATATATCATTGTTTTTACCATTTAATTAGTGTTTTGAGATTGAGATTTGGAAAAGTTTAGAAATCTCATAGAAACAAATTTTTGAGATTTCGGTATCGATTCGGAGTCGGATTTGAGTGAAACTGGTATCGTTGGACTCGTAATTGAATGGGTTATCGGATTTCATAACTTTCGCCGGATTTTGAGATGTGGGCCCCACAGACGAATTTTTAATTAATTTCGGGATTTCTATTAAAAATGTAGTGTTTTCTTATAGAATTGATCCCTATAATTTTTAGTGATTGTATCAAATTATTTTGGCTATATTCGAGCTAGACAGAGTTGAATTATCGTGGAAAAGGCCTTCTAGTGGATTAAATTGGAGCAAATTGAAGTAAGTCTCTTGCCTAATCTTGTGAGGGAAAAATTTACCCCATAGCTGATTAAATTAAATATATTTTTGCTAAATTACGGGAGCTACATATGCACGAGGTGACGAGAGTCCGTGCGTAACTACTATTAATGCTAAAGTTCGGGTAGTTTAGGACTCAAAGCATGAATTACTTGTGTAAATTATATTCTTTATTAATTAAAATATTTGATGTATATATTGTGAATTGTTATGAAAGGTAGAGAAATATGAAATTTTTCATATGCTTAATTTTGTTTAGATTAATTAATTGTTGAAATAAATTGTTATCCTCTCGAATAAATTTTACAATAAATACTCTTATTTTGGAGGTACATAAAAAAACGTCCTCCTTTATTGTGGATCGGGCCGAACGCCTCGTCAGGATAGATGCAACTATGGATCGTGCCGCACGTCCCTCGGCAGTGTACACAATATTCTGGATCGGACCGAACGACCTCGCCAGAAATCGTGCTTAATAATAATAATAATTACACGATACTTTGACGGTTTATTGCAGCTTGTGAAGCTATTTGATAAATTGGAAATTCATTGAAATTGAATTGTAGTTTTGTAAAACTATTTGATAAATTAGAATTTTTATTGAAATTGAAGGATATTGAGAATTGTTGCATTTTGAAGGATTTTAATTATTTTCTACTGGTTAAATAAATTATTATTATATTCTATGAATCATGCTGATTTAAATATTCTAGCTTTATTTCAATTATTATTATTGACCCATAGTGAGTGTCAAAGTATTATTATTGACCCATAGTGAGTCTCAAAGTCAGCCATCTCGTCTCTACCACTTCGAGATTAGGCTTGATACTTATTGGGTACACGTTGTTTACGTACTCATACTACACTTGCTGCACTTTTGTGCAGGATCTGAGACAGGTACTAGTGGAGGACCTATCATCACATATCCACGCCATCCCGAGACATAGTGGTGAACTGCCTTTCTGAGTCGTTCTGCATCTACCAGTGTCTCTTCTTATATTTATATTCTGTCTATTTTATTTTAGACAGTATTTGAAGTTCTGTATAATCTACTAGATGCTCATGCACTTGTGACATCGGGTCTTGGCACACACATTGGTAGAATTTGGTATTTTATTATTTTCTTGGATTAAAAGTTTAATCAATGTACGTTTAATTTATTAGTTGGCTTGCCTAGCTGTAGTGTTGGGCGCCATCACGACCTATATGTGAAATTGGGTCGTGACAACATGGTATCAGAGCACTAGGTTCACTTAGGTCTCACAAGTTATGAGCACGCCTAATAGAGTCTTGCGGATCGGTACGAAGACGTCTGTACTTATCTTCGAGAGGCTATAGGGTGTTAGGAAACTACCCTTCTCCATATTCCGTCGTGCAATTAATGTAATACTAAATATCCTTCTCTTATTCTCTCACAGATGGTGAGAACACGCTCTAATGAGGTTCCAGACCAGGGAAGAGCTACTCCCCCAGTTGCTAGAGGCTGAGGGAGGGCTCCAGCTCGTGGTAGAGGGCGAGGACGTCCCAGGACTGTTCCAGTTATGCCGCCAGTGGGTCCAGTAGGAAATCCCATTATTGAGGAACAGGGTGAGGTTCCTGTGGTAGAGCCAGCTCCGGTGGATTTCACATTTGCACCAGGATTTCAGGATGTCATGGGTCGTATGCTGCGGTTCATGGACAATATGACTCATGCCGGTTTATTTCCGGCAGACCCAGCCACATCTCAGGCGAGTGGGGGAGCACAGACCCCTACCGCACATGCCCATGGACAGGCAGCTGCTGTATATCAGACCCAGGGTGCACTACCTGTGGGTGGAGCCCAGCCAGTGACAACAGTTACACCTGAGCCCAGGCGAGCTGTAGTCGCCGATCCTTAAAAATTATTGGTCTGATGGACTAGACTACATCCTCCTATCTTTGGGGGTGAGCGACATGAGGATCCGCAGGACTTCATTGATCGTTGCAGGGACAGACTGCACAACATGAGGATATTGGAGTCTCATGGGGTAGACTTTGCTACTTTTCAGCTAGAGGGCAGAGCCCGTAGATGGTGGCAGTCTTATGTTCTTGGCAGACCAGCAGATTCTCCTCCCATAACTTGGGACAGGTTCACCCGTATCTTCCTGGACAGATATATTCCACCCTCCCAGTGGGAAGAGATGCGGTTTCAGTTTGAGTAACTCCAGCAGGGTCAGATGTCAGTGACTGATTATGAGGCGAGATTTTTTAAGTTATCTCGCCATGCACTTATGATACTCCCTACTGAGGAGGAGAGAGTGCGGAGGTTTGTTGCGGGTTTACATACTGGCATTCAGGCCACTATGGATCGAGAGGTTGAGCTGGGTACTTCTTATGAGCTAGTCGTGGAGATAGCCCGCATGATTGAGGGTGTACGTCAGCGGAGCCGAGAGCAGGGTATGAGAGATAAGCGGTTCAGGTATTCTGGAGAGTTCAGAGGTGCTCCGTCTGGGGGCAGAGGTCAGTTCGTGAGAGGGCAGTCCAGCAGGCCCCCATATCTAGCACCACCGCTTCCTCGAGGTGCTCCATCGCCCACTAGCTATTCAGGGTTCTTCCCATGGGTATTCAGGTCCCCAGGGCTAGACACTTAGTCAACAACCCATCGCACTGAAGAGTTGTTACGAGTGCGGGGATCCCAGTCACATGCGGAGGTTTTGCCCCAGGCTTCGGGGTAGACCAGTACAGTAGGGTCAGCAACCTATGCTTACCGGACCAGTTGCTCCACCAGTAGTCCGACCACCAAGAGGTGGAGGACAGGTGGGTAGGGGTCGTCCTAGAGGTGGAGGTCCGCCAGGCGGAGGCCAGCCAGTTGGCGCTCCAGCTCAGTTCTATGCTTTTTCGGCTAGACCAGATGCAGAGGCCTCAGATGCCGTGATTACAGGTATTATTTCTGTTTGTGGCAAAGATGCCTCAGTATTATTTGATCCAGGATCTACGTATTCATATGTGTCATCTCTATTTGCTCCATTCCTGGGTGTTTCTCGTGAGTCCTTGAGTACTCCTATTTATGTGTTCACTCATGTGGGCGATTCTGTTGTTGTGAACTGGATCTAGCGGTCCTGTATTATTATATTCTGTAGTTATGAAACTAGAGTAGATCTCCTATTTCTTGAGATGATCGATTTTGAAATTATTCTGGGCATGGACTGGTTGTCTCCATATCATGCTATTCTAGATTGTCATGCCAAGACTGTTACCTTGGCTATTCCAGCATTGCCTAAGCTGGAGTGGAAGGGTTCGCCTGTTAGTTCGTTTAATCGAGTTATTTCTTTTATAAAGGCTCTACACATGGTTGAGAAGGGTTGTTTGTCTTATCTAGTCTATGTTTGGGATACTACTGCAGAGACTCCAGTTATTGATTCAGTGCCTGTAGTTCGGGAGTTCTCCGATGTATATCCTTTAGATCTTCCAGGTATGCCACCTGGTCGTGATATTGATTTCTGTATTGACTTGGCTCAAGATACTCAGCCTATATCTATCCCACCGTATCGTATGGCTTCGAAAGAATTGAAAGAGTTGAAAGAACAATTTGAAGAATTACTAGCCAAAGGGTTTGTTAGACCGAGTATATCGCCTTGGGGTGCACCGGTATTATTTGTGAAGAAGAAAGATGGCACGATGCGAATGTGTATTGATTATCGCTAATTAAACAAAGTCACCATTAAAAACAAGTACCCGTTGCCACGTATTTATGATTATTTGATCAGTTGCAGTGTGCTAGGGTGTTCTCTAAGATCGATTTGAGGTCGGGGTATCATCAGTTAAAGATTCGAGATTCAGATATTCCGAAAGCTGCTTTTCGTACTAGATATGGTCATTATGAGTTTCTGGTAATGTCTTTCGGTTTAACTAATGCCCCGACAGCGTTTATGGATCTGATGAACAGAGTATTCAGGCTATATATTGATTCATTTGTCATTGTCTTCATTGATGACATTTTGATCTACTCAAGTAGTAAGGAGGAGCGTGAGCAGCATATGAGAGTAGTGCTTCAGACATTGCGGGAACAAAAGTTATATGCTAAGTTCTCTAAATGTGAGTTCTGGCTTGAGTCTGTAGCATTTTTGGGACATATTATGTCAGGCGAAGGTATTAAAGTTGATCCCAAAAAAATTGAGGCAGTTCAAAATTGGCATTGTCCCACTTCGGCGACTGAGATCAGGAGTTTTCTGGGTTTGGCAGGTTATTATCGTCGGTTCGTGGAAGGTTTTTCATCTATTGCAGCACCTTTGACCAAATTAACCTAGAAGGGTGCTCCATTCCGATGGTCCAATGATTGTGAGGTGAGCTTTCAGAAGCTCAAGACATCATTGACTACAGCACCAGTGTTAGTATTGCCTTCCGGTTTGGGGATGTATACAGTTTATTGCGACGCTTCGCGCATTGGCTTAGGTTGTGTATTGATACAGGAAGGGCAAGTTATTGCATATGCTTCAAGTCAGCTGAAGCCCCACGAAAAGAATTATCCGGTACATGATTTGGAGTTAGCTGTGATTGTTCACGCTCTTAAGATTTGGAGGCATTATCTTTATGGGGTGTCTTGTGAAGTTTACACTGATCATCGTAGTTTGCAGCATTTGTTCAAGGAGAGGGACCTAAATTTGAGGCAGCGCAGATGGCTGGAGTTACTAAAAGATTATGATATTACTATCCTGTATCATCCGGGCTAAGCAAATGTGGTTGCAGATGCCTTGAGCAGAAAGGTAGAGAGTATGGGTAGTTTGGCTTTCATTTCAATAGAGGAAAGGCCATTAGCCTCAGATATTCAGTCCTTGGCTAACAGACTTGTGAGGCTGGATATTTCAGAGCCTAGCCGATTTCTTGCATGTGTTGTGGCCCAATCTTTACTATTTGAGAAGATCAAGGCTCGCCAGTATGATGACCCACACCTGATGGTTCTTCGTGGAACGGTACTACGAGGTGGTGCCAAGGAAGTCACTTATTGGTACAGATGGTGTTCTGCGACTCCAAGATCGTCTGTATGTTCCTAATGTGGATGAACTGAGGAAAAAAATCTTGGAGGAGGCATACAGTTCTCGATATTCTATTCATCCAGGTGCTACGATGATGTATCATGACTTGAGGTAGCATTATTGGTGGCGACGGATGAAAAATGACATAGTTGAGTATGTAACTCGGTGTCTAAATTGCCAGTAAGTTAAATATGAGCACCAGAGGCCAGGTGGCCTACTTTAGCAGATGACTATACCAGAGTGGAAATTGGAACGAATTACTATGGATTTTGTAGTTGGGTTGCCGCGGACCTTGCGGAAGTTTGATGCAGTTTGGGTCATTGTTGAAAGGTTGACCAAGTCAGCACATTTTGTTCCTGTTGTGACTACGTATACTTCAGAGAGGTTGGCCCAGATTTATATTCAGGAGATAGTTCGGTTGCACGGTGTGCCAATTTCCATCATATCAGATAGAGGCCCTCAGTTTACTTTACATTTCTGGAGAGCAGTACAGAGTGAGTTGGGGACCCGTGTAGAGCTCAGCACAGCCTTTCATCCGCAGACCGATGGGCAGTCAGAGCGGACAATTCAGATTTTGGAGGATATGCTCAGGGCATGTGTGATTGACTTTGGAGGTCAGTGGGATCATTTCCTACCTTTGGCAGAGTTTTCTTATAATAACAGTTACCAATCCAGCATCGAGATGGCTCCATTTGAGGCTTTATATGGCCGTCGATGCCGTTCACCTATCGGATGGTTTGAGCCCGGTGAGGCTAAGATATATGGTACTGATTTGGTAAAGGATGCCTTGAAAAATATAAAGTTGATTCAGGAACGACTTCATACAGCACAGTCCAGGCAGAAAAGTTACCCGGATCAGAAAGCACGTGATTTATCATTTATGGTAGGTGAAAAAGTTCTCTTGAAGGTTTCGCCGATGAAGGGAATCATGAGATTTGGGAAAAAGGGGAAATTGAGCCCCAGGTTTATAGGCCCATTTGAGGTGTTGAGACAAATTGGGGAGGTTGCTTATGAGCTTGCATTGCCACCCAGTCTATCGGGAGTTCATCTGATTTTTCATGTATCTATGCTCCGGAAGTATCATGCCGACCTATCACATGTGTTAGACTTAAACACTGTTCAGCTAGATAATAGTTTGGGTTATGAAGAGGAGCCAATTGCCATTGTTGATAAACAGGTTCGCCAGTTGAGGTCCAAGAGGGTTTCTGTAGTAAAAGTCCAGTGGAGGGGCCAACCAGTCGAGCAAGCGACTTGGGAGGCCGAGAAAAACATGCGGAGCAGATATCCATACTTATTTAGCACTTCAGGTATAATTCTAAACCCGTTCGAGAACGAACGTTTGTTTAAGAGGTGGAGAATGTGATGACCCAAAATGTTATCTTTAAATTTAATAATTAATTATGTGTTCTAAGACCTTAAAAAGTATTATTTATCATTCCTCGACTTGCGTGCGTAATCCGTAAAATTTTATGGAAAGTTTTTATGTGAAAAATGGATTAAAATGTGGATTAGAGCTTTAAAACTCAATTGAGTTGACTTTGGTCAACATTTTGAGCAAACAGACTCAGAACAGTATTTTGACAGTTCTGGTAGGTCCGTATCGTGATTTGGGACTTGGGCGTATGCCCGGAATCAAATTCCGAGGTCCCTAGCCCGAGATATGGAGTTTTGAAATGTTAAAGTTCGAATAGTGACCGAATGTCTAATTATATGAAAACGACTCCGGAATAGAATTTTGATGATTCCAACAGCTCCATATGGTGATTTTGGACTTAGGAGCGTGTTCGGAATTTTATTTGGAAGTCCGTAGTTAAATTAGGCTTGAAATGGCTAAAAATAAGAATTTAAGTTTGGAGGTTTGACCGAGGAGTTGACTTTTTGATACCAGAGTCAGAATCCAGTTCCGAATTTTTTTTTAGCTCCATTGTGTCATTTATGACTTATGTGTAAAATTTGAGGTCAATCGGAGTTGATTTGATAGGTTTCGACATCGAATATAGAACTTGAAAATTTTAAGTTTCATTGAGCTTGAATGGGAGCATAATTCGTGGTTTTAGCATCATTTTATGTGATTTTAGGTTTCAAATAAGTTTGTATGATGTTTTAGGACTTGTTGGTATAATTAGTTGAGGTCCCAATGGCCTCGGGTGAGTTTCGGATGGTTAACAGATTAAAAATTGGACTTAAAACAACTGCTGCAATATTTTTTCCTTTCTGCTGGAAATTCTGGCCCAAAATCGAGCTCCCAAGAATCGAGGCTGCTGAATTGAGTTTGTGAATCGAGGATGTGAATCGAAGCTACCAATCGAGGCCGTGAATCGAGAGCTGCCTGGGCAGAATTATAAAAGAGGGCATTCGTCCCATTTGCCATTTTTAACAAATTGGAGCTTGAGCAGAGGCGATTTTTGATAGATTTTCAAGGAAAAGACATTGGGGTAAGTGATTCTAACTTAGATTTGGTCTATAAACATAAATATATGGGTCTTTTATCACATTCCAACCCACATTTTTCTCGAATAAAATGAATCACTGATCTCAACCATATGCATTCCCTATGTGATGATCCAAAATGTCATCTTTAAATTTAATAATTAATTATGTGTTCTAAGACCTCGAAAAGTACTATTTATCATTCCTCGACTTGCGTGTGTAATCCGTAAAATTTTATGGAAAGTTTTTATGCGAAAAATGGATTAAAATGTGGATTAGAGCTTTAAAACTCAATTGAGTTGACTTTGGTCAACATTTTGAGCAAACGGACTCGGATCAGTATTTTGATAGTTCCAGTAGGTCCGTATCGTGATTTGGGACTTGGGCGTATGCCCAGAATCAAATTCTGAGGTCCCTAACCCGAGATATAAAATTTTGAAATGTTTAAGTTCGAATAGTGACCGAATGTCTAATTATGTGAAAACAACCCCAGAATAGAATTTTGATGATTCCAATAGCTCCGTATGGTGATTTTGGACTTAGGAGAGTGTTCGAAATTTTATTTGGAAGTCCGTAGTTAAATTAGGCTTAAAATAGCTAAAAATAAGAATTTAAGTTTGGAGGTTTGACCGAGGAGTTGACTTTTTGATACTAGAGTCGGAATCCAGTTCCGAATTTGTTTTAGCTCCGTTATGTTATTTATGACTTGTGTGTAAACTTTGAGATCAATCGGAGTTGATTTGATAGGTTTCGACATCGAATATAGGAGTTGGAAAATTTAAGTTTCATTGAGCTTGAATGAGAGCATAATTCGTGGTTTTAGCGTTGTTTTATGTGATTTGAGATTTCAAATAAGTTCTTATGATGTTTTAGGACTTGTTGGTATATTTGGTTGAGGTCCCGAGGGCCTCGGGTGAGTTTCGGATGGTTAACGGATCAAAAATTGGACTTAAAACAATTGCTGCAATTTTTTTTCCTTTCTGGTGGAAATTCTGGCCCAAAATCGAGGCCCAAAATCGAGGCCCCAAGAATCGAGGCTGTGAATCGAGGATGTGAATCGAGGCTGCCAATCGAGGTTGCTAATCGAGGCTGCCAATCGAGGTCGTGAATCGAGGGTTGCCTGGGCAGAATTATAAAAGAGGGCATTCGTCCCATTCGCCATTTTTAACAAATTGGAACTTGAGCAGAGGCGATTTTTGATAGATTTTCAAGGAAAAGACATTGGGGTAAGTGATTCTAACTTGGATTTGGTCTATAAACATAAATATATCATTATTTTTACCATTTAATTAGTGTTTTGAGATTGAGATTTAGAAAGATTTAGAAATCTCATAGAAACAAATTTTTCAGATTTCGGTATCGATTCGGAGTCGGATTTGAGTGAAACTGGTATCGTTGGACTCGTAATTGCATGGGTTATCGGATTTCATAACTTTCACCAGATTTTGAGATGTGGGCCCCACAAATAAATTTTTAATTAATTTCGGGATTTCTATTAACAATGTAGTGTTTTCTTATAGAATTGATCCCTATAATTTTTAGTGATTGTATCAAATTATTTTGGCTAGATTCGAGCCAGACAGAGTTGAATTATCGTGGAAAAGGCCTTCTAGTGGATTAAATTGGAGCAAATTGAAGTAAGTCTCTTGCCTAATCTTGTGAGGGGAAAATTTACCCCATAGCTGATTAAATTAAATATATTTTTGCTAAATTGCGGGAGCTACGTACGCACGAGGTGAAGAGAGTCCGTGCGTAGCTACTATTAATGCTAAAGTTTGGGTAGTTTAGGACTCAAAGCATGAATTACTTGTGTAAATTATATTCTTTATTAATTAAAATATTTGATGTATATATTGTGAATTGTTATGAAAGGTAGAGAAATATGAAAAATTTTATATGCTTAATTTTGTTTAGATTAATTAATTGTTGAAATAAATTGTTATCCTCTCGAATAAATTTTACAATAAATACTCTTATTCTGGAGGTACATAAGAAAATGTTCTCCTTTCTTATGGATCGGGCCGAACGCCTCGGCAGGATAGATACATCTATGGATCATGTCGCACGTCACTCGGCAGTGTACACAATATTCTGGATCGGGCCGAACGACCTCGGCACAAATCATGCTTAATAATAATAATAATTACACGATACTTTGACGGTTTATTGCAGCTTGTAAAGCTATTTGATAAATTGGAAATTCATTGAAATTGAATTGTAGTTTTGTAAAACTATTTGATAAATTAGAATTTTTATTGAAATTGAAGGATATTGAGAATTGTTGCATTTTGAAGGATTTTAATTATTTTCTACTGGTATTTGATAAATTGAAAATTCATTGAAATTGAATTGCAGTTTTGTAAAACTATTTGATAAATTGGAATTTTTATTGAAATTGAAGGATTTAATATATATATATATTGAGAATTATTGCATTTTGAAGGAATTTAATTATTTTCTACTGGTTAAATAAATTATTGTTATATTCTATGAATCATGCTGATTTAAATATTCTAGCTTTATTTCAATTATTATTATTGACCCATAGTGAGTGTCAAAGTCGGCCATCTCGTCTCTACCACTTCGAGATTAGGCTTGATACTTACTGGGTACACGTTGTTTACGTACTCATACTACACTTGCTGCACTTTTTGTGCAGGATCTGAGACAGGTACTAGTGGAGGACCTATCATCACATATCCACGTCATCCCGAGGCATAGTGGTGAGCTGCCTTTCTGAGTCGTTCTGCATCTACCAGTGTCTCTTCTTATATTTACATTCTGTCTATTTCATTTTAGACAGTATTTGGAGTTCTGTATAATCTACTAGATGCTCATGCACTTGTGACACCGGGTCTTGGCACACACATTGGTAGAATTTGGTATTTTATTATTTTCTTGGATTAAAAGTTTAATCAATATATATTTGATTTATCAGTTGGCTTGCCTAGCTGTAGTGTTGGGCGCCATTACGACCTATAGGTGAAATTGGGTCGTGACACCCTACTTGCTTCATGAATAACTATTATATCAGCATGATTTGAAGAAGTAGCAGCAATAGATTGCTTTGTGAAGTGTCATGATATGACAATACCTCCACATGTAAACACATACCCAATTTGAGATCGAACTTTATGGGGATCGGATAAATAACCTGCATCTGCATAACCAATATGATCTGCGCCAACTTTGTTAGCATTAGCAAGATACATAAGTGCACCAATTGCACTGAGATAGAGTATTTCAGGACCAAGGAGTTCCTCATCCTCTTCTAGAGGTCAGAACGGATCCTTATTCACTTCAAATGATCGAACACCCATTTGGTGTACTTAATGGGTGCGCTTTATCCATGTAAAAGTATTTTAAGATATTTTCTGTATAGACAGATTGATGGATAAAGATCATGTCTGCTAAATATTCAATTTGCAGACTAAGACAAAGTTTTTCCCTTTGGAGCTCTTCTAGAGTTCCTATGAGATTTATGTCATTAACATAAACATCACGTATAACAAACTTTGATGTTGTTTTCTTTGTAAAAATGCATGGACAAATGCCATCATTTATATAACCTTCATTCATCAATTCAGTGAGGCGATTATACCATATGCGCCCTGATTGTTTTAATTCATACAAAGATTTTTGTAATCTGATTGAGTATATTTCTCGAGACTTTGAATTATATGCTTCAAGCATTTTAAATCCTTCAGGGATCTTCATTTTGACTTAACCAAATGAGTCATAGAGGTTATGACTTGCATTTAGATGGCATGACATCTTCAGGTGTCTGGACTATAGGTCTGATCCTCACAATCATTTATAATATTGTGTACTATATTATATCAAATATATCGCCGACGATCATTTTGTATCGGTTTCTAAGCAACATAACTTGTTGAGATCTCATCACTTTCTTTATTTTCAGGTACCTGAACTTCTTCTGGAGTTTCATAAAATGTTATGTCGTGGGCTCTTCTAGAGCTCATTTCCTCCTCATTGTGATCATTTGCTCATATCCTTTACAAGGATTGTTACCTTTGGAACCGATCAGTTTACTACGCTTTATGCGTGCAGTAAACTTTACCCTTCAGGGATTTTAATTTTAATAGGAGCATTTGCAGCTGAAATATGATATTTAATTTTGGATCAGCAAATGTTTCTAGCATTTGACTTGAATTATCTTCTAGGCGAGGATCATATTAATGATAATTCGATTCATATAGCATATTTTCCAGCTGTTTATTTCATCCCCCAAATGTTAGAAAAACTAACGCATATTCCCAATCTTCTTTGGAAAACATATCTTTGTGCATTGTGGTAGAGAAATTAATCATATACCACACATTAAAAGTTATTAGATAATAAAAATATTTGGTTTCTGATCCTAAACCAATTGAGAGGGGAGGACTTATCATATTTTGTTGGTCTGATGCATACACATGTTGTTGTATGCAATTTAGAAAATCTTAGACCAACACATGAGGCTTTGTTCTCATAAGCAATAGGTTAGCCATTAATATGAGGTATTCAATGCTAAACTAGCTTGGATATAAACCAGAATCATCAAGATGAATTATCTTGATTTCATAATCTGAAAATTATGCTCTTAATTGAGAAAGACAATTTCAAATGTCAAACTGCATGTTGACAATAAGCATACATGTAACCATCTTATATATGCATCTATAAGTGGTTCACATGATAGGTGAATGGGCCCATATTCACCTTTTATATATTTCAGAATTCGGGGATTTTAGTCCCAACTTTAGTTGGTATAATCAAGTTATTATGAGAACAAGCAACACAAGAGAATTCTTGAAGAATCTTCTAGTTCTTCAGCATATGCTTATCTGAATTCTCAAATAGCTCATTTAAAAATGGCAAATGAAAACTTCAAGTTTATCATGGCATGTGCTATCTCTAAGTAAACTTCTGGTTTACTATGGCATAAACTTTTGCATCAGTAAACTTCTGATTTACTGTGATACATGATGTAGTACAAATTTAAAGAATAAGGCGTGTAACTTCTCACACACATATTTACCTCATATGATTGTAGAAACATGAAGATTTTCAATCTTTTAATCATTTGTAGTCTCAATATGATAGCCATTTGTATTAGTAAACTTCAGGTTTACTACAACATATGTTTTGACCATAATCATATAATATGAATGACATATTTGTATATAAGCACTTCGAGAGCCTTCTTTTATTATCCACAATCTAATATTTATCAGACACCACTGGTGTCATGTGTTTTCTAGACAAACAATTAGCTCTTCAGGAGTTGTTGATACTTTTTGTACTATCAAATATTGCTCAGACACTTCTGGTATCATGAGAGAAAATCATAATCAAATGAACAATATAAAACTAATTCTAAATTTATAAATGACGAAAATTAAGAATTTTAATATTTCTACCACTAACTTTGTGACAAATATCTCCTTCAAGGAGAAATATTATTAATATCTGAATATTTTGTATCAATATGACAACCACATAGTCATTGCATCTTTTAAGGAAAGATACACGAGTTGTTATTCCCTTCGGGGAACTCAATAACTAGCCATAATATATTAATATAGTTGTAGTAGAAAGCATTCTACAAGAATGATTTTGCCTTAGAATGATACTTAATAAAATTATCCAAGATGTTTTACGTACAACAAGTACATGCGACAATGATCTTTATGCCACAAAAAAATATTTATATCATCTGTTATTCTAGCTCTTCCGGAGGTGAGTTGTGGTATTTATTCATTCACTACAGGGAATGAAAATGTACTTCAAAAATAACTTTGAATAGCTCATTATTTTATTTACGCACAGAAAGACACAGTTTCATAATATTTTCCCGCATTAGGAGAAAATTTCAATTGTGTTACTTCTTCAGGAGCAAATTGAAATACGAAAAATTGAGTATATATTCTCTCAATCATATTACCTCTTCTGGAGGTGAATTATAATATATTTACATCAAGAGCACGTTCATATTTACGGCTTTATTAATATTATCACATTCACTTTAGGGAATAGATTAATATTTATCAAAAATTCTCATTCTTCAGGAAATCGAATATAATTATCTGAACGCGCATTAATCACATCAATTGTGATGCTTCAACCTCTTTTAAAATATTTACTACTTCAGGTGCAAATCGAGGCGTGCATATAATATAGAGAATATTTCTCTAGCTTATCTTTAATTGTAACCATAGAAAGCCTAAATTATCACTTCTGGTGGTCATAGGCATATACCACTTCTGGTGGTTAACAAAATTTAGTTACAATGAGATATACGAAACATAACCACTTCTGGTGGTTGTATATTTCTTGCAAACTCTGCTGGAGTTTAAGTGGATCTAACAATGTTATCCACTTTGTAATCCTTTATTAAGATAATTAGGATGAAAACAAATACCAAAATAGGTACTATATACGTAACATATGACCAAGCAAGCGATGATAATGATATTAAAATATAAGCAAAAAGCTCAAATTAAATTACGCAAATTTGACCACACCAGATGTAAGTGATATCTATATCATTACTGCCAAGAAGAAAAACTCACCACCTCAAGGATATAATCTGCCTTATGATGCTCGTTATGAACAAGATCTAACCACAGACATAAGAGTGTCGCCTTACATCGGAGACGGACACGAAATATAAATTAAATTCAAAGTAAGTGCACAAAATGACAGAGTCTCATGCTGATAACGTGTTATAAAATAAAGACTGTAAAGTAAAGAAACCGAAGACAAGTATAGAGAAAGATTGATATTTTTATTCAACTTCAAACTGTTGTACATAATGAACTGAAAACTTCTCTATTTATAGAAGAAAAGAAGCAGCTGCGAGGCTTTTCAGGAAGCAGCTGCAAGGCTTTTCTTTAGCTACTTGTAAGCTGTCTGCATGAGCTGCTTGCAACCTGCCTGTTTAATAAGAAGCTGCTACAAATCATTTCATTGAGCTGCTTGCAACCTGCCTGCATTAGCTGCTTGTAGATAAACTTCAACAGAGTACTAAATGGATAATCTTCTTCAGAAAAATTATCTATAGCGGGGTAATAAATGTACATCCACAATAATTATTTTCATAACAACTCTCAATTTTTTGATAATTGTTTATTACTTAAGGGAATAATTGGTTCCCATTTCCCATTGTCAAGTCGCCTTAAATCTCGAGTGAGCGAGTAGTAGTCTAACATCATATAATATTAGAATGGAATGAGGCCATGAATCATAGAAAATTTGGTTCCAATGCACAAAATATTCAGTGTTCACGTAGGGTCCGAGGAAAGGTCGGACTCAAGGGGGTATTAAGTAGGCAGCTTAATCTGATGCAAGCTTTCAGTGGCTAATTCCACAGCCCGAACATGTGACCAATATGTCACACGGAAAGAACCTCACCGTTGCTCTTAGGTTCCCCTTCAACTTTTACCACCAATAATCAAGAAAATGTTTGTTTAGGTGGAAGTTAAGTTCAACTATTACCACTAGAAAGAAAAAAAGGCAGTCCGGTGAACAAAGTATCTTGCGTTCCTGCCGGGTCCGATTGCAAGCATCAATGGCTGATTTTATGTCTCGAACCCGTGACCTATAAATCACACTGAAAGAACTTAACCGTTGCTTCAAGGCTCCCCTTCAACTTTTACCACTAGTAATCAAGAAAATGTTTGTACATACTTCATTGAGAAAATCAATAACATATAATATTTCTACTATGGAATTACTTGTATTTTTTCTTCGGTGCATAAAGCATCTTGCGTTCCTGCCGGGTCTGATTGCAAAGATCAATGACTGATTCCATGGCTCGAACCCGTGACCTATAAATCACACTGAAAGAACTTAACCGTTGCTTCTAGGCTCCCCTTCAACTTTTACCACTAGTAATTAAGAAAATATTTAACTTTTACCACTAGTAATCAAGAAAATATTTGTACATACTTCATTGAGAAAATCAATAACATATAATATTTCTACTATGGAATTACTTATATTTTTTCCTCGGTGCTCAAAGCATCTTGCGTTCCTGCCGGGTACGATTGCAAACATCAATGGCTGATTTCATAACTCGAACTTGTGACCTATAAATCTTAAAGAACTTAATCGTTGCTTCTATAAATCTGAAAGAACTTAAGCGTTGCTTCTAGGCTCCCTACATACTTCATTTAGAAAATCCATAACATATAATATTTCTACTATGGAATTACTTGTATTTTTTCTTCCCGTTCTTTGGATGCTCTTGTTTTTTTATGGATCATAATAATTAATTAACTATCTCAGAATTCAAAGGAGAACTATATTTAAAATAAAAAAATGTTTCATGTTGAGAGTGGGATTTGAACCCACGCCCTTTCGGACCAGAACCTTAATCTGGCGCCTTAGACCAACTCGGCCATCTCAACACTTGTTATAATTTTCACATTCTAATATTGTTGAATTCTTAAAGCATCGAATTTGATAAAGAATTTTCAGGTTGGAGACAATGTGAAAATAGACGTATTCACTGTATTCGACTTCGAATTATATATTTATAACGCGGGTTGAACAGGAGAAAAATTGCTCTAAGTCGGAACATACAAATCACAAAGTAATGGATGCAACAACTTTACAAAGTCTATTGTCTTATTGGTCTGTCCACGTTTGAGAATATCGATATGAGAAATGAGTATATAGAGCTACACTTAAGAGTGAAACTTTAATTAGAAGTTCAATTGACGATAACACATATAAAACGAAACCAAGAACATACCATATCAGTACGAAGAGTGATTGTTACGGCCCAAATCCTTACATTGGGTATCGGCATCTGCTCGTCCGTGCGGCGCCTGCAGTTCCCCTCGCTGCAGGCCAGCATGTTTCCTTTCCCAGGATTCCAAGCACGATCATGTGCCTGTTGGTGGGACTTGCCCGTAGGCTCGCCCCAACTTGTGCCGCCCATAAGATGTCTAGGCCCTAGACATGTCGTGGCGCTTCATCTTAGGATCACAATCCATGCGCGCCCTAGGGGATTGGCTTAGAACATGCCTTGTCCTTAGCCCAAGACTGAGCATCGCTCCCTCGTGCACAACCCAATCCTCAAGCTTGACACTCGCCTAGTGCATCCACGACTAGCTCGTGCCTCGCCCGAGTAAGGCAACCTTTAGCCCTTGGCCATTGTCATGCGCGTCTTTCGTGCTATGCCCATACATTGCCCTCGTGAAACGCTTCCATCCCGAATAGTGCAGTGTCTCCCACACCTACACCTTTAGGCCAACGGACCCTTGCTTGCATGGTTGAACCCAAGTCATGCTCACAAGTCGACACATGATGCCCCTATGACAAGTGCGTCAAGTATCCAATCGGCACGAAGGTCTCCTTCCAACATTCGGCTTCGGCAGCCCGCGGGGTTGGCCGTCCCACACATCGAGCCTCCAGCACCACTTTGATGCCCAACGCTAGCCCGAAGGCGTTGCGCCGTCCATAGAGTTCCTAAACTCGTATGGATACATTTGACACTCATTTGAGTCATCTAGGCAGGCCCTTGAGGTTGCCCCCAAGGTAGCTCGTTCGATACGGTTTGGTGGCAGCACGTATGAGGGAGGCAGGTCGGAGCTTTCATCACCTATACCCCCTTATATATTCTTAAAATTAAAAAGCCCAAGTTGCTCGAGTAGACAGTTCTACGTCAGACAATCAGAAGAGCCTTTTCTCACCAATTCTTGGCCGAAATCACAACTCCAAAATGCGAGTTGTGACAATGATCCTCTATTGTTGTAGGCTTCACATTGACCTGACCAGCGTAAAACAAACTTATATATATACACATTCGGTGCACAAAACTTAAACTCGTTTAATTTGGAAAAAAGAAAAGAGGATAACAAAAAGATGGAGTTGGGTAAAAAAAACTCTATATGAACCATCTTAGATATGGTTACTCAAATTTTATCTTTTCTTCACAATATATGCTACCTTCCAAATACGTTCAAGTCCAAAGCAGTGATTTTGTAGCTTTAAAAAATATCAAATAATTATTGGAAAGTGTAAGAAATTACAAAATGTCATTACTCTTATCAAGAAAACTTCTGGAAAAAAGAAAAACCTATTTCCCAAAAATATAAGTCGCCAGTTGTTTCAGCGACTACTGGAATTTCAATTTTTTTTTAAGAAGAATTCTTCTCTATGTATTTCTTCCTTTATCTTCTCTTCGCCTTCTTTATTTTGCTTATTGGTTTATTTTAACAAATCCTAAAGTTTTCAAGTGTTTTTGTTAGAGTTTTCTTGGTCAAACTTAAAGTGCTTATTATAAGCTAAAAATTCATAAGTTGGGGGTGACCAACACCCTATTAAGTCATAATTTCTCCAATTTTCATTATTGCTTAAATATTTTCCGTGGTTGTATTAATTAAAATTTTAACTTATGGATCATTCTCTAGGTTTGATTCATCTAAGAGCACGATTTTTCAATATCTCTTTTTTGCTTCCCAAATTGGAATTATAAGGTAAAGAAATGAAGTTAGAAACTTTGAATAGTGAATTTAGTACAACGAAAAATGAAAAAAAAATTAAAGATGCATAACCATGTATATATTACTAGGGTTCGAGATTTTGAGTTAGCTTTCTGATGTACGGTTCAAATTTATCTAGTATAGGCATAAAATAAGTTATATAGTGCTCAATATCAACGCAAAAGTCGTCCCTTTGTAACTAAACATGACACAATCAATGTACAAAACATAAACTCGGTGAAATAACCTTTTCAATTACAGTATTGGATACGATTTTTCAAAAATAACCAGATTTACAAGTAGTCATTAAAAAATAGTCATAGTTTCAAAAGTAATTGAAATTTAGCCACTTATCATGTAAAGATAAATTTAAACGAAAACACTGTTCAAAATCCGAAAAATATTCCAGTATAATATACTGGACATCCAACAATAATATACTGGAGTTCCAATATAATATGCTGAAAATTCATACACAAGTGCTTCAATCTCCAGTATATTATGTTGGAAGTTCATACACAGGTGCGTCAATCTCCAGTATATTATGCTGGAACTTTCCGTGATACAGCAAAATAGTGACTACTTTTCAATGACTTTGCAAACGCTGGTTATTTTTCAATTACCAGTCCGAAAAATGGCTAGCCCGTGCTATTTTCACGTTTTAAATTGATGTGTTGTTGGATATTAAATTGTGAAATATTATTCCAATATTCACACAACAAGCTAATACTAGACATAAACTCGGTGCAATTGCACCTTGTATGATTTTAACTTCATACTTTATATCAAACCAAACACTAGAAAATGATCCATAAAATAATTTCAAAAGGTAAAACATTTTCAAAGTAACGGAGAGGTACAAGAATTGAGCAACAATGATTGCTGGTTCCTGAGAATAACATAACTACATAGACAAAATCAGTAGAGAGAATTGTAGGTCCAAAAGGTGGCGAGAATGGAGACTATGCATATTAAAAGTGAAGGAAGAAGAGTAACATTTAAGAGCATACTCTCCCCTAAGTACCCGGCAAGAGTTATAGTTGCATCTGCAATCACCCGAGCAATGGTTCCGGCTTCTGTAGACAAGAGGCCACCGTTGTAGGTTCCGCGAGAAAGTCTAGATGACATGACTCGCGAGAGGAGTGACAAATTTACACCTGGAGCAAGCGAAAAAACCGATTTATAATGTAGGTGTAAACTGAAAAAAATCCCCATTTTCATCAAGAAGATCGCCACCTTTCAAGTTTTGTTATATGCCAAAGAAGTGCTATATAACTATGAACACCACATATACATATGTTGGTTAGAAGCAGATATAGGATTTAAATTTAATGGGTTCAATATTGCACTGAACTCATTAAAGGGTAGCCCGGTGCATTCAGCTCTCGCTATGCGGTGGGTTCCGGGGAAGGGCCGGACAACAAGGGTATTGCATTGAACTCATTATACTGTTAACACTATGACTTCAGATCTAATATTTGTTGAGATTTTAATAAGTTTTTACATACATATCTGTATTCCATATCGAAAGTTCTAGGTTTAGATGAAAGCATAGTCAAAAGGCTACATCCGCCTTTGTTAAGGAAAGATTGATTTATCTAAATGTGCTACAGTTAGCTTTCTTAAGGAAGAAAACATAAGGGATCATACCTTCTAAAACTTCAGCAGATACAAACAATAAGAGCCCTGAGCAGACATATTGTGGCACAGAATACTGGATAACAACTTGAAAGCTCATGAGTATACCAAGACAAACCATAATTTCAGATGCCAACAAAATTTGCCTGCAAACAAAAGAAACTCAATATTCAAATTTTGATGGTAAAGATTCATCGTCCTGACTTACTGTTGAATAAAAATTGTCCAATTTCTATCTAATTAAATGCATTTATTTTCACCTTGATCGCAATATTAATAGCTAGGTATCACAAGATGAGACTTGAACTTTGTTATATTTTTATGCAGACATAGCTGCCAAAACATTTTAGGCGAAGCCATGAAAAATATAGATTACATGCATGAGCATTCCGGCGAGAAACTTAAGGAACCAGTGAACAAGTGTTCAGAAAGTAAACATCCATATTATATTCTTATGCAAAAGAAATTACCTGTCCTCAAACATGTTACTTATATAGCTCCCAACAACAAGATTTACTGGAAGAACGGTGAGACCAAGACACGCAAGAAAAACTGCCACAGTGCTTGTTGACCAGCGAAAGTACTATGTCGTGACAACGCTAGATTCGGAGAGTAAAATTTCCATGGCATATTTCAGCATAAAGTAGATTAACAATTGAACCTGGATACATCAAAGAGTCGCATCAGTGGTTATTAAATGGTATGCCTTTCTAACAGACAACCAAATCATAGACTTCATGTGATGTCAATTGTTGCAGGTGGCAAAAGAATGTTCCATCCTTTCTTTTTCTTCCCTTTTCTATATTACATTCGTTCTTTTGTGCGTCACTAGTGAAGTTCTTCATTTTGTATCCCACTCCTACAGCATCCAAGAAAGCACTATCTAGTTTGCTTGTTAACTTGTGTCCTAAACATCCGAACCAACCTAAAAAAGGTGCCCGAAAAAGAAAAAATCTATGTAGAAGTATGTGGTCTGCTAATTCGTGTGATAAATCGGGAAAACAGAATTTGGTTTATGTGTCTTGATAGGTAAGAGGACAATATACAATATCAGATACAAGCTTCACATATAACTATTTCAAAGTAGTAAAAGATGAAATGTTCTAATTTAATACGTAGCCTGTACGACCACCATCAAACAAAGAGGTTTTCCTTCAGGGATCTGATTATAATCAGTAATTGTATGGAATTGTCAGACACTATAACCTTGATAATTAAAAGCTAGAGTTCTGCTTCCCAATCCATTTTCATTCTGTGACATCATGATCTATTTTGCTAACATCTAAATACAAACAATTGCAAACAAGCAACATCAGGGAAGCAAGTGCTAGATACCAGTTGTTGAACAGTTTAACTCCAAGAGTCAAATTCTCCGTAAACAATATGTAAGTAAATGGATCGCAGCCTTACCTCTACCCGAAAAGCTAGCTCATGAGGTGAGTATTCTGACCATATAAAGAGACCAAATATTCCACATCCCAATGATGTGGGGCAACTCAACACTCCCGCATGGCCAAGGCTGCCAACTACAGCGTCTGACAACATAATATGGGTGCCCAACATCTAGTAGATCAATTATTGGAATGGGCCTGGCACGATACCATGTAAATAAATGGACCAAGGCCCTAACTCAACCCCAAAAAGTTAGCTCAAGAGTTGAGGATTGGCTACCCCAACCACCACCACCACGCCTAAGATTGCCAAGACCAAATATTCCACATCTCATCTATGTGGGAAAACTCAACACCCTCCCACACGCCTAAGCCTGCCAATTGGAGCATGAACACCATTACATGGGGCCCCAGTATTGTGACACACGATAACAAGGGTACCATGTAAAGAAATGAACCTAGGGTCTACTCCAAAAACTAGCTCATGAGGTGAGGATTGCCCAAGATGCCAAGACCGACCAAATATTCCACATAATAAAGCAAGTAATTTCACTAGATCACTCCGTCAAACAAAAAGAATATTACTTATTGGATTACAAAAAAAGAGAACAACGGGCTCAAAGTTGAACATACCTTCACAGAAGGAGTGAGTAATCTGTATGCTGCTGCTATCGAATTAACAGGTTGATGAGACTCCTCGGGAACTTCTTCACTCTCGTCACCATCTTCTTCATCCTCATCTTGTTGATTCTCTGGTGATTTTAATAGCAATGGTTCCACAACACCCTTTTCAAGGGCATCTGGTTCGAGCAACCAAAAGATTAATTATTAGATCATATTTAGGAAGTATGGACCTTATTACACCGCCTCTGCACATTAATGCCTACTTCAGCAATAGAAATTTAATATTATTTATAATGTATCCCTACCTATATAAGCACGTAACGAGAACACTGATCATGAGAACATTTTCTACTTCACAAACCAACACTTTCATTTTCGAACATTTAAAAAAAAACAATGTAAGTAGCGCACTAAAGTTCCCTTACTCAACATTTGGGTAAATAGCATACTCTACTCTTCTCTTAAATAATGCTTCAATCCAGTCTACAAGGTTCAAATATGAGTTGGAAAATGTATATTTGTGAGCGACTAGATATGGGCTCATAACTAAAACTGGTTCATAAACAAAATTACAAAAAGTTTCTTCTAGTCATATTCAACATTATTCTGCATTCTCCATTCTCTTCAGATTACAGAGACTAAGGTAAAAGGAGAGCGCCAACGGCAGTAATATATGCAACTTTGGGATAGTGACAGCTCTAATAACCAAAACGAGAAGTAGAACTTACCAGCATTAGATTCTTGAGGAACATTGTTTACTTCAGTCTGGCGAGCAGGTTCTTTAAATGAGATCCACAGCCACACCAAATAAATTAACCATGCAAAAGCCATAAGCCAACCAGGTAAAGTATCTTGATTGAAGGTCAACTTGTAAATCTTAAAATTTGTCTGAAGTAAACCAGCAAGTGCAGGGCCACATGCCATTCCAAGTGCGCTAGCACTGACAAAACCAGCTGAAGCCTGCATCCGAAGTCTAAGTGGCACACAGTCACTGATGTAGCGACGGTTCACTGCTCTGGCGGAACCAAATCTGCAATTCCGAAAAATGGCAAGCCACCATCTTGTCAACTTCTAGTCTTATAATTATGTGCAAACTCAATCAACCAAATACTCCTCAATCCCAAATCTAGTCGAGGTTAACTATATGTATCCTCAATATTAATTCTGCTTTATTCAGACTCATTGCATTCTTACATAAATAACCTGTTTTTAAGGGCAATGGGAATGCATTATTCAAAATTAGAGATTCTTTAGGTATCATATTTGTCTTTACATTGACATATAGGTCTTTATCTTCCCGAAAACACCGAACCTAATATAAGTTTAACAACCACAAGTAGAGAATAATTCCAATTAGTCAGTATCACCTTATAGATTCTTTACTTCTATTGTATTATGTTCTTAGCTAAATTTGTATTTGATTCTGAGAGATTGTCAGCTATTTTATTCAATTTCTGCTCACGTAATTTTAGGTCAATCTTATCACGTAATTTAACTAACTAGCTAACAGTTAAGGAAATCCATTGGCGACAATGCACTTAAGGGTTAACAGACAAATACATAAAAGTTAACTAAACAACTTTGCTTTCTACAAGATTGACAATGTATCACCAAGTTTAACTAACAAACATGCAAAATTAAGGACGTAAAACGAAGACACAAAACGCACTATAAACTGTCCTCCAACCATCACCACTCCCGTCCCAAGTACAAAAAAGAAATATCTAAAATATTCAATGAAAGAAAACGTATTTATAGATGCACTTAGCTGGAGAGGAGGGAGGAGAGATATTTACCCGCAACATAAACGACCGATAAGCAGAACCGGTATTGATTTGAGATCATAAGCCAATGCATACATGGTATTCCCAATAAAAAGAATTATACTGCTAAATACCAGTGGTCTGAAATAAGACCTGTTTGACCAAGCACTGAAATACACAGACGAAAAGATCTGTGCGACAGCCATGGCTCCAATCACAATCCCACAAACTGTTGCAGCAGCACCTAGGCTCATAGAATAATCATCTGCCGTTGGTACAATAATATATGTATTAACCATGTAAAGGAAAGTATTTGCCAAGTTCAACAGCAGCGACATAAAATGGTATTTCTGATCATCAACTTCTTCCTCAACAGGAGAGGGTAACTCTTCTTGCATGATAAGTGCATGTTGAGCCAAAAAGTTAAGGAAGTTTGTTGAATGACTTAATCTATCAACAGCCGCTTGCATTGAGTCAACCACAGGGTCCTGCAAAAAAGCTCTGTACCAGATAAGAAAAATAGTCGAGCATGTCTGGAATTTAAATCTAGAGCTTAACAGCACAAGACTACAATTTTTATAAAACCTGAACAAATATCCAAAGCTGGTTAATAGAATTAAACTAAAACCTGAAGTGGAAGAGCTGGCTGGTCATAAATTGACAAGTAGCTTCCTTGACGGTCTTGAAGATCAGCGAGATTACGAGATATCGCTCCAACAACTGCCCCTAATCCCTGCAATCATCATTCAGTGATGGCTTGCTTTAGAGATACTAGTGCAAACAAAACTGAATCTCATGTTTAGTCAAGAAACGAATTCGCGGTAATGACTAAAAAGGCAAATCTCAGAATAAAAAACCAAGTTGTAGTGGCAGTTGTTGTAGCAGCAGTTTATTATAGTAAAGAAGAAGAAGAGTAGACTAGCACTTTGATATTAGCATAATACCACATGCTTGAAAACTTGCTGAAGTTGGGAATATGGATGATTAGCCCGGGTTTTAACATAGTAATCGGTGAACTTATAGCCAAAGCGTTTGTCAAATTTTTTAAGTATCTTCCGTAATCCAATAGCATTTATTTCGACGAAATAGAGAAGCTTTAGAAGATCACGCCCCACAGCTTGATAAGCTTCTCGTAGCTCATTTATTTTGGATATATCAGGCTGTTCTTGAAGAGAATCTTTCTTTTCATTAAGTTCAGATATCCTGCTTGCAAGAACTCCTTGTTGTTCCAATAAAAAGAGAACTATTGTTTCAATCTGCAAAAAAGTTAATAAGAAAAATATCATATCTCCATGATGTGCCTGAACCATTTTTCGCTATAAGAAGTATTCCTTTGATCTAATTATGCATAAATAGTACAAGCAAATAAAGATAGACTAATTTCTAAGGAATACTACTGACCTCTCCAAACCTGTTAGAACATAAACAGAGTAAGAAACAAATGATGCAACAGCCATAGCAAGAAACAAATATGGCAAATAAGACAGTGATTGAAACAAGAACCTGCTATCCCCTAAAAGTTTGATCTAGAAAACAAAATTATTTCTGTAAAATGAGGGTTCGACAACTGATTATTTTGGGAGACTGAATACTGATGTTGCTTCAGTCACTCAATCGTACTCAAAACTAATGTTAAGCATATACACATAGTCTTTTTCCTTATTCAAGAAAGGACCAAGAATTATTTTGCGGAAGAATAAGTTAGTCAATGGAAGAGCCTCCAAAATCACTCTTAATATTACAACATCCTAGAAACCTCTCGCAATAAACATTGACAAACTCCAAAGTTGATAAATTGGCACAGGAGAACAAAAACTCTAATACGATTGAGTTGATATGCACATCTAAGGATACAAGTGCATCAGTCCCATCTCCTCACCTGGTTGTCCAACATTCTGGAGAAATCCTTGAGAACATATCGCCGATCCAATGTTACGGCTTGGCTTTGGTTAGCATACTGCTTAACCTTCTTCTTCATTAATTTGTAATTGATATAGTATCTGCAACAAAATTGATCTTTACCATTCAACATAATAATGCAGATTCAATATAAATGTACTTCTCTTGATTCCTTTTCTTTAGGCGGTAATGTCTAATTTCTCCTCTTTGACTAATCACTACTGCATTAAAGTATCCAGGTAAATTTTCTCTCTTTTACTAGAAGAATATAAGAGAACACATTTCTTTAATCCTCTAAAAGCAAACCTTGTTTTTCTGCATTGCAACTATTGTTACTTCATTTTTTAAATAAAATACATTATCAATTAGGATTATAAGAAGGTTTGTGGTCAACAGGTATTCAACATATATATTGAGTTCACAACATGACATTTTCTAGAACTGTATTTGTGCTAAAATGAAACATAGCAAGTTCGAAAATTCATCTAGAAATTCAGCATAAGAGCATCACTAAGATCAAATCCTGCATAATTTTTCATAAAATTACTGCTATCTCTAGCTTCCGCCAACTTGAAACAAAAGAAAGGATACAAGAAACTAGCTCTATATAAAGGACATTGGACATACCCTTTCCATTCTTGGATTTGTCTATCCTTCAACTTTTTCCCAAAAGCAACCATTTTTATCTGCATTTACTCAAAAACAAATAAGGGGAATGGGATAAATTGCAAAGCCACATTTCAAGTGATGAGAAATTGATTTACATAGAGTATGCAGCTAGTGTTTTTGGGTGTTGGACATTGAATAAGAAATTATACGAATCCAAAGCACTGCTAGACTTACTGAAATAACCGAGCGTTAAGACCGCTGTCAAGTCCTTGCTAAGGTTTAGGGGAACAAAATGCATCAGCAAAATTATTGTTGAACACCATTTAAGTTTGACATATCATGGCAACCTTAAACAACTTAAATGTCATATCAAAATTCAGAGGGAAAGAATAATTCAAGATTTAAGTCAAGCATTGGAAATTCGACCAGAGATAATGCGAACACATCCTCTAATTTTATTCTAATATGCTATGATTTGCATCTTTTTTCTTTGTAGTTAGATATTACACACTTTTTCTCTACAATCTTCAATTTCAAGCTAAAGAAAACATGTTTATTTTTCAGTTGAGAAAAAAGGAAAAATAGTGCTATTTATACAGAACCAGAGACCAGCTGTATTCAAACCAATTTAATCAAAACTTGAGTTTTAAAAGGTGTTTTTTCCACATGCTTATATCAAAGCTCAGTCATTCACATGCAATTCAAGTAGATTACACCAGTAACACTACAATTTCCAAATTAAAAATTAAAACTTGATTAGAAAAAAAAACTTCAAATTCCATACAAAAGGTGATCTAAAATTTCACAAAAAATACAGAATTCAAAAAAAGGGGAAATTAAATAGCAATAGCTGTACTTCATTTGAGTTGACAGAATTTCAGATCAATCTAATACACACACTGATACACACACACACACACACACACACACACACACACACACACACACACACATATCCCATATAAAAAATCAAAAACTTTATAAGCAAAAATTCAGCATTCATATAAAAAGCTCAAAAGTTTCACAACACACACAAAATAACCAAACAGCACAATTTTTTTTAAAAAAAGAAGCCAAATTAATGAGCAATAGCAGTACATGACTGGGGCGAACATATACACACACATACACACACGCATATGTGTGTATTCTCTGTGTGTGTATGCATATATGTACATATATATATATATATGTGTGTGTGTGTGTGTGTGTGTGTGTGTGCAGATATTCACGTGAAGAGTTCCAAAAAGTTTTCTGATAATGGAAAGCATTACCTTGATCTATACGTGTCCGCAATTTGCAGAAGATTTTTTTAGATGAGCATCAACAAACACAAAGCTCTACTTTTTTTAATTTTTGTAATTTTATACAGAAACAGAGATTCAGAAAATCCAATGGAATCTTAAAAGGATAGCAACAGTTCGAGCTGGCTATTTTTGAAAAAACGAAAAATTCCTGATACGATTGATTTCTGAAATCAAATTTGGAATTATTCGCTCAAAAATGTTAATTCTGTAACCTCGATATTTTCTATATTTCTTCTTCTTCTTTCATAGCTAACGAAGAAATCCGCAAATTCTCCTAATTTTTTGATGAGAAGATTTATAATTATGGTTAGGGAAGTTCAGTCTCTTACGGACCATTTTGGTTTTGCATAATAATAATTCTCCAGTTTTAAGCAGCACGTGTTCTCTATCTTTATTATTAGGATTATTCTTTTTTAATTTAAATTTTTTGATAACATAGTACATACAGTACTTTGGGGGCGTCGATAAATATTTAAAAACCGACTAAAGCGACCGAATCGTATCATATCGAACCGATTTTTTGATTTCTTCTAATAAAATTATAGATTTTTATATAAATATATAATTGTACCAATAATTAGGATATATTTTTTATTTTACAAAAATAAACCGAAAAATTACTAATCCGTACCGACTAAATTTACATGTAAAAAATATATCTATATATTAAGTTTAAAAATAATAAAATATTAAATTTTTCCTTGGGCATTGGAATTATGAAAATAGTTGCAAGCCACAAGTAATTAAACTCAAAATCCTAATTCCCAAACCTATTATGCTACTCCTATTGAAACTAAATTATTTTCATCATATTCGCTAGTTAGATATAAGTTATTCTAGCGATTATGAGTAGCAAATTTCAATATGTTGAATATGTTTCCTTTTATATGATTTAGATTTATCATTTTAAATATTAATCTTCTATAAACTTTATTAATTATTCTTTAGTCCTAACTTGGTTAATATCTTTTTACCCATGTGATTTATATATATTTTTATATTTGCTTAATTTCTTTTACGATGTTGTAGAATAGTTGATGGATCTATACTCTGGTCATCTTTTATGTTTTCTTAATTTATCACTTTTTAAACAGTAAAAATATTTAGAGAGTTTTGTTAAGTCCTATAAAAGTACGTGTTTTATTGCATTCTATTTTTAATAGTGATTTTTATATGACATTTAAAAAAAATACCGAAAATTAACCGAACCGTACCGATACCGAAGAGAAACCGGCATGATTAGGACGGTTTCGAAAAATCTAATTTTGGTTATACATAATAAAATAACCGGAAAAATTGGTATGGTACGCAATTTATAAAATAACCGGCCGAACCGAACCATTGACACCCCTATATAGTAGTATAGATTAATTTGATCAGACTTTATTATTTTAATTATACAAAATTAAGTTACAGGATCGTATTAATTATTTTCTTACTGATTCAGCTAAGTGGCTGGCCTTTTGGTTCTTTTTGTAGCCGCCACCAACAAAATAGAAAATTTTGGAATTAATTCTTATCTTAGCTAACCTAATTATTAGCATTTATTATTTTGCTATTTAAAATTAATTTTACATTTACTCTTGAAGGAGTAAATAATAATATTTTAAATTATAGTATTGATAAAATTTATTGAGTATTTATTTTTTGGGAGATAAAATGTGCAGTTTGCTAATATTTTTAAAGAAATTATGATTTTTAATCGTTTGAAAGTTAAGACGTTATAATTGGTTTATATGCTAGATATTTTATTTCTATGAGTTTTTTTTAATTTTTTAAATTTTTTTTGAACTTTTAATATATATTTTATATTTTTTGGTTATTATTTATATTATTAATTTATAAATGAAAATTTTTACAGATTTGTGGAGCTTACGCCCCATCTTAAGACTTACGCCTCGTCCCGTTCAAATAAAATATTCCGCCTGAGGCAAGAAATATTGACACATATGATTAAACATCATAGTTTAGAAATTAGGTAACATACAAGCAGCAACCTATTTAAAATTAGTACGTCCACTATAAAATTTTCTTTAAAGTTTTGGAAATAACATATAGTAAATAAGATGTAGTAGTGAATGTTGCAACATGAATGAAAAATTATGATATCATTGTGTTAGCATTTGGGACCCTTCATTTATGATTTTCTATAAATTGTCAAAACCTAATTATTAGCATTAATTATTTTTCTATTTAAAGTAATTTTACATTTATTTGTGAAGGAGTAAATAATAATATTTAAAATTATAGTGTTGATAAAATTTATTGAGTATTTTTTTTTTGTCAGATAAAATATGCAGTTTGCTAATAATTTTTAAGAAATTATAATTTTTAATCGTTTGAAAGTTAAGACGTTATGGTTGGTTTTGTATGCTAGATATATTTTTGAACTTTTAATATATATTTTATATTTTCTGTGTTTTAGTTTATATTATTAAATTAAAAAACTTAAAGATCCGTGGAGCTTACACTCCATCTCAAGGCTTACGCCTCATCCCGTATCAAATAAAATGTTCTCTCTCACACCCTCGCCTTTTAAAATACTTACAATAACTAATATGATAAGCATCAAAGTTTTAAAAATTAGGTAAAATACGAGCAACAACCATATTTAAATTAGTACGTACACTATAAAATTTCCTTTAAATCATCCATAGTAAATATGAATGTTGCAACATGAATAAAAAATTATGATATCATTGTGTTAGCATTTGGGACCCTTTATTTATGATTTTACATAAATTGGCCCACTCTCATGTGATCCTTTCTCCCCTTGGAAATTTGTTTTTTTCCTTTTAATATAGAATCTCAATCTAAGATTCTTTTCTTCAATCTATGGGCCCATTTGATACAAAGAATCTAAAAATATTCATATATTTCCCCCACAAAGTTTGCTTAATTAGCATTCATAATAAATCCACTTGATATACGACCCAAAATTCTAAAATTATTTTGAGCCTATTCAACAAAAATCTCATGCATTTTATTTATTGGTTTTGATTATTTGTTACTTGTTTTTTTACTAATATCTTATTAAAATTATCATATAACATAAAGAATATTTAAATATTTTGTCACAAAGAATCCGATGAACCGATCCATATGATGTATCACTCCACATCTTTTTCACGATTACAAAGTTTAATGATGTTAATTAAAAGATTTTTTTTTTGATTGTTTGGATATCAAATAACATGTGATGTCGTCAAGGAAGAACATAAATGAACATTTTATGATGTCATTATGTTAGCATCATGGGGTCGTAAATAGAGGTATAATTAGTATTTGAATTTTATGAGTTCTCAACTTGCTATTGAATTCACGATTTACTTTAGTTATCGTATTTGCAATTAAATATTATACATATTTAAGAATTTTTTTAAGATAAATAGAAAATCTAAGCAAAAGTTAATGTGTTCGTTATAATCCATAACTCTTTCTCTAGCGTCGCCAGCAACGGATTTAGGGCAGCGGAAGGGGGTCACCCAATCCCCTTCGTCGAAAAATTATATTATATATAAGACAAAATTCGATTTGTGCGTCTATATATTATATTTTGAATCCACCCAAAAATATAGCTCAACGATCAAGGAGGGCCAAAATCTTTATTAGGTTGTTCGTTCAATTCCCATTGGCCATACTCTGCTGTAAAAGTGGTCATGATCTCATTCCACCTTCAAAAGTTATAAAAATCAAAAAAAGAAATGGACAAAATAGAGAGTATATGCCTTTGCATTAAAGATACCAAGTACACTATATATTAACTAATCAAGAATTACATGAAGAACTGTAAATATCTATTTATCATCAAGAAATGATGAAGAGTGTTACTTATGGGTTCACTCGAATCAACTAACTTTGACTTAGATTTTATATGTGTATTAACTCACTAAAATATTTAAATATTGATTTCGAACTTACTAAATTAAATAAACCATAGTAGAATTTCGAAACGAGCCCGTAATATTAAATCATGGATATGTCTCTGACAACCATACACATTTGGTAGGAGGTAGTTGCGTGTCCATGATATTTACAATTTATAACAAGGTCTTGACTAATCAAAGATCAAAATATATTTTGCTAATGAATCTATTCAAGTCATTTGTCTGTCCTTGTCAATTAATTGACACGACATTTCGGGGTTAAATTCAAAAATAGCCAAATTTATAAGTGGTAATTGAAAAATAGCTACAATTTAAAAAATAATCGAAATTTAGCCATTTTTCATATAATAATAAATCTGAACAAAAACACTGTTCAAAATCCGAAAAATATTCCAGCATAATATACTGGAGTTCCAGTATAATATAGTGGTCCAGCATAATATGCTGAAAGTTCATACACATGTGTTTCAATCTCCAGTATATTACACTAGAACTTTCTGTGTGCTGGAGTTCCAACATAATATGCTAGAAGTTCATACACGGGTGCGTCAATCTCCAGTATATTATGCTAGAACTTTCCGTGTTGCAGAAAAATAGTAACTATTTTTCAATAACTTTGCAAATGCTGACTATTTTTCAATTATCAGTTCGAAAACTAGTTAGCCTGTGCTATTTTCACGACATTTCGTGCTATGAAGTAATAAGTAGTCCTCGCCAAATTAAATAAGTAGCCGTAACTTGAAAATTTATCTTTTTATTTAATTATAGAATCCATACTAAAAAACATATTCTAACACGCAATTATAGCAAAATTGATTGTTCTTAAAACATTATGACAGTTGTTACACTAGCAGCCATTTTATTTTAACACGTTTAAACTTGTTTTTGACATGTTTTGTCCTCTTCCCCGGGGATAGAATAGCAAGTAAATGAGAATTTGTCCACAACAATTTTTCAGTTATGATATATTCTAAAACTTGGAATTTGATGAAACTTTGAAATTTAGTTATACAACATTAGTAAGATTGTTGATTACGACGAGTATCGTCTCCCATATGCTAAGGAGAGAAATGATAATGATACACCTCTTGAATCCGATATGTAATTTTAGTTTTAATTACATCAGAAAGACGAGAGCCTTAGACAACTTATAAAACGAGTTTCATTTCAACCGTAGATCTTATTTTACATCAAAAAGAGATGAGAGTCTTGAACAACTTATAAAACGTCTTTCATTTCAACATTAATTCCTGTCTTATATGAGAAGAAGACGAGGGTCATGAACAAATTATAAATCCCTTCCCTCTTAGCTACTGACGTCTTTTCAAATAAACAGTAAATCCAGCCGACAATTTGTGTAAAAATTTTAATAATATATGGACCGATATGACACTAATAAAGAACCAGAACAACAGGATATTCAGTATGAAAAAATAATCTTTCAGCAACCAAAATTTTTCTGCTGAAAATATTTTCCTGCAGATCAAATACATTCTAGGTCATCAATTAAACAAGGATATATTACTACTAAAAAATAGCTTATTTCCGATCGAAATATTTCGATTGGAAAAAGTAGTCGGAAATTTTCGACGGAATCGGTCGGAAAAGGCCTAAAATAATATATTCCAATTTTTATTAATGTTTATGGTCCTTCGCAAAATTTGGCAGAAAATACCGCGAAGGCATTAGCGTTCAAATCAGTCTGAAAAATAAAAATAAAATAAAAAATATGACCGATTCAGTCGCAAAAATTTATTAAAACAATGTCTAACTTCACTGACCTCATTTGCGACTGGTCGAATTATTATTATTTTTTTTCAAATTTCCGACCGATTCGGTCGGAACCTTTTTTTAAAACCCCCCGACCCCTTTCTTTTTTCTTTCTCACTTTTCTTCCTCTCCTCACTGGAAAACCCCCTTCCCCAGGCGGTTCGGTGGTCCGACGACAACCATCTCTCTCCGGTGACACTTCTCTCCCTCCTCTCGCGGTCAGTTTCCCCCTCTCCCTCGATTTCTTTCTTTTTTCCCATTTTTGCTAAGCCTCATAGAGAAAAACAACGTTTGCTGAAATTGGTGTTTGCACTTTTCGTTTTTTCACAGTTCTTTTTTTCATAAAAACTCGAAAAGCCACAACGAATCAATAGTGGAACAAATTTGGGATGAATTACTAAACAAAAGAGTAAATTAGTATGAACTTTTTGATTTATTTGGTGCAACTAATTGTTATTTTTATTATGCTTTTGTTACACTTTTCATATTAATTTGGTAGTTGAATCTAGGTTTTAGATTGTTGTCGAAGAATTTGATTAAATCTAGGTTTGAGATTGTTGTCGAAGAATTTAGTTGATTGAATTAGTTGATTGAGATTTGGGATTAATTCTTTGAATTCCTAGTTTGTGATTGGAATTGTAGTACTTAAGTATAGTTTAAAGTTTTAGTTTAAATTTTTTGAAATTAAGCTTATTGTTGCTTCTTAGTTTATTAATGGAATGATATATACTTTTAGTTTATTGGTTTGGAATTGTATTAAGTACTTATAGTTTAAAGTGTTAGTTATAGGCTTAAGAAGTTAAGCTTATTGTTGCTTCCTAATTTATTAATGGATTGGTATTAAATTTAAAACTTAATAGTTGCTACATTAAAAAGGGATTTTGTAGATTTGATAAATATACAATATTAATTAAAGCCCTGTGTGGACTTTATGAATATATAAGAAGCTATTTAAATTTAATTTATATTACTGACTTTTAAGAATATAGACCCATATCTTGTTGCACTACCTTGTATAAAATCATATCCAAGATCCTAACCATGAGGCTTCAGAAAGTCATGGATGACCTTGTTGATAATTGCCAATCTGTTTTTGTTCCGGGGAGAGTAATCACAAACAATATAATAATGGGGCATGAACTGGTAAAGGGCTATGGCAGAAAGGAGCTTTCACCTAGATGTATGATGAAAATAGATATGCAAAAAGCCTACGACTCCTGGGAGTGGGCATTCATTGAACAAATCTTGGTGGGTATGAGATTTCCTGGGGAATTTATTACATGGATAATTTAATGCATCAAAACAGTATCATATTCTATCTTGATTAATGGGAGACACGCTCAACCTTTTGATGTAAAGAAAGGGCTAAAACAAGGAGATCCTATGTCACCTTTTCTATTTGTACTCTGCATAGATTATATGACTAGAGCCCTGAGTTCTCTACAGCAAATCCCTAACTTCAACTACCATCCGAAATGTGAAAAAATGAAAATAGTTCAGCTTGAATTTTCATATGACATTCTTTTATTTTGGTGGGGACATTATCTCAGTCCAGCTGCTCTATACATACTTCAATAATTATTTCCTAGCCTCTAGTCTAAGAATCAATGGAAGAAAAATCTCAATATTCTTTGGAGGAGTACCTATGGAACAATAACAGGAAATTATTAATACTTTAGGCTTCTCTAAGGGAGATTACCAGCGAAATATTTAGGGGTTCCCTTAAGCACTAAAAGTTTGAACACTATGCAGTACCAACCTTTATTAGATAGAATGTCGGGCAGAGTGACATCTTGGACAATAAAATTTCTATCTTATGTAGGAAGGTTACAACTGATAAAAAGTGTCCTGGTGGCTATACAGGTATATCCCAAATCTTCATTTTACCTAAGAAAGTGATCAAATTAATGGAAGCAAGGAGGCTATATATTAAGGACAAATTGATGAAATGGGGAATAATTCCTAGCCAAGCTTATTCCATGTATGACACTAAAGATAAGACACATGATCACTTATTTTTCAAATGTAACTTTACTAACACAAGTCTGGTCTAAAGTCCTCGCATGGAAAGAAATGTTTAAAAGCACAGCAAGATGGAATGAAGAAATTTCATGGACCATCAAATATGCAAATGGGAAAGATGCTAGAGCAGGTGTAACGACCTGGTCGATCGTTTTAAAAATTTAAGTCTCGTTTAGTGGCATAAGGCCCAAAGAAATTTCGTATTATGTGTATTGACTTGCGTGCGTAGTTGAATTCAGTTACCAGATGATTCGGAGTGAATTGGGACACTTAGTCCCTAAAACGGAAGTTTAAGTCTTAGGATTTTGACTGTAGTTGGAACTATGTGAAGACGACTTCGGAATAGAGTTTCGTTGGTTCCGTTAGCTCCGTTGGGTAATTTTGGACTTAAGAGCGCGTCTGAACTGTGAATCTGAGGTCTGTAGCCAATTTAGGCTTGAAATGGCGAAAGTCAAATTTTTGGAGAATTGGACCGGAAGTGAACTTTTTGATATCGGGGTTAGAATTCGATTCCGGAAGTTGGAGTAGGTCCATAATGTTAATTATGACTTGTGGACAAAATTTGAAGTCATTCCGTATTGATTTGATGTGTTTCGGCACAAGTTATAGAATTTGAAAGTTCAAAGTTCATAGATTTTGATTTGGGGTGCGATTCATCGTTTTGATGTTGTTTGAGGTGATTTGAGAATTTGACTAAGTTTGTATGATATTTTAGAACTTGTTGGTGTATTTGGTTGAGGTCCCGAGGGCCTCGGGTGAGTTTCAGATGGGCTACGGATCATTTCCCTCCTATTTTGAACTGTTGTTCTGTCTTCTGGTGTTCTTCTTCGCGAACGCGAAGAGTATCTCGCGTTCGTGAAGTGTTACTGTTGACCACCCCATATTTCTTCTCCACATTCGCATTCAACCTCTCGCGTTCGCGAAGGTTTGCCTTTTCCTTCATCGCGTTCACGATTAGCCACTCGCGTTCGCGAAGCTCTTCATGGCAGCCTCATATTTCTTCTTCGCGTTCGCGTTCAACGTCTCGCGTTCGCGTAGGTTCCATCCCTTGTTCTTCGCGTTCGCACTCCTTCGCTCGCATTTGCGAAGGGGTTTTCTGGACAGCCTTACCTTCCTTTTTCGCGAATGCGAGTCTTTCTCCGCGTTCGCGATGCTTTCAGACCTGGGCAGATTATAAGTTTTCCAAATCGAGGGTTAGGCCATTTTTATCACATTTTGACTTGTAGAGCTCGATTTTGAGAGATTCCTTGGGGGTTTTTCAAGAAAATCGATTGGGTAAGTGTTCTTCACCTAGAATCTATTTATTTTTATGATTCTATCTTTATCTTTATTATTTAAATTGTGTTTTGAGTTGAGGAAAAGGGTGGTTTTTGAAGAAAATTTTCAAAACAAAAAATCACGATTTGAGGGACGAAATGATATCGGAATTTGATGAAATTGATATGGTTGAACTCGTATCGGAATGGGTGTTCAAATTTCATGAAAATATGTCGGGTTCCGAGAGGCGGGCCCCGCGTTGACTTTTGTTGACTTTTTGGAATAAATTTTCTAGTCGACTTGTTATTATCCGGAATTATTTTCGATGAATTTTAATGAAATTATACAATGGAATTGGATAGATTTGATCTGTCCGGAGGTCAAATTTAAGCAAGAAGGAGATTTTAGAATATCGGCATAACTTCAATAAGGTAAGTGTCTTGCTTTAACCTCGAGTGGGGGAATTACCCCTTAGGCATCGAGTCTTATGTGCCATTTATAAAATGTGAAAAGCCGTGTACGCGAGGTGACGAGTACGTACTCGGCTTATATGTGTAAATTTTATTGAGTTAAAGTCCTGAGCATATTGTGTGGTAAATTGGGTAATTGTTTGTATATATTTAATCATCTAATTGTCGTGCCTAAATCCTTGTTGTTGTTGAATCTGTTGTTATATGACAATTTGATGTGATTGTTACTTGATTATTTATGTAATTCCGTGAATTTGTTTGTTTGATAATTATTGAAATTTAATTTCATAATGGATTTTCTCTCTGGAAATAATTAATTAAATGAGCTTAAGAAGAGGTATTTATATAATTATTAAAAATTTGATTTTAATGAAGACTTTGCTTTATGTTGAGTAATTTCTATCTCTATTGATTATTTTTAGGTGTTGTACACATTGTGTGGAGCTTTTGGCTATTTGTTGTGAAATTAATTGACTTGGTTGTAGCTTTGGAATTTGGTTGTGGCCATTGGACAAATTGTGATATGAATTGATTTTATTATGTTGTCGTGTTAATTTTCCATGTAAATTGTTGTGTTGTGTGAGTTATAATTTTGGGGAGATAAGGGTGGCATTTCACCGTTGATATTATGTGGGTATAAGGGTGACATTTCAATGCTGTTGTGTTTGTTGGAATATTGTCTGGGCGAAGCGATAAGGGTGGCAATATGAGCGATAAGGGTGGCTATTGTTATTGTTTGGACGGAGCGATAAGGGTGGCTATAGGAGCGATAAGGGTAGCAATAGGAGCGATAAGGGTAGCTATTGTCAGGGACGATATGTGATGATGTGGGGTTGTGGTGTTGATAATTTTTATGTGATGTGATTTTCTTATGTTTATTTTTATACCTTGTGCAATTTGTCTTGTTGTTGGTAAATTGATAACAATCTGATTTATGTTGAAATTGAGAGCCTGTGGCTATGGCCAGGCAGATTATAAAATGAAATGTGGCACGAGGAGCCATGAGTAAATAATGAGGATATTTGGCACGTGAATTGTCCGTGCAGTTGTGATATGAAATGTGGGCACGAGGTGCTGTGATGAAATGATAATGATAATTGGCACGTGAATTATCCGTGCAGTTGTGATATGAAATGAGGGCACGAGGTGCCGGAAAAATATGATGATTTAATTATGGGCACAAGGTGCCGTGGAAATATGAAAATGGGCTGAGACCCATGTTTACGAAAAATATAAAAATGGTCTGAGACCCGTATTTTTATGATTATGAAATGAGGTGTCACATGGTGACTTTTTAATGGAAGGAATTATATTCATAATAATTATTTGGAAGGATTTTTACTTAGAAAGTATTAAATGAAAGAATTGTATTTGAAAGATATTTATTTGAGGAAATTATATTTGAAAAGATTTATTGAAAGAATTATATTTTAAAAATAATTATTTGATAAAATTTATATTTGAAAGAGAGTTATCTGGGAGAATTATATGTGAAAGACATTTATTTGAAGGACTTGATTTAATTGGGCGTAATTGTGTTTATTAATTGTTGAGTGATATTAATGGTATTTTTATTGTCTGTTGTGCCTATCACTGGTTGTTTTATTCTACCCTTATTATTATTTTTTTCCTATTATTTTGTATATTAAATTGCACAGGTTACTAGACTAGTGAGTGTCTTAACTGTACCTCGTCTCTACTCCATTGAGGTTAGTCTTGATACTTACTGGGTACCAACCGTGGCGTACTCATACTATACTTCTGCACATTTTTGTGCAGAGCCAGGTATTGAAGATAACGCACTTGAGCAGAGTTAAAGCGGGATCGTAAAGATTCAAGGTAGAACTGCTTGCTCGTCGCAGTCCCTTGGAGTCTTTTTATTTCATTGTACTGTTAACTTATAATCAAACAGTATTGTATATTCGGTCCTCGTGATCATTCTATGTATTTAGTTAGAGTTCGTGACTTAGTACTACCAGTCTTGGGAGGTTATATATTCATATTTGTTCCGCTGTTAGTTTTGATTACTTATTTTATTTTAAAAAATGGCTTCAAAAGTGTAATGAAAATCAGCTTACCTAGTCTTAGAGACTAGGTGCCATCACGACTCCTGTGGTGGGATTTTGGGTCGTGACAAGTTGATATCAGAGCTCTAGGTTCATAGGTTCTACGAGTCACGAATGAGTCTAGTAGAGTCTTGCGGATCGGTACAGAGACATCTGTACTTATCTTCGAGAGGCTACAGAACTGTTAGGAAAATTTTATTTCTTTCATTCCTGTCGTGAGGAATTTGTTGAATTTGGAATTTGAACCTTTGTATCTCCATTCTCTCACAGATGGTGAGGACACGTGCTACTGGGTTAGCTGAGCAGGCATCCGCACATACTTCTAGGGCTACAAGAGGCCGGGGCCGAGGTAGAGGTCGAGGAAGGGCACGTGCTGCGACTAGAGCACCTGTCAGAACAACAATTGAGGAGCCACTAGTAGCTCCAGTTGGGGGGATAGGTACCAGAAGCACCTGTTGTTACCCCCGGACTTCAGGCGACTTTAGCACAATTCCTGAGTATGTTTGGTACATTAACTCAGGCGGGATTGATCTCCGTTGCACCAAATACTTCACAGATTGGGGGAGTAACTTAGACTCCTACCACAACTCCAGAGCAACAGGTTCACATTGGTCAAGTTCCGGGTGTAGTACCAGTACAACCTGTTATTCCGGTTCGACCTGAGGTCAGGCCCGAGGCATCAGAAGAAGAACAAAATAGACTTGAAAGGTTTAAGAAATATGATCCACCAACTTTCAGTGGCACAACTACACAGGATGTCAAGGATTTCTGAAAAATTGTCACCGTATTCTTCGCACCATGGGTATTGTGGAAGTGAGCGGAGTTGCCTTTACTACATTTTAACTGTCAGGCGCAGCGTATCGGTGGTGGCAAATCTATGAAGAAGGTAGACCAACCGATGCAACACCACCAACTTGGACTCAATTTTTGAAAATGTTCTTGAAAGATTTTGTTCCCCAGACTCTCTGAGATGTGAGGCGCACGGAGTTTGAACGGTTGCGTCAGGGCACTATGAGAGTGTCAGAATATGCTATCAGGTTTAGTGAGTTACCCCGTCATGCACCTATCTTAGTTCCTATAATCAGAGAACGGGTCCGCAGATTCATTGAGGGGCTCGATTATGATATTAAAATATGTATGGCTCGAGAGTTGCAAACTGATACTCCATTTCAACAAGTAGTGGAGATTGCAAGGAAGATTGAGGGTGTTTTAGGTGAGGAAAGGGAGTCTAAGGAGGCCAAAAGGTCTCAAAGATCTGGAGGGTTCAGTGGATTTTACTCTTCAGCTAGAACCCATTATAGCGGAGGTTCGAGCAGCCGGTCAGCTCAATCCGCACATCAGATTACTCGGGGTGCTCCAGTTTATAGTGCACTACCGACACGATATTCTTACAGTGGTTATTCCAGTTATTCGGCACAGACTCAGTACGAGCAGCCGCGACCTCAGAGGGGTTGTTATGAGTGTGTTGATACTAGGCATATCATGAGAGATTGTCCCAGACTTGGGAGGGGTGGATTTCATCAGAACACTTCAGCTACGAGCTTTATTCTAGCTGATACTCCATGTGCACAGTCAACTAGAGGTGGAGGACAGGCGGGTAGTGGGCGCTTAAGAGGTGGAGGCCCGACTCGTTGATATAATCATTATGTTTTGGCTGAGGCCAATACACGAGATGATGTTGTTACATGTACAATCCTGATTTTATTATAAAAGGATATTTTCCTTAATTTGATTAGGTTCTAAATATTGAGGTGAGTCCTCCTATTATGCTCTATTTATGGGTGAGCCTCGTAAATTTGTGACCCACTTATATGTTTATTCCTGTGGGGAGATTTAAAGATGTGAGCCCGTGTATGTCATTTTATTTTTGATACACCACTGAGGGCTATAAGCCCAAAAGTAATTTTTATTATTCATTAAAGCGGGTTTAATGTGTTTCGAAATAATTGATTCTAATTTTTATGAATTATATGCCCTACCGGTATGAGGGTTCATTATATGTTGTGAAAATTATTTACGAAATATATTGAAAAGAAGAAAGAAAAGAAATTGAAAATTTCAGTTAGCACAATGTGCCACATACTTGTGATTCGGAGTTGAGGATGAGATCCTCGCATTTTTACATGATGTGAAATATTTAAACCGGGCTGCAAGTCACGATGGAAGTTATGTAAGGACGGGGTCCTTGTGGTGAAATATTTATAAGTTTAAAAAAAATTCCCTTTGTGAAATTTAATTGTACAATAGTATTAATAGGGAGTCATGCCTATTAGACTTATTTGATAATTCTTGTATATTTTTCTGTGCATATTCATCCATTTCCGTACTGTAAACATTGAGTTTTAACCTATGAGATGAGTGCTCAGGTGGCGTTAAATGTGACTCATTAATCCGAGTAAGCAATCATGAGGTCTTCATGCCTCACATTATGTTGTCAGTGTTGTGAAAATTCGAAATGAGGTGGTGGTTAATATGAGATTAATTGATGATGCTGGAATTAATTATGAACAACTTTTAAGACCGGAGATGTGGTGATGAGCATACATATGGTGCGCTTCATGTCCTAATATCATTATGATAATGCAGTGCTTGTAATGCTGAGATTGGTGTTATTGATATATACATTGTGGTATTTTGTTGGGTTGTGGATATGTTGTTAGGAGTTGTTTTGGTGTTACTCTGGCAAGTGGATAGGCCCAATTACAGGGGAGACTCTATCGAAATATTTGGAATTTTTTTTTTAGAAGTTAGAAAAAATAATAATTGGGAGATTGAGATGTGCAAAGAAGAGACAAAATTATGTTATGTGTTTGGGGACGGATGATTCTAAGCGGGGAAGAATGTAACACCCCGAAAATTTTTTGAAGTACTTCAACACTATCAAGATAGTTGATGTGTGCATAGGCACAAGTTGTCATAGCCAGCTGAGACTAATACCGTGCGTTGAAATAAAAATCAGGCATTTTGGAAATGATTAAAGGGTTGGGGATTTTGCTCTAAAGCTTATAAGAATGGAGAAAAGAAATAATCTCAAATGAGATAGTGTTTTCGGGCTTACTTATAATGCGGTAACGTGGGATCAACCGTGAGTATATGTGTAAAAGTAAAATCATCAATTTGGTAATCTCAGAATAATTCTTAGCACGTTCGAGGACGAACGTTTGTTTAAGAGGTGGAGAATGTAATGACCTGGTCGGTCGTTTTGAGAATTTAAGTCCCGTTTGGCGGCATAAGGCCCTGCGAAGCTTCGTATTATGTGTATTTACTTGCGTGCGTGGTTGAATTCAGTTACCAGATGATTCAGAGTGAATTGGGATACTTAGTCCCTAAAACGGAAGTTTAAGTCTTAGGATTTTGACTGTAGTTGGAACTATGTGAAGACGACTTCGGAATGGAGTTCCGTCGGTTCCGTTAGCTCCGTTGGGTGATTTTGGACTTAGGAGCGTGTCCGGACTGTGAATCTGAGGTCTGTAGCCAATTTAGGGTTTAAATGGCGAAAGTCGAATTTTTGGAGAATTGGGCCGGAAGTGGACTTTTTGATATAGGGGTCGGAATCCGATTCCGGAAGTTGGAGTAGGTCCATAATGTCAATTATGACTTGTGGCAAAATTTGAAGTCATTCCGGATTGATTTGATGTGTTTCAGCACAAGTTATAGAATTTGAAAGTTCAAAGTTCATAGATTTTGATTTGGGGTGCGATTCGTCGTTTTGATGTTATTTGAGGTGATTTGAGAATTCGACTAAGTTCGTATGATGTTTTAGGACTTGTTGGTGTATTTAGTTGAGGTCTCGAGGGCCTCGGGTGAGTTTCAGATGGGCTACGGGTCATTTCCCTCCTATTTTGAACTGTTGTTCTGTCTTCTGGTGTTCTTCTTCGCGAACGCGAAGAGTATCTCGCGTTAGCGAAGTGTTACTGTTGACCACCCCATATTTCTTCTTCGCGTTCACGTTCAACCTCTCGCGTTCGCGAAGGTTTGCCTTTTCCTTCATCGCGTTCGCGATTAGCCACTCGTGTTCGCGAAGCTCTTCATCGCAGCCTCATATTTATTCTTCGCGTTCGCGTTCAACATCTCGCGTTCGCGTAGGTTCCATCCCTTGTTCTTTGCATTCGCACACCTTCCCTCGCGTTCGCGAAGGGTTTTTCTGGACAGCCATACCTTCCTTCTTTGCGAACGCGAGCCTTTCTCCGCATTCGCGATGCTTTCAGACCTGGGCAGATTATAAGTTTTCCAAATCGAGGGTTAGGCCATTTTTATCACATTTTGACTTGTAGAGCTCGGTTTTGAGCGATTCCTTGGGGGGTTTTCAAGCAAATCGATTGGGTAAGTGTTCTTCACCTAGAATCTATTTATTTCCATGATTCTACCTTTATCTTTATCATTTAAATTGTGTTTTGAGTTGAGGAAAAGGATGGTTTTTGAAGAAAATTTTCAAAATGAAAAATCACTATTTGAGGGACGAAATGGTATCGGAATTAGATGAAATTAGTATGATTGAACTCGTATCGGAATGGGTGTTCGGATTTCATGAAAAATATGTCGGGTTCCGAGAGGCGAGCCCCGCGTTGACTTTTGTTGACTTTTTGGAATAAATTTTCTAGTCGACGTGTTATTATTTGGAATTATTTCCGATGAATTTTAATGAAATTATACAATTGAATTGGATAGATTTGAGCTGTCAGGAGGTCAAATTCAAGCAAGAAGGCGATTTTTGAATATCGGCATAACTTCAATAAGGTAAGTGTCTTGCTTAACCTCGAGTGGGGGAATTACCCCTTAGGCATCGATTCTTATGTGCCATTTGTGAAATGTGAAAAGCCGTGTACGCGAGGTGACGGGTACGTACTCGGCTTATATGTATAAAATTTATTGAGTTAAAGTCCTGGGCATATTGTGTGAAAAATTGGGTAATTGTTAGTATATATTTAATCATCTAATTATCGTGCCTAAATCCTTGTTGTTGTTGAATCTGTTGTTATATGACAATTTGATGTGATTGTTACTTGATTATTTATGTAATTCCGTGAATTTGTTTATTTGATAATTATTGGAATTTAATTTCATAATGGATTTTTCCTCTGCAAATAATTAATTAAATGAGCTTAAGAAGAGGTGTTTATATAATTATTGAAAATTTGATTTTAATGAAGACTTTACTTTATGTTGAATAATTTCTATCTCTATTGATTGTTTTTGGGTGTTGTACACATTGTGTGGAGCTTTTGTCTATTTGTTGTGAAATTAATTGACTTGGTTGTAGCTTTGAAATTTGGTTGTGGCCTTGGAAAAATTATGATATGAATTGATTTTATTATGTTGTCGTGTTAATTTCCCATATAAATTATTGTGTTATGTGAGTTATAATTTTGGGGAGATAAGGGTGGCCTTTCACCGTTTATATTATGTGGGTATAAGGGTGACATTTCAATGTTGTTGTATTTGTTGGAATATTGTCTGGGTGGAGCGATAAGGGTGGCAATAGGAGCGATAAGGGTGGCTATTGATATTGTTTGGACGGAGCGATAAGGGTAGCTATAGGAGTGATAAGGGTGGCAATAGGAGCGATAAGGATGGCTATTGTCAGGGACGATATGTGATGATGTGGGGTTGTGGTGTTGATAATTTTCATGTGATGTGATTTTTTTGTGTTTATTTTTATACCTTGTGCAATTTGTCTTGTTGTTGGTAAATTGATAACAATCTGATTTATGTTGAAATTGATAGCATGTGGCTATGGCCAGGCGGATTATAAAATGAAATGTGGCACGAGGTGCTGTGAGTAAATAATGAGAATATTTGGCACGTGAATTGTCCGTGCAGTTGTGATATGAAATGTGGGCACGAGGTGCTGTGATGAAATGATAATGATAATTGGCAAGTGAATTGTCCGTGCAGTTGTGATATGAAATGAGGGCACGAGGTGCCGGGAAAATATGATGATTTAATTATGGGCACGAGGTGCAGTGGAAATATGAAAATGGGCTGAGACCCGTGTTTATGAAAAATATTAAAATGGTCCGAGACCCGTATTTTTATGATTATGAAATGAGGTGTCACATGGTGACTTTTTAATGGAAGGAATTATATTCAAAATAATTATTTGGAAGGATTTTTACTTAGAAAGTATTATATGAAAGAATTGTATTTGAAAGATATTTATTTGAGGAAATTATATTTGAAAGGATTTATTGAAAGAATTATATTTAAAAAATAATTATTTGATAAAATTTATATTTGAAAGAGAGTTATCTGGGAGAATTATATATGAAAGACATTTATTTGATGGACTTGATTTAATTGGGCGTAATTGTGTTTATTAATTGTTGAATGATATTAATGGTATTTTTATTGTCTGTTGTGCCTATCACTGGTTGTTTTATTTTGCCCTTATTATTATTTTTTTCCTATTATTTTGTATATTAAATTGCACAGGTTACTAGACTAGTGAGTGTCTTGACTGTACCTCGTCTCTACTCCATTGAGGTTAGTCTTGATACTTACTGGGTACCGACCGTGGCGTACTCATACTATACTTCTGCACATTTTTGTGCAGAGCCAGGTATTGAAGATAACGCACTTGAGCAGAGTTAAAGAGGGATCGTAAAGATTCAAGGTAGAACTGCTTGCTCGTCGCAGTCCCTTGGAGTCTTTTCATTTCATTGTTCTGTTAACTTATAATCAAACAGTATTATATATTCGGTCCTCGTGATCATTCTATGTATTTAGTTAGAGTTCATGACTTAGTACTACCAGTCTTGGGAGGTTATGTATTCATATTTATTCCGCTGTTAGTTTTGATTACTTATTTAATTCAAAAGAAAATGGCTTCAAAAATGTAATGGAAATCGGCTTACCTAGTCTTAGAGACTAGGTGCCATCACGACTCCTCTGATGGGATTTTGGGTTGTGACAGCAGTAGTGATAGAATTTAAAGGTCCACCAAACTATATAGAGAACCAGGTTTTCTATTAGTTCCCACAGAACACACGCACACTGCAGTAAGTAAATGATACAAAGAAGTTTTACGTGAAAAACTCCCAGCTCACGGGATTAAAAATCACAACCTACCCTTGTAGGATTTCAACTTCACTACTGAGCAAACTTTAGATTACAGCCTATTGTAACCTAGGAATTAACTTCTTAATCCCTCACTAACTTGTAACAACTCTATTACAAGCTACTTTGTAATAACTCTATTACAAAGACTTATAACTCGACTAACTCTAGCCAAGACACAAACACAAGGGTTTATGATTTACAAAGGTTTCCTATACAATGCTTCTAAATAAGCTAAGTAGGAATTATAAGTAAAGAACTTTAACAAAGGTGCAACACAACTAAGGACATGTAATAACTCAATACAGGGAATTGGCCCGTTGTTATGTTGTTCTTTGTTCTTTATGCTCTTGAGAATCACTTGCAAGATTGACACAGACTTGAGAGAATGCTTGATCGATTCTTGAATTTCAAATATTTTGATTTTACCTTTGCTTGATGTTAATAACACATTTGTGATATCACTAGAATGATGCAAGCAAGTTAGGTAAAGGGAATTCCCCATAAAGTTGACTGCTACACTGTTTTTGCAATGTTACGTGTGCAGGCAGTAATTTTACAACTGTGGGGAGTTGACTTGTACAGTCACCATGGGAACTGGTGGCCATCTGTTCCCTCTGTTGTTCCTTTGACTCTAAAGAGTTGAACCACGTCCCCGAATTGAGACTTGTTGTTCTTTAAGTGCTTGAGGATGTGTAACAGGTTCCTTATCTGGTTCTTATCATTAAGTTTGTTAGATCATCAAAATATAACAGGGATACATATATAACCTATCAATTTTCCCTTTTTTGATGATGACAAACTTATAATTGAAGTTCCCCCTAAGAGCTAGAATGGTAGATCAGTTTCCTGTATTCCCCCTTAATCTGTTCCCTAGCTTATTCCCCCTCAATTATTTTTTCCCCTTTTGGCATCATAAAAAGATCAGTAGCAAGCAATAAGCAAACAAAAGTCTATCTTGGTTAACTCATGCCACATGTGTGCACACAATCATGATTAAAACAGAGCAAAAGAGCAAGGCATACACAACAAAAGGATGAAACTTTCATTAATTTTTGGAAATTAAGCACAGAGCAGTTCCATTGTTACCAAAACATCCATAAAATAAAAAAAACAAAAGGTACCAATCATAAACATCATTAAGACTAAAAACAAAGGACGTACACTAGGAACTTGACACTGGGAACATGACGTCTATTAAGGAGCACTGCAAGGGGGAGCACTGGAGGCTGAAGAAGAGACAAGGGTTCTAAGAAGGATGTCCATGCGAGCATTTGCAGAACCTTGCTCATTTAGCAGCCTTCCCTTCAGGTCCTCAACCTGTTTCCTGAGAGCAGCATTTTCCTTTGTTAGGCAAGCAACCTCTGTGTTTTGGGCACCACTGGATCCAGATGCTTCCTGGGCCTAACTGAGCTGATTTTCGAGAATGGTATTCCGAGCCTTCAGCTTCCTTATTTCTTCAGTGGCACTATTTTGGGCGTTGGTCAGCTGAGAAATAATCGAAGTGATGCCAACCCCTCCACTCCTATCAATGTACTCACACTCCTCAAGGGTGGTTTTGGAGAAAGATTGCTTGCGAGTTCCTACTTTAGTCTCTCCCAAAGGAACCTTGAAAAATTCAAAAACTTTAGTGAGGAGAAACCCATAAGGCAACCCATGATTACCTTCCTTGAACTCTGCTACTTTCTTCATGTGCTCTATCATAAGATCAGGCAGGTTTAGAGTGGTGTATCCATACAGTGCTTTCATGAGAACTAAGTCTGCTCATGATGTAATGGAGCGTCTTTCAGCATGTGGGAGTAGAACTTTGTTCACCATTTCGAATAGCAGTTGATACACTGGAAGGAGGGCCTTCTTGTTTACCCGTTCCCCTTGTTGCACTGTCTTATCCTTCACAATGGAGTTTCTGAAATTTGTAGAGCAGACCCCCTCATTGGAGGACATCCCATCAGTGGGCACGCCCAAAATGGCTCCCAGTACAGTAATATCCATCACAAAATCAACACCGTTCACTTTCAGACAAATCATCCTCAACTGTGAAGAAGTCAGTATAGAAACTATGCACCTCTACCTCATATACTCTGGGATTTTTACTTGTGAACAGATGTGTCTACTATTGGAATTCACAAATCTCCACCAATTGGCGCATTCCTGACATATCCAGAATATCAGGGGCAAATGTACGGCCCCACAGTACCTTTTGGATTCTCAATTTTTCCCAGCCAGCATTCTGGGCATCACCAACCTTGGTCTTCTTGGAGGAAACAAGTTCCTCACTGGCATCAGCCTTCCTTTTAACTGATTTTCTAGCAGTCTTTATTTTCTACACAGATATTTCAGACACCCTTTTCTTAGACACCTTTTCAACTAGTTCTTCAGTCTCTTTCTCTCCAAGTTCCTCAACCACCTTTCCACTAGATGTTTCACCTTCATCATTCTTCAAACCTATACCACTTATAGATGACTCTTTCTTGGACGTTGGAATTGTAAGTTTCTTTGAGGACTTACGAACTAAGGAACCAGGTTCCTCATCCACCTCATCATAAATATCGACAACTGGTGCTGGAGGCACTACCCTCACATTTACAATCTTCCCATCCTTCACCAATCTCCTTTTCTTCTTTCCCTCTTTGCTTTTCCTTAAAACTGATTCAAATTCTTCCTTCTTCTGCAACCTCATGATAAGTCTCTTAGAAATAGACCTATGAGGAGGTGCCTTTCTACTCTTAGCATTAATGAAGCTCACCAACGCCACATTATCATAATTGTCTCCTTCACTGTTCTCATTCTCCTCCTCAAACAGAGATCGCATCGTAGGAACCACAATTGATAATGGTTCAGCGTAGAAATGAGGAGAGGGGGCGGGATCAGTACTAACCTGGGGTTCTTATGAAGAACTAGGGGTTTTATCCCTATTAGAGCCAGAGGGCTCTTTTGGGGCGGAGGGATCAGGTCCCTCAGTTGGTTCCCCAGTAGTACTGTCAGGTGCCGAGGTTCTGACAGGCACCATTTCCCTATCCTCGACCTCTATACCATTATATTCCCCCTGAAACTCATACATACCCTCATAACCTCCAATCAGACTTCCCTCAGCAGCGATTGAAAGCATATTTTCTATAGATTCATGTTTTTTTAACTCCAAAGTAACTTCAGAAGGCATAAGAGGATCATTACTTGTAGGATCAAAGCCTGGGGTTGTCATTGTCGATTCATCACTGGTATGACCTACATCTTGTTCTTTAGCACAACTTTCTTCCACTGGTAGACTATAAATTGCTTGATTTTCTTCTCCATCCATTGTATCTTCGTCAACCATCTTTTCCGGCGAAGCAGAAATAGAGGTCACAGCCACAAGTTTCTTAGGAGTTGATGTTTTGCGATTCGGATGAGAACCAGAACTCGAATGGGTTGGAGAGGAAGCAGAGGGTGGTTGTGACTCTAACTTAGGGTTTACTAGTCGTAACAAGGAGTGTGGGCTCTATCACTAGTGTTTCAATGGATGAGAACACGGTGGGGACGATGCTTGAAGCATTTTGTGTTTCCTGATTGTCAGACATGGTGGAGTGTAGTTAGTTGGAGAAGAGAGTTTGAAGGAGGAAAAGAGGAATTTTGGATTCTTGATGTGAATAATTCTGAAAGTGACTATGAATTGATTTACTTAAGAGGGGTGAGAGACCGGTTGGTTATCAATTTTGGGTAGTTGGGTCGCTTCATAAAGAGTGAGGTGCTTGGATTCAAGAAGCAAAAAAAAGGAATTGATAATTTAATAACGTGGCACCATTTTAGCCATTTAAAAAATTGTGCATGAGAGTACAGAGGAACTACTAACCCGTGTCAAAGAAACCAGATTCCCTAACAGAGTTTGAAAATGTAAGCCTCATCCTTTGACCAACGTGCAATGCATTAACTACTTGTTTGCTCTGTAATCGTCATGTGTGTCTACCTGTAACAGTATAGAGGTGAGTTAGACTGCACCAGAAAATACTTTTTAGCTATTTTACTTGTACATTTCTTTCGTAGCCAATCATCGAGGGACCAGGTCTTCAACTTGATTTTATCAATCCTAGTGCCATGCAATTCTTTTCAAAATGCTCTCTGCCTAGTGCTTTGGTGAAGATATCTGCAATTTGATCTTATGTGCTACTAAACTTCATGAAGATGAGCCCTTTTTCAACATTATCTCTGAGAAAGTGGTGACGCACATCAATGTGCTTTGTTCTCTTATGTTGGACTGGATTCTTGGCCATGTTGAGTGCACTGGTATTGTCACACAGTAGGGGCACGCAGTTAGAGAACACTCCAAAGTCTTCCAACTGCTGCTTAATCCACAATAGTTGAGCACAGCAAGAGGCAACTGCTACATATTCTACTTATGCAGTTGAGAAGGCCACTGAGTTTTGTTTTCTTGTACCCCATGAAATTAGACATGAACCCAGAAAATGTGCCATTCTAGAAGTGCTTTTCCTGTCCACCAGATAACCAGCATAATCAGTGTCAGCATACCCGATCAAGTCGAAATTGTCTCCTAATGGATAGTAGAGAACCAGGTCCTGCGTTCTTTTGAGATACCTAAGGATTCTTTTGGCAGCCTTCAGATGAGATTCCTTTGGATTAGATTGAAACCTGTCACACAGTCCTACACTAAAAATGATATCTGATCTGATTGCTGTGAGATACAAGAGTGATCCAATGATACCTCTGTATACATAGTTTCATTCACAGGAGAACCAGGTTCATCCATGCCCAGACGAGTAGCAGTGGCAATGGGAGTGTCAATGATTTTTTATGCTTCCATGTCAAATCTCTTCAGCAACTCCTTGATGTACTTCTGTTGACTTATCAATGTCCCCTTTTGAGATTGCCTCACTTGTAAACCCAAGAAGAAATTCAATTCCCCCATCATGCTCATTTCAAACTCACTTCCTATGAGTTTTGCAAATTCCTCTTACAAAGAGTCGACTGTTGCTCCGAAAATAATGTCATCAACATAAACTTGCACAATGAGCAGGTTCCTCTCTCGTTTCTTCAGAAATAAGTTGTTGTCAATATTTCCTCTTATAAAGACATTTTCTAGAAGAAATTTGGACAACCTTTCATACCAAGCATGAGGAGCCTACTTTAGCCCATATAGTGCCTTGTCAAGTTTAAAAACACTCTCAAGATGTTCATGATTCTCAAATCCAGGAGGTTGCTTGACAAAGACTTCTTCCTTTTTGGGTTTGAAAGAATATCTTACTTGCTTTCCTTTTACACATGCATCCCACACCTTGTGATCCTTGAAGCTTAAGTTGGGCAGGACACGAACCATGCCCTTCTTGACCAACTTGTTTAGCAACATAAAGCTTGCATGACCCAATCTTCGGTGCCATAGTTCAGCATTATCATCTACATCACACAGACAACTGAGATCTCTATTTTGCAAAGATTCAAAGTCAGCAACATAGGTTTTTTTGTATCTTTTGGCCACCAAAATCACCTCACTAGTCACAAGATTTGTGACTGTGCATAATTTTGACACAAATTCTACCTTGTTTCCCTTGTCACAGATTTGGGTAACACTTAACAAGCTGTACTTCAACCCATTCACGTAGTATACATTTTCAATTGAGTGAGAAAGAGACTTCCCAATTCTTCCAATTCCCAGAATGTATCTCTTTTTGCCATTTCCAAAGGATACACTCCCTCCTTGCAGGGCTTTGAGTGAAAGGAAATCATTTGTGCTTCCAGTCATGTGCTTCGAGCAACCACTAACTATGTACTCTTATTGGATCCTCCTTTTCACTGCTCCCTGCACAAAGAAATCAAGGGTTAGACTTAGGAACCCAAACAAGTTTGGGTCCCTTGTAATGAGGAAAGGGATGAATCAGGACCTTTTTGGTTCAAGCAGGCATCACACGAGTTTTATATAAGTGACCAAGTTCTTTAGCAGTAGTTACCATCTTTTTTGCAAAAAACTTTATTTTTTTGTTGAGACTGATATCTGGCCTTACAAGTTTCCTTAAAGTGCCCAGTGTTACCACAGTGAGTGCAAAGCCAGTTATCAGGTACAGTAACATACTTCTTATGAGGGTTGTAAGGAGTCTTTTCCCTTTGGAACCCTATCCCTAGCCTGTTTCCCCCATTGTTTTTATACAAGGCAGTGATGGCGTCAGAGGACCAGGTTCACTTAAGTGATTTTTCTAGATCGCTCTTAACCCTATCTAGATCTTCCTGAAGCTGCTTGTTTTTCTCAAGCTCAGCCCACAGACTAGATTTCACTGATTTTAACTTATCTTCAATCCTAAGATGTTCCTCACTTGCAGCTTCCTTTCCCTTTCGAGTACTCACGTGACTGCCTTCTTTTTTTTGCTCATCAGTTATTTCTTTTAGATCTACTACTACCACTAATAGGTCATCTCTCTCATGCTCTACATTAGCTACTTTCTCAGTCAAGGCTTCTTTCTCCTTTTTGAGACTCTCGGTAGTATCTTTTAGATCAATCACAACAACCATTAGGTCATCTCTCTCATGTTCTATTTCTCCTAGTTTCATAGTTTAGGCATTTTTATCATTTATAAGATTATTGTAAGCATCGATTAAAACATTTGCCAAGGACATAAGTTTTTTTGGAGAGTAAGACTTCAGATTTCTTTGAACATCCAGAAAGTTTAACTCATCATCATCATCTTCATTATCATCAAATTGTGCCATCAGGCTAAAGATAGAGTCATATTCAGTTACTTCACTTTCTACTACCATCATGGAGTTGTCACCCTTGTCATCATCCTCGCCAGATTCACTGGAGGAGTCTCCCCATGTAGCAAGAGCTTGTTTCACAACGTTGTCGGCAACATCTTTTCTTTTGAATTGTTTGTCAGGAACCTGGTTCCTTTTAGCTGCTTTGTCTGAGTTGTGTTAGTACTGATCTTGCTTGAGGAGAGGAAAATATTTGATGAAGTGACCTACCTTCCCACACTTATGACATAAGTCATAGCCTCTTGGCTTGATGGTGCTGCCCCACTTTGGAATACCTCCATTTCTGCGAACCATTTTCTGAAATCTCTTTGTCAAGTAAGCCATATCAACATCCTCACTACTTGATTCATTGTTGTCTGTCTTGAGGACCCGGTTTTTCTCCCTCTTGGGCTTTCTTCTCTCTTTATCCTTCTTCTTATTCATTTCATACGTCTTTAGATTTCCAACAAGCTCATCGATAGTCTGCTTATGTAGATCATTTGCCTCCGTGATAGCATTTACTTTGCTTTCCCAGGAACTAGGTAATATACTAAGTATTTTCCTGACTAGTTTGTTCCTTGGAATAATTTCTCCCAGAGAATGGAGCTCGTTGATGATAGAGGTGAAGCGAGTGTGCATGTCCTGGATGGACTACTCGTCCTTCATCCTGAAGAGCTCGTACTCTGTGGTAAGCATGTCAATCTTCGACTGCTTGACTTGAGTTCTCCCTTCATGAGCTGTTTGGAGAGCTTCCCAGATCTCTTTAGCAGATTGACATGCTGATATCCTGTTGTATTCATCTGGTCCAATACCACAGACGAGAATTCTTTTTACTCGGAAGTTCTTCTTTATGGCCTTGCGATCAGCATTATTGAATTCTTTTCCTATTTTGGGAACTGTTACTGCTGGGTCACCAATGGTCTTCGTAGGGATAAAGGGTCCATCACATATAACGTACCAGAGCTCAGACTCTTCAGCCATGATGAAATCATGCATCCTTGTCTTCCACCATCTATAGTATTGGCCGTTGAACCTTGGTGGCTTGTAGGTAGATTGACCTTCTTCAAAGTTTGGTGGAGCAGCCATGGAGATCCTTTATACATGTTAGCCTGATAGAAAGAACCTGCTCTGATACCAATTGATAGAATTTAAGGGTCCACCAAACTATATAGAGAACCAGGTTCTCTATTAGTTCCCACAGAACACACGCATACTGCAGTAAGTAAATGGCACAAAGAAGTTTTATGTGGAAAAATCCTAACTCACGGGATTAAAAACCACGAGCTACCCTTGTAGGATTTCAACTTCACTACTGAGCAAACTTTAGATTACAACCTATTGTAACCTAGGAATTAACTTCTTAATCCCTCACTAACTTGTAACAACTCTATTACAAGCCACTTTGTAACTAAACTAAGTAGGAATTATAAGTAAATAACTTTAACAAAGGTGCAACACAACTAAGGACATGTAATAACTCAATACAGGGAACTAGTCCATTGTTATGTTGTTCTTTGTTCTTGATGCTCTTGAAAATCACTTGCAAGATTGACACAGACTTGAGAGAATGCTTGATCGATTCTTGAATGTGCAAGTATTTTGGTTTTACCTTTGCTTGATGTTAATAACTCATTTGTGAAATCACTTGAACGATGAAAGCAAGTTAGGTAAAGAGCATTCCCAATAAAGTTGACTGTTGCACTATTTTTGCACTGTTGCATGTGCAGGCAACAACTTTACAGCTATGGGAAGTTGACTTGTACAGTCACCATGGGAACTGGTGGCCATCTATTCCCTCTGTTGTTCCTTTGACTCTGAAGAGTTGAACCACGTCCCCGAACTGAGACTTGTTGTTCTTTAAGTACTTGAGGATGTGTAACAGATTCCTTATCTGGTTCTTATCATTAAGTTTGTTAGATCATCAAACATAACAGGGATACATATATAACCTATCAATGAGTATACGGAATGTCATAAAGATGCATCTATTACCTATGGCAAGAGAGGAATCAAAGGATTTTCCAGAGTAGAGAAAGGATCCCTGAGACTCTATAGAGGCGGATCATACAAGACATTCATGGTAGAGGCCAATGGTGCAAGAAGATAGAAAGTCACTTGCAGAAGCTTAATTTCTATCCATAAGTAGCTGAAGTAGCCTTAGAGATGAGGTAGAGGGATATGTTGTATAATGGAATGGGGCTGGAAATGTGTGAATTGTATAGAAAGTTGGGGATGTCCAACTTCAATTTTTTTCGTTGTCTTACCGTAAATACTCTTTACTTGGAAATAAAATGACTTAATTACCAAAAAAAATTAATTTATATTTTGAGATACTTATATAGCATATAATAGAGATAAATATAAGATTTTGAGTGTTAATAAATTTTAATTTAATAGAATATAATGTATTAATTAAACTATGTTGGAAAATAATAAGTAAATTTAAAAAATGAACCTTCGAATTGGTGTAACCTATTAATTACTTTAAATAAACTAAATAATTTTACATATCTTATAAATTTCAAGTTTTGTTTTATTTGTGCAGATGGCATTTGCGCATCGTAGATGGATGTATAATAGGAATCATCCTAATCGTGTGGGGTTAAGGGATGAATTAGAAGGAGTTGATGGATTTATTGCTCAGTCAAGGACACTTGATGATTTTTGTATTGAAGAGACGATTAGGTGCCCTTGTGTGAAATGCAAATGTGTTAAGTTATTGGGAGAAGTTGTTGTTACATGTCATCTTTTTAAAAAGAGATTTTCAGAAAATTACGATGTGTTAACTGATCACTGGGAGAATCTTGATAACGTAAATGATATTGATTTTCACAATTCTTTTGGTGGTGAGGAGAATAGTCTCGTAGCAAAGAATAATATTGAAAATTCTAGATTCAATGATATGATGAGGGATGCCTTTGAGATGTTCCCGGAAGCTCAATCTGAACCAAATGATGAGGCTAAGTGGTTTTTCAAAGAGTTAGATGAAGCTAGTTGTCCGTTGTATAAAGGCTCAGTGCATTCCAAGCTGTCTATTGTTGTTCGATTACTTCATATTAAGTCGGATTATTTTATTTCTCAAGCATGCATGAATTCTATCATTTGGCTTATCAATAAACTTAATCCGAGTAATATTGACCTACCCAAAGATTTCTACATGGCAAAAAAATAGTTTCCATGTTGGGTCTTTCATCAGAGAGGATTCATTGTTGTGAGAATGGTTGCATATTATTCTATAAGGATGATATATCTTTAGAGAATTATAAATTTTGTAATAAGCCTCATTACAAGGATGCCACAAATGATAAGAAGAAGAAGATCTCGGAGAAGGAGATTCACTACTTACCCCTTATACCAAGGTTAAAGAGGTTGTATGCATCAATGAGTTCCGCCCCCATAAGAGATGACACTATGATCATAGAAGGCCAGATGGTGTTCTATGTTATCCGTCAGATGGAGAAGCATGGAAACATATTGAAAGGGTGTTCCCGGACTTTGCTAGTGAACCAAGAAACATTAGGTTGGGATTATGCGCTGATGGATTCACTCCATCTGCAGTTTCTGCTGCACCATATTCATGTTGGCCGGTGTTTGTTACACCGTATAATCTTCCACCTGAGTTAGGTATGACAAGTCCATATTTATTTCTAACTTGTATTGTTCCAGATCCACACAATCTAAAAAGAATGATTGATGTTTACATGCAACATTTGATTGATGAGTTGAAATTATTGCGGCATCAAGGTGTGGGAACATATGATGTATCAACTAAGAAAAACTTCAGATTGCGTGTTGGTTTGAAAGTTGTGTGTTTGTTTTCTTACTCATTTTACTTCCTTTTCTTTGTTTCTCGTGAAAATAAATAAAGGTCGAGTCTACAGGTTTGGAGTACATCCATCCTCCAGTCAGTCGTCCAACAACATTATTCGCTAGTGCATCAGTTTTTCAAGAATACATAGAAGCTATGCGTCAAAAAATGAATCAAATGTCGCAAGAATAAAATACAACTCAGGCTTTCTCAAGAAATTATTAAAAAAGAAAAACAAGGCAGTCAAGCTGCAATAGAGGAATCTGAGTTCGACGAGAAGGCTGAATCTGATCAATATGAGTAGCTATTTGAATGTGGATATTATATTTTAGACTTGAAGATAGAGATACGTTTAAATTATGAATGTGAGTTAGTATTTTGATAATTAGTTGATGATAATTGGTGTTTGATTGCTTGGTTGTTTGGTTTGTTATAAATATTGGTGTTTGGTTTGTTATAAATATTGGTGTTTAGTTTTTTTTTACGATAAATAGTGAATGATAAATTAGGTGTTTGTTGGCTGTTTTATTTGGCAGATGGTGTAGTTGAAAATATAGCAGAATTTTGCTAAATATTTTTCAAATTTGGGACTGATTTGCGACCGAATCAATCGCAAATCTTACTAGAATTTTTCCAGATTTGCGATCGATTCGGTTGCAAATTATAAATTTTTGATTTTTTTAATTAATTTATTCTCAAATTTACGACAGTTTTGGTTAGAGAATTTAAATAAATATTAATTTTATTATTTAAATTTTTGACCGATTTGATCGGACAATTAAATTATATATTTATTTTATTATTTAAATTTCTGACTGAATCAGTCGGAAATTTACCAACCAAATTCAGTCGTAAATCCCTTAAATTTTTCGACTGATTCAGTTGCAAATTATTTATAACCATGTGTTTTTTGACCGACCATTCATGTCGATAATTCGTCGAAAAAGGTCGATTTTCGATCGTTTTGACGGTCGGAAATTAACCCTTTTCTTGTAGTGTATATATATCTTAAATTAAAAAAAAATTGAATCTACGTTTCACGAACGGAATCACAAAAAAGTAGCTCATGCATCTGAAGCTAAACTCCATGTCTACATTGACATTAGTTAAATGGTGATTCCAATCAGGGACGAAATTAGGATGGCAGAAATGGTATTTGAATCCCCCTACCGAAAAATTATACTAACTGTATATATAAGATTACGATTATTTTTATGTATAAATAGTAGATGTTGAATTCTCTTGCTTATTTGTGTGTTTACTTTTTAATATTGTAAATTTCAGTAAAATCCTAACTCCGTCACTAATTTTAATTACCAAAATAATAAAATAGAAAACGTAAGAAATTGTTATTTGATGAACAAGGGATGTCGAGAAGTTAGCAAAAACGCCAAAACTCTACACATGGCAAAGGGTCCATTACATAATTAGCCTGTGGTACGTCGATAAAGACGAGTGAAGGTACTGTTTCATCTTTAAAAATTTAATTTTCATTTTTCACGTGGAACTCTATTCACAAGTATACGAGGAAATGATGTTTAAATTGTTAAAAGAAAAGAAGAAAAAAGTCGTCACTTGGCTTTTAATATTCTTTTTTCTTCCTCCCGTTAAGCAACATGAATTTTGCTTTAATTAATCCTCAAATTAATTTAGTCAATTGATACTAATCACCCTTATTGTGCTTTTGGTGCTGCATTCAGTCGTTATTGGTGCAATGACACAATATTGTGAATAATAACATGTCCTCGTAATTGTTCGTGAAATTACCTCTAACATGAGTGATAAAGTTAGAAAGACCTTTTCGTTATAGAAAAGTTAAAAACTAATTATATATTTAATACAATAAAATAAAAATTGAATGACTATCTATGAAATCAATGTATCACCAGAGGCAGATTCGGGATTTTAATACGATAGGGGCATAATATTCTGCTTAATCATTGCACCCTAAAGGTTTTTAGTGTTTAGGGGTGTCAAATAATTTAAATTAACCATTTTCGAGGCATACACGTATACATATATAAAACTTGTACCGAAGTTTGTGAGATTTGGTGACTTCTTAATATTACACATAGCTCTGTCTTTGTCTATCTGTAAGGACCCGACCGGTCGTTTTGAGCATTTACGCTCCTTTCAATTATTTGAAGTCTTGAATAAATTCCTACAAAATATTATGACTTGTGTGAATTATCGGTTTTGGTTTTAAGGTATTTCGGAGTTAGCTTAGAAGAATGAATTTCATGTTGGAAGCTTATGTTGAAATAGTTGACCGGATGGTGAATTATGTGAAAACGATATCGGAATAGAATTTTGATAGTTCCAATAGCTCCGAATGGTGATTTTGGACTTAGGAGTGTGTCTGGATATTTATTTTGAGGTCATTAACTAAATTAGGCTTGAAATGGCGAAAATAGAAAATTTAAGTTTGGAAGTTTGACCGGGAAGTTGACTTTTTGGTATCGAGGTCGGAATTCAGTTCTGAAAATTTTTATAGCTCTGTTATGTCATTTATGACTTGTGTGCAAAATTTGAAATCATTCCGGATTGATTTGATGTGTTTCGGCACAAGATATAGAATTTGAAAGTTCAAAGTTCATAGATTTTGATTTGAGGTGCGATTCAACGTTCTGCTATTATTTGATGTGATTTGAGACCTCGAGTAGGTCCGTGTTATGTTATGAAACTTGTTGGTATATTTGAACGGGATTCCGAGTGGCTCGGGTATGTTTCGGGGTGAGTTTTGAGCGAGTCCGGGCATTTCGGCACTCTAATATTGTTCTAGAATGTTGAAAGTGCGGATCGCATAATTCCATATGCTGAGGCACATTTTTGAGTATTATAGCAGATGAAAAAGTGCTGCAACAGATGAAAAAGTGTGGACCGCAGAGGAAAAGTACGGACCGCATAATTTTGTCTGCGGCCGCACTTCTGGTGATTTCCGCAGGTTCACTGGTCCGACTTCGAAAGCTTATATATTTTGATCTACAAGGAATTTGGAGATAATTCAAAAATGAAACTTGTAGCCTTTCGTGTCTAATTTTCAGAAAGGTAAAGAAATCATCATTTGGACATCTGTAGAGAAAGTTATGACCAATTTACTGAAACCTGGTTGTGAAAGGATTGTGAAGTGCGGCCGCACAATTTTTGTGCGGCCGCACTTGGAATTGTGCGGACCGCACATTGTCAGGTTAGATTGGGTACTATATAACTGAGGTTTAGGATATTATTTTATTTTTTGACTTTGGGAGCTCGGTTTGAGACGATTTTTCGTGTGATTTTTAAAAAATTCATCGGGGTAAGTGATTCAAACTCGGATTTGGTTAACATATATGAATATATCATTGTTATAATCATTCAATTAGTATTTTGAGATGAAAATTTGGGGAAAATTGTAAAAATTTCATAAAATAAATTTTTGGGATTTGAATGTCGATTCGAAGTCGGATTTGAGTGAAACTAGTATGGTTGGACTCGTAATTGAACGAATTGTTGAATTTTGTGAGTTTTGTCAGATTTCGAGACGTGGGCCTCACGGGCAATTTTTGAGTGTGATTTTGAATTTTGTTGAAAAATTAGTATTTTCCTATGAAATTAATTCTTGTAATTTATTTTGACTGGAACGAATTAATTGTGACTAGATACGAGGCTTTCGGAGGCAAATTTGCAAGGCAAAGGCATAGCGGAGTAAGAAATTATATGGTTTGAGGTAAGTAACCCTTCTAATCTTGGAGTTGAGGGTATGAACCCTGAATATACGTATTATGTGAATTGTTTGGAGGTGACGCACATGCTAGGTGACATGCGTGTGGGCGTGCACTATAGAAATTATGACTTAATTGGTTCCGTAAAATTTTGTAGTCAAATAATCTAGGCATTTTCTATGTAATTTTATGTGTTAAAGAAATTGAGCTGAGAATCATATTAAAAATCATGCTGAGACTATGTGCCAGTATTATTGAGATCCACAGAGGTCATATTGCTGTTGAATTATTTGTTAAATTAAAATTTCATACTCAGTCATGTTCATTCATTTCATATCATCTCTCAGTCTCTGTTGCGATTTATTGATTCATCATGTTATCATTTTGGGCTGATTTTCATAACATTGTGAGCCTGAGAGACTGGAGAGATTGATGACTGAGTGAGGCCGAAGGCCTGATTGTGAGGATGATTATGGGATCGGGCTGCATGCCGCAGCAGACCATATTGGCTTTATATATATTATTATTTATGGGATCGGGCTGCACGCCACAGCATGGTTGACTGATTTATGCCATGATTGGCTTGTTATAGCGCTTGGGCTGAAGGAGCCCTTCCGGAGTCTGTACACACCCCCAGTGAGCGCAGGTACCTACTGAGTGCGAGTCTCGAGTGCCGAGCGATTGGGAGGACTGAATGACTGTAAGGACTGAGTGATTGGGAGGATTGAGTGACTGTGAGGACTGAATGACTGTGAGTACTGAGTGACTAGGAGGACTGAGTGACTGGGAGGACTGAGTGAAATGATACTCTAAGAGTATGCATATGGTTTTATTACTGAGTTGCATCGCATTGACATGCACATTTGACATACATACATAGAGATGCATTTTTCTCATGTTGTACGGTATCACGTCATTCATGACTTCTCACACATGTTGGCAAATGGACATAGTGATACATTTATTTTACACTGGTTATCTGGAAAAAAAATGAAACATCTTATTTATTATGGAAATGATTTTTGGGAAAATTACTGTTTTCAAACTTACTCATATTTTTTTTTGGCAACTTCGGTAAAAGACTTGAGTTTTCACTGATACACTTGAGAGATAGAACTATTTTCAGAAATCATGATTACGCTGAGCATTTTATCTCTGGGTTACTTCTTTTATTACTTGCTTTATGTTGTTATGAACTGTTGTTACTTATGGGAGTTGGACTCTGACCTTGGTACAAGCTCGTCATTACTTTCAACCTAAGGTTAGGTTTGTTACTTATTGAGTATATGGGGTCGGTTGTACTCATACTACACTTCTTCACCTTGCATGTAGATATTGGATGCTGATGTTGATGTGCTCGACGAGAGCCGAAATTGAAGACGTACATGCGTTCCGGTGGTAGCTGGCTCTTGTTCATGGTAGCCTTAGATTCATAAAACTCTGTTTATGTACTTTTCAAACAGATGATGTATTTATTTCATACCAACTTTGTAAACTCTATTCTTAGAAGCTCATGATTTGTACTACAAGTTCTTGAGAAAATGTATGAGTTTTAAATATTTTCTTTTAATTAATTGCCTTATTAATTTAGTTGGAATCGATTAGTTGTTAATTGACTTACCTAACGGATTGGGGTTAGGTGCCATCACAACTAGTTGGATTTTGGATCGTAACACTATCACACCATTAATGGAAACATTTGATTGTCATAAACCAAATTACATAAGTTAAAAAATGTTGAATGAGGCCAAGCTTATCTTGATGATGCACAAATTCCAAAATGATGGCAAAATTTGACCCCATTTATGTGGCTAGGGTCCACACCTACAAGTTATAAAATGAAGACAATGACTTCCTTTGTTTTAATTTACGAAGTGCTGTTTGAATTTTGAGAGTTAAATAATTATTTTTATTATAATTTTTATATATTTAAATATTTTAAATTATTAATTATTATAATTTATTGTGTTACTTACGTAGTTTTTATTTTAAAAAACTTAAAAAAATTATATTCAAATTGATAAGTAAAATTAAAAAATTTAACTCTTGAAATTAAAATGGTGCGACATAAATTAAGTCAGAGAATATTATTTAGCACTCAATTTCATTGTGACTAATAAGATACCATCTTGGACTTTGGAATCTAGATGTACTCCCAAAAACAGTTGTAATTTTGCACTAGATTTCATTGTCACAAGTATAAGATACCATCAATGTGGGGCTTTGGAATATTGGCATGTATACTCCCAAATACCTTTTTCCTTTTTCTATACTCTTTAACTTTCAAGGATTAAAGAGTATTTATAGGCTATAATATTCAACTTAATACCGTTCTTGTATCTACGACGATGTCCAAACACCGTTACCCTTTTGTAGTGGTGTGCTGAGATTATTTCTTAAAAGCTTTTCTTATTATATTAGGAGAAGAGGAAGAGAGGGGGGGGGGGAGAGGAAAGGGGATGCTACTTTAATATTAAATAAGATCTAAACCATCTACCTCAACGATAAAAGAGAGAGAATTCACCAAGTGAGATGACTCTCAATCCCAATATATTGGAACTGGAATTATGGTTCTTTGACCATTGAACTAAACCATTTGAGTGCTTTAAATCCACTTATTCGGGTTAAAATAACATGGACTAGCCAGTTTTTAGACTGATCATTCAAAATAACCGGCGTTTGCCAAGTCATTGAAAAATAGCTACTATTTTGCTGAAACAGAGACCGGTCCAGCAAAATATACTGGAGTTCGGTGCACCTGTGTATGAACTTCCAGCATACTATGTTGGACCGGTATACTTTGCCGGCTCCAGTATAATATACTGGAGTTCCAGTATACTCTGCTGGAACTCCAGTATATTCCAGTATATTATGCTGGAGTATTTTTCGGATTTTGAATAGTGTTTTCGTTCAGATTTATCTTTACATAAAAAGTGGCTAAATTTCGATGACTTTTGAAACTGTGGCTATTTTTGAATGACCATTTATAAATCTGGCTATTTTTGAATTTTTTTCCCTTTTTCGAAGAGAAACTAGGTCCATTTCCTTTTAAAAAGAACGACTTCTCATTTTCTTGGAGAAAAACTAGGCCCATTTCTTTTTCTAATGATCCAATCCAAATCAAGTTCAGCCCAATTGACAACCCAATTTCTGAAGGGCGATTTGCACAAATAAAACATTTTGGTGGCACTATTAATATTTTGACCCCGCTCATCCCATAGGCAAAACTTTAAGTTTTGGGGATCAAAAAAAATAAGATCATCCATTTTCACGGTCATTAGATATAATTTCCTGATTTGTACGTGGCTACGATATTGACGCGACCACGAAAATCAGTTTACAAAATATAATACAACAGGAAAGGATCTTCTTCTTCTTCTTCTTCAATTTCGTGGGGTATGTAGCTTCTATAGAAATAACAAAACAATTGTTTGTGAATAGAAAAATGGATAAAAAGACGGGGGTGTTTACTACTACGTGGTTGAAGTAGTGAGTTGGGCATTTGGCAAACTTTATGATATAATACTAAAAAGAGTAAATACCCCAAAACCCGCCTAAACTATCATTTTTTTGTCAGTTCCTATCAAAACTACGAACTATATCCTCCTTCATATTAAAATATCCCCATTTCATTTTTAATGGTGTATGTGATACACTCTCGTAAATTTGTAAGAAATGTCCCATGCGGCACTCCACATGAATATTAATCAGCCTAATAAAAAAATAACTTAATTACGTATTTTAAACATTAATCCCAATCTATTAAATATAATGGATAGATATTATTCACCCGATTAAAACGTATAAGAGGTATACGGCAAAAAATATCAAGTACTAAAATCCCCCCTCTCCAATCTTCCGATAATGGCTTCTCTTTCTCTCACTAGGAATCTTCTCCATTAAGCTTTGTTCTGACTTTCATTTTTTCCTAATAACCCTCGATTTGGGTTATTGGGTTATTTCCGCTAAGACATTGATCTTCTTTCTACAAAGTATTCAATTTGATTTGTTCAGTATAAAATCGGGCCACTATTGTTTGTCATTTGATCTCTCACTACTAGAAATTCGGAAAAATTCGTCTACAAAATCCGACCAACGTAGGTCGGTAATGGCCAATAACCATCCAAAACGCGATCATTAACGCGTGGTCAGTATTTTGAAGGTCGGAAGGGCATACCGACCAAAGTCGGTCGGAAATTACCGACCAACATTGGTCGGTATGCTCTACACGATCATTTGACAATTTAATTGATTTACCGACCAACATTGGTCTGAATGTTATTTTAATAATTTAATTTTACCGACCAAACTTGGTTGGTGTATTAAATTTATGAATATTGCTTATCGACCAATTTTGGTCGGTATTGGAATTTATTTTATATAAATAATTAAAATTTAAAAATACCGACCAACGTTGGTCGATAAACTGGACAGGGCAGGCAACTTACCGACCAACTTTGATCGGTAATGTTAAATTTCTGGGAAATAAATATGCATTAACCGACCAACATTGATCGGTAATTTATAATTTTAATTTTTTTTATTAGATATCGACCAAGGTTGGTCGGTTTTCTGGGATTAATTTTGGTAGAAAATACCTGTTTTGGTAGCTACACCACCTGCCAAATAAAAACAGCATACCAATACCCCCAATTCACATCTAATAACCACCAATTCACCACATACAGCCACTAATTTACCCCATATCCAACCAAACATCCAACAACAACAACAACCAAACATCCAATTAATACGTTAAAACTAACAAATTAAAGTTTAATTAAACATCACAATCCAAAATCAAGCAAAAATTAAGTAATTACAAGAAGTTCAAAACTAGTTCTATTAATCTAGTTTAAAGTATATCAAAGTATTGGTCAAGTGATGTTTTCTACACCATCATCATCATCTAACGAACTTTTATCTACAAGACGGTATAGAGAACAGTCTTGTGGAGGACGAGAAGAACGATCACGGGGAGGACGGGAGGAACGATCACGTAGAGGCCCAGCCTCTGGTGATGACTCACGAGACCAGGGCAACGGAAAAGCTCCAGTAGAAAGGAGAGTTCTGATTTGAGCTTGCATACTAAGGAATTGAGTATCTCTAAGCCTTTCTCTTTCCTTGGCCGCTTCTAGCTCGGATGTAAGCTTTGTCACTGTCTTCCGCATAGCCAAGAGGCTCTCCCTATGAGGAAGTCCCTATTCCTTGCATTCCACACCTATAGCGATGGAATTTTTTCTCAGGAAGCCCGTATACCTTCCCCCTTTTTGGATCGCCAACAGCCTTCAACCATATTCTTTCAGCATACTCGTCCGAAGGTTGGGTTGGCTAGCCCGATTCACCAACTGACTGATTACGAATGAATTCCTCCACGTCACTTTAGTAGCGACCCTATATAATTTTAAATTAAATTAGTATTTAAAAATTATTATAAAAGTAAATTATAACACTTAAAGAAAATTGAAAGCTTACATATGCAGTCTCTGCCCGTTCCTCGATCCACCTATCTCCATCACATCAAAGAAATCACATGAAAATATTTTTTTCATCTTACTAGAAGTTACACGAATGTTCTGATCCATCCGAAGTAGGTTTTCTTCCCTTAATGTGGTAGAACACAAGTCTTTGAAAAATAAACTAATCTCTGTGATGGGTTTCCAGATTCTTTCAGGCAAACCACAAAATGCAATAGGCACTAAGGTCTCCATGAAAACATGACAGTCATGACTTTTCAAATGGCTCAACTTCCCTACCTCCATATCTACTTTTTTTCCAAGATTTGACGCATAACCCTCAGGCATCTTCAATTTCGTAACTCAATCACAAATTTGTCGTCTTTCCTCCAAAGTGAATGTGTAACTTGATTTGGGCTTGAACACCTTACCATTGTTCGATGTCTGCAAGTATAATTCACGTCGCCTGCAATATTCTTGTAAGTCCATTCTAGCCTTCAGGATTATCTTTTGTCTTACCTTTAACATCCATCACTGTGCTGAATAAATTATCAAAATAATTCTTCTCAATATGCATGAAATCAAGGTTGTGTCGGAGAAGATTATCCTTCCAATAAGACAACCCCCAAAATATACTCTGTTTCGTCCAATTATGAGTAACACCATATTCAGAGAATATAGAAGGTGAAGTCTCAGTAACTTTACTGAAGTTTTGGATCCTCTCCCAAATTTCCTTACCTGAAAGTATCTAAGGTGGCGAATCATATTCCACTTTATTCTTTTTGAATGCATTTTTCATCCTTCTAAACTCATGATCATCAGACAAGAACTGACGGTGACAATCAAACCATGATTGCTTTCGGACATGTTTCAAAGTGAACGCTTTACCATTTTCCTTGCTGTAAGGACAAGCTAGCTTCCAGCAGTCATCCACCCAGACAACATTCCATACGCAGAAAAATCGTTAATAGTCCACATTAAATTAGCACGCAATTTGAAATTCTGCTTGGTTGATATGTCATATGTTTCAACACCATCATACCACAACTGTTTTAGCTCATCAATCAAAGGTTGAAAATATACATCAATCAAACTTTTCGGATTACGTGGACCGACAATAATACAATTTAAAAATATATTTGGACTAGTCATACACAACTCTGGTGGTAGATTATAAGGTGTAAGAAAGACATGCCAACATGAATATGGTGTCACAGATATAGAAAAAGGCGTGAAGCCATCCGCACACAAACCTAACTGAATGTTCCTTGGTTCACTAGCATAATCTGGATATGTCCTATCAAAGTGCTTCCAAGATTCTCCATATGAAGGATGACACATAACACCAGGTGGTATTCTATTTTCAAAGTGCCATCTCATATGAGGAGCAGAACTCATCGACGCATACAACCTCTTTAACCTAGGTATAAGAGGTAAATAATACATCGCCTTCACATCGACCATATTCCCGCTGGAAAGCCTCTTGAAATGAGGCTTTTCGCAGAATTTACAACTTTCTAAATTTGCATCATCTTTATAATTGTCACGACCCAAAATCCACTAGTCGTGATGGCACCTAACCCAACCCTCTAGGTAAGCCAAATTAACAACTAACCAATTCTAATGAAATTAATAAGGCAATTAATTTAAAAAAATTTGAAACTTATACATTTTTTCAAGAACTGGTAGTACAAATTATGAGTTTCTAAGATTAGAATTTACAAAGTTGGTATGAAATAAATACATCATCTGTTCGAAATGTACATAAATAGAATTTTATAAATCTAAGGCTACCATGAACAAGAGGCAGCTACAACCGGAATGCAGGTACGTCTTCAATTCCAGCTCCCATCGATCACAGCAACATCAACAACCAATATCTGCACGCAAGGTGCAGAAGTGTAGTATGAGTACAACTAACCCCATGTACTCCATAAGTAACAAACCTAACCTTAGGTTGAAAGTAGTGGCGAGCTGGAACAAAGGTCGGGTCCAACACCAATAGCCAACAACAGTCCATAACAACGTAAAGCAAGTAATAAAAGAAGTAGCTCAGAGATAAAATGTCAGCTTAATCATGACTTCTGAAAATAGTTCTGCCTTTCAAGTGTATCAATGAAAACCCAAATCGTTTACCGAAGTTGCCAAAAATATGAGTAAGTTGGAAAACAGTAATTTTCCCAAAACTCCTTCCAACAATAAATAAGATGTTTCATTTTCTTTTCAGATAGCCAGTGTAAAATGCATCACTATGCCCACATGTCATTATGTGTGAGAAGTCATGAATGATGTGATATTGTACTATATGAGGTAGATACATCTCTATGTCTGTATGTCATGTGTGCATGTCAATGCAACGTATCTCAGAGATGAACTCGTGTACTCATACTCCCAGAGTACTCAATCTCACTGTCTCACACTTTTCACTCATCATGCTCAACCACTAAGTACTGTATATTTGCCAATCCGGCCTAGGGAAGATCCATCCCAGAATATATACATCAACTGACTATCGGACACTCAGTATTGAGTAGGGCCAATCCAGCTCGTGGAGAAGATCCATCTCCAGGTATAAATGCTTCGGACAAGCTCCATGTCCAGGGAAGATCCATCCCTCAATATAAATCAATTGCACTCACTGGGTGTGTATGCAAACTCCGAAGGGGCTCATTCAGCTCAAGCGTTATAAACCACACGGACAACTCACGTACTATAGTATTAATATCTGGATATGCACAGACAACTCACGTGCTGCACGGACAACCCACGTGCCATAGTATCAATATCCTCACAATCAGGCCCTCGGCCTCACTCAGTCATCAATATCTCCCGTCTCTCGGGCTCACAATGTCAGAAAACTAGCCCAAAAATGATTATATGATGTGTCAATATGTAGCAACAGAGACTGAGATATGATATGAAATGAATGAACATAACTGGGTATGAAATAGCAATGTAAGCAAATAACTCAACAGTAGTAACGACCTCAATGGGTCCCGACAGAATAAGCATGTAGCCTAGACATGGTTTCTAACATGAATCACAACTCGATAACTCTAGTACGTATAGATTTCATGATTACAGATAAGTTCAGGCAACTACATAGTACCACAGGAATAACATAGTCACAATTCACACGGTGCACGCCCACACGCCCGTCACCTAGCATGTGCGTCACCTCAACACCAAACACATAACACGTATAATCAGGGTTCATACCCTCATCTCCAAGATTAGAAGAGTTACTTACCTCGAACATGCCGAATCCAATGCCGAGCGGGCTAAACAATGCTCCAGAAATTCCAATTTGCGCGTATCAACTTCCGAACGCTTACTATCTCTTCAATTCAAGACAAACCATCTGTATCTATTCAAACAACGCGCAAATTAATCATAATTTACTCTAATGCTTACAATTTAAAAATTTACAAAAATTTCCAACTACGCTCGAAAAATCGACAATGGGGCCCATATCTCGAAATCCGACGAAACTCACAAAATCCGACAACTCATTCAATTACGCGTTCAACCATACTAATTTCACTCAAATCCGACTCCGTATCGATGTTCAAATCTCGGAAATTCATTTTATGAAATTGTAGAAAATGCCTCCGATTTCTCTTGAAAAATCAATAATCTACCGCTAAAAATGAAGATTAATTCATGGAATAAAATCACAAGGGATTCAAGAACACTTACTCCAAGTTGTGTGGAAATTTCCTCTCCAAAGTCGCCCAATCCGAGCTCCAAAATCTGAAAATGAAGAAAAAAACCAAAACCCACGATTTTATCTTCTGTCGAGGCCTCTTCACACATGCGACAATGGTATCCGCTTCTGCAACCAGGAGGCCGCTTTTGCGGAGACTACTCGCCAGCTGACACCTCGCACCTGCGAAAACATTGTCCGCTTCTGCTATATCGCATGTGCGAGTCCTTTTTCCGCTCCTGCGCCAAGTCCCGCTTCTGCACCAATATCCCCGCTTCTGCGCCTTTGCAGGTGCGACCCTTTTTCTCGCATCTGCGGAGCCTATCCATCAGTGCTTATTTCGCTTCTGTGATGGGCTGCTCGCTTCTGCGGAGTCGCTTCTGCGACCAATGTTCCGCAGAAGCGATGGTACCAGCACCAGAATTCTTCAGCATTTTCCTAAGTCCAAAATTCGATCCGTTAGCCATCCGAAATCCACCCGAGGACCTCGGGACCTCAACCAAATATACCAACACATCCTAAAACATATTAAGGACCTAGTCGAAACCTCCAATCATATCAAATAGCGCTAAAACCACGAATCATACCCTAATTCAAGCTTAATAAAACTAATAAATTTCAACTTCTACATTCAATGCCGAAACCTATTAAATCAAGTCCGATTAACCTCAAATTTTACATACAAGTCATAAATGACATAACGAAGCTATTCCAATTTCCAGAATTGGATTCCGACCCCGATATCAACTATGGTCTTCCAAATAATTTTCCGAACACACTCCTAAGTCGAAAATCACCATACGGAGCTATTGGAATCATCAAAACTTTATTCCGGAGTCGTTTACACATAACTCAACATTCGGTCAACTATTTCAACTTAAGCTTCCAACATGAAATTCATTCTTCTAAGCTAACTTCGAAATACCTTAAAACCAAAACTGACAATTCACACAAGTCATAATACCTCGTAAGAAGTTATTCCAAACTTCAAATAGTTGAAAGTAGCGTAAATGCCCAAAACGACCGGTCGGGTTGTTACATTCTCCCCCAATTAAATATACGTTCGTCCTCGAATGTGCCAAGAGTTGTTTCCAAGTCATCAAATCACTATTCCACCTTACCACTTACATACTCGGGGGTGATCCCACACCAACCTATTCTATATAGACCTGACAACACAACACAACACAACTGAAAATTATTAATTTAATCTTAGCCCAAAAACCTTGGAATTCAATTCCCAACATTCATAATTTCTCACAAGACCCAAATCTCATAGTTACACACTGTATAAGTCTGAACAAGCTGCATCGAGCCATAACCATAACCACAGATATACTCATATAACATACTACACAACTTGCATGCTCGTAGCACCATTCCTAATCACAGTAACTACTCCAAAACCAACCCGGTACTGGTATTAAACCCCATATCAAACAAAACCTTGTTCCAAAACCTTCGTACACTCCTGATAATGAAAAAAACACGTGGAAATCTCATGACCCCTTATTAGATCAACAAGTCATGGAGCTCTCTCGCCCCAACCAGAACCATAATCACTTTCTAAACTGACTTTCAATATTATTCTCCCGAATATACCGTAATCAAACCTGATAGTACCAATTCTAAGTCCAATGACCTTATATTATTAAACACAACTATCCCACAGACACGCCACATCAATATAACTCAAGCCATAAGTGCACAATCCGTGTACCCAAAAATGAAAAATATCTCAAAGAAGAGAACCATTTCACAAGTTCAACAAACACCACCACAATCGCAATGCTATGAGCTCATCATTAACATCAACCGCATGGCATGGTCACATGCCTCCAGTCCAAGCATATCACACGGGAGCAATCAAACAAGTACACATGTATATGATAATGAAATAAGATTCTCATGCTCCTTGAATGGTATAAATAACACGCCATAGTGTAGGCATGTGCAAAGTGTGTTATCACATCTCAAATCGGCAAGTTAACGCAGAAATAGTAACTACCAAGTTTACTCAGGAAATTAGCCTCTTTGTAACCTCAAGTATAGTTCTCAACAAAAGTACAAATATGAGAAACATCATAACTTTATGCTTAACAGTCAACTCTAGGCATATCATAGCCTAAGCATTCTTCTGAGTATGAATACTTGCCCCGATGCCCGCACTTGGGCTCAAACCTCACATATGTGTGCACTCATAGTGCGTAGCTCTCACAAATAATTAACGCAACTAGTGCCTCCACTGAGTTTAAATAATGCTCACCTCAAACAGGCTGCAACCCTGAAACAATATGCTTCTGAGAACTCCCAATCTCCAAATTCATAGAACACTTGAATCACTGCAACTGATCCCAACTCGAGCACTCGAATGTCTAACACATCTTTCATGCACGATCATCCCACGAGGAATACTTTCATAATTCTTCTGTGCCACATAGCAATAATTTGAATATCAACAGTCTATCGACCAGTGAGTACCGCAATACTAATGAACATCCGTAAGTCAAAACACAATGCGCCTTCTGAAATGCGCTCCCTTCTCAGGATCTAAATATCTAAAATTGACCATGTTGTCAAAAATTTGGGACCTTCCCTTCAAGACTGAACTGCCACCTTGTACATGTAAATCTTAATCCCGCACAACACACCACATCTATTATGTCATCATGTGACAAGCACAAGAATCCCATTATCAACTTTGAGTCACCAGCAAATTATATACCCAGTTAGTTAGAAACCTTCCATTTGCTCTCATCCAGGAGGAAATCACAATACAACACGTTCCCCATACCGATAGAAAGTATCTGGTTCAAACCATGGTAGAACCCATTAAGAACACTTTGAAATCCATTTGCACATAATAAAGCTATTAGAACTAAATTCCTCTAATTCGACCAAACCACGCAGGTCATCAAAACCAAAGAATATTGCCACCAAAACATCTGTAGAGCCTCACCAAATCATAATTACCCAAAGTTCACTACGAGACATCCTAACATAAAACGACATCGCCCTAAGACCCATAATCCACTGTATTCTTCTTAAGCACCCTCGTAAGTACCACAACCGAAATGCCCACTCTGAGAATACCTTATGTGAATTTAAAATTGTTCTTTTACCTTTCTTATAGTGGAATGTAGAATCCATATTCATACATAATTACCGCAAGTCCAGGCACCATCACATGCAAATCTCAGATTTTATCCATACACCCGTTCGGAGAAATTCTCAGTTATTATACATAAATCTCGAACCCATTAGAACTTTCTCGAGAGTCACCCACTTTGCTCAAACCCAAATTGCACCACCCGAACGGGCCGAAAGACATATGTCCCATTAGCATAACAACACTCAAAAAGAAGTAACCCTTCTCTAACACCACCAATCGAATTCATACTCCATGCGTACTACATCCTTCTCAAACATCAACTCACTCATACCTATGATTTTTCATATACTCATAAAGTGCAATATAACCCGTATCTAGTGAATTTCCTTACTCGGGTCATCCTCGATCTCAGCCTCTGCAAGTCATAACTAACCCACAAGTATGCCTCAAACCAAAATTAATATTTAACACATAACCATGAAATCAAATCGTCAATAGTAGGCTCCCCCACTTGGCTCAAAGCCATAGAACAAAACATTCCATAACTCACAATACACATACTTCATTACTGACATAATACTGCAGTCAGTTCAACAAAAATTCTTCTCAAGTTCATGCAACACCAATAATAAAATACCTCAATCATCCGCTAAGCTCGCATTTATTCTCTTGACAGTCAAGTCAACTTTCTCAACCAGGTTCAAATTCATACCTCAACACATACATCCCGCTGGTAGAAAACAAACTCTACGTTTAACATTATAAGGAACACACATACGTAGATTACTCCGCATGAGATAACTCACATGCTTAGCCTCAAATTCGCATCTTGTTAAACCTTTTCGCAGCCACAATTACTACGCAATCACTTAATTTTCCTGAGTCCAAATACATTAACAAGATATGAGAATTTAATTTGCCCCACAATTTAACAACATGAAAGATCCTTCAACACACTCATTCCTTACTCAAGACTATACATAAAATCAAGACGGAAGTCAAGCACCCAATGACCCTTCTTACATCTCGAGAAACTCTTCTCGTCACATTCAAACCACCTGAACACATTCCGGAGTCACATCAAACTTGTCATATAGTCATTCCACTGCTCATCGAGCCACTAATTCCACTCATAGGGACACTACCGGATGCATAAGTCCAAATGTACAAGTCCACACAATTGAAGCTACCGAGCCTAAGCTGTGGTCGAAACCTGGCCTCAAGTCCTCTAGACTGACCCATTACCAAAATATAGAATACACATCTTGAACCTTGTTCATAGAATCACAAGCCGGCAATGCACATCTGATACCGAGCGCTCACATGCGCACACGAATACGTGGAAGGAATTCAAAGAGTTATGTTTCAAGCTGAATCAATTTTGCACGATGAGGAAAGAAAGATGAGAAATTATCCTAAATGCCCTGTAGCCTCTCGAAGATAAGTATGGACGTCATCATACGATCCGCAAGACTCTACTAGACACTTGCTCATGACTTGTAGAACCTATGAACCTAGAGCTCTGATACCACTTTTTCACGACCCAAAATCCACTAGTCGTGATGGCATCTAACCCAACCCGCTAGGTAAGCCAATTAACAACTAACCAATTCCAATAAAATTAATAAGGCAATTAATTAAAAAAAATATCTGAAACTGATACATTTCCCCAAGAACTGGTAGTACAAATCATGAGCTTCTAAGATTAGAATTTACAAAGCTGGTATGAAATAAATACATCATCTGTTCGAAATGTACATAAACAGATTTTTATAAATCTAAGGCTACCATGAACAAGAGGCAGCTATAACCGGAACACATGTACGTCTTCAATTCTAGCTTCCGTCGATCACAGCGTCATCAACAACTAACATCTGCACGGAAGGTGCATAAGTATAGTATGAGTACAACCGATCCCATGTACTCAATAAGTAACAAGCCTAACCTTAGGTTGAAAGTAGTGATGAGGTGGAACAAAGGTCGGGTCCAACACTAATAGCTAACAACAGTCCATAACAACGTAAAGCAAGTAATAAAAGAAGTAATTGAGAGATAAAATGCTCAGCTTAATCATGATTTCTGAAATAGTTCAGCCTTTCAAGTGTATTAGTGAAAACCCAAGTCGTTTACCGAAGTTGCCAAAAATATGAGTAAGTTAGAAAACAGTAATTTTCCCAAAACTCCTTCCAACAATAAATAAGATGTTTTATTTTCTTTCCATATAGCCAGTGTAAAATGCATCACTATACCTATATGTCATTATGTGTGAGAAGTCATGAATGACGTGATATCGTACAACATGAGGAAGATATATCTCTATGCATGTATGTCATATGTGCATGTCAATGCAACGTATATCAGAGATGAGCTCATGTACTCACACTCTCAGAGTACTCAATCTCACTATCTCACACTTTCCACTCATCATGATCAACCACTAAGTACTGTATATTTGCCAATCCGGCTCAGGGAAGATCTATCCCGGAATATATACATCAACTGACCATCAGTCACTCAGTACTGAGTAGGACCAATCCAGCCCGTGGAGAAGATCCATCTCCAGGTATAAATTCTTCGGACAAGATCTATGTCCAGAGAAGATCCATCCCTCAATATAAATCAACCGCGCTCACTGGGGGTGTGTGCAGACTCCGAAAAGGCTCCTTCAACCCAAGCGCTATAAACCGCACGGATAACTCAAGTGCTGCACGAACAACTCACGTGCTATAGTATCAATATCTGGATCTGCACGGACAACTCACGTGCTGTACGGATAACTCACGTGCCATAATATCAATATCCTCAAAATCAGGCCTTCGGCCTCACTCAATCATCAATCTCTCTAGTCTCTCGGGCTCACAATGTCAGGAAACTAGCCCAAAAATAATGATATGATGTGTCAATATGTAGAACAGAGACTGAGATATGATATGAAATGAATGAACATAACTGAGTATGAAATTACAATGTAAGAAAATAACTCAATAGCAGTAACGACCTCAATGAGTCCCGACAGAATAAGCATGTAGCCTAGACATGATTTCTAACATGAATCACAACTCGATAACTCTAGTACTTAGAGATTTCATGATTACAGATAAGTTCAGGTAACTACACAGTACCACAGGAATAACGGAGTCACAGTTCACACGGTGCACGCCCACACGCCCGTCACCTAGCATGTGCGTCACCTCAACACCAAACATATAACACGTATAATCAGGGTTCATACCCTCAACTCCAAGATTATAAGAGTTACTTACCTCGAACATGCCCAAGCCAATGCCGAGCAAGCTAAACAATGTTCCAGAAATTCTATTTTATGCGTATCAACTTCCGAACGCTTCCTATATCTTCAATTCAAGCCAAACCATCTGTATCTATTCAAACAACGCTCAAATTAATCACAATTTACTCTAATGCTTACAATTTAACAATTTACAAAAAATTCCCAACTACGCACGAAAAATCGATAGTGGGGCCCACGTCTTGAAATCTGACGAAACTCACAAAATACGATAAACCATTCAATTATGCGTTCAACCATACTAATTTCACTCAAATACGACTCCGAATCGATGTTCAAATCTCGGAAATTCATTTTATGAAATTGTAGAAACTTCCTCCGATTTCTCGTGAAAAATCAATAATCTACCGCTGAAAATGAAGATTAATTCATGGAATATAATCACAAGAGAGTCAAGAATACTCACTCCAAGTTGTGTGAAAAAGCTTCTCTCCAAAGTCGCCCAATCCGAGCTCCAAAATCTGAAAATGAAGAAAGAAACCAAAACCCACGATTTTATCTTCTGTCCAGGCCTCTTCGCTCCTGCGACAATGGTACCCGCTTCTGCGGCATCGCTTCTGCGACCAGGAGGCCGCTTCTGCGGAGACTACTCACCAGCCGATACCTCGCACCTGCAGAAACATTATCCTTTTCTGCGACATTGCAGGTGCGAGTCTTTTTTCCACTCCTATGCCAAGTCCCGCTTCAGCGTCAATATCCTTGCTTCTGCGCCTTCGCAGGTGCGGCCCTTTTTCTCGCATCTGCGGAGCCTGTCCATAAGTGCTTATTTCGCTTCTGCAATGGACTGCTCGCTTCTGCGGAGTCGCTTCCACGACCAAGGTTCCGCAGAAGCGATAGCACCAGTACCAGAATTCTTCAGCATTTTCCTAAGTCCAAAATTCGATCCGTTAGCCATACGAAATCCACCCGAGGCCCTCGAGACCTCAACCAAATATACCAATACGTCCTAAAATATATTACAGACCTAGTCAAAACCTCCAATCACATCAAACAACGCTAAAACCATGAATCATACCCCAATTCAAGCTTAATGAGACTAAAAAATTTTAACTTCTACATTCGATGCCGAAACCTATCAAATCAAGTCCGATTAACCTCAAATTTTGTGTACAAGTTATAAATGACATAACGAAGCTATTCAAATTTCTAGAATCGGATTCCAACCCTGATATAAAAAAGTTGACTCCCCGGTCAAACTTTCAAACTTAAACTTCATATTTTTGTCATTTCAAGCCTAATTTAACTATGGTCTTCCAAATAATTTTTTGGACATACTCCTAAGTCCAAAATCACCATACGAAACTTTTGGAATCATCAAAACTCTATTTCGGGTTCGTTTACATATAAGTCAATATCCGGTCAACTATTTCAACTTAAACTTCCAACATGAAATTCATTCTTTCAAGCTAACTCTGAAATACCTTAAAACCAAAACCGACAATTCACACAAGTCATAATACCTCGTAGGAAGTTATTCAAGGCTTCAAATGGTTGAAAGGAGCATAAATGCCCAAAATGACCGATCAGGTCGTTACAATAATATAACATGCAACCATCTTCACAACAATCAATTCTCATCGACGAAAGTCCTAACTTAGAAACCAATCTCTTTGCCTTATAGAAATCACTAGGTAAGTTGATATTTGGGTCAACTAGTTCACTCATAAGGTCAATGAAAGAGTCTATGGCCACTTGAGAAATATTCCAATCAGATTTGATACTTAGTAATCTAACTGCAACAGACAACTCAGAGTGCAGACTTCCTTCACGTCGTGGACGACTAGCTTCCTCTAACTGTTCATAAAAACATTTTGCATCATCATTAGAAGTTTGTTCTACATTTTCATTGGGCTCACCCCCCGAGTGCATCCTAAAAGCATCCACAACCATATCCTGAATTCTAGAATCATGATTTTTATTCTCCATCGACCTACTACTTTCGCCAATAACCATGTTATGAAATATTCCACGGCTACCATCGATCTCTCCATGATTCGTCCATACAAAGTAATTCTCTATAAACCCCTTCCTATAAAGATAAAGCTTAACTTCCTCTGGTTTTTTAAATTTCACACATCGCACTTGACACAAGGACACCTAATGTAACGATCCGGCCGATCGTTTTGAATATTATAACCTTGTTTCCCCATTTACTGCTCAATTTATACCTTACAATTGATTTATGACTTATCGGGTTAGTTGGTTCGGGTCCGGAAGGAATTCAGGGTGAAATGAGACACTTAGTCTCATAATTGAAAATTTAAGTTAGAAAAGTTGATAGTTTATGGACCTATGTGTAAACGACCTCGGATTCAAATTCTAATAATTCTAATAGCTCCGTATGCTGATTTTGGACTTAGGAACGTATCCGAAAAATTATTTGGAGGTCCGTAGAGGAATTAGGGTTGAAATGCCGAAAGTTAAATTTTTGGAAAGTTTGACCGGGGGGTTGACTTTTTGATATCGGGGTCGAAATCCGATTCTGAAAATTGGAATACCTACGTTATATCATTTATGACTTGTGCGCAAAATTTGAGGTAAATCGGACATGATTTGGTAGGTTCCGGAGTCATTGGTGAATTAAGTTGGAAAAGTTTGAAAACCCTCTTAGTTTAAATTGAAGACTTGAGGGTCGAGTTGGATTTGGATTTCGATAAAATTGGTATGGTTAGACTCATGGTTGAATGGGCTTCCCGATTTTATAACTTTTGTCGAGTTCCGAGACGTGGGCCCCACAGGCAATATTTGAGCTAAAAAATTGGATATTTATGGAAAATTAGCATTTTCTTATGGAATTGATTCCTATAAATTTTATTGACTGAAACGAATTATTTATGGCTAGATTTGAGGCATTTGGAGGCCAATTCACGATGAAAGGACATTGCAGAATAAGAATTTCACGGCTTGAGGTAAGTAACAGTTTTAAATCTGGTCCTGAGGGTATGAAACCCCTGAATTTTATGTCATGTGATTATTTTGTGGGTGACGCACATGCTAGGTGACGGGCGTGTGGGCGTGAACCGAGGGGATTGTGACTTGGTCCGTCCCGTGAAACTATAAAGTTGAATAATTTGTTATTAGCTATATGCTCTCTATGTGTTGTAGAAATTTGACAATAAATCATGTTAGAAATTATGCTTATGCTATGTGATAGTACTGTTGGGACCCACCGAGGTCGCGTACTTGTTGAATTATTTGCTAATTTTTGCCTTGTACTCAGTCATGATTTTTCTTGCATATTATACCTCAATCTTTTTTGGATATTTGTTGATACACTATGTTATCTTTGTTTGGGCTGATCTTTGTGATTTCTGAGAGTCCGAGAGACTAGAGAGGTTGAGGACTGAGTAAGGCTGAGGGCCTGTCGGTGAGGTAAGGATATTATGGCACGTGAGTTGTCCGTGCATGATATTATAGCACGTGAGTTATCCGTGCAGATTATGGCGCTTGGGCTGTAGGAGCCCCTCCGGAGTCTGTACAACCCCAGTGAGCGCGGGTACCCATTGAGTGTGTGTGCTAAGGGCTGAGAGCCGAGTGGTTGAGTTGTTGTGATGAGTTGAGTGACTGTTGCCTGAGAGGCTGTACTTGCTTTGCATTTGTTGTTGCACTTGGTTGCTATCTGTTATTATTGTGAAATCTCTGAAAGATTTTATATCCGAATTACATGAACTTGAACTGTATAAAATTGATTTGACTTAAACTGTCGGATTTGAAAGCATGTCTATTCTTTGCTGGAATTACTGAAAGTGAACTATAACTATGTAGCTCGTCGTTATCTTGAGTGTCTTAGTTATTATTATTACTTGCTGAGTTGGTTGTACTTATACTACACCCTATACTTCGTGTGCAGATCCAGGTATTCCCGAACATAGCGGGTGTTGATCATTTCGCACAGTTGATTTTCAGGAGATTTTGAGGTAGCTGTCGTGTTCCGCAGACCTTGTCTCTCCTTCTCTATCTTCTTATTTACTGTATTTGGTCTCAGACTATTATTGACCATATTTTCCAGACTTATATTCATATTAGATGCTCATGTACTCAATGGCACTAGGTTTTGGGGAGTGTTCGTGTCAGTATTTGTGAGATTTGGTATTGTATTTAAATATTATATTTTCAAACTTAAGAGAAATTATGCCCATTGAGATTTTCGGCTTGCCTAGTATCGAGATAGGCGCCATCACGACAGGTTAGGATTTTGGGTCGTGACAAGTTGATATTAGAGCCTAGGTTACATAGGTCTCACGAGTCATAAGAAGGTTTAGTAGAGTCTTGCGGATCGGTACGGAGACGTCTGTACTTATCTTCGAGAGGCTGCAGAACCCTTAGGAAAAATTTCACTTTCTTATATTCTGTCGTGCGAATTTGTTGACTCCGAAAACTAAATTTCTATTAATCTATTCTTTCACAGATGGTGAGGACACGTACTACCGGATCGGACGGTCAGCCACTAGTTAGGGCCGCGAGAGGCCGGGGCTGTGGTAGAGGCCGGGGTCGAGGTAGAGGTCGAGGTGTAGCTCGTACCACAGTTGGACCAACACCTCTAGTACCACCAGTTGCTCCAGCTCAGGAGCAGATTCCGGATATAGCTGATCTGACAGGATCAGCTAAGGCATCAGTTGTGCCTATTGAGGTTCCAAGCCTTCAGGAGACTTTGGCCCAGATATTGGCAGCCTGCGCTGGTCTTGCTCAAGTGATTTCGGCTCAGGCCGCACCTGCCACTTCTCAGGGTGATGGAGGTACTCATACCCCTGTTGCACGTACTCCAGACCAGGTAGTACAGGGACTTCAGATACCGGGGGCACTACCAGCCTAGCTGGTTGCAGCTGCTCAGGCCCCGGTAGTTCCTGTTATGGCAGATGATGAGCAGAGGAGACTTGAGAGATTTGAGAGGCTTCGACCTCCACCATTTAGCGGTGTTGAGTCAGAGGATGCCCAGGGTTTTCTGGATAAGTGTCAGCGGATGCTTCGGACAACGGGTATTCTAGAGACCAGTGGGATCTCATTCACTACTTTTCAGTTTTCTGGGGCAGCCTTCAGATGGTGGGAGTCTTACGAGAGGTGTAGGCCGGTAGGTGTAGCACCCCTTACCTGGCAGCAGTTCTACGGTCTATTCCTGGAGAAGTTCGTACCTCAGTCCCGCAGAGAGGAGCTGCGCAGGTAGTTCGAGCAGCTTCGTCAGGGTGATATGTCTGTGACACAGTATGAGATGAGATTTTCAGAACTGACCCGTCATGCTATCTGGTTGATTCCCACAGATAGGGAAAGGATCAGAAGGTACATAGATGGCCTCACTTTTCAGCTGCTATTACTCATGACTAGAGAGAGAGTATCTGGTGCTACTTTCGATGAGGTTGTCGACATTGCTCGTCAGATTGAGATGGTTCGCAGCCAGGAGTGGGTTTAGAGAGAGGCTAAGAGGCCTCGTGGTTCCGGTAATTTCAGCGGTGTTCCTTCAGGGGGTCAGTTTCACCGTGGTAGGGGCCGTTCTTTTAGACACGCTCAGTCGGGCCGTCCAACTCATCGAGGTGCATCAGCTAGCCACGGTTCTTACAGTGCTCACTTAGGCCAGTCTTCATTCAGTGCACTACCAGCGTAGAATTCTCATCATGCCTCGTCTGCTCAGGCTTCTACAGGTAATTCTTCGGATTATCAGGAGCAGCAGTTCTGTCAGAGGAGGGGTTGTTTCGAGTGCGAAGAATTAAGTCATTTCAAGAGAGATTGTCCTAGGCTGTTAAGTGGGGCTCCACAACAGAGTTCTCGACCAACGACACCAGCACCAATAGTTACACCACCCGCCCTGCCAGCTCGGGGTGGGGGGTCAGACAGCTAGGGGTCGCCCAATATGGGGAGGCCGGTCAGGCAGTGGTCAGGCCCGATTCTATGCTTTTCCTGCCAGGCCAGATATTGTTGCCTCAGATATAGTGATCACATGTATTGTTTCAGTGTGCCACAAAGAGGCTTCTATATTATTTGACCCTGGTTCCACTTATTCATATGTATCATCATATTTTGCTCATTATCTAGATATACCCTGTGAGTCCTTAGTTTTACCTGTTTGTGTATCTACATCGATGGGCGATATTATTAATGTAGATCGTGTGTATCGGTCACGTGTGGTAACTATTGGGGAACTTGAGACTAGAGTTGATCTCTTATTACTCGGTATGGTTGATTTTGATGTAATCTTGGGTATGGATTTATTGTCTCCACATCATGCTATTCTGGACTGTCACGCAAAAATCATGACATTGACGATGCCGGGGTTGCCAAAGGTTGAATGGAGAGGTTTTATAGATTTTATTCCTAGCAGGGTAATTTCTTATTTGAAGGTCCAACCTATGGTTGAAAAGGGATGTCTGTCATATTTGGCCTTTGTGAGAGATGTTGATGCAGATACTCCTATTATTGATTCAGTATCGGTTTTGCGAGACTTTCCGGATGTATTTCCTGCAGACCTGCCAGGTATGCCACCCGACAGGGATATTGATTTCGGTATTGACTTGGTGCAGGGCACTCAGCATATTTCTATTTCTCCGTATTGTATGGCACCAACCGAGTTAAAAGAATTGAAAGAGCAACTTCAAGAACTCCTTAAAAAGGGGTTTATTAGGCCTAGTGTGTCACCTTGGGGTGCACCAATTCTGTTTGTGAAAAAGAAAGATAGTACTATACGGATGTGCATTGATTATAGACAGTTGAACAAAGTTACAATCAAGAATAAATATCCATTTCTGCGTATTGATGACTTATTTGACCAGCTTCAGGGAGCGAGGGTGTTCTCCAAAATTGATTTGAGATCTGGGTATCACCAGTTGAAAATTCGGGATTCGTATATTCTAAAGACGTCATTCAGAACTCGTTATGGCCACTATGAATTTCTTGTGATGTCTTTTGGTCTAACCAATGCCCCAGCAACATTTATGCATTCGATTAATAGTGTGTTCCAGCCATATCTTGATTTATTTGTCGTAGTATTTATTGATGATATTTTGGTGTACTCACGTAGCCAGGAGGAGCATGCACAACACTTGGGTATTGTATTACAGAGGCTGAGAGAGAAGAGACTTTATGCAAAATTCTCTAAGTGCGAGTTCTGGCTTAGTTCGGTGGCATTCTTCGGACATATAGTTTCCATGAAGGAATTAAGGTGGATCTGAAGAAAATAGAGGTTGTTTAGAATTGGCCCAAACCATTCTCAGTTACTGAGATTCAGAGTTTTCTCGGCTTGGTCGGTTATTATCATCGTTTCGTGGAGGGTTTCCCGTCTATTGCATCGCCTATGACTAAATTGACCCAGAAAGGTGCTCCGTTCAGGTGGTCGGATAAATGTGAAGAGAGCTTTCAGAAGCTCAAGACAGCTTTGACTACAGCTCCAGTAGTGGTGTTGCCTACAGGTTCAGAGTCTTATACTATGTATTGTGACGCGTCGTGCATTGGTCTCGACTCAGTGCTGATACAAGATGGTAGGGTGATTGACTATGCATCTAGACAGTTAAAGGTACATGAGAAGAATTATCCAGTCCACGATCTTGAGTTAGCATCTATTGTTCATGCCTTAAATATTTGGCGGCATTACTTGTATGGTGTCCAGTGTGAGGTATATACTGACCATCAGAGTTTACAACATTTGTTTAAACAGAAGGATCTTAATTTGCGGCAGCGGAGGTGGTTAGAGTTGCTTAAGGATTATGACATTACCATTCTCTATCATCCCGGAAAGGCCAATGTGGTGGCCGATGCCTTGAGTCGTAAGGCAGAGAGTTTGGGCAGCTTAGCATAGTTACCGGTAGTAGAGAGGCCTTTAGCCTTGGATGTTCAGGCCTTGGCCAACCAACTTGTTAGATTGGATGTTTCCGAGCCGAATCGAGTTTTGGCTTTTGTAGTTTCTTGATCTTTTTTATATGATCGCATTAGGGAGCGCCAATATGATGATCCCCATTTTCTTGTCCTTAAGGACACGGTTCAACACGGTGATACCAAGGAAGTCACTATTGGAGATGACGGTGTATTACGGATGCATGGTAGGCTATGTATGCCTAATGTAGACGATTTGCGTGAACTGATTCTCTAGCAAGCTCGCAGTTCACGGTACTCTATTCATCCAGGCACCGCGAAGATGTATCGGGATTTGAGGCATCACTATTGGTGGAGGCGGATGAAGAAAGATATAGTTAGGTTTGTATCTCGGTGTTTAAATTGTCAATAGGTAAAGTACGAGCATCAGAGACTTGAAATTCCGGACTGAAAGTGGGAGCGTATTACCATGGACTTCATAGTTGGGCTCCCACGGACCTTGAAAAAGTTTAATGATGTTTGGGTGATTGTAGATTGGCTAACCAAGTCCGCACATTTTATTCCAGTTGGTACTAATTATTCTTCGGAGCGGTTGGCTGGGATTTATATTCGCGAGATTGTTCGCCTACACGGTGTGCTGGTGTCTATTATTTCAGATCGGGGTACGCAGTTTACCTCACAGTTTTGGAGGGCAGTGCAGCAAGAATTGGGCACACAGGTTCAGTTGAGTATAATATTTCACCATCATACGGACGAACAGTTCGAGCGCACTATTCAGATATTAGAGGATATGCTATGCGCTTGTGTCATTGATTTTGGGGGTTCTTGGGATCAATTTCTGCCACTCGCGGAGTTTGCTTACAATAATAGCTACCAGTCAAGCATTCAGATGGCTCCGTATCGGTCTCCGTTGGGTTGGTTTGAGCCGAGTGAGGTTAGTATATTGGGTACTAACTTGGTTCAGGTTGCTTTAGAGAAGGTCAAAGTAATTCAGGAACGGTTTCGCACGGCACAGTCTAGACAGAAGAGTTATGCCAATAGGAAGGTTCATGATGTTGTTCACATGGTTGGGGAGAAGGTTCTGCTCATAATTTCACCCATGAAGGGTGTGTTGAGGTTCGGGAATAAGGGCAAGTTGAGCCCTCGGTATATTGGGCCTTTTGAGATACTTAAGAAAATTGGGGAGGTGGATTATGAACTTGCTTTGCCACCTAGTCTATCAGGTGTTCATCCAGTGTTCCATGTATCCATGATCCAAAAGTATGTCGGAGATCCGTCTCATATTCTGGATTTCAGTACAGTACAGTTGGGCAGTAATTTGACTTATGATATGGAGCCGGTGGCTATTTTAGACTGACAGGTTAGAAAACTAAGGTCAAAGAGCATAGCATCAGTGAAGGTGCAGTGGAGAGGCCATCCAGTCGGAGAAGCTACTTGGGAGGTTGAGCAGGAGATACGGAGAAAATATCCACACTTATTTGAGACTCCAGGTATTATTCTAAACCCATTCGAGGACGAATGTTTATTTAAGAGGGGGAGGATGTAACAATCCAGCCGGTCATTTTGAATATTATAACCCCGTTTCCCCATTTACTGCTCAATTTATGCCTTATAATTGATTTTTGACTTATCGGGTTAGTTGGTTCGGGTCCGGAAGGAATTCGGGTGAAATGAGACACTTAGTCTCATAATTGAAAATTTAAGTTAGAAAAGTTGACAGTATATGGACCTATGTGTAAATGACCTCGGATTCGAATTCTGATAATTCCAATAGCTCCGTATGGTGATTTTGGACTTAGGAGCGTGTCCGATTTGGAGGTCCATAGAAGAATTAGGCTTGAAATGCCGAAAGTTGAATTTTTAAAAAGTTTGACCGGGGGTTGACTTTTTGATATCGGGGTCGAAATCCGCTTCTGAAAATTGGAATACCTCTGTTATGTCATTTATGACTTGTGCGCAAAATTTGAGATAAATCGGACGTGATTTGATAGGTTCCGGAGTAGTTTGTAGAAATTAAAAATTTTAAAGTTCATTAGGCTTGAATTGGGGTGTAATTCATGGTTTTAGCATTGTTTGGGGTGATTTGAGTGTTCGACTAAGTCCGTATGATGTTTTGGGACTTGTTGGTATATTTGGTTGAGGTCCCTAGGGGCTCAGGTGAGTTTTGGATGGTTAACGAATTAAAAATTTGGACTTGAACAATAGCTGGAATTTTCTAATATCTGATGATGTTTTCTTTCTACGCGATCGCGTGAACGCGTCTGCGATCGCGTAGGCTTAATTGGTCAGTGGGGGTTTTGTTCTACGCGATCGCGTGGGCATATCTACGATCGTGTAGGGTTAATTTGAGGCAGTGACATTTTGTGATTCGCAATCGCGTGAATCGGGACGCGATCGCGTAGCTATGTGAGTTTGTTATTCGCGAACGCGTGAAGAAGGTCGCGTTCGCATAGAGGAAATTGGGCAAAAATGGGAATAACGTGTTTGTGCTTCGTGATCGCGTGGTTTGGTCTGCGATCGCGTAGGTTTGTGATGTTGTGCATCGCGATCGTGTGGGAAAGTCCGCGATCGCGTAGAGTTAAATCTGGGCGATGGAAAATTGTTCTTCACGATCGCGTGGGAATGTTCGTGATCGCGTAGAGCAAATTTCTGGACAGAGAGTTTAAGTTCTGAAAATGGGAGTTTTTGTCCCATTTTCAGTTTTTGACGGATTTGAGCTCGGGAAGAGGCGATTTTCGGGAGTTTTTCAAGGAAAACAACGGGATAAATGTTCTTAACTCAATATTGGTTAAATTTTCCGAATCCATGGTTGTTTTTATCATTTAATTGGTGAATTAAGTTGGAAAAGTTTGAAAACCCTTTTAGTTTAAAATTTAAATTAAAGATTTGAGGGTTGAGTTGGGGTTGGATTTTAATAAAATTAGTATGGTCAGACTCGTGGTTGAATGGGCTTCCAGATTTTGTAACTTTTGTCGAGTTTCGAGATGTGGGCCCCATAGGCGATTTTTGAGCTAAAAATTCAGATTTTTATGGAAAATTAGCATTTGCTTATGGAATTAATTCCAATAAATTTTATTGACTGAAACGAATTATTTATGGCTAGATTCGAGGCATTTGGAGGCCAATTCACGAGGAAAGGACATTGCAGAATAAGAATTTCACGGCTTGAGGTAAGTAACAATTTTAAATCTGGTCCTGAGGGTATGAAACCCCAGAATTTTGTGTCATGTGATTATTTTGGAGGTGACGCACATGCTAGGTGACAGGCGTGTGGGCGTGCACCGATGGGATTGTGACTTGGTCCGTCCCGTGAAACTATAAAGTTGAATAATTTGTTGTTAGCTATATGCTCTCTATGTGTTGAAGAAATTTGACTATAAATCATGTTAGAAATCATGCTTAGGCTATGTGATAGTACTGTTGGGACCCACCGAGGTCGCGTACTTGTTGAATTATTTGCTAATTGCTGTCTTGTACTCAGTCATGATTTTTCTTGCGTATTATTCCTCAGTCTTTTTTGGATATTTGTTGATACACTATGTGATCTTTGTTTGGGCTGATCTTTGTGATTTCTAAGAGCCCGAGAGACTAGAGAGGTTGAGAACTGAGTAAGGCTGAGGGCCTGTCTGTGAGGTAAGGATATTATGGCACGTGAGTTGTCCGTGCAGGATATTATAGCACTTGAGTTGTCCGTGCAGCACGTGAGTTGTCCGTGCAAATTATGGTGCTTGGGTTGTAGGAGCCCCTCCGGAGTCTGTACACCCCCAGTGAGCGCGGGTACCCATTGAGTTTGAGTGCCGAGGGCTGAGAGCCGAGTGGTTGAGCTGTTGTGATGAGTTGAGTGACTGTTGCCTGAGAGTCTGTACTTGCTTTGCATTTGTTGTTGCACTTGGTTGCTGTCTGTCATTGTTGTGAAATCTCTGAAAGATTTTATATCCGGATTACATGAACTTAAACTATATAAAATTGATTTGACTTAAACTGCCGGATTTGAAAGCATGTCTATTCTTTGCTGGAATTACTGAAAGTGAACTATAACTGTGTAGCTCGTCATTATCTTTAGTTCCTTAGTTATTATTGTTACTTGCTGAGTTGGTTGTGCTCATACTACACCCTGCACTTCGTGTGCAGATCCAGGTGTTCCCGGATATAGCGGGTGTTGATCATTTTGCGCAGTTGATTTTTAGAAGATTTTGAGGTAGCTGTCGTGTTCCGTAGACCTTGTCTCTCCTTCTCTATCTCTTTATTTACTGTATTTGATCTCAGACTATTATAGACCGTATTTTTCAGACTTGTATTCATATTAGATGCTCATATACTCAGTGACACTAGGTTTTGGGGAGTGTTCGTGTTAGTATTTATGGGATTTTGTATTGTATTTAAACATTATATTTTCAAACTTAAGAGAAATTGTGCCCATTGAGATTTTCGGCTTGCCTAGTATCTAGATAGGCGCCATCACGACAAGTTAGGATTTTGGATCGTGACATCTAATTATGCCTTCAATTTTTTATGATGAAAGAGACATTGCATGTATAATTAAGTCATCAACCCCTTCTACAAAATCCTCCCGCAATCCCCACCGATTAGGATAATTCTTATTGTACATCCAAGTACGATGTTTCGTCTATACAAATAAAAAAATTTGAGATATTTCCATAAGTATTAAAACTACTTAATATATTCTACAATTATAAATTAATTAAATTATTTTTAGTCAATTAAGATAATTAATTTTTAATAATTACACCCAAAAGGTTCTACAATTATCCCAAAAAGTTCAATTCACATCCAAAACGTTCAACCATTACCCCTAAAAGTTTAATTCATATCCTAAAAGTTCAACCCATACCTTAAACAATTTGATTAATACCCTAAACAATTCAATTACCTCTAAAAATTCAATTCATATACTAAAAGTTCAATCACAAGAACAAATCCTAAAAGCACAATTCAATTCAAAGTTAAACATTCAATTCCTAACCAAACTACTCAGGTCAATACAATCTTAATATTTGACGATATAGGTCGAGACGTTTTGTTTTAAATATTCATCGATACATCTAAGTAAGTTATAAGTCGATGAATCAATTTATAAATAGATATATTTGATGATAATCAATTATATATACTAATTAGATTATTGGTTCTTCATAAGTCTATCCCTAAAAGAACCCGACCTTGTGGCCCTGGCGCTTTGTGTTCTTAGATGCGGCTATACCTCTCTCTCTCTCTCTCTCTCTATATATATATATATATACACACACACACACACACTTCGTTATACTACTTTAACTATATATAGCTTGTTATAGTATATGTTAGTATATTCATTATTTGTATTTCAAAATAAAGTGTTAACGGATTACATTTATATTATTTAGATAGTAAATATTAATGTGATTCAAAAATTTGACCATGTTTGACCTATTAACCGACCGAAGATGGTCAGATATTTTCCAGAAATTACATTTATCGACCAACGTTGGTCGGTAAAATCTTCCCCTGCAATAGTCGACCAACTTTGATCGGTAAATTTAACTATAAATTTTATAAAATATTTTAAATAATAATATAATTATTAAAATTTTAAAAATTGGGTCCACATTACCGACCAATATTGGTCGGTAATCAAAAAGGTGCTTTGACTAAGCAAGTCTGACTACTGCGGTCAAATATTTGACCAATATACCGACCAATTTCGGTCGGTATGTAATTTAAAAAAAATATCAAATATTTTTTTGGTAGTTTCCGTCCGTGTTGGAAGGTCTTTTGGTCGCTTTTGTTGACTGACCAACGTTGATCAGTATCAGTTGGTCAGTTTTTTTCGGATTTTTAGTAGTGTCTCTTATTGTTGGTATTCCCTGTCAGTTCCAAGTCTTCCATATCCTACCGAAACAAATTACGGTCACCAACTTCATCCACTCCTTCTCACCTGAAGACAGAAGAAAGAGTTGCACGACGGAAATAAGCGAGTATACTTTTTAAATATATAATAGGATTTTTATGTGGGTTATCTCCATTGCATTCTGAAAACTCCATTATTCTCATATATCTTTTTCTTCTGCAGATATTTTTCAGAAGCTTGAAGAGAAATTCAATAACAAAAGAGGGAGAATTTTAGATTAAACCAGATGGAGAAATTGAGAAGAAAGGTGAAAGAATGAAGAAGAAAAGTGAAATATAAAGAAAATAAGAAAAAACAATACAAAATTTTAGAAAACAAAAGGGCTAATTAGCAGTTAGACACTGTCATGTAAGCCATTTTGATGGATTTTTCTAGCCTTCACGTGTTCTTTCACGGGTTGTTGCACACAATATGTCACATAAGCAACGAAGGGGTTTTAATACGAAGGAGGATATAATTCAAGGAGTTTTGGGGGGTAGATGACAGTTTAGATAGGAAACTGACAAAAGGGTGATAGTTTAGGCGGATTTTAGAATATTTACTCTAATAAAAAGGGAGTATGCTTTTTCTTGTCCATTACAGTTTGGGTCAATGAGAAAGAGACTTTGTTTTACAAGGATTTGACCCACGGATGCTACACACTTTTGCCACTTTCAAGTACGTACTGAGTGTTCCTAGTGACATATATGTCGATAATATTAGTTTTATTTTTTAGGTTAAGTTGACATACGATAATATCAGAGGCAGAACCAAGATTTTAAGTTTATGGGTTCGGGATTCTAATTATTTTAATTTACTGGATTCTAAATTAATATTTTACATATATCCAATAGATTTTTTAAGACAAATACAAGGTTCGAGCCAAAGCTACGAAATTCGGCCGAATTCGCTCCCGGCACTCTAGCTCCGCTCCTGGACAATACAACACCAACAACGTACGCCTCAGTCTTAACCAAGTTGAGTGTTACGACTCAAAATTCCACCACAGGCGTCGTGATGGCACCTAATTTTAGGACTAGGTAAGCCGATTTCTATTATATTTTGAAGCATTTGTTTTAATTAAATAAGTAACCAAAACTAACAGTAGAATAAATATGAATATACAACCTCCCAAGACTGGTAGTACTGAGTCACGAACTCTAACTGAATACATGGAATGATCACGAGAACTGAATATACAATATTGTTTGATTAAAGATTAACAGTACAATGAAATGAAAAGACTCCAAGGGACTGCGACGACCAAACAACTCTACCTTGAATTCTTACAATCCCGCTTTAACTCTCCTCAAGTCCGATATCTCCAATACCTGGCTCTATACAAAAATGTGGAGAAGTGTAATATGAGTACACCATGGTCGGTACCCATTAACTATGAAGACTAACCTCAGTGGAGTAGAGACGCGGTACAGTCAAGAAACTCGCTAGTCTAATAGCCTGTGCAATATAATATACAAAATAATAGGAAGCAGATAACAATAAGGGCAACATAAACAACCAGTAATATGCACAACAGACAATAAGAATACCATTAATATCGCCCAACAATTAATAAATACAATTACACACAATAAATCAAATCCTTCAAATAAATGTCTTTCACATATAATTCTTTCAAATAGCTCTCTTGCAAATATAGTTTTCTCATATAATTACCTTTTGAATATAATTCTTTCATATAATACCTTCTACATAAAAATCCTTTCAAATACATGTTTTGAATATAATTCTTTCAATTAAAAAATCGCCAAGTGACACCTCGTTTCATAATCATAAAAATACGGGTCTCAACCCATTTTTCATATTTTCATGACACCTCGTGCCCATAATTAAATCATCATATTTTCCCGACACCTCGTGCCCTCATTTCATATTACAACTGCACGGACAATTCACGTGCCAATATTCTCATTATGTACTCATGGCAACTCGTGCCCATATCTCATTTTATAATCCACCTGGCAATAGCCACAGGCTCTCAATTTCAACATAAAACAAATTGTTATCAATTTACTATCAACAAGACAAATTGCACAAGGTATAAAAATAAACACAAGAAAATCACAATATCACATAAAATCACTAACACCACAACTTCACGTCATCACATATCGTCCCTGACAATGGCTACCCTTATCGCTCCTATTACCACCCTTATCGCTCCTATAACCACCCTTATCGCTCCCGCCAGACAATATCAATTGCCACCCTTATTGCTCCTATAGCCGCCCTTATCGCTCCGCCCAAACAATATTCCAACAAATAAAACAACAGTGAAATGCCACCATTGTACCCACATAATATCAACGGTGAAATGCCACCCTTATCTCTTCAAAATAATAACTCACACAACACAATAATTTACACGGTAAATTATCACAGCAACATAACAAAATCAATTTACCTTACAGTTTGCCCAATGGTCACAACAAATTTCAAGGATATAACAAAATCAATTAATTTCACAACAAATAGCCCAAGGCCCACACAATGTATATAAATGAAACCTCAAAAATAATCAACAGAGATAGAAAAATAATCGAAATAGGGCACACCTTCATTAATCCAGGTTTAGATAATTATATTAACACCTCTTCTTAAGTTCATTTAATTAATCATTTGCATACGGAAAATTCATATTGAAATTTAATTTCCAAGAAATATTAAACCAACAATTCTCACAAAATTTCATAAATATTTCAAGTAACAATCACATCAAATTATCATATAAAAACAAATTCAACAACAAGGATTTAGGCATGGCAAACAGATGATTTAATAATTATCCACAATTACCCAATTTACTATACATTAATGCCTAAGTCTTTAATCTAATAAAATTTGCACATATAAGCCCGAGTACGTACTCGTCACCTCGCATACACGGCTTTTCGCATTCACAAATGACATATAAGACTCGATGCCTAAGGGGTAATTCCCCCACTCGAGGTTAAGCAAGACACTTACCTTTTTGAAGTTAGGCCGATATTTCAAAATAGCCTTCTTGCTTGAATTGACCTTCGGACAACTCAAATCTATCCAAATTAATTGTGTAACTTCATTAAAATTCATCGAAAATAATTTCGGATAATAATACGTCGACTTAAAAATTTATTCCAAAACGTTAAATCCTTCATCGCGTTTGCGACCTCCTCATCGCGTTCGCGAATGCCAACTGTTTCTGTCCCATCATTTCCGCTTCGCGTTCGTGACCTCCTCGTCACGTTCGCAATGACAAGCTAACCAACTCCTTCGCGTTCGCGTTCCATGCTCCGCGTTCGCGAAGGCCAAACGACCTCAGGCCCCACTCTTCCTTTCTTCTTCGCGTTCGCGTTGCCTTAGCCGCGTTCGCGAAGGCTTGCCCAGCTCCTTCTTCGCATTCCTGTCCCCTGCTTCGCGTTCGCGAAGGCCAAACCAACAGCCCCTCAAATTCCTCTTCGCGAACGCGGGACTCCTTTCGCGTTCGCGAAGAAGGAAACCAGACTTCAGCAAAAGCAGTCCAAACAACTCCAATTTGGTCTGAAACCACCCCGAAACACACCCGAGTCTCTCGGGACCCCGTCCAATCATACCACCTGTCCCATAATATAACACGGACCTGCTCAAAGCCTCAAATCATATTAAACAACATCGAAATCATGAATCACACCCTAATTCAAGCTTAATGAACTTTGAAACTTCAACTTCTACCATCGATGACGAAACCTATCAAATTATGTCCGATTGACCTCAAATTTTGCACACAAGTCACATTCGACATTACAGACCTACTCCAACTTCTAGAATTGGATTCCGACCCCGATATCAAAAAGTCAACCCCCCGGTCAAACTTTCCAAAATTTTGAGTTTCGCCATTTCAAGCTTAATTCCACTACGGACCTCCAAATAATTTTTCGGACACGCTCCTAAGTCCAAAATCATCATACGGAGCTAACGGACCCAACAGAACTCCATTTTGGAGTCGTCTTTATATAGTTCCGACTACGGTCAAAATTCTAAGACTTAAGCTTTCTTTTTAGAGACCAAGTGTCCCAAATTACTCTGAATCATTAGGTAACTGAATTCAACCACGCACACAAGTCAATACGCATAATACGAAGCTATTCCAGGCCTTATGCCACCGAACGGGACTTAAATTCTTGAAACGACAAGTCGGGTCGTTATATTCTCCACCTCTTAAGCAAACATTCGTACTCGAACGTGCTAAGAATCTTTCTGAGGACTTTAAATTACTGAGTATATTCTTTCACACATACTTGTGGGTGATTCTACACTCCCATAATTTAATACGGGTCCGACAACACCATCTCAATTGAGATTATTTCTTTTCTCCATTCTTATAAACTTTAGAGGAAAATCCCGAATCCTCCAATCATTTCCAAAATGCCTGATTTTTACTTCGACGCACGGTATTAGTCTCAACTGGCTATAGCAACTCGTGCCTATGCACACATCAACTATCTTGATAGTATTGAAGTACTTAAAAAAAATTCTGGGGTGTTTCATTCTTCCCCGCTTAGGATCATTCACCCTCAAACACATAACATAATTTTGGCTCTTCTTTGCACGTCTCAATCTCCCAATTTTTTTTAACTCCCAAATTTTTCAGAAATTTCGGCAGAGTCTCCCCTGTAATTGGGCCTAACCACCTGCCAGAGTAACACCAAAACAACTCCTAACAACACATCCACAACCCAAAAAAATACCACAATGTATATATCAATAACACAATCTCAGCGTTACAAACACTGCATTATCACAATGATATCAGGACATGAAGCATATCATATGTATGCTTATCACTATATCTTTGGTCTTAAAAGCCATTCATAATTAATTCCAGCATCATCAGTTAATCTCATATTAACCCCTACCTCATTTTGAATTTTCACAACACTGACAACAGAATGTGAGGCATGAAGACCTCATGATTACTTACTCGGATTAATGAGTCATATTTAACGCCACCTGGGCACTCATCTCGTAGGCTAAAACTCTATGTTTACAGCACGAAATGGCTGAATATGAGTAGAAAATATACAAGAATTTTCAAAATAAGCCTAACAGGCATGACTCCCTATTAATATTATTGTACAAATTAAATTTTACAAGGGAGAATTTTAAACTCATAAATATTTCACCACAAGGACATCGTCCTTATATAACTTCCATCGCAGCTCGCAGCCCAGTATAAATATTTCACATCATATAAAAATGCGAGAATCTCGTCCTCAACTCCGAATCACAAGTGTTTTGCATATTGTGCCAACTGAAATTTCAATTTCCTTTCTTTCTTCTTTTCAATAAATTTCGTAAACAGTTTTCACAACACATAATGAACCCTCATACCGGTAGGGCATATAATTCATAAAAAATTAGAATCAATTATTTCGAAACACATTAAATCCATTGTAATGAATAATAAAAATTACTTTTGGACTTATAGCCCTCAATGGTGTACAAAAATAAAATGACAGACAAGGGTTCACATCTTTAAATCTCCCAACAGGGATAAACATATAAGTGGGTCATAAATTTACGAAGCTCACCCATAAGTGAAGCATAATAGGAGGACTCACCTCAATATTCAGAACCGAATCAAATAAAGGAAAAAAAATATCCTTTTATAATAAAATCAGGATCGTACCTGTAACGACACCATCTGGTGCATTGACCTCAGCCAATATCATAGTGAAATCATAGTGATTAAATCAACGGGTCGGGCCTCTACCTCTTAGGCGCCCACTACCCGCCTGTCCTCCACCTCTAGCTGACTGTGCACGTGGAGTATCAACTGGAATAAAGCTTGTAGCTGGAGTGTTCTGATGAAATCCACCCCTCCCAAGTCTAGGACAATCTCTCATGATATGCCTAGTATCACCACACTCATAACAACCTCTCTGAGATCGCGGCTGCTCGTACTGAGTCTGTGCCGGATAACTGAAATAACCACTGTAAGATTCTCGTATCGATGGTGCACTATAAATTGGAGCCCCCCGAGTAATCTGATGTGCGGACTGAACTGACCGACAGCTCGAGCCTCTGCTATTATGGGTTCTAGCTGAAGAGTAAAATCCACTGAACCCTCCATATTTTTGAGACTTTTTGGCCTCCTTAGACTCCTTTTCCTCGCCTAGAAAACCCTCAATCTTCCTTGCAATCTCCACTATTTGTTGAAATGGAGCATCCGTTTTCAACTCTCTAGCCATGCATATTTTAATATCATAATCGAACCCCTCAATGAATCTGCGGACCCGTTCTCTGATTGTAGGAACTAAGATAGGTGCATGACGGGCTAACTCACTAAACCTGATAGCATATTCTGACACTGTCATAGTGCCCTGATGTAACCATTCAAATTCCGTGCGCCACGCATCTCGAAGAGTCTGGGGAAGAAACTCTTTCAAGAACATTTCTGAAAATTGAGTCCAAGTTGGTGGTGTTGCATCGGATGGTCTACCTTCTTCATAGATTTGCCACCACCGATACACTGCGCCTGACAATTGAAATGTAGTAAAGGCAACTTCGCTCACTTTCACAATACCCATGGTGCGGAGAATACAGTGACAATTTTCTAGAAATCCTTGGGCATCCTTTGTAGCTGTGCCACTGAAATTTGGTGTAACATATTTCTTAAACCTTTCAAGTCTCTTTTGTTCTTCTTCTGATGCCTCGGGCTTGATCTCAGGACGAACCGGAATAACAGGTTGTACCGATACTACACCCGAAACCTGACCAACGTGAACCTGCTGCTCTGGAGTTATGGTAGGAGTCTGAGCTACTCCCCTAATCTGCAAAATATTTGGTGCAACAAAGATCAATCCCGCCTGAGTTAATGTACCAAACATACTCAGGAACTGTGCTAAGGTCTTCTGAAGTCCGGGGGTAACAACAGGTGCTTCTGGTACCTGTCCCCCAACTAGAGCTGCTAGTGGCTCCTCAACTGCTGTTCTGACAGGTGCTCTAGTCGCAGCACGTGCCCTTCCTCAACCTCTACCTCGGCCTCTACCTCGGCCCCGGCCTCTTGCAGCCCTAGCAGTATGTGCGGATGCCTGCTCAGCTAACCCAGCAGCACGTGTCCTCACCATCTGTGAAAGAATGGAGATATAAAGGTTCAAATTCCAAATTCAACAAATTCCGCACGACAAGAATGAAAGAAATGGAAATTTCCTAACAGTTCTGTAGCCTCTCGAAGATAAGCACAGACGTCTCCGTACCGATCCGCAAGACTCTACTGGACTCGTTCGTGACTTTTAGAACCTATGAACCTAGAGCTCTGATACCAACTTGCCATGACTCAAAATCCCACCACAGGTATCGTGATGGCACCTAGTCTTTAAAACTAGGTAAGCCGATTTCTATTATATTTTGAAGCCATTTTTTTTGAATTAAATAAGTAAACAAACCTAACAGTGGAATAAATATGAATATACAACCTCCCAAGACTGATAGTACTGAGTCACGAATTCTAACTGAATATATAGAATGATCACCAGGACAGAATATACAATATTGTTTGATTAAAGATTAACAGTACAATGAAATAAAAAGACTCCAAGGGACTGCGACGACCAAGCAGCTCTACCTTGAATTCTTACGATCCCGCTTTAACTCTGCTCAAGTCCGATATCTCCACTACCTGGCTCTGCACAAAAATATGGAGAAGTGTAGTATGAGTACACCACGGTCGATACCCATTAACTATGAAGACTAACCTCAGTGGAGTAGAGACGAGGTACAGTCAAGACACTCGCTAGTCTAATAGTCTGTGCAATATAATATACAAAATAATAGGAAGCAGATAACAATAAGGGAAACATAAACAACCAGTAATATACACAACAGACAACAAGAATACCATTAATATCGCTCAACAATTAATAAATACAATTACACAAAATAAATCAAATCCTTCAAATAAATGTCTTTCACGTATAATTCTTTCAAATAGCTCTCTTTCAAATATAATTTTCTCAAATAATTACCTTTCGAATATAATTCTTTCATATAATACCTTCTACATAAAAATTCTTTCAAATAAATATTTTGAATATAATTCTTACAATTAAAAAATCGCTATGTGACACCTCATTTCATAATCATAAAAATACAGGTCTCAGCTCATTTTCATATTTTTCGTAAACACGGGTCTCAACCCATTTTTCATATTTTCAACCTCGTGCCCATAATTAAATCATCATATTTCCCCGGCACCTCGTGCCCTCATTTCATATTACAACTGCACGGAAAATTCACGTGCCAATATTCTCATTATTTACTCATGACAACTCGTGCCCATATCTCATTTTATAATCCATCTAGCAATAGCCACAGGCTCTCAATTTCAATATAAAACAGATTGTTATGAATTTACTATCAACAAGATAAATTGCACAAGGTATAAAAATAAACACAAGAAAATCACAATATCACATAAAATCACTAACACCACAACTTCACATCATCACATATCGTCCCTGACAATGACCACCCTTATCGCTCCTATTGCCGCCCTATCGCTCCTATAACCACCCTTATCGCTCCCGCCAGACAATATCAATTGCCACCCTTATCGCTCCTATTGCCACCCTTATCGCTCCTATAGCCGCCCTTATCGCTACGCCCAAATAATATTCCAACAAACACAACAACAGTGAAATGCCACCCTTGTACCCACATATCAATGGTGAAATGCCACCCTTATCTCTTCAAAATAATAACTCACTGAACACAACAATTTACACGATAAATTATCACAGCAACATAACAAAATCAATTTACCTTACAGTTTGCCCAATGGTCACAACAAATTTCAAGGATATAACAAAATCAATTAATTTCACAATAAATAGCCCAAGGCCCACACAATGTATATATAGGAAACCTCAAAAATAATCAACAGAGATAGAAAAATAATCGAAATAGGGCACACCTTCATTAATCCAGGTTTAGATAATTATATTAACACCTCTTCTTAAGTTCATTTAATTAATCATTTGCATAGGGAAAATTCATATTGAAATTTAATTTTCAAGAAATATTAAACCAACAATTCTCTCGAAATTTCATAAATATTTTAAGTAACAATCGCATCAAATTGTCATATAAAAACAAATTCAACAACAAGGATTTAGGTATGGAAAACAGATGATTTAATAATTATCCACAATTACCCAATTTACTATACAATAATGCATAAGACTTTAATCTAATAACATTTGCACATATAAGCCCGAGTACGTACTCGTCACCTCGCGTACACGGCTTTTCACATTCATAAATGGCACATAAGACTCGATGCCTAAGGGGTAATTCCCCCACTCGAGGTTAAGCAAGACACTTACCTTTTTGAAGTTTGGCCGATATTCCAAAATAGCCTTCTTGTTTGAATTGACCTCCGGACAGCTCAAATCTATCCAAATTAATTGTATAACTTCATTAAAATTCATCGAAAATAATTTCGGATAATAATACGTCGACTTAAAAAATTATTCCAAAAGATCAACAAAAGTCAACGCGGGACCCGCCCCTCGGAGCCCGACATAATTTTCATGAAATCCGAACACCCATTCCGATACGAATTCAACCATACCAATTTTATCAAATTCCAATAACAACTAGACCTCCAAATCTTAAATTTTTATTTTTGGAAGATTTTATAAAAATCTTATTTTTTCCTCCATTAAATCTGAATTAAATGATGTATTCAAAGGCATAATCATGGAAATTAATCAAAACTGGATAAGAATCACTTACCCCAAATACCCACGCAAGAATCTCTCCAAAAATCGCCTTCTACCGAGATCCAAATTTGATTTTGAGTTATGAACTCAAACCACCATTTTTGGGACTTTTAATTCTGCCCATATAGGCCTTCTTCGCGTTCGCGAAAGCCAAAACCCAACTGCCTCAAATCCTTCATCGCGTTTGCGACCTACTCATCGCGTTTGCGACCTACTCGTCGCGTTCGCGAAGGCCAATTGTTTCTGCCCCATCATTTCCTCTTCGCATTCGCGATGACCAGCTGACCAGCTCCTTCGCGTTCGCGTTCCACGCTCTGCGTTCGCAAAGGCCAAACGACCTCAGGCCCCACTCTTTCTTTCTTGTTCGCATTCGCGTTGCCTTGGCCGCGTTCGCGAAGGCTTGCCCAGCTCCTTCTTCGCGTCCTCTTCTTCGTGTTCGCGAAGGCCAACCCAACAGCCCCTCAAATTCCTCTTCGCGAACGTGGGACTCCCTTCGCGTTCGCGAAGAAGGAAACCAGGCTTCAGCAACAACAATCCAAACAGCTCCAATTTGGTCTGAAACCACCCCGAAACACACCCGAGCCCCTCGGGACCCCATCCAATCATACCAACCTGTCCCATAACATAACATGGACCTGCTTGAAGCCTCAAATCATATTAAACAATATCGAAACCATGAATCGCACCCTTATTCAAAGTTAATGAACTTTGAAACTTCAACTTCTACCATCGATGTCGAAACCTATCAAATCACGTCCGATTGACCTCAAATTTTGCACACAAGTCACATTCGATATTACGGACCTACTCTAACTTTCAGAATCGGATTTTGACCCCGATATAAAAAATATTAACCCCCCGGTCAAACTTTTCAAAATTTTGAGTTTCGCCATTTCAAGCTTAATTCCACTGCGGACCTCCAAATAATTTTTTGGACACGCTCCTAAGTCCAAAATCATCATACGGAGCTAACGAAACTGACTTAACTCAATTCCGGAGTCATCTTCATACAGTTCCGACTACGGTCAAAATCCTAAGACTTAAGCTTCTTTTTAGGGACCAAGTATCCCAAATCACTCTGAATTATCCAGTAACTGAATTCAACCACGCACGCAAGTCAATACACGTAATACGAAGCTTCTCCGAGACTTATGCCGCCGAACGGGACTTAAATTCTTAAAACGACAAGTCGGGTCGTTACATTGAGGTTAACGATATGAATCTTTATTCCTTTCATTTAACTCACTTCATGTTATCATCATTACCAAAATAAAAGAAAAGTGCAAATAATATATATATATAAAATATCATTAATAGAAGTTCTCTATTAAGTCTAAAACTAATTCCCGATTAGTACTTATATGGATTTTTCTCTTCCATTGTGCCTTGTTTTGAGCTAAGTCTACTTTGATTCCAAAGATTCATCATGGTTTATATTGGTGACTTTTACACTTTTTGCCAGTCTCAGACCCCGCTGTGTGAGATTATACTGGGTATGTTGTTGTTGTCACTAGTTGCCAGTCTACCACAATCCTCCTCATTTATCATAACTTGGAACCGGCAGTGTGAGCGAGCTCACACAGGCAGAGTTATACTAAGTGCGGCATGATAATATGAAATATACTATTATATATATCTTATTATAATCGATTGAATTACACAAATAATATAAAAACATTTACATAAACTTATAAAACTTTGCTATGTTTGGTTACTTTTGATTTATGAATTTAGTAAACCCATATATGTAGCCGTTTAGTTTTACGCAAGGAAATTCAAATCCTAGCATATACACCAAAGCCGATCATTTTTCCTTTTATTCAACGACTATTTCTTTTCTTTTTTCCTTTCGTTTTCTTTTGTAAAATGCTAGCTAGGAGCATGCTGCTATAGTGTATAACTGTTTATCCAAAAAACGGATAACAATTGAATTTATATGTGATTTTTAAGGATATGTGGATGAATTAAATACAAATGATAAATAACGTTAGATTAAACAGATAAAGGACATAATAAATTGCCAACCCAATTAAGGGGAGTGACCCCGGACTCAGTAACAACTTAATAAAATGCCTGCTTTCGATCCCGGGCTCACACTAATGAAGAACTAATGAACAAAAGTAAGAACTTTGGATAACAGAGAAAATAAGAGTATATTATCTTGATATGTGTGTTACAATCTGTCATATGAATAATAAGTTTTTCCCTTTATATAGTAGGGGAGTTTTACCCAAAGTACAATTCTAAAAAAGATAAAAATCCTTTGTTTCGACGATCACTGATTTTCCGCCGATACGAGTCGAGATTCATATCACGATATTCGGTTAGGTACGAATATCAGGACCCTTTGTTAGTCGTGTGCAACTGTTGGATAATGCTCTCCGAGGTCTCAACCCTTAAATCGGACCTCGAGGATATGGCTCCGATATCCCCGAGGGCAGGTGTTTGCCCGAGCCCTGATACGAGAGATTTTTCGTTCTGATTCCGATTCATTAATGTCACGTTCCTGCTCCGTTTGACTCACCGAGAAGTCGAATCATACATCGGGCTCTGTTTTACCCGTATACAATAACATATGGATTTCATTTCAATTCAATAAATTTGACTCAAACTCTATATACATATAAGCAATATATTATGAATACAAAAAATTAAATATGGGTTTGGTATAAATTCTATATCCGCCTTGACTGCAATATCAGTCAAATACTATAATTCCACAAAGACACTTCAACGTCACTTTCAACATCATCCCAACTAAAACAATTACCTAAACGAGGAGTTGGAGAAAACAAAAGCCCTATCATTTCTTGCCACGATCCCTCTATCTCCAACATATCACTATTTTCTCCCCAATTGCAACACAAAACGTTTTCCATCTCCTTATTCTGCATTTTCAATTCCTTAACCCCCATATCATACCCACCTCCATTAACAACATTCTCTTGGCACTTTACTTCCTCATTTGAATTAACTTCCTCGTTCATATAGTCGACTCCAACTAACTCAGGATCCGGACGAAACGCCTCGGCTGCTTTTACAGCAGCCTGGCGTAAGTCCTTAGGATCCTTTGATACTATCACTGGCAACCTCCAAAGGGAGTCTGCGAAGTTTAGAGTAGCGGAATTACCTCTAAGTGCTAATGCAGCTACATCATGAGCTCGAGCTGCCATTTCTGGAGTAGGATAAGTTCCTAGCCATATTCTTTTTTGTTTACTAGGTTCCCGTAGCTCGCAAACCCACTTGTTATTATTCCTCCTCCTCACTCCCCTATAAATCGGGTGGCGAGTTTCCTTGAACTTCTTTCTCCCTGCACGTTTCTTGGGTCGACTCGAAGCTAATAGTATAATTCCTTCGTCGAGAGATGATGATGATGTTTCCTGCGAGTAATCTCTCTCTAGATTTGCCGGATTGGAATCTAAAGAGCATGAAATCGAGTTATTATTAGTCATCTCTGGTTTTCTTGAAATAGCGACTGTTATAATAGTAAAAAAGAGTCAAACTTTGTGTTGTGAGCGAAGTGCTATGGCTTAAGAGTGTTGTTGTTGACTTGTTGGTTGTGGAGTTTTTAGAATTTGCTGAAAGTTTTACAGTGCTATTTATAGATTTGGATATAATTGGATTATGAAGAGTGAGAAGAAGAAGAAGAAGAAGAGAGCACGTGGCCACGATATTGACGCGCACCCGGAATTAAGTTGGCTAAGAAAAGAAAAACTGCAAGTGTTCGATCTGCTCTTTTTCTTATTTTTGTGGGGTCTATTTAATTCTTTTTTAAAAAAAATTATTTATATTGGAGTTGGATTAAATTAAATATCATATTAGGGATAAAACATTTGCTAACAAGACAATTTTATATCTGGATCTTCTAAACCAAAACCTATAAAAGAGTAGTTAGTAACAGTGACAGATCCTGAGTATGATATGCAGGTTTACGGGAACCCAGTAATTTTTACTCGGACGTTATTTTTATATTTAAATGTCTGCTAAATATATGTAATTATTTGACAGCAAACCCAATTATTACTGTAAATTCTAGTTAAAATCAATATAGAAACTCATAAATATAACTTTATCATTCTACCAAAATTCTTATTGGTGGGGTCTGCATTATTCTATATATATAGAAAAAGACTAGGGGTTTTATAGCACGTGGTTGAATTAATGAGTTCCAAAGTTTAGGATATGATTAATTAATAAAAAAAGAATAGTATGTTTTTTTATTGTTGTTTTCAGTGTGGGTAAATGGGGACAGAAATTTTATGTCTTAGTTCTCATGAAACAGATGGAGTTTTGGCACACGGGTGCTACACACTTTAGCCACTTTCAACTTTCAAGTACGAATATATTCCAATTGAGAATTTGTGTGCAAAATAACTTTAATGAATTGTGTGAAATCCTAAACTTCTATACATTTATAGAGTAAAGTTATTATATTATCGTGTTATCTAAGAATTGAATAGTTACCTGAAAAATCGAAATCTATCGTGAAAAATTATACTAAAAAAAAAAAGCAACTCAATGTACAAGGTTTAAGGAAGGGTTGCACCCCAAGGAGTGTGATGTAGACAGCCTATCCTAATGCAAACATTAGTGGTTGATTTCACGACTCGAATCCATGACCTATAAATCACACAGAGATAATTTTACCGTTACTACAAGACTCCTCTTCCGAGAAAAATTACACTGATAATTTAAATAATTACACAATCATAAGTTAAATCCAAAATTAAGTTTTATATAGTATACTTATTATGAACATTAGTTGAAGGCAGAGAGAGAGAGAGCGACAATCTCTAAGGGCTCGTTTGGTACGAGGGATAATGGATAATTAATCTGTAGATTAAATTTGAGATGAGCTTATCTCATATTTGGTTGGGATAAAATCGCAGTATAACTAATCCCGGGATTAGTTATTGTCACGACCCTAATTTTCCTCCGTAGGATATCATGACGGCACATAGTCTCTAAGACTAGGTAAGCCTAACACCTACTAAATTAATAGAAGAATTCAACCCATCAATGATAAATATGAAATAGTAAACTTTATACACAACTTACAATTTTCAAAAGTAGTAATACAAGTCATAAGCTCTATTAAATTTGCTAGAAAAATCCTTAAATATAACTGTTCGGATAAAATTAAATAGTTCAAGTACAATAACAGAAGGTGACTCCGAGGCATGCAAAGGCGACGACAGGTTTACCTTGAGTCTCCATAGCAATGCTCGACCAACTAGCTAATAATCAACAATAACTGTGGCACCTAGATCTATACAAAAATGTGCAGAAGCGTAGTATGAGTACACCACAACGGTACCTAGTAAGTATCAAGACTAACCTCAGTGGAGTAGTGACGAGGGACAGTCAAGACACCTACCGGACTAAACAATCTGAACAAGTGTGAAGGTGAACTAACAGAGTAACAAATATTAATATAAAGCTAAGTAGGATAAGGAATACAAAATAATGCTTGCAATGATACACTAGTAACAACAATATTTAACAGAAAGCAGTCAGGTAATACTGTTGTAGAGTAAGCTGAACACAGTCAAGTCCGGTAATATCAAATAAAGGAAAATCAGCAATAACTCAATAAGGACAACCGCTTTCACATCAGATCTGTCAAGCATTTTCACGAGGTACCAAACCTCATAATCACAGCTCGCAGGTTCCAATTCATGAACCCTAATCACTTGGCATCTTGTGCCCGCACTACAACTCATAGCTCCACAGACAACTCACGTGCCAGGAGAACAACTCTCATCGGGCCGGGCGGGCTCTGTAAGAGAAGAGCTAACTGGAGTACGCCTGGAACGACGAACGAAGAGTATGAGAAGAGAGTTTCAAAGGTCAGATCGGGTTGGCTTGGCTGGTAAAGCTTGTGTTCCAGGTCAATAAAGACTACAAACTAGTATTGCTAACAAGAAGCTAACAAAGCAAGGCTGCTAAAGAAGAGCTTGTTCCGGTTCCGGATACTAGAATAAGAAGAACGAAAGCTTGTAGAGCTACTGCGGAGCTAACCCTTGTTTTATTAGTTTGGTGGTTCCTACCAAGACAATTTCTTTATGCCCATCAAAGGACCTCGAGATGCTAATCCGACCGAATTGATTATCTTCATGCATAAGGATCCTAGATTACCCAGTACAAAAGATTAAAAAATTATCTTTTCGAATATGAATTTTGATTCGATCTTATTATTAGAATATGAAGATTCAACTAAATATACTATTTTTCAAGAAGGAGTCGCCACCTTACCTTATTCCAACGTAGGGACTGAAGGGATAAGGTTGTGAAGGTGGCCTCATTATCCATAACTCCGGTTAGATGAATGAAGGACCGACCGACCCGGGTTTTCACGAGCGCTGGCGGGTTCGCTATAGGAATTGACCAAATATCTCACGACACGAGCTGACGACAGCCATGCAACACTTGTATGAAAGTCAGTACCATCCCGTTTGATGACTTGATGAAGATGTGCTTGTGGTTGAAATTCTTCCACCATGGAAGATGTACTTTGATGGTGCTGCTCATCAAGCAACACAACTTATTAACATCATCTGCAGGAACCATCCCTTCTTCAATGTCTATTGATACTATATTCTCAACCTTTGTTTCGGAGTTTTCAGGTGTCGAACTCTTTTATCTTCGCCAAGATGTTTTCTCAGCGATCTTTCCTCATCCTGAAGTTGATCTCTTGTCCTCTACTACTAGCCACGCATTTCAAGCCCACCTTATCTCACCGTATGTATTTCAATAATAACAACAGCGCGACAGCAACCTCGTGCAACACAATAACAACTGTACGGCATAAACCTCGTGCAAAAACAATAACAACTGCACTGTAGAAACCTCATGCAAACACAATAACAATCCTTTCAATAATAACATGTGTGCCAAAACATAACAACTCAACAAAATAACTCTCGCAATATGTGTCCATATGCCACAATATTTCCTCAAAATAGTTTCAATATCACAACCACGCATAGCCCTCAGCTAAACAACACTGAATACAATAGCAACAATAACAATAACACGAGAATATCGCAAGTAAATCAACACAAGAAATTCAAAACACAAAGAAACGGAAGAACGAACTCACAAAGAAAGACACAACATGGAAATAATAGTCTCAACAAGAATAGTTCAACAAGGGAGAGGTAAAGTGTAACAATGATTTCACGAAAGTACAATTCGACAACAAGAAAGATAGCATGAATCAATGACCCCAAATAAGAATACGTCAACAATGAAAGGGATAACAAACTTCAATTAAGGCTAAGCACTTACGGAAGAGATAATACTGATTTCAATTAAGGTTAAGCAATTACAGAAAGATAATAATGATTTCAATTAAGGTTAAGCAATTACGAAAAGGATAGCATGACGATAAAAGAGGTAACAACTTCAGTTAAGGCACATAAGCGTTTAATCGGCAATAAGGGTAGAACATAAAGCAATTAATTTCAATTAAGACACGTAAGGGTGAGTTTAGTAAATGGGGAATTTAACATGATAAACAACTTCATATCTAATGAACATAAGAACCTAAGAGCCCTAAACGGTCAAATTTCTATAAATAAGCCCGAGTACGTACTCGTCACCTCGCGTACACGGCCTTCACATGACACAATTAGCATAAATGGCTCAAATCCTAAGGAGTAATTCCCCCCTCCCCTCCCCTCCCCACAAAGTTAGGCAGATACTTACCTTAAAGAAGCTAGACTGATACTCTAAAATGACCTTCTCGAGAGAAACAAGGACGGCTCAAATCTAGCCAAAATAACATCAAATCATAAATAAAACTCATAGAAAAAAATTTTGGATAATAAAGCTTCAATCTTTAAAGAGAACTAGGGGTGAACATTCGATATTTCGGTACTTAGATATTCGGTATATCAATTGTGTATACCAAATACCGTACCAAAATAGTTCGGTACGGTTCGGTATTTTCTTGATTGGTTTGGTACGATTTCGGTATTGTACCAAGTCTTTGTAGAAAAAAAAGTAGTGAGTTGGTCATGAAATCAAACGAAGTTAATTGATTGACATTGATAACTTCTGTTTGATGCAAGAAATTATTTAAGAAAAACACAAGGTTATTAAGAAATGAATTCAAACTTAATAGCCCGATTTACCTGAATGCCAACATATCTGTTAAAGAAGATTATAATCTTTCAAGTACATATTCCATGTTTTGTGTGCTTTTGTATGTTCTTAGGCAACATGGGTCTAGTAATTCTCATTTTTGTAGTGAGAATAAAGAAGGAGAAAATCTCAAGGTCAACAATATGAATCTTTATTCATTGATTTTAATCAAAAAGGACTCATTCTACTTCAGACTCTAAAAATTAAACAACAGAGCACCCAAAATTGCCGGTAAAACTACAGCCTCTTAGCAACAACTTTGTTAAATTAAATTGAACAAATGAAAAACTGAAAAATTAATTACTCTTCCTAATTGAAGAGTTAAAATAAGTTTCTACTTCCTAAATAAATTTCTTTAACACCTATCATTACAGTATGAGGAATGATGAAGATTGAGGAACGAGAACTTGTTGAGTGTTGAAAGCTTGAATTCTTGTCAAGGGGAGGAGTTATGAGAGGAGTCGTCAAGGATTGAGAGGCATCGTCGAAGACTTGAAGCAGTCACAGGCACGCAATTATAGTCGTTGTCTCGTCGAGGAGGGTCTTAGAAACAAGGGGGAGAAGAACTGAGAAATGAGATTGAGAAGTGAACTCTAACCTAGTTGATGCCTGATAACGTCTTATTTGAGTTGGGCTTGGGCTTATTTTTATTACTAATAGTTCCCGGATTATGCATTATGGGGCTGGGTAATTTGGGTTGACCAGTTGGGTTATAGTTATAGTTATAGGAAATATTTGGGTATACTGAAAAATTAAATCTTAAATACCGAAATCTGTACCGAAGCACCTAACAACCAAAAATTTCATAAGAAATTGATACCGAAAAACCGATACTGAAATACTGAATTAATTCGGTTCAATTCGATTTTTCGGATTTTATGCCCACCCCTAACAAGAACTAAAAATCAATCCAAAAGTCAACCCTCCGGGCCCGTATCTCGGAACCCGACCAAAATTATAAAATCCGAACACCCATTCGATAACGAGTTCAACCATACAAGAATTACCAAATTCCGATATCAATTCGTCCTTCAAATCATCATTTTACATTTTGAAAGATTTCTTAAAAAATTCCCATTTTTTTCTCAACTCAAAATACTAATTATAATATAAAAATAAAGATAGAATCATGAAATATAATAAATTTCGGGTGAAGAACATTTACTCCAATAATTTTCTTGAAAAACCCACTAAATATCGCTCAAATTCGAGGTCTACAACTCAAGATATGATAAAAATGGCTAAACCCTCGATTTGAAAAATATATTCTGTTGCCTAGGCATTTGCACATCGCGATCGCATGTACATTCGCGAAAATATACATGCGATCGCGAAGAAGAAATAATGACTGCCCCAAAAATGCACTACGCGTTCGCGAATGGCTCCATGCGATCGCGAAGAAGAAAAGAACACTGCCCCACAAAAAGGTACTTCGTGAACGCGGATGGCCAAATACGAACGTGAAGAGGAAGTCACTCACACGCACACGATCGTGGACTGACCATGCAAACACGAAGAATAAAATATAGCAAGTCAACAAATACACTATACGATCGCGGCTAACACTACGCGATCGTGAAGGATATGGCGATTAGACACCAGAACTTCAGCATTCCAAAACATAAGAAAATGGTCCTTAGCCCATCCGAAATACGCCCGGGGCCCCGGGACCCCATCGAAACATACCAACAAGTTCCATAATATAACACGGACCTGATCGAGGTCTCAAATTATATCAAACAACGTCGAAACTATGACTCGCACCACGAATTGAACTTACGAACTTTTAAATCTTTCAACTTCTAAAACTCGCGTAGAAAAATATTAAATCAACCCGGAACGGCGTCAAATTTTACATGCAAGTCCCAAATGATATAACGGAGCTAATCTAACTCTTGGAATCGAAATTTTACCCCGATATCACCAAAGTCAACTCTATGTCAAACCTCTTAACTTTTCAAAAACTTCAACTTTCCTATTTTCGCTGAAATACTTCAAATTATCCTACAGACCTCCAAATCCAAATTTGAACGCACGCCTAAATCCAAAATCACCAAATGAAGCTATTGGAATCATCAAAATGCCATTTCGGAGTCGTCTACACAAAAGTCAAAACTCCGGTCAACTCTTACTGCGTAAGCTTCTAAAACAAGAATCCTTCTTTCAAATTGACCCCGAATCATCCGAAAACCGAACTCGACCACACACGCAAGTCATAACACATAATACAAAGTTTCTCGAGACCTTAAGCCACCGAACGAGACGCTAATTCTCAAAACTACCGATCGAGTCGTTATATTCTTCCCCTTTTAAACAAACATTCGTCCTCGAACGTGTCAAGAACCATTCCAAGGTCGTCAAATCACTGAGTGAACTACCATACATACACCTACGTGTGATCCCACGTTACCCCAATCCACATAGGCCCGATGACACCATCCCAACTGAAAATTATCCCTTCGACCCACACTAGTAAACCTTAGAATCAATTTTCTCACCATCCAATTATTTCCAAGAGACCCGATTCCTACATCAGCATAATGTATCAGCCTCAACCAAATGCAACAACTTATGCCAACACCCACAAAATACAACCACATGACGTAACACATCAATTAAGTTGGCTAAGAAAAGAAAAACTGTAAATGTTCGATCTGCTCTTCTTCTTATTTTCATGGGGTTTACTTAAATTCTTTTTTATAGTTATTTATATTGGAGTAGGATTAAATTCATATTTATGTTGAAAAGTACGCCGAAAAATGTCACATTAGGGATAAAACATTTCCTAACAAGACAATTTCATATATGGATCTTCGAAACCAAAACTTATAAAAGAGTAGTTAGCAACAGTGGCTGATCCTCAGTATGATATACAAGTTTAGAGGAACCTAGTAGTTTGTACTCGGACGCTATTTTTATATCTGTAATTATTTGACAGAGAACTCTATTATTATTGTAAATTCTATTTGAAGTCGATGGAGGAACTCATAAATTTTAAATTCTGGATTCGCCTCTTGTTAGCAACTTAGCATTCTACCAAAATTCTTATTGGTGGGGTCTGCGTTATTCTATAGACTAGGGGTTTTATAGCACGTGGTTAAATTAATGAGTTGCCAAAGTTTAGGATATGATTAATTAATAAAAAAAGAATAGTATGTTTTTTGTTGTTGTTTTCAGTGTGGGTAAATGGGGACAGAAATTTTGTGTCTAGTTCTAGGAAACAGATGGAGTTTTGGCACACGGGTGCTACGCACTTTAGCCACTTTCAACTTTCAAGTACGAATATATTCCAATTGAGAATTTGTCGGTTAAATAACTTTAATGAATTGTGTAAAATCCTAAACTTCTATACATTCATAGAGTAAAGTTATTATATTATCGTGTTATCTAAGAATTGAATTAATTACCTGAAAAACTGAAATCTATCGAGAAAAATTATACTAAAAAAAAAAGAGCAACTCAATGTACAAGGTCTAAGGAAGAGCCGCATCCAAGGGTGTGATGTAAACAGCCTACCCTAATGCAAGTATTAGTGGTTGATTTCACGACTCGAATCCATGACCTATAAATCACACAAAGATAACTTTACCGTTGTTAGAAGACTCCTTTTCCGAGAAAAATTACACTGATAATTTAAAATAATTACACAATCATAAGTTAAATCCAAAGTTAAGTTTTTATAGTATACTTATTATGAACATTAGTTGAAGGTAGAAAGAGAGAGTGACAATCTCTAAGGGCTGATACTGGATAATTAATCCGGAGATTAAATTTGAGACTTATCTCATATTTGGTTGGGATAAAATCGCGGTATAACTAATTTCGGGATTAGTTATCCCAGAATATTAGTATTTTTTTTATCCCTATAGGAGGATGAGATAATTAATCCCAAGATAAATAATCCCGAAATAATTAATCCTGAAATAACTTATTTCCAACCAAACGACCCCGAAGCTCCAACATATTTACGTGTGAACATCAGTCAACTATACTGTTCGACATCACCTACGTAATACATCCTATGTCATGGTTTCCACAATATTATTCTCCATTCTCATTGAAAACATGACATAGAATATCATCTTTCTCTCTTTATTCTTCAATTTGTTTTCTCAAGGAAAGAGTAAACAAATACCAAATCAACTACCATCAAAGATTATGGTATGATGAATATGATCTTCCTACCCAATGGCGTATTTTGTTAGTGGTATCACAATTTTATAATGTAAACAATAAACAATGATCTCTATAACATCATATTACAAAAAAAAACATAACTCTTAATCATATTAATAAAACACAACTCAATTATATTATTACTCTTCTTAATAAATTTTTATTTTTTGAAATGTATTCAAAATAACCTTAATTACTAGAAATATACTAAATGTACTTTCATTTTTATAAAAGGTGTTATAAATCTGTATTGCTGTAATAAACAATTAAATCATTAAACTTTCTAAAATATATAAATAAAACAGAAAGTTAGTAATACTTGTTTAACGAAATAAATTCTGAAAAAATAGTATAGGAATAAATCGAGCCCACTGAATACACAGTGTGTCCTTAAGAAAATTATTCCCCTCAAGTACCCGAGGTGCTGGAATATATTCTCCCAGGATAGAACGATTTAACTCACCGGAGTGTTGGTATCAAAAACGCCAGTGAACAGCGAGCCACTCGAAAACTGTAAAATACACTGAATTTTTTGTGCAGAAGAAGAAGAAGAAGATCAGAAAATTTCGTAAGGAAAGATTCTGAGATTCAAAGTATATTTATAGAGTTGCTGGCATTGTTTCTGAAAAGGTTTGCAACCTTTCAGAAACAGCCATGGCTGTTGGAACAGGTTGTTTGAAATATTGCGGGAAAACGAATTTAAAATAATCCAGGAAAGAAAACGGGCCTGACCGAACCGAGTTGCGGGTCATGGGTTATTCCGAATTGAATTTTTCGTTATTTATTTATTTAATTAATTAAATAATTGAAATAAATTTTGTCCAAAAAGAATAATCAATCAATCTTTGACCGAATCCGAAGCCAAAGTCGAAGCCGAGCCGAGTCGAGCGAGCAACAACGACGACGCGAGGCTTGCCTCCTTATTAACTCTTTAAGAGCTAGAAGAAGAGCAATTATATATATACCCATCAAAAGCCTTTTCTTCCTCCAATATGAGACAATGTCCCTTTGCCAAAGAGAAAAACTCAAATATTTTATTTTTTCTCCATTTCTCATTCACCCTCTTTAAGCTATACAAGCTTAAAATCCCAACAATCCCCCATATGAATGGGGAATGGCTATAAAATAAAGGAATGCACGAACACATGTGTATTTTACATGCAAGAATTAATTGCATCTGGATAAGTAGGTTTTCCTTTGAACTTTCCGTAGTGAACTTATATCGGATATACTCGGTCAATCGGTAGATTTGATATCTTTGAACCGTCGAGCTTTGTTGTATACCTAGACAACATAAGTCACACAATCAATCCTTAACCATCTATGGTTCTCACGGTTGTGTTCGTTTCAGCCATGAACACCGTCTTGTTTCATGAGTGCTTAGAGAATGGGCCTTTACTTTCATTTTCCTTGAAGCGGCTTACACTTCACACACACATAGGTTATTTCTAAATGTGTAATCCTATAGACACACTATCTGGTAATATCTTGCCAGACTTAGCAAATCATTAAAAAACCTTTAAGCTTTGTTGACTCATCAAAAAGCCTTAATGCTTTACCTCGATTTCTGAACATTGTCTTCATTACGAGAATGGGTTGAGTTATTTGACAATGTTGAACCGTCATTCATAACTTTGTTTGATCTCTTTAAACCTAGCTCATGGGATCTCCAGTCTGCTAGGTAGAGTTACCACCATGATGACTTGTTCTAGACCTTAACCCCATTCCCTTTGATGATCTTTCAACTGCCTCTCTAGATAGGCCTTTTGTAAGCGGATCTGACACGTTATCTCTTGACTTTACGTAGTCAATTGTGATAACACCACTAGAGAGTAGTTGTCTAACAGTATTATGTCTCCGTCGTATATGACGAGATTTTCCGTTATACATAACGCTCTCTGCCCTGCCTATTGCCGCTTGACTATCACAATGTATACAAATAGGTGCCAAAGGTTTGGGACAAAATGGAATATCTTCCAAGAAATTTCGGAGCCATTCAGCTTCTTCACCGGCCTTATATAAAGCTATGAATTCAAATTCCATTGTAGAACGGGCGATGTATGTTTGTTTGGATGATTTCCAAGACACTGCTCCACCCCTAATTGTGAAAATATATCCACTCGTGGATTTAACTTCAGATGATCCAGTGATCCAATTTGCATCACTATATCTCTCGATCACGGAGGGATATTTGTTATAATGCAAAGCGTAATTTTGGGTATGTTTGAGATACCCCAAAACTCGTTTCATTGCCATCCAATGTATGTGATTGGGATTACTTGTAAACCGACTCAGTTTACTAATAGCACATGCTATATCTGGTCGCGTACAATTCATGATATACATCAAACTTTCCAATACTCTTGCATAGTCCAGTTGTGAGTTACTTTCACCTTCATTCTTTTGAAGTGCATAGCTCACGTCAATTGGAGTCTTGGCAATTTTGAAATTCAAATACTTGAACTTGTAAAGTACCTTTTCAATGTAGTGAGACTGTGATAATGCTAGAACTTGTGGGGCTTGTGAATTCTGATTCCTAAGATCACATCAGCAACTCCTAAGTCTTTCATATCGAATTTGCTAGCCAACATGCACTTAGTAGCATTTATATCTGCCATGTTTTTGCTCATTATCAACATGTCATCAACATATAAACAAACAATGACTTCATGACGTGGAGTGGTTTTAATGTAAACTCATTTGTTGCACTCGTTGATTTTAAACCCACTTGCCAACATTGTTTGGTCAAATTTGGCATGCCATTGTTTGGGTGCTTGTTTAAGTCTATAAAGCGACTTAACAAGTTTGCACTCTTTCTTTTCTTTACCAGGAACCACAAAACTCTCAGGTTGTTCCATGTAAATCTCTTCCTCTAATTCTCTATTTAAGAAAGCTGTTTTAACATCCATTTGATGGATTTCAAGACCATACACGGCCGCTAGTGCCACTAACATCCTAATAGATGTTATCCTCATTACTGGAGAGTAAGTGTCAAAGTAATCAAGGCCTTCCTTTTGTCTATATACTTTGACAATAAATCTTGCCTTATATTTGTCAATGGTGCCATCAGCTTTCACTTTCCATTTAAAGATCCATTTCGAACCTAAAGGCTTATTTCCCAGAGGAAGATCTACCAATTCCCATGTATGGTTATCCAAAATTGATTGAATCTCATTATTGACTGCCTCTTTCCAAAACGCTGAATCAGAAGATGACATAGCTGCTTTAAAAGTTTGAGGCTCATTTTCAAGCAAGAATGTCATAAAATATGGTCTAAAGGAAGTTAATGTTATTTGACGTTTGCTACGCCTTGGATCTTCTATACTTGGAGTATTTTCCTTTGGTTCTTCCCGAGGTCGTTTAGGTCTTTCACTTAACGACTCACATTCAATTTTATACGGATTGATGCTTTCAAAGAATTCAGCATTATCTGATTCCATTACCATATTAACGTGAATTTCGGGATTATCGGATTTATGAACCAAAAACCGACATGCTTTACTATTTGTAGCATATCCAATGAAAATGCAATCAACAGTTTTTGGTCCGATTTTAACCCTTTTAGGTAAAGGAACTTGTACCTTTGCTAGACACCCCCACACTTTGAAATATTTCAAGTTGGGTTTTCTTCCTTTCCATTTTTCATATGGAATAGATTGCGTTTTGCTGTGAGGTACTCTATTGAGTATTCAGTTAGCTGTAAGGATAGCTTTGCCCCACAAACTCCGCGGTAATCCAGAACTCATTAATAAAGAATTCATCATTTCCTTTAATGTCCGATTTTTCCTTTCCGCAATTCCATTGGATTGAGGTGTGTAAGGTGCAGTAGTTTGATGGATAATTCCATATTCCGAACATATTTCTGCAAACGGAAATTCATATTCTCCACCCCTATCACTTCTAATCATTTTGATCTTTTTATTCAATTGATTCTCCACTTCATTCTTGTATTGATTAAATACTTCAATTATTTCATCCTTACTATTAAGAAAATAAACATAACAATATCGAGTGCAATCGTTAATAAAAGTAATAAAATATTTTTTCCCACCTCGAGATGGTGTCGACTTCATATCACAAATGTCAGTATGAATTAAGTCTAAATGATTTGAATTCCTTTCAATAGACTTATAAGGATGTTTTACAAATTTAGACTCAACACATATTTGACATTTTGATTTATTACACTCGAACTTAGGCAATACTTCTAAATTAATTAACTTCTGCAAGGTTTTGTAATTGACATGTCCTAAACGAATATGCCATATCTCATTTGACTCCAATAAATAAGAAGAAGCTGAAATTTTATTCATACTGTCAACAACCATTACATTTAGTTTGAAGAGGCCCTCTGTGAGGTAGCCCTTTCCAACATACATTTCATTCTTTCTTACAACAACTTTATCAGAAACAAATACACATTTGAATCCATTCTTAACAAGCAAAGAAGTAGAAACTAAATTCTTTCTAATAGTAGGAACATGGAGAACGTTGTTGAGCGTTAACACCTTGCCGGAAGTCATCTTCAGGAATATCTTCCCATAACCTTGAATCTTGGCTATTGCAGTATTTCCCATGGAAAGCTCTTCTTCGGGACCAGCAGTAGAGTAAGTCGTAAATACTTCCTTGACAGCACAAACATGTCGAGTGGCTCCAGAGTCAATCCACTCCTTCGGATTTCCAACTAGGTTGCATTCCAAAAGCATTGCACACAGATCATCAATGTTATCATTCTTCTCCACTATATTGGCCTGTCCCTTCTTCTTATACTTTTTCGGGAGACGACAATCAGGGCCTTTGTGACCGGTTTTCCACAATTGTAGCAGATGCCCTTGAATTTCTTTTTGTTCTACTCCTTAGTCTGTCTAGAAGACCTCTTTATCTTCTTACTTTTTGGAGATGTCTCCTCAACGATATTAGCTCCCATGATTGTTGAATTTCCACGAGACTTCTTCTCGGCTGTTTTGTTGTCTTCCTCAATCTTGAGACGAATCACAAGATCTTCCAACTTCATTTCTTTGCGCTTGTGCTTAAGATAGTTCTTGAAATCTCTCCACGAAGGAGGCAATTTTTCAATCATTGCAGCCACTTGAAATGCTTCATTCACGACCATACCTTCAGCAATAAGGTCATGAAAAATAAGTTGAAGATCCCGAACTTGGGTTCCAACAGTTTTGTTGTCTATCATTTTATAGTCTAGAAACTTGGCAACTACGAACTTCTTCAAGCATGCATCTTCAGTCTTGTACTTCTTCTCAAGTGCGTCTCATAATTCTTTCGAAGTATTCATTGCACTGTACACATTGTACAAGTTATCCTCTAAAGCGCTTAAGATATAGCCTTTGCAAAGAAAATCTGCCTGCTTCCACACCTCAACAATCATGAATTTCTCGTTGTCCGGCATGTCCGCAGCAGGCACTAGAGGTTCTTCACTAGTGAATTTCTGCATATCAAGTGTGGTAAGCCAGAAGAACACCCTTTGCTTCCATCCTTTGAAGTTGGCTCCGGAAAATTTTCCCGATTTCTCTGCCGGTGGAACAACAGTCCGGCTTGACGTGGCTATCGTCGTTGCCGCAACAGTTGTAGAAGAATTTCCGTTATCAATTGCCATTTCTCACTGTAAACAACAGAAGAGTTCAATTAATGGCAAAACCAGAACAGTAAACAATATTGTTATTAACAACAACCAGTATGTATAATAAATAAAACCGATGCTTTTATATACTGTTTCACAGAAAACGATAAAGTTTTTATGTTCTTCAAATCGTTTTCTGAATTTCAATACTCTGATGAAGTTTTTATATCTTCAAATCAGAATAGTAAAATTCAGAAGGAGTAGAAAACCACACATGTTTTAATCTCCACAAATAAAATACAGAATATAATAAAATAATTTCCTTAAGATTGTTATAAATCTGTATTGCTGTAATAAACAATTAAATCATTAAACTTTCTGAAATATATAAACAAAACAGGAAGTTAGTAATACTTGTTTAACGAAATAAATTTTGGAAAAATAGTATAGGAATAAATCGAGCCCACTGAATACATAGTGTGTCCTTAAGGAAATTATTCCCCTAAAGTACCGAGGTGCTGGAATATATCCTCCCAGGATAGAATAATTTAACTCACCGGAGTGTTGGTACCAAAAACGTCGGTGAATATCGAGCCACTCGAAGGCTGTAAAACACACTGGAATTTTTGTGCAGAAGAAAAAGAAAAAGATCAGAAAATTTCGTAAGGAAAGATTCTGGGATTCAAAGTATATTTATAGAGATGCTGGCATTGTTTCTGAAAAGGTTTGCAACCTTTCAGAAACAGCCATGGCTGTTGGAACAGGTTTTTTGAAATATTGCGGGAAAACGGATTTAAAATAATTCGGGAAAGAAAACGGGCATGACCGAACCGGGTCGCGGGTCATGGATTATTCCGGATTGAATTTTTCGTTAATTATTTAATTAATTAAATAAATAATTGAAAGGAATTTTTTCCAAAAAAAATTAATTAATCAATCGATCTTTGACCAAATCCAAATCCAAATCCAAATCTGAAGCCGAGCCGAGCGAGCGACGACAACGACGGCGCGAGGCTTGCCTTCTTCTTAACTCTTTAAGAGCTAGAAGAAGAGAAATTATATATATACTCATCAAAAGCCTTTTCTTTCTCCAATATGGGACAATGTCCCTTTGCCAAGAAGGGGAAACTCAAATATTTTATTTTCCCTCCATTTCTCATTCACCCTCTTTAAACTACACAAACTTAAAATCCCAACAATCTCCCACATGAATGGGGAAAATGCTATAAAATAAAGGAATGCGCGGACGCGTGTGTGTTTTACATGCAAAAATTAATTGCATCTGGATAAGTAGGTTTTTCTTTGAACTTTCCGTAGTGAACTTATATCGGATATACTCGGTCAATCGGTAGATTTGATATCTTTGAACCGTCGAGCTTTGTTGTATACCTAGACAACATAAGTCACAATCAATCCTTAACCATCTATGGTTCGCACGGTTGTGTTCGTTTCAGCCATGAACACCGCCTGGTTTCATGAGTGCTTAGAGAATGGGCCTTTACTTTCATTACCCTTGAAGCGGTTTACACTTCACACACACATAGGTGATTTCTAAACGTGTAATCCTATAGACACACTATCTGGTCATATCCTGCCAGACTTAGCAAATCATTAAAAAACCTTTAAGATTTGTTGACTCATCAAAAAGCCTTAATGCTTTACCTCGATTTCTGAACATTGTCTTCATCACGAGAATGGGTTGAGTTATTTGACAATGTTGAACTGTCATTCATAACTTTGTTTGATCTCTTTGAACCTAGCTCGTGGGATCTCCAGTCTGCTCAGTAGAGTTACCGCCATGATGACTTGTCCTAGACCTTAACCCCATTCCCTTTGATGATCTTTCAACTACCTCTCTAGATAGGCCTTTTGTAAGTGGATCCGACACGTTATCTCTTGACTTTATGTAGTCAATTGTGATAACACCACTAGAGAGTAGTTGTCTAACGGTATTGTGTCTCCGTCGTATATGACGAGATTTTCCGTTATACATAACGCTCCCTGCCCTGCCTATTGCCGCTTGACTATCACAATGTATACAAATAGGTGCCAAAAGTTTGGGCCAAAATAGAATATCTTCCAAGAAATTCCGGAGCTATTCAGCTTCTTCACCGGCCTTATATAAAGCTATGAATTCAGATTCCATTGTAGAACGGGCGATGCATGTTTGTTTGGATGATTTCCACGACACTGCTCCATCCCCAATTGTGAAAACATATCCACTCATGGATTTAACTTCAGATGATCCAGTGATCCAATTTGCATCACTATATCCCTCGATCACGGAGGGATATTTGTTATAATGCAAAGCGTAATTTTGAGTATGTTTGAGATACCCCAAAACTCGTTACATTGCCATCTAATGTATGTGATTGGGATTACTTGTAAACCGACTCAGTTTACTAATAACACATGCTATATCTGGTCGTATACAATTGATGATATACATCAAACTTTCCAATACTCTTGCATAGTCCAATTGTGAGTCACTTTCACCTTCATTTTTTTGAAGTGCATAGCTCACATCAATTGGAGTCTTGGCAATTTTGAAATCCAAATACTTGAACTTGTCAAGTACCTTTTCAATGTAGTGAGACTGTGATAATACTAGACCTTGTGAGGTCTTGTGAATTCTGATTCCTAAAATCACATCAGCAACTCCTAAGTCTTTCATATCGAATTTGCTAGCCAACATGCGCTTAGTAGCATTTATATCTGCCATGTTTTTGCTCATTATCAACATGTCATCAATATATAAACAAACAATGACTTCATGACGTGGAGTGTTTTTAATGTAAACACATTTGTCGCACTCGTTGATTTTAAACCCACTTGCCAACATTGTTTGGTCAAATTTGGCATGCCATTGTTTGGGTGCTTGTTTAAGTCCATAAAGCGACTTAACAAGTTTGCACACTTTCTTTTCTTTACCAGGAACCACAAAACCCTCAGGTTGTTCCATGTAAATCTCTTCCTCTAATTCTCCATTTAAGAAAGCTGTTTTAACATCCATTTGATGGATTTCAAGACCATACACGACCGCTAGTGCCACTAACACCCTAATAGATGTTATCCTCGTTACTGGCGAGTAAGTGTCAAAGTAATCAAGGCCTTCCTTTTGTATATAACCTTTAACAACAAGTCTTGCCTTATATTTGTCAATAGTGCCATCAGCTTTCACTTTCCGTTTAAAGATTAATCAATCAATCGATCTTTGACCGAAGCCGAAGCCAAAGCCAGCCGAAGCCGAGCGACGACGACGACGGTGCGAGGCTTGCCTTCTTCTTAACTCTTTAAGAGCTAGAATAAGAGCAATTATATATATACCCATCAAAAGCCTTTACTTCCTCCAATATGGGACAATGTCCCTTTGTCAAGGAGGAAAACTCAAATATTTTATTTTTTCTCCATTTCTCATTCACCCTCTTTAAGCTACACAAGCTTAAAATCCCAACAAAAGGCACCAAACTATCTCTCAAAAACTCATAAATAATCTGCGAATGTTCTTATAGAAGTTGCAACAACCTTCAGACTCAAAAGATATTAAATAATTTATTGTCTCTAGAGCAGATGTATTTAGTTCTTGACCCATTGTTTTATGTTTTTGTTTAATTAACACCGGGAAGCTTGACCAAACGAACTACCCAGCCGATTATGTCAAGCGGGGTCACTTTAACAAAATTATACGTTTGTTAGGTACTGCATTTTAATAATATATAAGTATTTCATAAAATTTTCCGACGAAGCGGTGTCACGTGACACCGCTTCGCTCAAGATAAATCCACCCTTATCGTTACCCATAATATAAGCGGTCTCTAGTTCGATGTTAAAATGAAGAAAAAAAATCCTTTACGGAACGCTTTCCTTTTAATGGGCTTACGCAATGCAAAATCACATTAGTGTGCCCCAATGTAATTATCGAGCACCAGCTGGGAAACCCATTCAGAAAGAACACTTTGGTATAATTTATATTTTGTATATCAATATCGTATTGGGGTTTAATATTTTTAGAAATTTAGATATTATGAGAAATACACATGTAATTGAAATATGACTTTTATGATATTTTTTGTCTACCGCGCGAAGCGCGGACAAATTCACTAGTATATATATATATATATATATATATATATATATATATATATATATATATATATGGGATTCACTAGTGTGTGTATATATATATATCTTTATCTACCAAAGGTCTAAAACCCTCTATTGGGCTTATACGTGGCCCAACTTCTGGAGAAGCTGGATCTTCATTGGAGCAATCTTTGGGCTTTTACGTAGTTATACGGGTCAGCCCAAGCTAACTAAATATTTGCAATTTTGTAGTAAGCACTAAGCAGCATTATACCTGATTGGCAGAACCAATAAAGGACTCTACGCCATAAAGAACATGACGATGTATTATGCACTGACGATATAAAAAAATTAAATTACGTTGGTAATTTGATGGTATAAAAAATTTCCGTTGACGAATAGAATATCTAAACTGTGGCGGGGGACTTTCATTTTATCGAAGGGCTTCTTTCGCCTTTTAGGTCTTTCTTGCGTCTTGCCGGGCATCTAAGAATACAAGAATTCTTTAATTAGTCAATCTTGGTACCGACTTTTACTAAATCCGCATTTCCGAATCGTCTCTTTTATGTGGTTAACACGGGGCCGAAAGGTTTGACGCACGTTCCTAGCTTTGCCCGAAATACTTTGGACCAGCTCAATCTAGGAAGTTCAGAGGGTAGGAGGTATGGTATAATTAAAATCCTAACCGTAATAACAGTCTAGGCCACACATGAAGTAGCTAATGAAGCCAAATACAAAGAGACTTGAACATGTCAATTATAGAAAACATTATTTGATATCACAAAATCATTTGCTTAAATTTATTTATGAGTACAAATAATATGTGAAGTTGCTTGAATTGCATATATACGTTATTTATTTTTGTTATACTTTCTCTTTACTGCATTATTTGTTTCATTTCTTAGTTCTTTTCTAGGTTCATTCTAATCAGTGGCTAAATATATCAATGTTAGAGTAATTGGTGATATCTCTTATAAAATAAATACATATGCAACTAGAAAGGTTATACTCAGAGGCGAATTCAGAATTTTAATTTGATGAGTTCAGTCTTTTATATTTTTATTACTGAACTCATACACTTTTAAAATTATGGGTTCAAATAATAATTTAAAAAATATATTTTTGTAACATATATATCAACGTCGTAATAAAAAATACTAAATTCATTTTAACTCCTCACATCTAAATTACGAAGGCACAACTTTTACAATTATTATAGGTGCATATATAAATAGTTCAATTGATTGATTTTGTTTCACAAATTTTATAGTAGTCAAGATTTTTCTCTTTACCAAACATGGATGATGAAACTAGCGAAAAATATATCGGGGACCAGCATTTCTCTTAATCGCCACTTTTATCAACTACGACATGATCAATGTATTATATTTTATTTGTCTCAATTTATGTGGTAAATATACTTTTTTGATCTGTTCTAAAGAGAATGATATATTTTCATATTTAAAAATAATATAACTTTCAACTTTTGAACTTTTTTTTTGTTAAAAGATAAGGTAAATAATCCTATGTCCAATATCTTTTTATGTATCTTCTTGAACCTAAACTCTAGATTTCATTGTTTCATACCAAATTAAATGCTGGCCTCGATAGCAAACTTAAAACCGGGCAAAATACAAAATCGATTGACTGGCTGAAATTAATTGCATTCGTAAGTCAAAAAGTATATAAAATATGTATAATTTTTGTATATAATACACATATATATATGGAATATATATTTTGTCTGCTATTATTTTTGGAAACGGCTAAAAATATATTTTTTTAAAGAAAAACCAGAAAATACTGGAAGAAATGATTGTTTTAAATTTAGGTGAATCTTTCTTTTTAGTATATTAATGTTATGACCCGGCAATGAGACAATTATGTGACAGAAAAGGGGTTTGTACAATTATGAGAGACGTTGTTTTTGAATATTTTAGGTTAAGGTATTGTCACAAAGGAAGTGACTAGACGAATTAATTTATGACCAAACAAAAAGACAAATTAAATTATCATTAAATATGTTTGAATGTGGCATCTTGTAGCCATTCATGGATAATTGGATATTGTAACTACAAGGCCTTGTTGGTTAATTCTCATCCATTTAAATATCCAGCAAACCACAACAAATTAATTAACTAATACTATTATATATTTTAATTTATGTCGCAAATGCTATATTTGAGAAAGAGAAACCTTTTGTTGTCTTTTAGTTGCCTTTTGTTTTTAATATGAGTATCATTAATTGAACTTGAATAGGGCCCAAACACACATAAGGAACAGTTGATTTTCAACAACTTTTAAGTTGGATTATTAATTTGTCATCTGTATGATAATTGATAAAGCGGATGCGTTTATTAGATGCATTACAAATGATTTATTATTGTAGTTCAAAATGAGTGCGATCTTAATGGTTATATGTATAGATTTTAATTCTTTTATATATATATATATATATATATATATATATATATATATATATATATATATATATATATATATATATATATATATTCAGTTGAATTGAACCACAAAAACCCACTAGTGCCAAAAACACTAAGGGGTCGTTCATTTGGTAGAATTAATATATTAGGAAAAATAATACATTTATTAACTTGATAGAATTAATATATTAGGAAAAATAATACATGTATTAACTTTGGTATTATTAATACATTGTTTGAAAGTGTTTTTAACCTATAGATAATGATAGGTTATATGTATCTCTGTTATGTTTTGATGATCTAACAAACTTAATGATAAGAACCAGATAAGGAACCTGTTACACATCCTCAAGTACTTAAAGAACAACAAGTTTCAAGTCGGGGACGTGGTTCAACTCTTCAAAGTCAAAGGAACAACAGAGGGAATAGATGGCCACCAGTTCCCTTGGTGACTGTACAAGTCAACTCCCCACAGCTGTAAAGTTGCTGTCTGCACACGCAACAGTGCAAAAACAGTGCAGCAGTAAACTTTATGGGGAATGCCCTTTACCTAACTTGCTTGCATCATTCAAGTGATGTCACAAATAATTTGTTAACATCATGCAAAGGTAAAAACAAAACATTTGCACATTCAAGAATCGATCAAGCATTCTCTCAAGTGTGTGTCAATCTTGCAAGTGATTCTCAAGGGCATCAAAAACAAAGAACAACATAACAAAGGACCAGTTTCCTGTATTGAGTCATTACATGTCCTTAGTTATGTTGCACCTTTGTTAAAGCACTTTACTTGTAATTCCTACTTAGCTTAGTTAGAAGCATTGCGTAGGAAATCTTTGTAAAATCATAAACCTTGTGTTGGTGTCTTGGCTAGAGTTAGTCGAGTTGTAAGCTTTGTAATAAAGTTATTACAAGGGGCTTGTAATATACTTGTTACAAGTTAGTGAGAGATTAAGAGGTTAATTCCTAGGTTACAATAGTTTGTAATCTGAAGTTTGCTCAGTAGTGAAGTTGAAATCCTACAAGGGTAGGTCGTGGTTTTTAATTCCGTGAGCTCGGAAGTTTCCACGTAAAATTCTATTGTGTCACTTACTTACTGCAGTATGCGTGTGTTATGTGAAAACTTATAGAGAACCTGGTTCTCTACATAGTTTGATGGACCCTTAGTTTCTATCAATTAGTATCAGAGCAGGTTCTATCTAAAAGATTAACACCTAGAAAAGATCTTCATCATGGTTGCTCCACCAAATTTCGAGGAAGGACAATCAACGTACAAACCACATAGATTCAACGGCCAATACTATGGTTGGTGAAAAACAAGAATGCATGATTTCACCATGGCTAAGGACTCAGAGTTGTGGGATGTAATCTATGACGGACCTTTTATTCCCATGAAAATTGTTGATGAGGGAACAATTACAGTCCCAAAAATGAGAAAAGAGTACAACGATGCTGACAGAAAGGCTATTGAGAAGAATTTCAAGGCAAAAGAGATTCTTGTCTGTGGAATCGGACCAGATGAATACAACCGCATCTCAGCTTGTTAGAGTGCTAAGGAGATCTGGGAAGCTCTTCAAACAACACACGAAGGGACAACTCAAGTCAAGTAGTCGAAGATCGACATGTTGACAACTGAGTATGAGCTCTTCAAAATGAAGGACGACGAGTCCATTCAGGGCATGCACACTCGCTTCACCTCTATCATCAATGAGCTTCACTCACTGGGATAAATCATTCCCAGGAACAAACTTGTCAGAAAAATACTTAGTGTATTACCCGGTTCCTGGGAAAGCAAGGTAAACGCCATCACAGAGGCAAAGGATTTGCAGAAGCTGACCATTGATGAACTCATTGATAATATGAAAACTTATGAAATGAAGAAAAAGAAAGACAATGAGAGAAGAGAGCCTAAACTAGAGAAGAACCTGGTCCTCAAAACAAACAACAATGACTCAGGAGGTCAGGATGCTGATATGGCATATCTGACAAAGAGATTTCAGAAAATGGTTCGCAGAAATGGAGGTATCCCAAAGAGGGGTAGTTCAAGCAAGCCAAGAGGGTATGACCTATGTCATAAATGCGGGAAGTCAGGACACATCATCAAGGACTGCCCTCTCCTTAAGTAAGACCAGTACAAGCACAACACAGACAAAGGAGGCAAAAAGAACCAGGTTCTGACAAAAAGTTCAAGAGAAAAGATGTCACTGACAATGTTGTGAAACAAACTCTTGCTGCACGGGGAGACTCCTCCAGCTAATTCGGAGATGATGATGATCAAGGTGACAGCTCCATGATGGTAGTAGAAAGTGAAGCAGCTGAATATGATTCCATATTTGCTCTAATGACTAAATCAGATGAGGATGGGGAAGATGACGATGAAGTTTAGGTAAACTTTCTGGATATCCAAAGAAATTTAAAATCCTATTCTCAAAAGAAGCTTATATCTTTGGCTAATATTTTTATTAATGCTTATCATAGTCTCATTAATGATAAAAATACGCTAACCACAGAACTAGGAGAAATAGAACACAAGAGAGATGATCTAGTGGTGGTTGCGGTTGATCTAAGATAGACAATTGAGAGTTTAAAAAGGGAAAAAGATATTTTGAATGAGAGAATTGCAAACATAGAGCATGAGAGAGATTTCCTATTGGTAGTAGTTGTAGACCTAAAGGAAACAATTGAGGAACTAAGAAGGGAAAGTAGGCCTATGAACACTCAAAAGGGAAAAGAAGTTGCAAGTGAGGCACACCTTAGGCTTGAAAATGAGCTAAAATCAGTAAAATCTAGTCTGTGTGCTGAGCTTGAGAAAAATAAACAACTTCAAGAAGATCTAGGCAGAGTGAAGAGTGACCTAGAATAATCTCTTATGTGGACCTCATCCTCTGATGCAATCACTGCTATGTATATGAACAGTGGGGGGAACAGGCAGGGAATCGGGTTCCAAAAGGAAAAAACCCCTTACAACCCACATAACATGTACATTACTGTTTCTGATAACTCGCTCTGCACTCATTGTGGTAACACTGGATATTTCAAGGAAACATGTAAAGCTAGATTCCAGTCCCAGCAAAAAAATAAAGGTTTTGCTGAAAAAGTAACTATTGCTAAAAATCGACTCCCTCATATAACAAACGTGTATTGCCTGCTTGGACAAAAAGAACTTTGATTCACCCGTTTATTCATTACAAGGGACCCAAACTTGTTTGGGTTCCTAAGTCTAATCCTTGATTCTCTTTTGCAGGGAACAATGAAAGGAAGCAGCCAAAGATGGTACATGGATAGTGGCTGCTCGAAGCATATGACTGGAGGCACTAATGATTTTCTTTCACTCAAAGCCCTGCAATGAGGGAGTGTATCCTTTGAAAATGGCAAAAAGGGATACATTCTTAGAGTAGGAAGAGTTGGGAAGTCTCCACTCACTCAATCGAAAATGTGTATTATGTGAATGGCCTGAAGTACACCTTGCTGAGTGTTTCTCAGATATGCGACAAAAGCAACAAGGTGGAATTTGTGTCAAAAATTTACACAGTCACAAATGGGGATCTCACGTTTCTGAGTGTTATGGATGATGATTCTGAACTATGGCATAGAAGGTTGGGCCATGCAAGTTTTACATTGTTGAACAAGTTGGTCAGGAAAGACCTGGTTCGTGGATTGTCTAAGTCAAGCTTCAAATATCACAAAGTGTGTGATGCATGTGTAAAAGGAAAGCAGATCAGGTCCTCCATCAAACCCCAAAAGGAAGTAAACACCTCAAGGCCACTTGATCTCCTCCATATAGATCTATGTGGACCTATGATAGTGCCAAGTAGACGAGGAAAGAAGTACATTTTTGTCATCGAGGATGACTACTCCAGTTTCACATGGACCCTGTTCCTCAGACCCAAAGATGAGACCTTTTCAGTGTTTGCTGCTTTTTTTCAAAAAGATCCAAGTAAAGATGAGCCATAATGCTCTGAGTATAAGATCTGATCATGGTACAAAATTCGACAATGCAAAGTTCGACGAGTTCTGTGCTGAAAATGGTATAAGTCATAATTTTTCAGCTCCAAGAACACCTCAACAAAACGGTATCGTGGAGAGGAAAAATAGGACTCTTAAAGACATGGCTAGGACAATGCTGATTGATAGTGGTGTTGCAAAAGGTTTCTGGGCAGAGGCAGTCAACACTGCATGCTACTTAGTGAATAGGTGCATGATCAGGTCCCTCATGAACAAAACCCCGTATGAACTGCTAAATGGGAGAAAACCTAAGCTAACACACTTGAGGACATTTGGTTGCAAATGCTTTGTCCTCAATAATGGTAAGGAAGCTCTGGGAAAGTTTGATGCCAAGAGTGATGAAGGAATATTTCTTGGATATTCATCTCAAAGCAAAGCCTTCAAGGTATACAACAAAAGAACTCAATGTGTTGAGGAAAGCATGCATGTGATCTTTGACGAAGCACAACACCCTCTTGGAAAAGTTGCACATGATAAGGCTGATCAAGATGGAGAGTTATCAAATGTCCCTGGTGAAGCTATTGACATGGCAAATAGAAAGGACAATATAATAAGTCAGGTCAAGGAATCAAATGACAATGGCACATTTGAATCTCCAGCTGACATAGAGGAACTCGGTCCCTCAATCACAATAACTGAAGCAGAAAACAGAGTTGTGGATATTGTACATGGAACTCCAGCTGTTGAGGTGAGGAACGGGACACATGGATCATATGCATAATAACCTGGAACCTCTCATAATGAGATTCAGGTGTCCAACTGGAAGCTCAAAAGCTCACACCCTCTTCAAAATGTGATCACCCCCTTGACTGAAGAATTCAAACTAGATCAAAGTCTAGAAAATCACTTGCCTTATCTGCATTTCTCTCTCAAATTGAGCCCAAAAATATCAAAGAATCATTGAAATATGCTGACTGGATTACGGCTATGCAAGATGAGCTTCATCAATTTGAGAGGAGCATCGTATGACACCTAGTTCCTTGACCCGCTGACAGAACTATCATAGGAACCAGGTGGGTATTTAGAAATGAACTTGATGAGTTTGGAAACACCACAATAAATAAGGCAAGTTTAGTAGTTCAAGAGTATAATCAAGAAGAAGGAATCAACTATGATGAAATTTTTGCTCTAGTTGCTCGAATGGAGGCCATCAGAATCCTTATTGCCTTTGCATCTCATATGGAATTCAAATTGTTTCAAATAGATGTCAAAAGTGCATTTCTGAATGGCTTTCTGAAAGAAGAAGTTTTCGTCAAGCAACCACCTGGTTTCGAGTGCCATGAGCATCATGAGCACGTCTTTAAACTTGACAAGGCATTATATGGACTGAAGCAGGTTCCTCGTGCATGGTATGAAAGGTTGTCCAAGTTTCTTCTAGAAAATGGCTTTACAAGAGAGAAAATTGACAACACTCTATTTCTGAAGAAACGAGGGAGGAACCTGCTCATAGTGCAAGTCTATGTTGATGAAATTATCTTCAGAGCAACAAATGACTCTTTGTGTGAAGAATTTGCAAGACTCATGGGAAGTGAGTTTGAAATAAGCATGATGGGGGAATTGAGTTTATTCTTGGGTCTACAAGTTAAGCAAACTCCTAGGGGCACGATGATAAGTCAGTAAAAGTACATCAAAGAGCTTCTAAAGAGATTTGAGATGGAAAGTTCAAAGATCATTGATACACCTATTGCCACTACCACTCGCCTGAATATGGATGAACCTGGTTCTCCTGTAAACGAGACTATGTATAGAGGCATTATTGGGTCACTTCTGTATCTCACAGCAAGTAGACCAGACATTGTTTTCAGTGTGGGACTCTGTGCCACGTTTCAATCCAATCCAAAGGAGTTTCATCTGAAGGCTGCAAAGAGAATTCTGAGGTATCTCAAAGGAACGCAGGACCTGGTTTTCTACTATCCCTCAGAAGATAAGTTTGACTTAATATGGTATGTTGATGCTAACTATGTTGGTTATCTGGTGGATAGGAAAAGCACTTCTAGTATGGCACATTTTTTGGGTTCGTGTCTAATTTCATGGGGAACTAGAAAACAAAACTCAGTGGCCCTTTCAATTGTTGAACACTACTAGAAATTCGGCAAAAAAAGACCAAGGTCGATCGACAAACTTTAGTCAGTCAAACAACCGGCCAAAAAATTGACCAAAGTTGGTCGGTTTTTCAAAATATTTTATTTTTTAATTTTATTTTACGAAACCGACCAACTTTGGTCGGTTTTCTTTGGCGCAAAAATGCGGAAAACTATTTTTGAGTCCCGCGAAATTTATATTTCAAGAAACCGACCAACTTTGGTCGGTTTTTCAATTAAAATAAATAAAATTTAATATTAAAAAAACCGACCAAAATTGGTCGGTTAATTCGGCCAGTCATTTTAAAAAAAACGACCAACTTTGGTCGGTAATTTTATTTTTTAATAAAACCGACCAACTTTGGTCGGTTATTTTCGTGCAAAAATTCAATTAAAGAGTATAAATCAAATAAAAGACAATCTTAAAACAAAATGCACCAATGGTCTAGTGGTAGAATAGTATCCTGCTACAGTACAGACCCCGATTCAATTTTCAGATGGTGAATCTTTTGATTACATAATTAAAATGTAATGACCCAACCAGTCATTTTAACTTTTAGAACCCCGTTCCCTAAAATAAAATCTCCCGTAGGTACTTGTAATAATTTATGACTTGCGGGGCTGGTTGGTTCGGGATTTGGAAGTGTTTGGGGTGAAACCAGAACACTTGGTTCCTTAAGTTGGCCTTAAAGTGCTAAGTTTGACTTCGGTCAATATTTGAGAAAATGATCCCGGAATAGAATTTTGATGATTTCAACAGCTCCGTATGGTAATTTTGGACTTAGGAGCGTGTTCGAAATTTTATTTGGAAGTCCGTAGTTAAATTAGGCTTGAAATGGCTAAAAACAAGAATTTAAGTTTGGAAGTTTGACCGATGAGTTGACTTTTTGATAGCGGAGTCAAAATTCAGTTCCGAAAATTTTCATAGCTCCGTTATGTAATTTATGACTTGTGTGTAAAATTTGAGGTCAATCGGAGTTGATTTGATAGGTTCCGACATCGAATGTAGAAGTTGAAAGCTCTTAGTTTTATTAAGCTTGAATTGGGGTATGATTCATGGTTTTAGCGTTGTTTGATGTGATTTAGAGGTTCAACTAAGTTCGTATGATATTTTAGGACTTGTTGGTATATTTGGTTGAGGTCCCGAGGGCCTCGGGTGAGTTTCAGATGGTTAACGGATCAAAAGTTGGACTTAAAAAGCTGCTGCAATTTTCTCTTCTGCTGTATATTCTGGGCTGTAATCGAGCCCCAGATCGAACCCAGATATCGAGACCACGATTGAGGCCTGAGTCGAAGCCAGGGACGAGGCTCAGTATTGAAGCCTCGATCGAAGACAAGGCTCGAGTGCATGATCGAAGGTAAGGCTCGAGGGCTAGGATCGAGACCCAAGCTCGAAGCCCTGATCGAAGGCACCTGCTCGATGCCTTGATCGAAGGCACATGTTCGATGCCCCGATCGAGGCCATGAACGAGGTCCAGGCTCGAGCTTGTGATCGAAGCCGTGATCGAGTCCCAGTTCGAGGACCAGTTCCGAAGGCTGCTGGGCAGTTTTATAAAAAGAGGACATTCGTCCCATTTGCCATTTTTGGCAAACTTGAGCTTGAGCAGAGGCGACTTTTGACAGATTTTCAAGGGAAAAACATTGGGGTAAGTGATTCTAACTCGGATTTGGTCTACATATACAAGTGTATCATTGTTTTTCACAATTTAATTAGTGTTTTGAGATTTGAGATTTGGAAAAGTTTAGAAATCTCATAGAAACGAAATTTTGAGATTTTGGTATCGATTTGGAGTCGGATTTGAGTGAAACTGGTATGGTTGGACTCGTAATTGAATGGGTTGTCTGATTTCATAACTTTCGCCGATTTTCGAGATGTGGGGCCTATGGAGGAATTTTTAATTGGAGCAAGACGAGGTAAGTCTCTTGTCTAATCTTGTGAGGGGAAATTAACCCATAGGGATTAAATTGAATAATTATTGCTAATTGCGGGGGCTACATACGCACGAGGTGACGAGAGTCGGTGCGTAGCTACTATTAATGCTAAAGTACGGGTAGTTTAAGACTCAAAGCATGAATTACTTATGTGAATTGTATTCTTTATTAATTAAAATAATTGATGTATACATTGTGAATTGTTATGAAAAGTAGAAAAATATGAAAATTTCATTTGCTTAATTTTTGTTTAAATCAATTAATTGTTAAAAGAAATTGTTCTCCTCCCAAATTCATCTTATTATAAATACACTTTCCTTCCGGAGGCAAATAAAAAAATGTCCTCCTTTTTTTGTGAAGTGGGCCGAACGCCTCGGCAGGATAGATGCATCTATGGATCACGCCGCACATCCCTCGGCAGTGTACGCGATAATTTGGATCGGGTCGTACGTCCTCGGCAGAAATCGTGCTTAATAATAATAATTACACGATACTTTAATAATTTATTTCAGCTTGTGAAGCTAGTTAATAAATTGAAAAATTCTTGAAATTTAATGAATTATTATTCTTGCTTGTTAAGGAATTAATTGTTACTCCTGTAAATAAGATTTAATTGATAAATTGGAAATTATTTGAATTGAAGGAATTTAATTAATATATTGAGAATTGTTACATTTGAAGGAATTTGATTATTTATACTGATTTAAATATCCTAGTTTTATTTCAGTTATTATTATTGACCCATAGTGAGTGTCAAAGTTGGCCATCTCGTCTCTACCACTTCGAGATTAGGCTTGATACTTACTGGGTACACGTTGTTTACGTACTCATACTACACTTGCTGTACTTTTTGTGCAGGATCTGAGACAGGTACTAGTGGAGGACCTATCATCACATACCTACGTCATCCCGAGGCATAGTGATAGCTGCCTTTCTGAGCCGTTCTGCAGCTACCCGTGTCTCTTCTTATATTTATATTCTGTCTATTTTATTTCAGACAGTATTTGGAGTTTTGTATAATCTACTAGATGCTCATGCATTTGTGACACCGGGTCTTGGCACACACACATTGGTAGAAGTTGGTATTTTATTATTTTCTTGGAATAAAAGTTTAACCAATGTACGTTTGACTTATTAGTTGGCTTGCCTAGCTGTAGTGTTGGGCGCCATCACGACCTATAGGGTGTTGGTATCAGAGTACTAGGTTCACGTAGGTCTCACAAGTTATAAGCAGACCTAATAGAGTCTTGCGGATCGGTACGGAGACGTCTGTACTTATCTTCGAGATGCTATAGGGTGTTAGGAAATTACCTTTCTTCACATTCCATCGTGCAATTAATGTAGCACTAAATATCCTTCTCTTATTCTCTCACAGATGGTGAGAACACGCTCTAATGAGATTCCAGACCAGTGAAGAGCTACTCCCCCAGTTGCTAGAGGCCGAGGGAGGGCTCCAGGCCGTGGTAGAGGGCGAGGACGTCCCATGACTGTTCCAGTTATGCCACTAGTGAATCCAGCAGAGAATCCAATTATTGAGGAGCAAGGTGAGGTGCCTGTGGCAGAGCCAGCTCCGGTGGACTTCACATCTGCACCAGGATTTGAGGATGTCATGGGTCGTATGCTGCGATTCATGGACAATATGACTCAGGCCGGTTTATTTCCGGTAGACCCAGCCACATCTCAGGCGGGCGGGGGAGCACAAACCCCTACCGCGCAGGCTCATGGACAGGCAGCCGCCGATCCTCAGAAACTATTGGACAGATGGACTAGACTACATCCTCCTGTCTTCGGGGGTGAGCGACATGAGGATCCACAGGATTTCATTGATCGTTGCAAGGATAGACTGTACAACATGAGGATATTGGAATCCCATGGGGTTGATTTCGCTACTTTTCAGCTAGAGGGTAGAGCCCGTAGATGGTGGCAGTCTTATGCTCTTGGCAGACCAGCAGATTCTCCTCCCATGACTTGGGACAGGTTCACCCGTATCTTCTTGGACAGGTATATTCCACCCTCCCAGAGGGAAGAGTTGCGGTTTCAGTTTGAGCAGCTCCAGCAGGGTCTGATGTCAGTGACTGATTATGAGGCGAGGTTTTCTGAATTATCTCGCCTTGCACTAATGATACTCCCTACTCAGGCAGAGAGAGTGCGAAGGTTTGTAGCCGGTTTACATACTGGTATTCAGGCCACATGGCTCGAGAGGTTGAGATGGGTACTTCTTATGAGCGAGTTATGGAGATAGCCTGGAGGATTGAGGGTGTACGTCAGTGGAGCCGAGAGTAGATTATGAGAGATAAGCGATTCAGGTACTCTGGAGAGTTCAGAGGTGCTCCGTCCGGGGGCAGAGGTCAGTTCGTGAGGGGACAGTCTAGCAGACCCCCATATCCAGCACCACCACCTCCTCGAGGTGCTCCAGTGCGACCTTATCTCAGTGCTATCCCAGAGAGTTCTTACCGCCCACCAGCTATTCAGGGTCCTCCCAGTGGGTATTCAGGTCCCCAGGGCCAGACACTTAGTCAGCAGCCCATCGCACCGAAGAGTTGTTACGAGTGCGGGGATCCCAGTCACATGCGGAGGTTTTGCCCCAGGTTTCGGGGTAGACCAGTACAGCAGGGTCAGCAGCTTATGCTTACCGGACCAGTTGCTCCACCAGTAGTCCGACCACCCAGAGGTGAAGGACAGGTGGGTAGGGGCCATCCTAGAGGTGGAGGTCAGCTAGGCGGAGGCCAGACAGTTGACGCTCCAGCTCGGTTCTATGCTTTTCCGACTAGACCAGATGCAGAGGCCTCAGATGTCGTGATTACAGGTATTATTTCTGTTTGTGGCAAAGATGCCTCAGTATTATTTGATCCAGGATCTACATATTCATAATGTGTCATCTCTATTTGCTCCATTCTTGGGTGTTTCTCGTGAGTCCTTGAGTACTCCTGTTTATGTGTCCACTCCTGTGGGCGATTTTGTTGTTGTGAACTGGATCTACCTATCCTGTATTATTACATTTTGTGGTTATGAAACTAGAGAAGATCTCCTATTGCTTGAGATGACCGATTTTGAAATTATTCTGGGTATGGACTAGTTATCTCCATATCATGCTATTCTAGATTGTCATGCCAAGACAGTTACCTTGGCTATTCCAGCATTTCCTACGCTGGAGTGGAAGGGTTCGTCCGTTAGTTCATTTAATCGAGTTATTTCTTTTATAAAGGCTCAACACATGGTTGAGAAGGGTTGTTTGGCTTATCTAGCCTATGTTCGGGATACTACTGCAGAGACTCCGGCTATTGATTCAGTGCCTGTAGTTCGGGAGTTCCCCAATGTATTTCCGTCAGATCTTCCAGGTATGCCACCTGATCGTGATATTGATTTCTGTATTGACTTGGCTTCAGATACCCAGCCTATATCTATCCTACCGTATCGCATGGCTCCGAAAGAATTGAAAGAACAGCTTGAAGAGTTACTAGCCAAAGGGTTTGTCAGACCGAGTGTATCGCCTTGGGGTGCACCAGTATTATTTATGAAAAAGAAGGATGGAACAATGCGGATGTGTATTGATTATCGTCAATTGAACAAAGTCACTATTAAGAACAAGTACCCGTTGCCGTGTATTGATGATCTATTTGACCAGTTGCAGGGTGCTAAGGTATTCTCTTAGATCGACTTGAGGTCGGGGTACCATCAGTTGAAGATTCGGGATTCGGATGTTCCGAAGACTGCTTTCCGTACTAGATATGGTCATTATGAGTTTCTGGTAATGTCTTTTGGTTTAACTAATGCCCCGGCAGCATTTATGGATCTGATGAACAGGGTATTCAGGCCATATATTGATTCATTTGTCATTGTCTTCATTGATGAAATTTTGATCTACTCACATAGTAAGGAGGAGCATGAGCAGCATATGAGAGTAGTGCTTCAAACATTGCGAGAACAAAAGTTATATGCTAAGTTCTCTAAATGTGAGTTCTGGCTTGAGTCTGTAGCATTTTTGGGATATATTGTATCGGGGGAAGGTATTAAAGTTGATCCCAAAAAGATTGAGGCAGTTCAGAATTGGCATCGTCCCACTTCGGCGACGGAGATCAGGAGTTTTCTAGGTTTGGCAGGTTATTATCGTCGGTTTGTGGAAGGTTTTTAATCTATTGCAGCACCTTTGACCAAATTAACCCAGAAGGGTGCTCCATTCCGATGGTCCGATGATTGTGAGGTGAGCTTTCAGAAGCTCAAGACATCATTGACTACAGCACCAGTGTTAGTGTTGCCTTCCGGTTCGGGGATGTATACAGTGTATTGCGATGCTTCGCGCGTTGGCTTGGGTTGTGTATTGATGCAGGAAGGGTAAGTTATTGCATATGCTTCACGTCAGCTGAAGCCCTACGAAAAGAATTATCCGGTACATGATTTGGAGTTAGCTGCGATTTTTCAAGCTCTTAAGATTTGGAGGCATTATCTTTATGGGGTGTCTTGTGAAGTTTACACTGATCATCGTTGTTTGCAGCATTTGTTCAAGTAGAGGGACCTAAATTTGAGACAGCGCAGATGGATGGAGTTACTAAAAGATTATGATATTACTATCTTGCATCATCCGGGCAAAGCAAATGTGGTTGTAGATGCCTTGAGCAGAAAGGCGGAGAGTATGGGTAGTTTGGCTTTCATTTCAGCAGAGGAAAGGCCATTAGCCTCAGATATTCAGTCCTTGGCTAACAGACTTGTGAGGCTGGATATTTCAGAGCCCAGCCAAGTTCTTGCATGTGTTGTGGCCCAATCTTCACTATTTGAGCAGATCAAGGCTCGCCAGTATGATGACCCACACCTGGTGGTTCTTCGTGAAACGGTACTACGAGGTGGTGCCAAGGAAGTCACTATTGGTGCAGATGGTGTTCTACGACTCCAGGATTGTCTGTGTGTTCCTAATGTGGAGGAACTGAGGAAAAAGATCCTGGAAGAGGCACACAGTTCTCGATATTCTATTCATCCAGGTGCTACAAAGATGTATCGTGACTTGAGGCAGCATTATTGGTGGCGACGAATGAAAAAGGACATAGTTGAGTATGTAGCTCGGTGTCTAAATTTCCAGCAAGTTAAATATGAGCACCAGAGGCCAGGTGGCCTACTTCAGCAGATGACCATACCAGAGTGGAAATGGGAACGAATTACTATGGATTTTGTAGTTGGGTTGCCGCGGACCTTGATGAAGTTTGATGCAGTTTGAGTGATTGTTGACAGGTTGACTAAGTCGGCACATTTCATTCCTATTGTGACTACGTATACTTCAGAGAGGTTGGCCCAGATTTATATTCAGGAGATAGTTCGATTGCACGGTGTGCCAATTTCCATCATATCAGATAGAGGCCCTCAGTTTACTTCATATTTCTGGAGAGTAGTACAGAGTGAGTTGGGGACCCGTGTAGAGCTCAGCACAGCCTTTCATCCGCAGACCGATGGACAGTCAGAGAGGACAATTCAAATTTTGGAGGATATGCTCAGGGCATGTGTGATCGACTTTGGAGGTCAGTGGGATCGTTTCCTGCCTTTGACCGAGTTTGCTTATAATAACAGTTACCAATCCAGTATCGAGATGGCTCCATTTGAGGCTTTATATGGTCGACGATATCGTTCACCTATCGGATGGTTTGAGCCAGGTGAGGCTAAGTTATATGGTACTGATTTGGTAAGGGATGCCTTGGAAAAGGTAAAGTTAATTCAGGAGCGACTTCGTACAGCACAGTCCAGGCAGAAGAGTTATGCAGATCAGAAAGCGCGTGATTTATCATTTTTGGTAGGCGAAAAAGTTCTCTTGAAGGTTTCGCCGATGGAGGGAATTATGAGATTCGGGAAGAAGGGCAAGTTGAGCCCAAAGTTTATAGGCCCATTTGAGGTGTTGAAACGAGATGGGGAGGTTGCTTATGAGCTTGCATTGCCTCCTAGCCTATCGGGAGTTCATCCAGTTTTTCATGTATCTATGCTCCGGAAGTATCATGCCGACCTATCACATGTGTTAGACTTCAGCACAGTTCAACTAGATAATAGCTTGGGTTATGAAGAGGAGCCAATTGCCATTATTGATAAACAGGTTCGCCAGTTGAGATCCAAGAGGATTTCTACAGTAAAAGTCCAGTGGAGGGGCCAACCAGTCGAGGAAGCGACTTGGGAGGCCGAGGAAAACATGTGGAGCAGATATCCAGACTTATTCAGCACTTCAGGTACAATTCTAAATCCGTTCGAGGACGAACGTTTGTTTAAGAGGTGGAGAATGTAATGACCCAACCGGTCATTTTAACTTTTAGAACCCCGTTCCCTAAAATAAAACTTCCCGTAGGTGCTTGTAATGATTTATGACTTGCGGGGATGGTTGGTTCGGGATTTGGAAGTGTTTGGGGTGAAACCAGAACACTTGGTTCCTTAAGTTGGCCTTAAAGTGCTAAGTTTGACTTCGGTCAACATTTTGAGAAAATGACCCCGGAATAGAATTTTGATGATTTCAACAGCTCTATATGGTGATTTTGGACTTAGGAGCGTGTTCGGAATTTTATTTGGAAGTCTGTAGTTAAATTAGGCTTGAAATGGCTAAAAATAAGAATTTAAGTTTGGAAGTTTGACCGATGAGTTGACTTTTTGATACCGGAGTCGGAATCCAGTTCCGAAAATTTTCATAGCTCCGTTATGTAATTTATGACTTGTGTGTAAAATTTGAGGTCAATCGGAGTTGATTTGATAGGTTCCGACATCGAATGTAGAAGTTAAAAACCCTTAGTTTTATTAAGCTTGAATTGGGGTATGATTCATGGTTTTAGCGTTATTTGATGTGATTTAGAGGTTCAACTAAGTTCGTATGATGTTTTAGGACTTGTTGGTATATTTGGTTGAGGTTCCAAGGGTCTCGTGTGAGTTTCGGATGGTTAACGGATCAAAAGTTGGACTTAAAAAGCTGCTGCACTTTTCTCTTCTGCTGTATATTCTAGGTTGTGATCGAGCCCCAGATCGAACCCAGATATCGAGCCCACGATCGAGGCCTGAGTCGAAGTCAGGGACGAGGCTCAGTATCGAAGCCTCGATCGAAGGCAAGGCTTGAGGGCATGATCGAAGGTAAGGCTCGAGGGCTAGGATCGAGACACAAGCTCGATGCCCTGATCGAAGGCCCATGCTCGATGCGCTGATCAAAGGCACCTGCTCGATGCCCTGATCGAAGGCACATGTTCGATGCCCTGATCGAGGCCATGACTGAGGTCCAGGCTCGAGCCTGTGATCGAAGCCGCGATCGAGGCCCAGTTCCGAAGGCTGCTGGGCAGTTTTATAAAAAGAGGACATTCGTCCCATTTGCCATTTTTGACGAACTTGAGCTTGAGCAGAGGCGACGTTTGTCAGATTTTCAAGGGAAAAACATTTGGGTAAGTGATTCTAACTCGGATTTGATCTACATATACAAGTGTATCATTGTTTTTCACAATTTAATTAGTGTTTTGAGATTTGAGATTTGGAAAAGTTTAGAAATCTCATAGAAACGAAATTTTGAGATTTCGGTATCGATTCGGAGTCGGAATTGAGTGAAACTGGTATGGTTGGACTCGTAATTGAATGGGTTGTCGGATTTCATAACTTTTGCCGGATTCCGAGATGTGGGCCCCGCGGGCGAATTTTTTATTTATTTCGGGATTTTTATTAAAAATGTAGTATTTTCTTATAGAATTGATTCCTATAATTTTTATTGATTGTATTGAATTATTTTGGATAGATTCGAGCCAGACAGAGTTGGATAATCGTGGAAAAAGCCTTATAGTGGATTAATTGGAGCAAGACGAGGTAAGTCTCTTGTCTAATCTTGTGAGGGAGAAATTATCCCATAAGGATTAAATTGAATAATTGTTGCTAATTGCGGGGGCTACGTACGCATGAGGTGACGAGAGTCCGTGTGTAGCTACTATTAATGCTAAAGTCCGGGTAGTTTAAGACTCAAAGCATGAATTACTTGTGTGAATTGTATTCTTTATTAATTAAAATAATTGATGTATACATTGTGAATTGTTATGAAAAGTAGAAAAATATGAAATTTTCATATGCCTATTTTTTTTTAAATCAATTAATTGTTAAAAGAAATTGTTCTCCTCCCAAATTCATCTTATAATAAATACACTTTCCTTTAAGAGGCACATAAAAAAATGTCCTCCTTTCTTGTGGAGCGGGCCGAATACCTCGGCAGGATAGATGCATCTATGGATCGCGCCGCACGTCCCTCGGCAGTGTACACGACACTCTGGATCGGGCCGTACGTCCTCGGCAGAAATCGTGCTTAATAATAATAATTACACGATACTTTAATAATTTATTTCAGCTTGTGAAGCTAGTTAATAAATTGAAAAATTCTTGAAATTTAATGAATTATTATTCTTGCTTGTTAAGGAATTAATTGTTACTCCTGTAAATAAGATTTAATTGATAAATTGGAAATTATTTGAATTGAAGGAATTTAATTAATATATTGAGAATTGTTACATTTGAAGGAATTTGATTATTTATACTGATTTAAATATCCTAGTTTTATTTCAGTTATTATTATTGACCCATAGTGAGTGTCAAAGTCGATCATCTCGTCTCTACCACTTCGAGATTAGGCTTGATACTTACTGGGTACACATTGTTTACGTACTCATACTACACTTGCTGCACTTTTTGTGCAGGATCTGAGACAGGTACTAGTGGAGGACCTATCATCACATACCCACGTCATCCCGAGGCATAGTGGTGAGCTACCTTTCTGAGCCGTTCTGCAGCTACCAGTGTCTCTTCTTATATTTATATTCTGTCTATTTCATTTCAGACAGTATTTGGAGTTTTGTATAATCTACTAGATGCTCATGCACTTGTGACACCGGGTCTTGGCACACACACATTAGTAGAAGTTGGTATTTTATTATTTTCTTGGAATAAAAGTTTAACCAATGTACGTTTGACTTATTAGTTGGCTTTCCTAGCTGTAGTGTTGAGCGTCATCACGACCTATAGGTGAAATTGGGTCGTGACATAAATAATCAAGTAACCAGTACTTGTAGCGTTCAAAAGATGGTAAGTAACTGTAATTTCCGACCAACTTTGGTCGGTATGCCTTTCCGACCCCTAAAATACTGTCCACACGTAAATGGTCGCATTTTGGACGGTTATTGGCCATTACCGACCAAAGTTGGTCGGTTTTTTTGGTCAATTTTTACCGAATTTCTAGTAGTGACACTGTGCTCAACTGCTGTGGATCTAGCAGCAGCTAGAAGATTTCGGTGTGTTTTCTGATTGTGTGCCCTTACTATGTGACAACACTAGTGCTCTCAACATGGCAAAAAATCTAGTTCAACATAAGAGAACAAAGCATATTGATGTGCGACATCACTTCCTCAGAGACAATATTGAGAAAGGGCTCATATGCATGAAGTTTTGCAGCACAGAAGATCAAATTGCATATATCTTTACCAAAGCACTTAGCAGAGAGCACTTTGAAAAGAATCGCTTGGCACTAGGGTTGATGAAATCTAGCTAGGGACCTGGTCCCTCGATGATTGGCTATGAAATAAATGTATAGGTAAAATAGCTTAAAAGTGTTTTCTGGCAAAGTCTAACTCTCTTTATACCATTGCAGGTAGACACGCATGACGATTATTGAGCAAACAAGTAGCCAATGATATCGCATTTCAGTCAAAAGGATGAAGTTCACATATACAAAATCTGTCAGGGAACCTGGTTCCTTTGACACAGGTTAGTAGTTTCTATGTACCCTCATCCACATCTTTTTTAATAGTTGAAATGGTGCCACGTCATTAGAATGTCAATCTTTCCTTTCTCTCTCTCTTTGGAACTCAAGCGTCCTACCCGTTATGAAACGACCTGTCTACCTAACTTGATACCCGTTCCTAACCGGTCCCTCACCCCTCTTAAATAACCTCTCTCACGGTCACTATCATAACTGTTCACATCAAATCCAAAAAATCCCTTTTTTTCTTCAAACCAAACACTCTCTTCTTCCATCAAACTCTCACTATCCTCCACCATGTCTGAAAATCTGGAGACTCAGACTGTTCCAAGCATCGTCCCCACTGTGTCTTCACCCATTGAAACCCCAGTACTAGAGCCTATAATCCCTACACCATCTAGTCTAAACCCTAAGCTAGAGTCACAACTACATACCGGTTCCTCTCCAACTCAGTCGAGTACTGGCTCTCATAGGAGTCAAAAAACATCGACTCCCAAGAAATTTCTGGAAGCAACCCCTCCTTTTGTCTCGTCGAAAAAAATGGTAGAAGCAGATATAGTGGCAGAAAAAGACAATCAGGAAATTTCTAGTCGACCAGTGGAAAAATGTTCTGATATGTAAGGAGTGGGTTGTAACAGTGATGAATCGACAAAACCTACCCCAGGTCTTGATTTGAATATCGCCGAGTCTACAGGTAATGTTCTTCATATGTCTTCTGAGTTTACTTCGGTTTGTAAGAACAAGATGCCATATAGAATATGTTGTCAATCGCTGCTGAGGGCTGTGTAGTTGGTGAGTATGAAGGCGTGTCTGAAACAAATGGGTCTAAGGGGGAAGGTGATAGTCTATTGGTGGAGGGAAGGGAACTGGTGCCTGTCAAAAATCTGGCACCAGACAGTACTACTGGGGAACTTCCTGAGGGACCTGATCCATCCACACAAGAGGATCACTATGCTTCTACTTGGGATGAAACTCCTTGTTCTTCTAAAGAACCCAGGTCAGTACTGATCCCTCTCCCTCTCCTCATTTCTATGCTAAGCCATTGGCTATTGTTTCTCTCGAGATGAGATCTCCGTCTGATGAGGAAAATGAAGGGAGTGAAGATGACTATGACAATGTGGCTCTTGCGAGCTTCATCAGGGCCAGGAGTAGAAAGGCAAGTCCCTAGGGGTCAACTTCTAAGAGACCTATCACTAGGTTACAAAAGAAGGAAGAACTTGAGTCAGTTTTAAGGAAAAGCAAAAAGGAAAAGAAGAAGAGGATATTGGTAAAATATGGAAAGGTTGTAAATAAGAAGGTAGTGCCTCATGCACTAGTTGTTGATGTTGATGATGAGGTAGAAGAGGAACCTGGTTCCTTGGTTCGTAAGTCCTCAAAGAAACTTAATGTTCCAAATTCCAAAAGGGAGTCATTTGTGAGTGAAATGGATTTGAGCAAGGTTGAGGGAGAAAAATCTTGTGAAAAGTAGCTGAGAAATCTGGTGAGAGAGTGGTTGAGGATTCTAGTGATAGAGTGGTTGAGGAGTCTGCTGAGAAGGTTTCCAAGAAATCTGCATACAAAGGAAAGAGTGTAAGAAAATCAGTGAAGCAAAAGGCTGGTGCTAATGTGATGACCCAAGATATCATCTTTAAAGTTAATAATAAATTCTGTATTATAAGACCTCAAAAAGCACTATTTATTATTACTCGACTTGCGTACGCAGTCCGTAAAAATTTTTGAAAAGTTTTTATGTGAAAAGTAGATTAAAATGTGAATTAAGAGCTTTAAAACTCAACTAAGTTGACTTTGGTCAACATTTTGAGAAAATGGACTCAGATCAGTATTTTGACAGTTTCGGTAGGTCCGTATTGTGATTTGGAACTTGGGCGCATACCCAGAATCAAATTCCGATGTCCCTAGCCCGAGATATGGAATTTTGATGAAAAATTAAAAGTTTAAGTATAAATAGTGACCGAATGTCAAATTATGTGCAAATGACCCCAGAATAGAATTTTGATGATTCCAACAGCTTTGTATGGTGATTTTGGACTTAGGAGCGTGATCGAATTTTTATTTAGAACTCCGTAGTGAAATTAGGCTTGAAATGGCTAAAATAGGAATTTAAAGTTTGGAAGTTTAACCGGGGAATTGACTTTTTGATATCGGGGTCGGAATCCAGTTCCGAAAATTTCCATAGCTCCATTATGTCATTTATGACTCGTGTGAAAAATTTGAGGTCAATCGAACTTGATTTGATAGGTTTCGACATCGAATGTAGAAGTTGAAAATTCTAAGTTTCATTAAGCTTGAATTGGAGCATGATTCGTGATTTTAGCATTGTTTGATATGTTTGAGGTTTCAAATAAGTTTGTATGATGTTTTAAGACTTGTTGGTGTATTTGGTTGAGGTCACGAGAGTCTCGGGGTGAGTTTCAGATGGTTAACGGATCAAAAATGGGACTTAAACAGCTGCTGCAATTTTTCTTCTGCTGAGCAATCGAGCCCAAAAATAATCGAAGGCCAGAAATCGAGCCCAGAAGTCGAGGATCGAAGGCAAGGCTTGAGAGCCATAATCAAAGGCAGGCTCGAGAGCCATGATCGAAGGCAAGGCTCGAGGGCCATGATCAAAGGCAAGCTCGAAGGCCGGGGATCGAAGGCCACTGATCGATAGCCCAGGATCGAGGGCTATGACCAAGGCCAGTGATCGAAGGCCATAAAGATCGAAGCCATGATCGATAGCCAGGACTGATGGTTGTGATCGATCCCCAGGGTCGAGGGCCATGATCAAAGGCCATGACCCAGGTCCAGCCCGGACAGATCTGTAAGTTTATAAAACTAGGGATTTCGTCCCATTTACCATTTTTGACGAACTTGAGCTTGAGCAGAAGCGATTTGTGATAGATTTTCAAGGAAAAATATTTGGGTAAGTGATTCTAACATGGATTTAGTCAATATACACGAATATATCATTGTTTTCACCATTTAATTAGTGTATTGAGATGAAAATTTGGAAAGTTTTTAGAAATCTCATAAAAACAAAATTTTGAGATTTCTATGTCGATTCAGAGTCGGATTTGAGTGAAACTGGTATGGTTGGACTCGTAATTGAATGGGTTGTCAGATTTTATAAGTTTTGCTGGATTCCGAGACGTGGGCCCCACGAGCGATTTTTGAACTAATTTCGGATTTTATTGAAAATGTAATATTTTCTTATGGAATTGATTCCTATAATTTTATTTGACTGTATCGAATTAATTATGACTAGATACGAGTCAAAAAATCGAGAAAAAGGCATACTACTTGGTTAAATTGGAGCAAGTTGAGGTAAATGACTTGTCTAACCTTGTGTGGGGAAAATTTTCTCTAGGATTGGTATGGAAGTGATAAATTATAATGTGTTGAAAGTCGTGTACACGATATGACGAGTGTGTACACAGGATAAATGTGAAAGATTATCTTTTTAAATTATGTAGATAATTGTTGCGTATTAATTAAACTATTTTATTCTGATATATTCTTAATCATTGATTTAATGTTTTAAAGTTGTTCGACCTTTTCCTACTAATTGTTTTACCTGTTTAGTTGAAATTTGATTTCTTTTATTCTGTGCATTATTTGAAGAAAAAATTCTTAAAATTAAATTTTATTAATATGAAGTATTTGACATTTTTAAATTTGGTATTGAAGCATCGTATTAAAGATTTTGAAATATTATTTTTCTGAATCATTTATTCTTGAATATTTTTGTAAGATTTTCGTACTCATTGTGATGGAGCTGTGAGCTCTTTATTGTGGAAAAATATTATTGATAATTTATGTTGGCATGAGCCGTTAGCTCTTTATTGTGGAAAAATATTGTTGTTGAAGTATTTTGGCAAGTTAAATTATTTGAGCACTTGAGGTACAAATTGTGATATATTGTGATGTTGATATGCATGCGGTGGTATAAGGTCTGGGTATTGAAACGCATGCGGTGATATAAGGGTGGCTTGATACGCATGGCTAGTAGAGGGAACTACTAGAAATCATACGGTGCGATAAGGATGGCAAAAACGCGGGATGCTATTTCACGAAAAATATTTTCTTTAAAATAAATTGTGAAGGCTCCCGCGGTGAGATAAGAAAATGAGATATTGTGAATTTATTTATGATTTGGGACTACGAGGCGGTACCTCGTGAGTGCCCTTGTTGATTTTGATTTATGGCCATAGTTGCCTTTGATTATTTGTAATGATTTTCATAAAGTTGAAAGAAAATTTTGTTTTGATTCTACGAGATATTATTTTCCATTATTTTGTTTAACTAAATAGTGACATTCTACTTGATTCATTTTCATTGTGATTTTATTTAATTATATTGTTAAACATTTTACCATGAAATTATTATTTTCCAGTAGGGCCTGGCCTGACCTCGTCACCACTCTACCAAAGTTAGGCTTGGCACTTACTGGGTACCGCTGTGGTGTACTCGTACTATGCTTCTGCACATCTTTTTGTGCAGATCCAGGTACTCCTTACCAGCCATCAGTGAGTTACCTGTACACGGAGACTTCGAGGTATATCTGCCAGCGTCCGCAGACTCCAGAGTCCCCTTCTATCATTATTGTGTTGCTTCCTTATTTTCTTTAGACCTTGATATATATAGAGACATTGAGGATAAATTCTTAGAAGCTTGTGACTTATTTCTACCGGGTTTTGGGAGTTGAAATTGTTTGAATTGTAGTTTATTTATTTCAGATTTAAATTTTTATTTCGCATTGATAGGCTTACCTAGTCTTAGAGACTAGGTGCCATCACGATATCCTATGGTGGGAATTTGGGGTCGTAACAAGTTGGTATCAGAGCTCTAGGTTCATAGGTGTTATGAGTCACAAGCAAGTTTAGTAAAGTCTTGCGGATCGGTATGGAGACGTCTGTACTTATCTTCGAGAGACTATAGAACTGTTAGGAAATATTCACTTCTTTGATTCCTTATCGTGCGTATTTGTTGACTTTAAGATTTTAAACCATTGTCTTTCTACTATCTCATAGATGGTGAGGTCACACACAACTGGATCCGATGATCAGATACTTGCGCCCCCTGTTGGAGCCGCAAGAGGCGAGGGTCAGGGCAGAGGCCGAGGAAGACCACGTGGTGCAGCCAGAGCACCTGCACCAGAGCCACCAGTAGCTCCAGTTGGAGAGCAGGCACCTGAGACACTTGTTACTACTCCTGTACTTCAGGAGACTCTTGACCAGTTTTTGAGCATGTTTGGCACTCTAGCTCAGGTAGGGTTGATTCCACTTGCTCCTGCCACATCTCAGGTGGAGCACAGAGTCCTGCCACTGATACTCCAGAACCATGGGCCCAAGTTGACGATGCCCTAGAGGTTATACCAGTGCAGCCAGTTGTACTAGTTCGGCCTAAGATTAGGACAACAGTTTTAGAGGGGGAGCAGCTCAAGCTCGAGAGGTACAAGAAGTACCACCCTCCCACTTTCAGCGGCTTAGCTTCAAAGGATGCTAAGGGTTTTCTGGAGGAACGTTACAGTATCCTTCATACTATGGGTATTGTGGATTCCAGTGGGGTTTATTTCACGTCATTTCAATTAAGAGGAGCAGCCTACCAATGGTGGCGGACGTATGAATTTGATAGTCCTGCCGAGGCATCTTCACTCACTTGGACTCAATTTTCAGATATGTTCTTAAGGGAGTATGTTCCTCAAAGTCTTAGAGATGCATGGCGAGCAGAGTTTGAGCAGCTGTGCCAGGGTTCTATGACCGTCAGAGTATGCGGTCTGATTCAGTGATTTGGCGAGGCATGCACCAACCTTAGTTGCTACTGTACGAGAACGGGTTTGCAGATTTATTGAGGGTCTCCACCCTAATATCAGACATAGTATGGCCCGAGAGCTAGAGATAGACATCACATACCAGCATGTGGTGTCAATCGCTAGGATATTGGAAGGTATGCGGATTCGGGAGTGGGAAGAGAGGGAAGCTAAGAGACCCCGAGATTCTAGCACATATAATAATTCTTGTGCCCCAGTTGCAGCCCGCCATGGTAGAGGTTATGTGAGACATCCTATTCACTCAGCACTTCCAACTTCCAGTGGTATTCCGGCTACTCCCAGACCTCAAATTCCATATTATGCACCGCTAGTGTCTTCTGTACCTCCTGTACGGGGTGCTTTCAGTGGGCAGTCTAGTCGATCAGGCCCGAGCCAGTCCCAGCAGCCACATCCTCTGAGGGCTTGTTTTGAGTGTGGTGACACTTTTCATATCATGAGGGATTGCCCCAAACTTTGGAGGGGTGCACCTCTACAGATTTCTCAGGTCCCACCTATTCTACAGGGCCCTCAGGCTTCTCAGGCCATGATTACTGCACCAGTTGCTACTCCACTTGCACAACCAGCCTGAGGTGGAGGACGGACAGGTAGAGGTCTCCCTAGAGGGGGAGGCTGAATAAGGCCAAACCTACACCACTATAGAGTAGCGAGCATGGTCGATGCAGTTTTACCCAACGAGGTCGGGATCAATTTTCACAGGGAGTTAATTTGGCTTGGAGTTGGGTATCTAACTAATCTAGATATGCGTGTTGTTCCTAATTGCACTTCCAAACATTGTTGCGATTGATTCTATTCTAATTTTATACTATTAAATGCTGAGTGTAAGCTAAGTATAATATTTTTGGTGAAAGTTTTCAAGTGTTAAAAGGCACTAGGGAAGTGACTTCCGCCTAGGTGAGTATCTAATGGGTATCAAGAATCTAGGACAAGTTTATTATGATTGGGGTCGTGATATAACCATCACACATAAGTTCTCACTCTATACCTCTCGGTAGTTTGAGTGGCTTTGCCCGATTTGGCTTTCTCAAGCCCAAATGGGTGTTCATATAATACAAGTGAAATTGGTTCAAGTCAGGTATTACTATCGATAGGTTTAACCCTTTAATTGCGGCTATCAATCTCTTGAGTTCACCCCAATTCCTTCTTAGCCTAATTTTTCTAGACTTAGTCCCTCTTTCTCAAGAAGAGCCTAAGTCATAAAGGCATGAGTCAATATTTGCAACCACTAATTTTACAATTTTAGCATGAATTAGGCTAAATATCACTAACCCATAAACAATAAAGCCTTAACATTCAAGACCCATTAAATACCCACACTATGGTTGGGTCAGAACCCTAGCTATGGGGTCTAGCTACTCATAATAACAGCAGAAATCAAAGATAAAGATGAAATATAAGCCATAATATTAAAGTACAAAATAAAAATCTAAAGTTTGAAGGTAAATCTACTCTAAAATTGCCCAAAAAGGGAAAAAACAGCCGTTCACGTGCTCTACTAAAACAAACTTCTTTTAAAAATGTCAAAAAGGTTAATTTATACACAGCTGAAAATTTCGAACAAAAATACCCCTACGGAGGATTCGCGAACGCGTAATTCTGACCGCGTCCGCACTTGAGCTTTCGCGGCCGTGTAATAATGAGCGCGGTCCGCGTTTCTTCAATACTGGGCTTAGTTTCGCGAACCGCATAATTTCAACCGTGTCCGCGTGTGCTTCCATCGCAGCCGCGTAATCTGGACATGGACCGCGTTCTTCAGTTAAGTCCGACTTGCAGGGTCTCTGAACCACAAGATGTGCTCTCAGCAGAATTCCCTTCGCGTCCGCGTAAAATCAATTCGCGGCCGCATAATTTGGACGCGGGCCGCATTCTTCATTTGAGCCCAAACTATAGAGTCTCTGAACCACGAACCACGCTCTCAGTGAAAATCCCCTCGCGGCAGCGCCAAAGATTTTGCGGCCGCGCCTTTCCAACATGGTCAGCGGTGATTTTAGTACTCAAATCAGCGTCTCTGAATCTACTTTCACGAACCGTGTAATAGTGGCTGCCTCAGCGGTGGTCCTTACATGGCCGCGCTTTTCTGCCGCTCTCAGCGCTCCAGTCTCAGCCTTGGATTCGTGCAGGTTTGACTCCTTCATGAGTTGATTATGGCTTTTTTGCCTTATTTTGACCAAACCCTGCAAGCAAGTACATTAAGTTAGTTTTCGGGAATACCTTTACGCATTTTTTACCCAAAACCTAAGCAAAAGAGAGCGAATAATAGGCTAAAACCCCTAGTTATCAACTCCCCCAAACTTAAGCTTTTGCTTGTCCTCAAGCAAACAAGGTAATTCCCACCCCCACAAGAAAAAGAAAGGAAAATTTCAGCTTTCCTAAGGTGACTTCATCAAGCATCAATTGGGACTAACAATTACCCTCAACACAAATGCATTATCAAAAACATCATGCTATGACTTCTTGAGTTCCATAGTTCTAATGTGACACAAAAGCATCAAGAGTTGACTTAATTCATTAAGGAAGCTCGTTCTCTCACGTAGGTCATTGTGGATACCAGACTCTTCCTCCTCTACTCTCCATGAGCTAATCTCACCTTATAGAATGTGACACGCAAAACAGGGATTGTAAAGAAGTGCGCTCATCACTCTCAAAAGAATGTCACAAGTCCGGCTCTAAGTACCATAAGCTTGCCCCTTATGTAAATTACCACTAATGTAAGCTCACTCAACTTGAAATCCTATAGGGCTTTAGCGGGATGTAATGAAGGCTTTTTGGATCAAGGTAGGACATAATAAACTATGATGGTATCATCTTTCCTTAAGCACTCCATTTTCTCATTCCGGCTCATACTTTCTTGACTCTTTTGAGTCATTTTCTTCTTCCTTAGGGGAACTAGAGAGACACATTGTCACTCTTTCTTCTTCATGACAATCATTTTTCTCGTCTTTCAACATTGTTGTTTTTGAATCCCATGCCTTTCAACATTGTTTTCTTGAATCCTTTCAACCTATACTTTCTTTTTGACATGCTTCTTTTTGGTTTTTCATCCTTGTCTTTGCCTTTCCTTTTCATCAGTTCTTTTTGTTCTTTGAACTTTTCATCACTTTGAAATTTCTCGTCTCTCTCCCAAACTTATGTTTTTGTCAAATGTTCATCATGAATGCTAAGGAAAGATTGGGTGCCAAGAGAGGATCATTATAAAATGGATGAGGGCTTGTAACGTGATTATTGAATGAAAAAGGCTTAGGCTAAAGGGGGTTGACTAAGGATATCATAATGGTAGGCTACGGAAGTTTTCAAAGTTCAAATGGGACCAAGGAGAGCCTATAATCACTTCTCAAGTCAAGCTACACTTAGAATTTCGCCTAGAAAAACATTCAGGGTAAGTTCTAGACTTGTTGGCACGAGACTTAGACTTGTAATTCAATACCTCACCTCTCAAACTACTTAAAGAGAATAGAGATGAGGGCCCACAACAACCCTAGCTAAGATTGAAGATCACATATGGCTCACAGAAATCACTTGATCATAGTTTTAGTCAATTCAAGAGTCTAAAGGTCACAACTAGATCTAATCTCTTCAACAAACCTGTCTCTAACCATGAGGTCGAAGGTAAATGTGTTAGTGCCAAGTGAAGCCTACTTAAGACACAAGTGAAGCCTACTTAAGACACTTTTATTCATTACTACTATATATCAAAACAGAAAGAAAAACAGACTCAATCCCTTAAGAAGGTTGTCATGTCATCCATCGTTGGGAAGAGCCACCCGGTTCACACACCATCCACCTTTGGAAAGAACCGTGGCATTAAGAAAACCAAAGGCTTATTGATCACGCATAAATGTAAAAAGAAGCTACTAAAAGAAATAAGAAGCTAAGCTATTAAGGAAAATTATAAAAGAAGTTATAAAGTAAAATACGGAAAGTAAAATGAATATGTACAATAGGGGAGTGAAACGAATATACATGAATATATACATGGAATGGTAAAGTTATATACATACCAAAAGTGAAAAATAACGAAAAATGAAAATAACGATAAGTAAAAATAAAGAAAAATAGTATCATTATTATTACATGCCAGTCATCAAAGTCATCAAATCAAAATAACCACCACCACCACCCAAATAAAAGTTCGCGTTGTCCTCAATGCTAAAAGTAAAAATAAGATTAGGGGAGGGATAGAGAGTAAAGAAAACTCCCTATGTGGTATTTGTCTCAGCGATCAGGTATCTCCGGCGGAAGTAAGATTCTCCACTTCCTTCTTTAACAGCTCTTGATTCTTCTTCACCTTCTTGACATGTTTTCCCATCTCCTTGATTACCTTCTCATGAGTACTCATAGTCTCCAGAATTTTCTTTTGGTTGTCAAGGATCTTCTTCAATGAATCCTCCACTGACGGAGGCATCTGAAGATGTACTGGAGCTACCTGTGTTGCGACTGCACTGGATAAGGCAGATAGCTTTGATGTAGCTACCTGCATCCAGTTGTTGATGCTAGATAAAGTCTGATTAACCCGCAGTACAGTCTGAGGGTAAGCTGAGGAGGAAGGCACAGATAGTGGTGCAGAGACAGATGGCCCTGAGAAAGGAGGTGGCATAGCAGCAGATGAACCTTCGGCTGTGGAAGGCTCGGACCCAGTGGCCACTACCCTTGGTTCTTCAGACTGGCCAGCGGAGGTAGTGGCTTTGCCTTTGGACTTGGGATTGTCTGCTCTCTGAAGTCTGTACCAAGAGAAGGGCCTTTTTGGCTTCACCTTGATGTCAAAATCCCTCCCTTCTACATTTTGGTCCTCTAAATACATGGTAAGGAAGTTGGGAACGGGTATGATGTTTCTTCCTTCCCGATAGCTTTGGTGATGTTTCTAGCCATGATGTTTCTCACATTTGTCGGGTACCCTGCCATGATAGAAGCCACAACAATTTCCCGGGACACTGGATAACACTGTCATGCTTAGATGGGTCTAGCCGGCTGCAAATGAAGGAGCACCACCCTTTTGCTTCAAAGCTCAGAGTGTTTCTAGCAATTTGGACCCCAAGTGTAAGCCAAGCCGGTGTTGTCCCAAGGACGACTATCACCTCTGCAAGCCATGGACGAGCTGCCTCATCTAATGCCACGTTCTCCAAGTACATGGATTCATCCACGTCATCGAACCCGGCATATGTGTTCAGTGTCTTGCCATCAAATCTGATCTTCTGGTTTCGTACCTTAGTCACATAGGTGCCCTTTTTTATGTGGGTGACATTGGCGTAGAATTCTTTGACTAAGTACTTATTGGCCTCCGGTAGCTTGCTAGTGAAGAATTTCCACCCTACTTTTTCATCAAATTGCTTCTTCACATTGAGATTGTGGGGTATAAGATCTTTTTCTATGAAATCCCTCTCGAGGGTGAGCGACCTTTGTGGCCACAATTCCCAGAACTTGTGGTAGGCTTTCTCACTGACAAATCTATCTTGCCATACTGTGGGCTTTCTTGATATCACCAAACCTCCAACCCGGGTATCACCACCTCTCCCGTCATCCGGGACATCCTCTTCATCATCAATATTAATTGGAGCCGCTGTTGAGACCGGGGTTGCAGCAGGTGGGACAGGTGGTGTCGAAGTCTCACTACCTCCTCCTGAGCCATCAGACGACCCAGACAAGGAGGTAGATTCATTGACGAGGCGGTAGGGCTGTGATTGAGCCTCTTGTTGGGGTTGTGCAGCTTCCCTTTCAGAAATCTCCCAGGAGGGGACATATTCACTAGTCTCAAAGAGTAGGGAGTGGGTCTTCGGAGGGTTTGCTTCTTGCCAATGACCCTTTTAGGTGCTAAGGGTGCAGTCTGTTTCCCTCTGCCCCGACCTCGGGAGGATTCTCCCCTCCCTTGTGATTTCTCAAGACCACCACGAGATCGCACCATTATCTGCATACACAATCAGTGAAAGCTCATTAGTATTGTGGTTCGATGAATCAGCAAAGGAAAGCAGATGAAATGATCACAGTGTTTCTCAAAGCAGGGGTCCGCTGACAGCATAAAAAGGAGCGCGGCCGCTGAAGGGTCATCGCGGTCCGCGTAAAAACGAGCGCGACCGCGAAAGAGTTGGGACCAGACTACCAACTCTCTGAACATTGGTTTCCGCTGACCGCGAAATATTGGGCGCGGCCGCGAAACAACAGACACAGACCGTGTAAAAATGAACGCGGCCGCAGAATCAATTTGTTAATTCTCTGAAGCTCATGAATGCGGTCCGCGAAATTATGGATGCAGCCGCGTAAAGTCAACCGCTGACCGCGGAAAAATCACCGCGTCCGCGAACATATAAGCCTACCCAATTCGCACAAAAGCATGAACGTGGACAGCGTAATTTGGACCGCGGTCCATGAAATTCAAATCATACTGGCACTGATGAATTATTTAAGACATAGGGTTTCACTTAGTGCAAAATTTTAGGCAATTAACATGCATAGTGAACAACCATATCCCCCATTAGGCATTAAACATTACCCACATGTAATTTTAGCATCAATCAAGCATCATTTTGAAATCATGACATGTGTTAAACCCTAAAAAAGAAAAAGTAAAACTAGAAGAAAAGAAAATCAAAAGATGAAATTAATGTAAAGATTTGAGCATACCAGATGTGGATTTGTAGTAGGAAATTGCTTCTTGATTAATGAGATATGAAATTGAAAGTGTAAGAAGGGGAAGATGAACAATGGTCTATTTCGGTGAGAGTGCGGGGTTCGAAAAGTGTAAAAGTCCTAAGGACTTCCGATTTATACCAACCCCAGAGGTCCCGCCGACTTACCTGAGCGCGGTCTGCGGAATTCCACCGCGGTCCGCGCTTTTTACCTTTCGAAGAGCCTTTTCAGAAACAGTACCGCTGAGAGCGAATTAACAGGCATGGCCACGTAAGATCAATGCGGACCGCGAAATTACGAACGCGAACACGAATACAATTTTAGAGAGTTGATATTCTGGACTTTTCAAGTCCGCGTCCACTAACAATTTGCGCCCCCGCAAAAAGCTCTCGCTGACCGCAAAATTTTGAGCGCGGTCCGCGTAATTCCCCACACTTAGGCAAATTTCTCCAGCAACAGTCCTGTACTGCACAAATAATTATTACACAAAGCTCACAACCAGTTAGTTCAAAATAAAGCCTGATCTAAGAAGAAAATCAAAAAAAGAAAGAAAAACACATAGGTTGCCTCCCAAGAAGCGCCTGATTTAACGTCGCGACACGACGCATGTTACCAACATCATTGGAAATTGATCAAGGCCACCACATGGCTGTCATCAAACTTGTCGTGGTAGTGCTTCACTCTGTGCCCATTAACTCTGAAGATTTTACCATTTTTGTTTTTTCAAATCAAGAGCACCAAACAGAGTTACAGGCACCACTTCAAAAGGGCCACTCCATTTTAACTTGAGCTTTCCCGGAAACAGTCTTAACCGAGAGTTAAATAGAAGAACCAAGTCATCCTCCTTGAATTCTTTGTTCCAGGCATATTTGTCATATAAGTACTCCATCTTGTCCTTATACAAGAGCGAACTGGAATAGGCATGAAACTGGAATTCATCAAGTTCATTGAGTTGCTCTACCCGAAGATTGGCTGCTAAATCCCATTCAAGGTTTAACTTCTTGAGCGCCCACATGGCCTTGTGCTCTAACTCAACCGGAATATGGTATGCTTTCCCAAATACCAACCGGTATAGATACATACCAATTGGAGTCTTGTACGCAGTTCTATAAGCCCACAAAGCATCGTCAAGTTTTCTTGACCAATCCGTCCGGTTTGCATTGACAGTTTTTGATAATATGCTCTTTATCTCCATGTTGGAGACCTCAACTTGTCCACTAGCCTGGGGATGATAAGGGGTTGATACCTTATGATTAACACCATACTTGGAAAGTAAAGTGTCGAAGGCCTTGTTGCAGAAATGAGAACCCCCATCACTGATGATCGCCCTAGGAGTGCCAAACCTTGTGAAGATATTTTTCTTTAAGAATGCCACCACACTCTGTGCCTCATTGTTGGGCAAAGCTACAGCTTCAACCTACTTGGAAACATAATCAACAGCAACCAGAATATAAGTGTTACCACAGGAACTCACAAATGGCCCCATGAAGTCTATGCCCCACACGTAAAAAATATCGATCTCAAGAATAGCGGTGAGAGGCATTTCATCCTTCTTGGAAATTCCACCAGCTCTTTGGCATTCATCACACCTCTTAACTAGCTCACTTGCATCTTTATACAGGGTAGGCCAATAAAATCTACAGCTAAGAACCTTTGAAGCAGTTCTCGCCCCACCATGATGACCACCGTAGGGCGAGGAATGGCAAGCATCAAGAATATTCATTTGCTCCTCTTCCGGGACACATCTCTGGATCACACCATCATTGAAAATCGTGAAAAGATAGGGCTCGTCCCAATAATAATTGAAACTGTCTCGTTTGAGTTTCTTCCTTTGGTTAGAAGAGAGCTCACTCGGGAAAATGCCGGTCACAAGAAAGTTAGCCACATCGGCGAACCAAGGCATACTATTCAAAGACACGGAGAGGAGTTGTTCATCCGAGAACGAATCATTAATTTCTAGGCCATCATGGGGTCTCCCCTCCTCTGCTAAGCAGGACAAGTGGTCCGTCACTTGATTATCACTTTCTTTTCTATCAACGATTTCAAGGTCAAACTCTTGAAGCAGAAGAACCCATCTCATCAACCTAGCTCTCGAGTCCTTTTTGGACATCAAGTAATGGAGTGCCGCGTGATCGGTGTGCACAATCACTTTGGCACCCATGAGATATGGCTTGAACTTTTCCATGGCGAAAACAATGGATAATAACTCTTTCTCGGTCACCGTATAATTGACTAGGGCGTCATTCATCATTTTTCTTGCATAATAGACCGGATGAAATATCTTGTTGACCCTTTGCCCCAAAACCGCTCCTACCGCATCATCACTGGCATCGCACATGAGCTCAAATGGTAAGATCCAATTGGGTGCGGTAATGATAGGAGTGGTTGTCAATTTATATTTGAAAGCTCAAAATCTTTCATGCAATCTTCATTGAACACAAACTTTGCATCTTTTTCTAGCAGCTTGCACAAGGGGTTCACCACTTTTGAGAAGTTCTTGATGAACCTTCGGTAGAACCCCGCGTGCCCAAGAAAGCTCCTAACTCCCTTGACGGAAGTAGGAGGAGGGAGTTTTGAAATAACATCAATCTTCGCTTTGTCCACTTCAATACCGTTCTTTGAGATCTTATGGCCGAGGACAATGCCCTCCTCGACCATAAAGTGGCATTTTTCCCAATTAAGTACTAGGTTGGTCTCTTCACATCGAGCTAACACTTTGTCAAGATTATCCAAGCATTCTTCAAATGAGTCCCCCACAACACTAAAATCATCCATCAATACTTCAAGGAAGTCCTCTACCATATCCGTAACTATTGCCATCATACACCGTTGAAAGGTAGCCGGTGCATTACACAAACCAAACGGCATCCGTGAGAATGCAAATGTGCCATACGGACATGTGAAAGTGGTTTTCTCTTAGTCTTACGGTGCAATGAGAATCTAGTTGTACCCTGAGTACCCATCCAAAAAGCAATAATAGGCACGCCCGGTAAGTCTGTCCAACATTTGATCAAGAAAGGGCAATGGAAAGTGGTCTTTGCGGGTCACTTTGTTTAGATTTCTATAGTCCATACATATCCTCCATCCGGTGACAGTACGAGTGGGGATCAACTCATTTTTCTCATTTGTGACCACAGTCATACCCCCTTCTTCGGCACACATTGTACCGGTGAAGACCATGAACTATACGAAATAGGGTACAAAACCCCTGCATCAAGCCACTTGATAATTTTCTTCTTGACGACCTCTTGCATAGCCTCATTCAACCTCCTTTGATGTTCCACAGAGGGTTTGGCATCATCCTATAGTATAATTTTGTGCATGCAAAAGGCGGGGCTTATACCCCGAATGTCAGCCAAAGTCCATCCAATTGCCTTTTTCCTTCTTTAAATTCCGCAAGGGTGGAGTCTACCTGCACATTAGTTAGGCAAGCAGAAAGAATAACGGGTAATATGGAAGAAGAGCCTAAGAATTCATACCTTAGGTGTGAAGGCAAAGGCTTAAACTCCAATGTTGGTGGCTCCTCAATTGAGGGCTTTGTTGGTGGAGTCTTCCGGTTTTCCAAGTCCAAGGAAAGTTTACGGGGCCCATATGAGTAAGATCTCATTCCTTGCAATGCATTTGCACATTCAACCAAGCATTCCTTTTCATCATCCTCATGGTTTAATAACACAGATTCCAAAGGGTCTTCCACATTGATCATGGCACTCGTGTCATTAACTATCACCTCTGTCACAAGATCCACAAAAGAGCAAACTTTATTGCTATTTGGTTGCCTCATTGATTTGCACACGTGGAATACAACTTTTTCATCGCCCACTTGGAAGGTGATCTCCCCTGCTTCCACATCAACCAATGCCTTACTTGTTGCAAGAAAGGTCTCCCCAATATTGTAGGCACCTCATAGTCGACTTCGCAGTCGAGAATCAAAAAATCAGCAGGCAAAATAAACTTGTCGACCCGGACTAGAACATCATCAATAATACCAAGCGGCCTTTTCATTGTCCAATCCACCATTTGTAATCTCGTGGAAGTAGCTCTTGGTTGCCCAATACCTAGTGTCTTGAACACGGAATATGACATCAAATTAATACTTGCTCCCAAATCACACAAGGCTTTTGCAAAATCGGCGCTACCAATGGTGCAAGAAATTGTAAAGGCACCGGGATCTTCAAGCTTTGGAGCCATTGAGTGCACAATGGCACTCACTTGATGAGTCATTTTGATGGTCTCACAATTCATAGATCTCTTCTTAGTTACCAAGTCCTTCATGAACTTGGCATATCCCAGCATTTGTTTGAGAGCTTCCACCAAGGGCACATTGATTGACAAACTTTTCATCATCTCAATAAACTTCTTGAATTGGTTTTCATTATTTTTCTTTGCAAGCCTTTGAGGGTATGGTGGAGGAGGCCTTGGAAAAGGGGCCTAGGCTTTAGGCACTACCGTTTCCGATATGTCTATCACGTGTTCCCTAGACGGGTTCACATCATTTTGAGTCTCCTCCATGTTGTCATCAATATCAATCCTCACTTCATAATTCACATTCTCATCATTGGCTTGAATCTCACCATCTTCTTGCAACACAACATCATCACTCACAATCTTCTTTGGATTAGAGATACTTGCATCTCCACCTCTACCGTTTCTTGTGGTCACCGCCATAGCATGGCCTGTATTGTTCCCACCCTTCGGGTTTACTACCGTATCACTTGGTAGTGCCCCCTTAGGGAGAGTATTCAATGCTTGAGAAATTTGACCCATTTGTACTTCCAAGTTGCGAATAAAGGTAGTATGGGAGGCTATTTGGGCATCGGAGTCAATATTCATTTCCATCATGAATTTTGAACATACTCTCTATTCGCCCCATCTCATTGTTTGAAGAACTTTGCCCTTGACATGAATATGGAGGCGGATTGTTGGGTTGTTGATACATCGGGGGCCTTTGAAAGCCTGACCCCCGGTTGCCTTGATTATTATTATTCCAACCCCCTTGGTTTCCATTGCCGTCTCAATTGTTATTGTTGTTCCCCCAATTATGATTGTTGTTCCCCCCAATTATTCGAGTTGTTGTTATTGCCATTGTTCCAATTCCCTTGGCCTTGGTTGCCCCAATTTTGATTGTTCCCTTGCGATCTCTATTGTTGATTTGGAGCATTGCTCCGTTGACCTTGGTAGTTATTAGCATATAACACTTCCTCACTTTGATCATCATAAGAATCATCTTGATTGTAACCACTACCACTTTGCTCATATTGATCTTGATTCTTTTGCACTTGTTAACCACGCTGTCACCTCTTGTCGACCATGACATTTATCCCTTCCATGGAATTTTCTTGCTTTGTCCCTTGAACTTGCTGAAGCTGGGCCTTTGCAAACTTATTCATAGTAGTTGTCAACTTGGCTATGGCTTGTCTGTGATCATGAAGTTCCTTGTGAAGATGGATGAAATTAGGGTCACCCTGAGGAATATTTGCCCGACTCTGCCAAGCTGAGGATGTGTCAGCCATCTCATCAACTATGTCACAAGCATCAGCGTAAGGCATTTTCATAAAATTTCCCCCCATCTAGCTAATTCACCACACAATGGTTGGTTGTGATGCCCCTATAGAATATCTGTTGAATCATTGCTTCATTCATATCATTGTATGGACATTCCTTGACCATTGTCCGGTATCGCTCCCAGATTTAGTGTAAGGGTTCATTAGGTTCTTGTTTAAAGGCTAAGATCTCATCTATCAATGCTTCCATATGACCCGGTGAGAAAAGCTTGGCTATAAACTTTTCTGCAAACTCATCCCACGTGTGTATGGAGTGGTTGGGTAACCTCTCTAGCCAATCCAAAGCTTTCCCTCTAAGTGAAAATTGGAAAGGTCTCAATCTCAGAGCGTCCTCTGACACATTCGTCTGCTTGCTCCCCCAGCATGTGTCTACAAAACCCTTTAGATGCTTGTATGCATTCTGATAAGGAGCTCCAGTGAAGAAGCCTCTTTGCTCCAATAGGGTCATCATGACATTTGTAATTTGAAAATTGCCCGCCCAAATCCGGGGCGGGACAATTGCACTTGCGTAACCTTCATTGGGTAGCACCCGGTGTGCTACCTATTGAGGAGGTGTGGGAGAGTTTGGAATGTTGTCATTAGCCTGGCGACCTCTTCTTTGGACTTGAGGTTCTAGATTAACCTCATCCTCACCATTGTCATCTACCTCCTCCCTCGGAAGAACATGTCCGAGAGCATCATTATGAGCCATTTGGTACCTAAAGTGATTGATACACAAAAGTTAGAAAAATAGAAGGAAAGAAAAACAAGACACACAAATAGTTAGATAGATAGCCAACACCGTCTAACTCTCCGGCAACGGCGCCAAAAAGTGATCGAGGCCAAACCTACACCACTATAGAGTAGCGAGGATGGTCGATGCAGTTTTACCCAACGAGATCGAGATCGATTTCCACAGGGAGTTAATTTGGCTTGGAGTTGGGTATCTAACTAATCTAGATGTGCGTGTTGTTCCTAATTGCACTTCCAAACATTATTGCAATTGATTATATTCTAATTTTATACTATTGTATGCTGAGTGTAAGCTAAGTACAATATTTTTGGTGAAAGTTTTCAAGTGCTAAAGGCACTAAGGAAGTGACTTCCGCCGAGGTGAGTATCTAATGGGTATCAAGAATCTAGGACAAGTTTGTTATGATTGGGGTCGTGATATAACCATCACACATAAGTGCTCACTCTATACCTCTCGGTAGTTTGAGTGACTTTGCCCGATTTGGCTTTCTCAAGCCCAAATGGGTGTTCATACAATACAAGTAAAATTGGCTCAAGTCGGGTATTACTATCTCTAGGTTTAACCCTTTAATTGGGGCTATCAATCTCTTGAGTTCACCCCAATTCCTTGTTAGCCTAATTTTCCTAGACTTAGTCCCTCTTTCTCAAGAAGAGCCTAAGTCATAAAGGCATGAGTCAGTGTTTGCAACCACTAATTTTAAAATTTTAGCATGAATTAGGCTAAATATCACTAACCCGTAAACAATAAAGCCCTAAAATTCAAGACCAATTAAATACCCACACTAGGGTTGGGTCGCAACCCTAGCTATGGGGTCTAGCTACGCATAATAACAATAGAAATCAAAGATAAAGATGAAATATAAGCTATAATATTAAAGTACAAAATGAAAATCTAAAGTTTAAAGGTAAATCTACTCTAAAATTGCCCAAAAAGGGAAAAACCAGTCGTTCGCGTGCTCTGCTAAAAAAACTTTTTTTTAAAATGTCAAAAAGGTCTATTTATACACAGCTAAAATTTTCGGATAAAAATGTCCCTGCGGAGGATTTGCGGATGCGTAATTCTGATCGCGTCCGCGCTTGAGCTTTTGCGGCCGCGTAATAATGAGCGTGGTCCGCATTTCTTCAATACCGGGCTTGGATTGGGCTTAGTTTCGCAGACCGCATAATTTGAACCGCGTCTGCGTGTGCTTCCATCGCGGCCGCGTAATTTGGACGCGGACCGCGTTCTTCAGTTAAGCCCGACTTTATGGATCTCTGAACCTCAAGATGCGCTCTCAGCGGAATTCCCTTCGCGTCCGCGTAAGATCAATTCGTGGCCGCGTAATTTGGATGCGGGCCGCGTTCTTCATTTGAGCTCAAACTATAGAGTCTCTGAACCTCGAACCACACTCTCAGTGAAAATCCCCTCGCTGCCGTGCCAAAGATTTCGCATTCGCGCCTTTCTAATATGGTCAGCGGTGGTTTTAGTACTCAAAGCAGCTTCTCTGAATCTACTTTCGCGGACCACGTAATAGTGGCCGCCTCAGCGGTGGTCCTTACACGGCCGCACTTTTCTGCCGCTCTCAACGCTCCAGTCTCAGCCTTGGATTCGTGCAGGTTTGACTCATTCATGAGTTGATTATGGCTCCTTTGCCTTATTGTGACCAAACCCTGCAATCAAGCACATTAAGTTAGTTTTCGGGTATACCTTTACGCATTTTTGACCTAAAACCTAAGCAAAAGAGAGTAAATAATAGGCTAAAACCCCTAGTTATCAGAGGCCAGACCAGATATTATGCCATTCCTGCTAGGACAGAGGTCGTTGTATCCGATTCTGTTATCACAAATATTATTCCGGTCTGTCGTAGAGATGCATCAGTCTTATTTGATCCAGGCTCCACTTATTCTTATGTGTCATCTTATTTTCCCCCGTATTTGGGCGTATCACGTGATTCCTTGAGTTCTTCTGCTTATGTATCTACACTCGTGGGTAAATCTATTATTGTGGACCACGTGTTTCGGTCGTGTTTAATTGTTATCAGTGGTTTTGAGACTAGAGCTAATTTATTATTGCTCAGTATGGTGGATTTCGATATTATTTTAGGCATGGACTAGTTGTCGCCCTATCATGCTATTCTTGATTGTTACGCCAAGACAGTGACGTTTCCTATGTAAGGTCTACCACGGCTAGAGTGGAGAGGTACCTCGGATCATGTTCCTAGCAGGGTTGTTTCATTTCTTAAAGCTCAACGAATGGTGAGAAGGGGTGTGATACGTATCTGGCCTATGTGAGAGATGTTAGTGTTGATACTCCTACCGTGGAGTCAGTTCTTGTAGTAAGAGATTTTCCTGATGTATTTCCAGCAAATCTTCCGGGTATGCCACTCGATAGAGATATTGACTTTGGCATTGATTTATTACCGTTTACTCAGCCCATTTCTATTCCACCATATCGCATGGCCCCAGCAGAGTTGAAAGAATTAAAAGAACAGTTACATGAATTACTTGATAAAGGCTTCATCCGGCCCAGTGTATCGCCTTGGGGTTCTCCTGTCTTATTTGTGAAGAAGAAGGATGGTTTTATGTGGATGTGTATTGATTACCGCCAGCTGAACAAGGTTACAGTGAAGAACAAGTATCATTTGCCACGTATTGATGACCTATTTGATCAGCTTCAGGGTGCCAGAGTGTTTTCTAAGATCGACTTGTGTTCAGGCTATCATCAGTTGAAGATTCGGGAGCCAGATATCCCAAAGACTGCTTTTAGGACTCGGTATGGTCATTATGAGTTCCTTGTAATGTTATTTGGGCTAACCAATGCCCCAACAGCATTTATGCACTTAATGAATAGTGTATTTCAATCCTATCTTGATTCTTTCATCATTGTATTTATTGACGACATTCTGGTGTATTCCTGGAGTCGGGAAGATCATGAATAGCACTTGAGGACTGAGCTTCAGACCTTGAGAGAAAAGAAGTTATATGCAAAATTTTCAAACTGTGAATTCTGGCTTGATTCAGTGGGATTTTTGGGTCATATAGTTTCGTGCGAGGGAATCAAGGTAGATCCGAAGAAGATTGAAGCATTGCAGAGTTGGTCCAGACCGTCCTCAACTATAGAGATCCAGAGTTTTCTTGGTTTGGCGGGGTATTACCGTCGCTTTATAGAGAGATTCTCATCTATTGCAGCAAACTATGACCAGGTTAAACCAGAAGGGTGCTCCGTTCAGGTGGACCGAGGAATGTGAGGAGAGCTTCCAAAAGCTCAAGACAGCTTTGACTACAGCCCCAGTATTGGTGTTACCTACAGGTTCAGGGTCTTATACTGTGTATTGTGACGCATCGCGTATTGGTCTCGGTGCAGTGTTGATTCAAGACGGTAGTGTGATTGCCTACGCATCCAGATAGTTAAAGGTACATGAGAAGAATTATCCGGTCCACGACCTTGAGTTAGCAACTACTGTTCATGCCTTGAAGATTTGGCGGCATTATTTATAAGGTGTCCATTGTGAGGTCTACACCAATCACCGGAGTCTTCAACATCTGTTTAAACAGAAGGATCTTAATTTGCGCAACGGAGATGGTTGAAGTTGCTTAAGGATTATGATATCACCATTCTCTATAATCATGGCAAGGCCAATGTAGTGGCTGATGCCTTGAGTCGTAAGGCGGAGAGTTTTGGCAGCTTAGCATATTTATCGGTAGCAGATATGCCTTTAGCCTTGGATGTTCAGGCCTTGGCCAACCAGTTTGTTAGACTGGATATTTTCGAGCCGAGCCGAGTTTTGGCTTGTGCGATTTCTCAGTCTTCCATTATGATCATATCAGGGAACGTCAGTATGATAACCCCTATCTGCTTGTCCTTAAGGACACAGTTCAGCACTGTGATGCCAAGGAAGTCACTATTAGAGAGGATGATGTATTACAGATGCAGGGTAGGCTATGTGTGCCTAATGTAGATGGTTTGCGTGAGTTGATTCTCCAGAAGGCTCACAGTTCGCGGTACTCCATTCATCTGGGTGCTGCAAAGATGTATCAGGACTTGAGACAACACTATTGGTGGAGGCGGATAAAGAAAGACATAGTGGAGTATGTAGATCAGTGTCTAAATTATCAACAGGTGAAATATGAGCATCAACGATCGGGTGGATTGCTTCAGAAGTTAGAGATTGCAGAATGGAAATGGGAGCGGATCACTATGGATTTCGTTGTTGGGCTCCCACGGACTTAGAGGAAGTTCGATGTAGTTTGGGTGATTGTGGATAGGTTGACCAAGTCAGCTCATTTCATTCCTGTGATAACTACCTACTCATCCGAGCAGTTGTCTCAAATCTATATTCGCGAGATTATCAGACTTCACGGCATACCGGTATCTATCATCTCTGACAGGGGTACACAGTTTACCTCACGATTTTGGAGGGCTGTACAGCAAGAGTTGGGTACTCGGGTAGAGTTGAGTACAACATTTCACCCTCAGACAGACGGGAAGTCCGAACGTACTATTCAGATACTGGAGGATATGCTTCGTGCATGTGTGATGGATTTTAGGGGTGCTTGAGACCAGTTCTTACCACTTGCTGAGTTTGCTTACAACAACAATTACCAGTCGAGCATTTAGATGGCTTCGTATGAGGCCTTGTATGGTAGGCGGTGCCGGTCTCCAGTGGGTTTGTTCGAACCGGGCGAGGCTAGACTATTGGGTATAGACTTGGTTCAGGATTCCTTGGAAAAGGTTAAGTTGATTCAGTGCGGATCGAAAGGTTCGTGATATTGCATTCATAATTGGTGAGTGGGTCCAGCTCGGGTTTCGCCTATGAAGGGGTGATGAGGTTCGGGAACAATGGCAAGTTGAGCCCTAGGTATATTGGACCTTTTGAGTTTCTTGAGAGAGTTGGAGAGATGGCTTACAGACTTTCTCTACCACCTAGTCTCTCTGCAGTTCATCCGGTATTCTATGTTTCTATGCTTCAGAAATATCACGGCGATCCGTCTCATGTGTTAGACTTCAGTTCGGTTCAGTTGGAAAAGGATCTATCTTATGTTGAGGAACCAGTGGCTATTTTAGATAGGCAGGTTCGAAAGCTTAGGTCAAAGAACATTGCTTCCGTGAAGGTTCAGTGGAGGGGTCATCCAGTCGAGGAGGCGACTTGGGATACCGAGCATGATATGCGCAACTGTTATCCACACTTATTCACTAGCTCAGGTACTTTTTCTAACTTGGTTCAAGGACGAACGTTTGTTTTAGAGGTGGAGAATGTGATGACCCAAAATGTCATCTTTAAAGTTAATAATTAATTCTGTATTCTAAGATCTCAAAAAGCACTATTTATCATTACTCGACTTGCGTGCGCAGTCCGTAAAATTTTTCGAAAAGTTTTTATTTGAAAAATGGATTAAAATGTGAATTAAGAGCTTTAAACTCAACTGAGTTGACTTTGGTCAACATTTTGAGCAAACGAACTCGGACCAGTGTTTTGACAGTTTCAGTAGGTCTGTATCGTGATTTGGGACTTGGGAGTATTGCCAAAATCAAATTCTGATATCCCTAGCCCGAGATATGGAATTTTGATGAAAAATTAAAAGTTTAAGTTCAAATAGTGACCGGATGCCGGATTATATGCAAAAGACTCCGGAATAGAATTTTGATGATTCTAACAGCTCCACATAGTGATTTTGGACTTAGGAACGTGATCGGAATTTTATTTGGAAGTTCGTAGTGAAAATAGGCTTGAAATGGCTAAAATAGGAATTTAAAGTTTGGAAGTTTGACCGGGGAGTTGACTTTTTGATATCAGGGTCAGAATCCAGTTTCGAAATTTTTTTTAGATCCATTATGTTATTTATGACTTGTATGCAAAATTTGAGGTCAATCGGACTTGATTTGATAGGTTTCGACATCGAATGTAGAAGTTGAAAATTCTAAGCTTCATTAAGCTTGAATTGGAGCATGATTCGTGATTTTAGCGTTGTTTGATATGATTTGAGGTTTAAAATAAGTTCATATGATATTTTAGGACTTATTGGTGTATTTGGTTGAGGTCCCGAGGGCCTCGGGTGAGTTTCAGATGGTTAACGGATCAAAAATTGGGCTTAAACAACTCCTGTAAAAGCTGCTGCAAATTTTCTTCTGCTGAGCAATCGAGCCCAAAAATAATCGAAGGCCAGAAATCGAGCCCAAAAATCAAGCCCAGAAGCCGAGGATCGAAGGCAAGGCTCGAGAGCCATAATCGAAGGCAGGCTCGAGAGCCACGATCGAAGGCAAGGCTCGAGGGCCATGATCGAAGGCAAGCTCGAAGGCCACTGATCGAAGGCCCAGAATCGAGGGCTATGACCAAGGCCAGTGATCGAAGGCCATAAAGATCTAAGCCATGATCGATAGCCAGGATCGATGGCTATGATCGAGCCCCAGGGTCGAGGGCCATGATCGAAGGCCATGACCGAGGTCCAGCCTGGACAGATCTGTAAGTTTATAAAACTGGGGATTTCGTCCCATTTGCCATTTTTGACGAACCAGAGCTTGAGCAGAAGCGATTTTTGACATATTTTCAAGGAAAAATATTTGGGTAAGTGATTCTAACTCGGATTTGGTCAATATACATAAATATATCATTGTTTTCACCATTTAATTAGTGTATTGAGATGGAAATTTTGGAAAATTTTAGAAATCTCATAAAAATGAATTTTTGAGATTTCTGTGTTGATTCGGAGTCGGATTTGAGTGAAATTGGTATGGTTGGACTCGTAATTGAATGGGTTGTCGGATTTTATAAGTTTCGACAGATTTTGAGATGTGGGCCCCACGGGCGATTTTTGAACTAATTTCGAATTTTATTGAAAAATATAATATTTTCTTATGGAATTGATTCCTATAATTTTATTTGACTGTATCGAATTAATTATGACTAGATACGAGTCGATCGGAGTCGAAAAATCGAGGAAAAGGTATACTACTTGGTTAAATTGGAGCAAGTCGAGGTAAGTGACTTGTCTAACCTTGTGTGGGGGGAAATTTCCCCTAGGATTGGTATGGAAGTGATAAATTGTAACGTGTTGAAAGTTGTGTACACGAGGTGACGAGTGTGTACACCGGATAAATGTGAAAGATTATGTTTTAAAATTGTGTAGATCACTGTTGCGCATTAATTAAACTATTTTATTCTGATATATTCTTTATCATTGATTTAATGTTTTAAAGTTGCTTGACATTTTCCTGCTAATTGCTTTACCTGTTTAGTTGAAATTTGGTTTCTTTTATTCTGTGCATTATTTGAAGAAAATTTTCTTTAAATTATATGTTATTAATATGAAGTATTTGACATTTTTAAATTTGGTATTAAAGCAACGTATTAAAGATTTTGAAATATTATTTTGCTGAATTATTTATTCCTGAATATTTTTGTAAGATTTTCATACACTCATTGTGATGGAGTTGTGAGCTCTTTATTATGGAAAAATATTATTGATGATTTATGTTGGCATGAGCTGTGAGCTCTTTATTGGGGAAAATATTATTGTTGAAGTATTTTGGCAAGTTAAATTATTTGAGCACTTGAGGTACAAGTTGTGATATATTGTGATGTTGATACACATGTGGTGGTATAAGGTCTGGGTATTGAAACGCATACGGTGAGATAAGGGTGGCTTGATACGCGTGGCTAGTAGGGGGAACTACTAGAAGTCATGCAGTGTGATAAGGATGGCTAAAATGCGGGATGCTATTTCGGAAAAAATATTTTCTTTAAAATAAATTGTGAAGGCTCCCGCGATGAGATAAGGAAATGAGATATTGTGAATTTACTTATGATTTGGGACTACGAGGCGGTACCTCGTGAGTGCCCTTGTTGATATTGATCTATGGCCATAGTTGCCTTTGATTATTTGTTGTGATTTTCATAAAGTTGAAAGGAAATTCTGTTTTGATTCCACGAGATATTATTTGCCATTATTTTGTTTAACTAAATAGTGACATGCTACTTGATTCATTTCCATTGTCATTTTATTTTATTATATTGTTAAACATTTTACCATGAAATTATTATTTTCCAGTAGGGCCTGACCTGACCTCGTCGCTACTCTACCGAGGTAGGCTTGGCACTTACTGGGTACCGCTGTGGTGTACTCATACTACGCTTCTGCACATCTTTTTGTGCAGATCCAGGTACATTTTACCAGCCTAGACGTCAGTGAGTTACCTGCACACGGAGACTTCGAGGTATATCTGCTAGCGTCCGCAGACTCCGGAGTCCCCTTCTATCATTATTGTGTTGCTTTCTTATTTTCTTTAGACCTTGATATATATAGAGACATTGAAGATAAATTCTTAGAAGCTTGTGACTTATTTTTACCGGGTGACATTGAGGATAAATTGTTAGAAGCTTGTGAATTATTTCTACCGGGTTTTGGGAGTTGAAATTGTTTGAATTGTAGTTTATTTATTTCAGATTTAAATTTGTATTCCGCATTGATAGGATTACATAGTCTTAGAGATTAGGTACCATCACGATATCCTACGGAGCAAATTTGGGGTCGTGACAGCTAATGAGGAACCTGGTTCCTCTAAAAAGGCGAGAGTGAATGTGGTTAGGGATGAGGAAAGGGAGAATTTGAGAAATCATAAGGTGCTTTGGGGCCGCACATTTGCCTATAATATTCTTGATATGTCAGGAATGCGCCAACTGGATGACATTTGTAAATACCAACAGTGTACACATTTGTTCACTAGTGACAGTCCCAAAGTTTATGAGGCAGAAGTGCGCAGTTTCTATGCTGACTTCTTCATAATTGGGGATGATACTATCTGTCTGAAATTGAATGGTGTTGATTTTGTGATGGAAACTACTGTACTGGGAACCATTTTGGGCGTGCCTACTGAGGGAATGTCCACCATTGAGGGAACCTGCTCTTCTAACTTCAGAAATTTCATCGTGAAGGATAAGGCCATACAACAAGGGGAACGAGTACACAAGAAGGCCCTCCTTCTAGTATACCAACTGCTGTTTGAATTGGTGAACAAAGTTCTACTCCCACGCGTAGAAAGACGGTTCATTACGTCACAAGCAGACCTGGTTCTCATGGAAGCACTCGATGGCTACACCACTATAAACATGTCTGGTCTTATGGTAGAACATATGAAGAAGGTGACAGAGTTCAAGGATGGTAATCATGGGTTACTTTACGAGCTCCTCCTCACTAAAGTTTTTGAATTTTTCAAAGTCCCTTTGGGAAAAGCTAAGGTGGGAACTCGCAAGCAAACCTTCTCCAAGACCACCCTAGAAGAGTGTGAGTTCATTGACCGAAGTGGAGGGGCTCGCAGCAATTCTACTATTTCTCAGTTGATCACACTCATAACAGTGCCACTAAAGAGATAAGGAAGCCGAAGGCAAGGAATGCCATTCTCGAAGGTATGATCAGTCAGGTTCAGGAGACACCTGGTTCTAGCAGCTCTCACAGCACAGAGGTTGCCCATCTGACAAAAGAAAATGTCGATCTCAGGAAACAGGTTGAGGACCTGAAGGAGAGACTGCTCAGCGAGTAGGTGTCAGCTAATGCTCGAATGGACATCCTTCTTAGAACCCTTGCCTCTTTATTTGGGCCTTCTCCTTCTGTGCTCCCTAAAAATTATTCCCTTCCCAATGTCAAGTTCCTAGTGTCCGCCCTCCGTTTTTAGTCTTAATGATGTTTATGACTAGTACCATTTGTTATTTTTATTTTGTGGATGTTTTGGTAACAATGGAACTGCTCCCTGCTTAATTTCCAAAAATTAATGGACGATTCATCCTTTTGTTGTGTATGTCTTACTCTTTTGCTCTGTTTTTAGTCATGATTGTGTGCACACATGTGGAATGAGTTAACCAAGCTTAGACTTTGTTTTGCTTATTGCTTGCTACTGATCTTTTTATGATGCCAAAAGGGGGAAAAATAATTGAGGGGGAACAAGCTAGGGGGAACAGATTCAGGAGGAATACAGGAAACCGATCTACCATTCTGGTTCTTAGGGGGAAATTTAATTATAAGTTTGTCATCATCAAAAATGGGGAAATTGATAGGTTATATGTATCCATGTTATGTTTTGATGATCTAACAAACTTAATGATAAGAACCATATAAGGAACCTGTTACACATCCTCAAGTACTTAAAGAACAACAAGTCGCAAGTCGGAGACGTGGTTCAACTCTTCAGAGTTAAAGGAACAACAGAGGGAAAAGATGGCCACCAGTTCCCTTGGTGAATGTACAAGTCAACTCCTCACAGTTGTAAAGTTGCTGCCTGTACACGCAATAATGCAAAAACAATGTAGCAGTCAACTTTATGGGGAATGCCATTTACCTAACTTTCTTGCATCATTCAAGTGATTTCACAAATAAATTATTAACATCATGCAAAGGTAAAAACAAAACATTTGCACATTCAAGAATCGATCAAGCATTCTCTCAAGTGTGTGTCAATCTTGCAAGTGATTCTCAAGGGCATCAAGAACAAAGAACAACATAATAAAGGATTAGTTTCCTATATTGAGTCATTACATGTCCTTAGTTGTGCTGCACATTTGTTAAAGCACTTTACTTGTAATTCCTACTTAGCTTAGTTTGAAGCATTGTGTAGGAAATCTTTCTAAAATTATAAACCTTGTGTTGGTGATTGGCTAGAGTTAATCGAGTTGTAAGCTTTGTAATAGAGTTATTACAAAGGGGCTTGTCATAGAGTTGTTACAAGTTAGTGAGGGATTAAGAGATTAACTCCTAGGTTACAATAGTTTGTAATTTGAAGTTTGCTCAGTAGTGAAGTTGAAATCCTACAAGGGTAGGTCGTGATTTTTAATCCCGTGAGCTGAAAATTTTCCACGTAAAATTTTATTGTGTCACTTACTTACTGCAGTGTGCGTGTGTTCTGTGGGAACTTATAGAGAACATGGTTCTCTACATAGTTTGGTGGACCTTTAGTTTCTATTAGATAATATACTCTATTGAGTAATATTTTTGTATATAGCTAACCATGACATTAACGATACCATGATTTTTAATACATGGATAAACATATATAAAGATAAAATTGATTTTAATATACCAAACCAATAGTCGATAAAAAATATTTCCAGCATAACTAATCTAACATTACTAATATACCTTATTCAATACTATTCTTATACGCCCTACCAAACGACCCCTAAGTTCAATGACCAAATAGCTAAAGATTATTGCAATATCCCTTGCTAGTACAATTCTTTTACCAAACGAGCCAAAGCTATTCTAGTGGACTAATCCAAGTTTCTATATTTCCAAAGAGTAAAAGAATTTAAAAAAACCAACAGCATTAGCACCTCCATTTGATATAATTTATTTGCAAATTGACAATACTATAGCAAAAAAAATAACGTTGACCATAAGAAAAATCTTCATACCATTAGATCATTTGGTTACAATAAAACACAACTTCCCCCCTATTTGAATAAAAAGTACTCCCACTTTCATATTAAATTGTATGGGAAAATATTATTGCCAGCATGAAAATGGATTAAGCATAATAGATAACAGCTATTATTATACAAAAGCTGTAGTTCTTTCCAAATACGTGTGCCATTTTTGTCACAAGAAAACAAATAAAACCTTTTTGTAGCAACTTAACCACGAATTGCCCACGCTTTCACTTTTTTTAAATTAGACATATATATATCTTACAACTACCTCTTATATACCAAATATCATATTCAGCTAGTGAGAAACACATTCCCGAACCTTGAAACTTTAAATTTTGGCTTTGCCTCTTTGTGTGTAGACACATATATATAGCTCGGTGTTTAACTTCAGTGCACTGATAGAGCGAAAATAAGTTACGCTGTCAGTGTATATAAGTTAAATCCGACATATCGACACATATATATGGCTGACCTATCAAACATTGTAGTTGAAAACAAACAGTCACCAAGAACAAATACCAAACATCCTTTGTATAGGGGAATACGTTGCAGAAGTGGGAAATGGGTGTCTGAAATTAGAGAGCCACGTAAAACTACAAGAATATGGCTAGGAACATTTCCTACTCCAGAAATGGCAGCTGCTGCCTATGATGTTGCTGCCTTAGCTTTAAAAGGCAGTGATAATGTTGTACTAAACTTCCCTTGTCATGTCAACTCCTATCCACAGCTCCCTCCCTCACCTTCTCCGGCCGATATACAAAGCGCGGCCGCCACTGCGGCCGTGCTTATGAAGCAAGAAGCCGGAGAAGGTACAGTGGTGGCTCAGCAAGGCAATGATGATCAGTTATCAGGAAGCAATGGCGTCGGAGCTACATTTAATGAAGGGGATTCAGTTGAATTTCCTTCACTTGAAAATTATAACGTGCAAATAGGTAATGATATTTATTATTCCTACAAATGGTTGAATCTCTTAAACACTATATAAATGTTTTGTTAGGCATTTGTCCTAATTTTCTTACCATATTTGATTTTCCTATTTCTTGGAGAAAGTTCAACATATTTACCATAATTGATTTTTCCTATTACGAAAAGGAAAATTTAGCTTGCCACTTGTGTGTGCCTCTTTGTAAGGTTGCTCTCTCAATATTTTGTATTCTCTTTATATAGTGTATTGCTCATCTCCGCGTGTGGATGTAGGTCAATTGACCGAACCACGTTAAATATTTGTGTCTCTTTTGTTATCTGATTTATGATCGTTAAAGGTTTGCTTTGTTAGCTTTCGCATGATACCTACTAATTATTTCGATCCTAACATCTTTTCCATTTTTTTATAGGAGAGAAATATGTAGATGAGGATGATGTATTTTATATGCCTAATTTGCTTGTTGATATGGCGGAGGCAATGATGATGAGCCCTCCAAGAATAAACTCCTCAACATTGGAAGATTCAAAAGGAGATCCCTCGTATATTGAAAGTCTTTGGAGCTATTGAAGAGAATGAAGAAGAACACAATTCGCAAGTTCACTATAGTTTTTTGGTTAGTTAAAAATGTAATCACATGTTATAAACACGAACAATGATTAGCAGTTCAAAATTTGTTTGAGCTAAAACAATTCAAAGATATTCTTAACACAGTATTGATATTGTCCGCTTTGAGTCAAACCCTGAAATAATTTTCCTCAAAAGGTCTCGTACAATTAAAATCATTAAGAGTATCCAACTTTTTAATTATAAGTAGTATAGCTTCTTTTTCTCTTCTACTTTTTACGTGAAATTTTGTTCACACACATCCAACAAAATTTTGCGGGTTACAGAAGATTGATTTAATATGTAGTAAAAGATGTTATTGTATTTCTGTTAAATGGAGAAGATACTGGAACTCCTTTGATTCTTTTGAGTGATACAACGGAAGAGGTTCTCATGTTGTGTCTCTTCCTTTTTAGCAATATTACTATATATTATCATATAATTCACTTATATATACACCGATAATATAAAAAAAGGTTACACATTAAAAATGAAAATCAGTACTGTTACGTTGGAAAATTTGATTTGTGACTAAACATTTGTTAATAATCTGACCTGCGTTGCCTCTCTTCCTTCTTCACTTCAACCGACACCCCTTCGTCGAAAAACTACACTGTTTAACTCGGTAATTTTAAAAAAAATGTGTATATATGCTATATAATGACACCCCTTGAATTCTTGGTGAGTTTATTTCTTTATATTTTGGCTCCACTTATGAAAATCCTGGTTCCGCCACTGAAGAATAGTAACGGTCAATGCTTAAGAAGGTTTTAGTTTAGAATTTAGTTTTTATATACTAACACTATTAAAAACTTTAATATTATTAGGTTTCCTAAAAAATAATTACATGTAATTATACTAATAAGTGAAATTAGTTATTCTTATAGAAAAATATAGCAGGCCATTTGTTGTACCACATTAAATTACACTAATATTATAAAAATAATTTACAGAAATTTATATAAATGAAATCCTTAATTTTTCACCTTCATCAATGATCCAGACACGTTAATTAAAAGAGATTTTTCTTTTCCGCAAATGAGAACGTTGTGAAATTAGCCTAGTCTACTGACTTTGTGAAGCAGATTTTAAAATCCAAAAATGAATCCACTTTAGGAATTAAATATAAATGACAAGGACCTTCATTGAAAATTAACTTAATTAAGTGAACTCATTGTGTGAGTGTCCTGGTTATTGAGATGGTTCGATTATGTCCTGTGTCGATTTACAAATAGTGATGACATAGACTTAAAATCACATGAAAGGAAACTGTCTCGAAAGACCTGCAAATTCTTAGAATATGTATAACACAATAAAAAAAAATGGTCTTAGTATATGATATCTAGACAATATTATTATTACATTTTTAAGAATTATTTCTTGAATATCTTGTTACCCAACAATTGATAATATCAATAAGCGTAATTTTTTTTACTTAATAGCGTGGCATGGAGAAGAAAGATAAGAAATATTTTACAACAGTTAAGTTCGATTGATAGTGTAAAAACCAAGTGTTTAATTTCTATCGTGTAAAGTACAAAATGCTTCATTTGACCGTAGATAATTAAAGGGATGCATGTAAGTAATTAAGCTAACTAACCCTATATATAAAAGATTATATACTATATATGTCTGAATTCACGCAATATTCTTTTTTTAAGTGCCCAAAAAAAATAATATATTTATACTTAGAAAACTTTTAACTTTAAGCTTTTTATTTTATTTTTATTGATGTGTGAGGCAAAAGTCAAACCAAAATACAGCTACACAAATATTTTGATTTATTTTGAACTACAAATTTTAACTTTTTTTTTTCTGTTTTATATTTTGTGTTCAATCAAAAACCAACGTAAAGAGATTAACTTTAAATTTGAGAAATTTTAGGTGAATTACAGTGTCGACACGTTTGACCATATTATTACATCTTAAATGATGAATATTCAGTTATAGCTTATCAAATTCAAAGGAGATGGACATTATTAGTAGCAATCGTGTGCTCTGTTCTTGTCGAGATAAACGTGTCGGCGTTCTTATATTAATTCTATACGAGGATGTCTTATCCTTAGTTTCTTCCAAATATGATTACCTGAAGATTTAAAATCCACCATTTGATGACACCTAAACTAAGAAATATGATGTTTTTAATTTCTAATTAACTTATATAAACGTGATATTTTTAGTTGGGTAAATGTAAAAACGATTATGGCAAGGAGCGCGTCACCGGTCTTTAAGGGTTTTATACGGCACAAATCTAGATTAGTTGAGGCTCTAATGCGGATGTCGAATATAGGCCGAAAAAAATAAACTCATTTTTCTTTAATTGATACATCTTTTACTCATTTATGCTTTTGAATATTGGTTTTAAAGATTAAAATAATTAGGATCTTTTCTTTTTCAGCCGACACGTGAGATGTTATGCTTCACAAAAATTGAAAAAGCAGACTTTGCTGTTATTTAAAGTTGTTAACTTATATATAGGAATAGACACAAGTGGAGGAATATAAGAAAGAGGGAGTAGGTAAAAGGTTGGCCAGGTGACAAACAGGTCGGGATTTTGTGCAGTTACAAGTTGAATAGGAAAAAATAAATTTACAAAGATATTTTGTGTTTTATTTATCTACTTTTTATGTTTATTTCTTGTTTTTATATTTATAAATATTTTATCAATCTTTTGTTAAAATGATCATATCACATATAACGAAAAGAACATCTATAACGACAATAAAATCTATCTCCAACAAAGACATAAGCTAAAACACTAGGGGTCATTTGGTTCGGAATAAGGATATATATCCCATATCTTATATCGGATAGAAAATATTAAGATTTCATATAACATTTATATCAATTTTAGTTAATACCAATAACTAAATATAAAATAAAAATAATCTTAAATTTTATAACGAAAATAATATCGTAAATTCGACAAACAAATGACCCCTTAAAAGTTTCTTCCCATGTCTCGTCTAGTGGCGGAAAAATGAATAAAAAAATAGTTTAAAATTCATATTATTCACTAAAAAGAGCTGGATAATCAAAAATTTTAAAAGTGGGTCATATATGGATAAATTTCATATTATCCATTAAAAAATGAATAACCAATGGATAATCAATGTGTTTAAGTTTTATATTTGCAAAGACTAATATAAATTGGAGGTTCCTCAAGTTTGGAAGACTAGGAATTCTCCCAAAAGTAATCATATTCAAAAAGTCATGAATAATATGAATATCTATATTATCCGCCTGGTAACTCATTTTTATCAGTATTAAATAGTTGTAGAGCCGAATATTTTCTTTATTTTTATATTATTTATTTTTTACCCGCGCATATCCGACCTGACCCGCTATTTTGCCCCACTCCTAATCTCGTCGGACAACCATTTTTGAGTTTATTCATGAAATCATCAAAAAAAAGAAAAGGATGTCTCTCTTGTTGGACCATTTTCTTCTTTGTCTCTTTCAGAATCTGGTATTATAGTACAATAATATTGAGTAGCCGAAATTCTTTAGTCGTTGAAAAGATTAAAGAAAGTTTGACTTTACTTTTTAGCAACATATTCATGGCCGACTTAAACATCCCTTTCCTTCGCACTCTCTCGGATCCATCTTCCAATTTGTATTCGTTCATTTTAGGAGGTAAAACGCTCTCTATCATAGACGGTGACTTTATATTTAAAGAGTTGAATTTGAGCTTTCGAAATTAGGAATATAAAAGAGTATTTATTATTTTAACATAATTTTTAATAGTATGGTATGGGATATCAACCCACTATTTGTATGTTTTTTGATAGTTTGGATGTAGTTAGGTTATCAGGATAAGAATATTAATTGTCCCGATATTAAATTTAAAATTATAGTTATCCGTATTTGATTGTGGATATTAACTAATATCGGCAAAAACTTTATATTAAAATATTGATATTAGCTATCCCATATATGAGGTGGGATAGATAATCCCATGAGATATGACAAGAGTTATAATGTCAGTTATCGCAATCGTTAGAACACAATATACTATTTTGTGAGTAAATTAAAAATTATATGAGTAAACTTAGATCTAAGTCTAACATTGTCCAAAAGGAGTAATTTTACAAGAACTATATTTGCTTAACCTTTAAAATAGGGACGGATTTAATTAGTGTCCTAAAAAGAATATTTGCATAATCAGCCCATATATATGTAAAAAAAACATTGATCGGGCCACGTACACCTTTAACTTCAGTTTCGATTAGATCCACATTTTTATGCAGAAGAATCAATCCAAATAGCCGCCTACTCAATTGCTTGTCAAATATATAATATGTATAATTTATTTATAATATATGTATAATTAGGAAGAAATTCAAAAATGGCTAAATTTACAAGTGGTAATTGAAAAATAGCCACAGTTTCAAAAGCAATCGAAATTTAGCCACTTTTCATGTAAAGATAAATTTGAACGAAAACACTGTTCAAAATCCAAAAAAATATTTCAGCATAATATACTGGAGTTCCAGTATAATATACCGGTCCAGCATAATATGCTAGAAGTTCATGCACATGTGCTCCAATCTCCAGTATATTATGCTGTAACTTTTCGCGTGTTGGAGTTCCAGCATAATATGCTGGAAGTTCATATACAGGTGCATCAATCTCCAGTATATTATGCTGGAACGGTCCGTATTGCAGCAAAATAGTGGCTATTTTTCAATGACTTTGCAAATGCTAGCTATTTTGATTTACCAGTTCGAAAAGTGGCTAGTCCGTACTATTTTTACGTATAATTAAGTACAATCAGTTAATAGTAGATTGAAAAAGTAACGGGAAAATGAAACAGTATAGCCGCTCTCACAATGATTACCGAAAAATAAATATTTTTTGTATATATAGCCACTCAAGAAAGGCCCAACTCGTTTTTCCCGAAAGGCCCAATTGTTTAGTTACTCAAATTATTGCAGTTTTGAGATAATTTCCTCCCTCCCTCCCACAAACTTAAAACATCCATTAAATTTAACATATGATATTATATTTAATATCTCAATTAACACAATAAATTCTTCAAATTTTCAAATCAATTACACTAACAAAAATATCTGAGAAATCAAGTGATAGGGGATTATAGGGACTTACTTCTTTACTACTGTTTGTCCAGAGATCAAATTTTAAATATTTGAAATAATATTTGAAGATTATTTTTCTACTTTCAAATACTCTCTTTTAACTTAACTTCGAATATTAATCTTTTTCAATACTAACCAATTCATGTCCAAACGCCACAACTACAAGATATTTTAACATATAAGTCACGAGTTCGAACCGTGAAAGTAGTTATTAATGATTGCATCAGGGTAGACTGTCAACATCACACCTCGAAGGATGCTACTCTTCTCCGGACCTTGCCTGAATACGAAATACTTTGTGCATCGGGCTATCTTTTTTTTTGCTTATCAACCAAAGGCTGAAGTAAACATGTATAGATCACAGGTTCGAGCCGTGGAAGTAGCCACTAATACTTGCATCAGAATAAACTATTTACATCGTCACATCTCTAGGAGTGCGACTCTTCCCCAAACCATACCTAAATACGGGATATTTTGTGCACCGAATTTTTTTTTTTTTTTTTTTTTTGACGTATCAGCCAAAGGCTGAAGTATGCATGTTAGCTGGACTAGTGGCAAAAGGGGATGGGACGTAGCTATTACGTGTAGTATTAAACCTTTAATAAAAGTGTCTGTATATTTGATTTGAGGAAACCCAACACTCAAATATAAAAGTGTGTTTTGTGAGAAACACGTTGTTATTTGAAGATGTGTAAGTTACTCCATCAATTTCAGTTACGTGTCTTAATTTTTCTAGGCACGAAATTTAAAAATATATCAAGTTAGAATCCATCCTAAACCAAAGATTGGTATCAGGGAAGATTTTTAAATTTTATAGTCCTAAACTAAATGTATGTGTAATATTATTAAATTACAGTTTAAAATTTGCGATCTTAGAAATGTTATTACATTCCTAAAGGGTGTATCATTAAAGATAAAATAAAAATGTTGGATTTAAGAATTTACTAAATATAAAAATATAATATTCCTTTTTTTAAATAAACTAAATGTATGTGCATTTCTAAATATGCACATGGTGTTTATTGACCTAGAGAAAGCGTATGACAAGGTTCCTAGAGAAATTTTCTAGAGATGCCTGGAGGCCAAAAGTGTGTCGGTTCCCTATATTATAGCGATTAAGGACATGTATGATGGGGCTAAGACTCGGGTTAGGACAGTAGGAGGCGACTCTGAGCATTTTTCTGTTATAATGGGGTTACACCAAGGTTCTGCGTTCAGTCCGTTCTTATTCGCCCTGGTGATAGACGCGTTAACACACCATATTCAAGGGGATGTGCCATGGTGTATGCTATTCGCCGATGACATAGTTCTGATTGATGAGTCGCGAGCCGGTGTTAACGAGAGGCTGGAGGTTTGGAGACAGGCTCTTGAGTCTAAGGGTTTCAAGCTGAGCAGGACGAAGATGGAATACCTGAAGTATAAGTTCAGCGCTGAGCCAGGGGAAGTTGGCGTGGATGTGAGGCTTGATTCGCAGGTCATCCCGAGTAGAGGCAGCTTCAAGTACCTTGGTTCGGTTATCCAGGGGGGAGGGAAAATCGACGAGGATGTCACACACCGTATTGGGATAGGATGGATGAAGTGGATGTTAGCATCTGGAGTCCTGTGTGACAAGAGAGTGCCACCGATACTCAAAGGTAAGTTTTATAAAGCGGTGGTTAGACCAGCCATGATATATGGGGCTGAGTGTTGGCCCGTTAAGAACTCACATATCCAGAAAATGAAAGTAGCAGAAATGAGGATGTTGCGGTGGATGTGCGGGCACACTAAGATAGATAAGATTAGGAATGATGATATTCGGGAGAAGGTGCATGTGGCTCCCATTGATGACAAGATGCGGGAAGCGAGGCTTAGATGGTTCGGACATATTCAGAGGAGAAGCCTAGAAGCTCCGATACGGAGGTGTGAGCAGTTGGTTATGGAGGGCACGAGTAGAGGTAGAGGGCGGCCTAAGAAGTATTGGGGAGAGGTGATCAGGCAGGATATGGCGAGGCTCCAGATTTCCGAGGACATGACACTTGATAGGAAGATGTGGAGGTCGAGTATTAGGGTTGTAGGTTAGGAGGTAGTTGAGTCGTGCCTTACTTCGTAACATGGTGGGACTAGCCATGTAGGATTTTTGTCTAAGATAACTAGTGGGAATGTTGTGGCTTACTATTTCGCTTTTCAGTGCAGGTCCTATTTACTAGCTATCGCTTTTGCTTTACATCTTTCTTCTAGATTTCATGATGTTCCTATTTTTCTTATGACTGTTGTGGTGATACTAATATTTACTAATATTGTCTCCCTTTACTTTGCATCTTTCTTCTGGATTTCATGGTGTTCCTATTTATCCTATGATTGTTGTTGTGATACTAATATTGTCTTCCTTTTTGCCCCATTTTGCCCCTTTTGTCTTTTTATTTTTTTGAGCCGGTGGTCTTTCGGAAACAGCCTCTCTACTCCTTCGGGGTAGGGGTAAGGCCTGCGTACACACTACCCTACCCAGACCCCATTAGTAGAATTTTACTGGGTTGTTGTTGTTAACATAAAAAAAAAGTAATATACATAAATCGAAACAATACTTTATATGATCGTGTATGTAGTACTTCGACCATGCTATTAAAAAGACCTCATCCTTATGTTATTTAATTTTAGCGAGAAACGATGTTATTACAAGGTTTTTTATCTTCTAGTTACGTCTGGACACTTAAAATGTGATACACAATATATCAAGAATAGTACTGAAATAATACGTAATAATTAATGAGATTGCAAATTGTTTATCCGTAAAATGGTACAGTTGAATTTATACGTGGTTTCGAGACAAGTGAACTAATTTGATCCTGAAATAATTGAATAAAAATGTAGATGAAACCGCAGAAATGATAGTTCCGGGAACAAGATTTCTGGGCACAGCAATGATGAGATCAAAAAGCGAAAAAGTAAGATTGTATTAAGCTTTGTATAGAATATGATGTAAGTTTTTTCTAGATAATTTCTTGTCCCCAACAATGATAACTGGACTCACTATTTATAGCTGCGTCTAGGGAAGAAGGTCCTAGGATCGTGCCCTCCTTTAAAGTTAATTATGAGGATCATTGATGAAGATGTAACGGTGAATATAAATGTCAAATTCTTTGTAACAGGCCGTTGCTCTTAATGCTGCAGAATATTCTTTATTAAATGCTACCGGACGCAGAGCATTTAATACACCTTTATGAACGTTATCTTTTCCGATGACAAGCGGAATGACTGCGTTCAGTCTTCAGTCATCCCCGTCTAGAGTTCCACGTGTCTTTCCTTTAGATGACCACGTGTCCTATCATATTTTACCCTATACAGATAGTCCCCCTGCTTTTCGATGACATAACTTTGTACTATCGGAAAGTTGGTAGAAATATTCTTTTTGCGGGAATTACTATAACTCCCTTTGCAGGCTTCTGACGGTTCATTAGACGTACGTCTCTCCGCATTTAATGCCCCAAACACGCGTCATCCCACAATTCAGAGTAACTTATGCCGATTATCGAGGTAATCATGGCCATAAATTTAGCCGCCAAAATTTCACTTATACGCATCATTCTTTTCCTTTGCACTTCATAATTTCTCGAACTTCTGATTTGCATCTTTGTTCTCCATCCTTTCTCTAATTCTCTTTAAACAAAAACCTTTTCCTTCTTCTTATCCAATGACTTCTTCCTCCGAGCGTGCCGGTTCTTCAAATAACAAGAATAAAGACTAGGACTCTGCTCCTCCAACGGTAGGTTCCATCATCCCAAGGAAACTCAGTACCACAGAGGACTTAGAAAAGAAATTCCCTACTGCTAACCCCCGTACATGGGTTGCTAGTAGGTACTCTTCTTCCATTCATCCTTCTAGTATTCCTGTTGTGAAGTAAGACTGCCGCTGCCATGAGTTGGATATCATTATTCCTGATCTATCGGACCGAGTGACCCTTCCCAAGAAAGGTTTTACATACTTTTACACGTATACTTTGGGAGCATTTTCTTTGAGTGAAGAGCTTGATTCCATGATTGCGAAGTTTTGCCTTCGCTGCCAGGTGTGTTTGGCACAGGTAATTTCTTTAGTATGGAGGACTGTCACCTGCCTTCAGCACTTGTGCCAGGAAAGTGGAGAGAAGCTAACCTTAGCTCATATGATGAATCTCTATTCTCCTGAAATCTTCTACGGGGGAATGATATACCTCTGCAAGCGTGGCCACCATGCTATGCTCTCTAGCATGGATGATGACAACGACCGTGGGTGTATGGAATGGTTCGTTGTAGTCTCCACCAACGACATCATTCCGGCAACGACTTCACCCTTTTCGCCTGCTTGGAACCGCACTCGTAAGCTCTTTGTTTAGTATTTCCTTTTACTAAGTATTTTTCTATAGCCGTATTGATCCTCCATTCTTTATTTGTTTCAGCAACTCGATGGATCCCACTGGTGATAGAAGGCTTGGACCGGTGGGTTCAAAAGATCTTAGATGTCACGACGACCGAAACTCGTTTGGGGAAAGAACTGACCCTTAAATAAGGGTGGAAGGCCAAAAAGCATGGTAATTTTAACTTACCATGCTTCCATTATTTTTTGTATATGGAGAACTTGGTTGAACCCTTCTGGCTTGTTCACGAAATTAGATCTATCTGCGGGCTTTGTTGCTGTCCTCGAGGAGGACGTCTTGGCTAATCCTGTTCATGCAGCGAGGTAGCTTCAAGAGGCACTTACTCGAATAGGTATCTCCGGTCCTATTTCGGGCGCAAACACTTCTTTACGGAGTCCCCGTCTGGAGGATAAACAACCGAAGAAAAGACGTTCCTCCGTGGCCGGGGAAGAGAACAAGAGGGCAAAGATTGATGTTCCCGAGTCATCTCCGGTGGCGATGGTGACTGGTCCTCCTTCCGGACCGGTCATAGACACCGTGATGATTGATGATGATGATGAATATAGTGATGAGGGAGCTTCTCTACGTAGAAGACAATGATCCTCATCATCTCAACAGGATGCTCGACCTGTTGAGAGAGTTACACCAACCAAGGACGATGCCTCGACACTTGGGGAGAGATTAATTTGGTAGAGAATGTTAACTCCCATTTTTGGGCCCCAATTGCTATACTCGGTACTGCGGGACTGAGTATTGGGTTCTTGCCATCTTTGGTTGGCGAGCATCCAACAACCAGCACTGCATTTGATGCAACTACTTCTCATTCTTCAACTCCATCAGCTTCATCTCTATCCTCACCAATACCAGCAACTACTACATCACTTCTATCTTCATCCACTCTTCCACCAGCAGTTACTACATCGCCTCCACCGACCGTACTTGACCATGAAGAAGGTGTTCCTCTTCCACAGTCCCCAGTTTATGGGAATTTAGGGCAAAATTATGTTGTCCCTTCTGAAGATCTACAAAGGAGGAGGAGCGTTACTCTTCGATCTCTACCGTATGCTATTTGCTATCCCGGCAGGTAGAGCTTGCTAATTACCTGAAGCCTTTGGCTCAGAGAAATACTGGGAAATGATTCAGGCACTCTTGGGAGAGTGTTTGTTGAACAATTCCATGCATAACGCCGCAGCAGTACGTTCCTTTCTTACTTTGCTATTTTTTCTACTTTTGTATGAATGTATTCTAAGTTTTACTTCTTCTTATTTTGTAGGCCAACTTTCATGATTCTGAGGGCCTTCAGAGGTTGATTCGCGAGAAGGAGGAACTTACTTCTGAACGAAATCAGCTTTTGGTGGAACGGGACCGAACTGTTCTCCGCCTCTCAGAACTAGAAACCAAAGCTACTAAGGTCGTTGTTTTGGAGGCTCATTTGCAGCAAAGCAAGCAAGACTTGGTAACCCTTAGCCAGGAAATTAGTCTAGTGAGGGTTAGATTTGATGAAGCCAAGGCTAAATGGGTAGAAATCCAGGACGTCATTCTTGCTACAACCGAGCGCAAGGCTGCCTCCGCTGAAAGAGTGATTAACTTAGAGGCATCCTTGAACTCCAAAATTGAAGAGCTTGCTGTTGTATGGGAGAAACACGCACAGCTAGAAGAGAAGTACAAGAAAACTATCTAGCATAATAGGCTCTTTAGTTCAGCTGTCCGCGACCTTGATGTCAACCTCAAATCTGCTAGGTTCTCCCGGGAAAACCTTTCTGCCGAGGTAACCCAACGCAAAGAAGAACTCAAGCGCCGATTGGCTTTCCTCGTTGTTGAAAAAACTTATGCCATGTATAGCATGAGGAGAAAAAACTTGTTAGAGGCCAAAGCTGGTGTCATGTATAGCTGCGATCTTGAGTTAGCTGCTAAAAGTGGACTCCCATCGAGGTCTGATGTACCTGGCCCTTCTGCTTCAGGTTCTGAATTTTCGGGAACTGAAGAAGAATCGTAAGATGATGATGTCGAAGGCCAAATTGATGAAAATGTTGAGCCACTGGTGGACCCACCTACTTCTCTCGTGGATGCAGACACTTATTTTCCTCCTGGTTCCGGAGGCACTGCAGTTTAGCTTTTCTTTTCGTTTTCCCATTTTGTACTTTTACCGTTTTGGCATGTTCTTGTAAATAAAGATATATTTTTGCTCAAGTATTGTTTGAGTCTTACTTTCGTTTGAATATCCATGCAAGTCTTTAACCTTTACATTTGCTTAATAAATTTGCGCATATTTTTCTGCTCGCACTTTACTATGTGTAGTCTCGGATGCATTTTCCTCGAAGCACTTTGGTTCCGAGCGTTATCCCTTTTACGTGAGGGTTTCTACAAGTATTTGCGCAAGTTTACTTTTTGCATCCTTTCGTGTATGTCTTCGGGTGCATTTTTCCTCGAAGGCATTTTGATTTCGGGCATAAATTATTCTAAAACCAACCCTTTAACGTGAGGGTTTTCATAAGAGAGGGACCTCTTATATTTACGGTGCTCTTGAAAAGCACGTCTCATGTTCATTACGGCACTAACATTTGAAGTATTTGTTTAACTTTCAAATGACAAAGTTAGTTCATCGTTCAAACAAGAAACAAGATAAAAAATAAAAGGATTTTTTTCATATAATTCCTTCTATTTTAAAAGGTACCCCAGCATTTATTATGCTAAGAAATTTCCATTACTTGTGGCTAGCATTTATTATGATAAAAAGAAGTTGCCATTACTTGTGGCTATCTTGTACAACTTGTTTCGATGGAGCTGGCTGCGCAATCCCCGATTTCGATGATGCATTTGGCTTCCGAATTTTTGCTTCCCAGTTAATGTGGCAGTCAATGTTGTTATATCTTCATATCATCCCCCCACCCACCCAGTGTTCGAATGCGAAGAATGCAAATTGGAACACTGGAAGTCTTGTGTCTTCAAAGATCCCACCAATGAATTGCTAGATAATCCTTAACTCGGTAACATACCTTACTTCCCCTTAAGAATCCATGCTATCGAGCGAAAAAATATCTAATAATCCTCTAGCAGTTTGGCCTCATGAACGGTCGGGTAACCTTTGTTCGGTAGCAAGCTTAACTTCCCAGTGGGAATTTGCTATCGAACCAAAGATTATCTAATCGTCACTGAGTGGAAGCTTGTTTGTTTGCCTTGCTATCAAAGGTTTTATTGTTGTTGTATTCGTAATATGTTTTCTATCGTTGCTTCATTAAAAACCTTGCCAGAAAAAATTAATTAGGACAAAACTGAACGAAGGGAAAAAGAGTGCAGCACATACTTTCCGCTTGAGTAATGTTTATTAGCAATAATATCTCTTGAGGTGTGCCACGTTCCAGTTGTTAGGAAACCTGTCTCCATTCTGGTTCTCCAACTCGTATGAACCTTTCCCAGTGATAGCTGAAATCCGGTAGGGACCTTCCCACGTTGGACCTAGCTTTCCCACGTTAAGCTCCCAGGTATTTTGGGTTACTTTCCTCATAACCAAATCTCCTACTTTGAAATAACGTAGGTTGGCTCTTCGATTATAATATCGCTCTATTCTCTGCTTTTGGGTTGCCATTCTTACACGTGCCAAGTTCTTGCGATCCTCGAGTAGTTCCAAGTTGACTAATATTTTTTTCGTTGTTCTATTCTTCATATGCCCGAAAATATCTCAAAGTAAGTTCGCCCACTTCCACCGGGATTAAGGCTTCAGCACCGAACACAAGGGGAAAAGGAGTTTCTCCTGTGCTCGATTTGGTCGTTGTTCGGTAGGCCCATAGAACTCCCGGCAATTCTTGAGGCCATTTGCCTTTTGCTCCTTCCAACCTTTTCTTGAGGTTTTGAATAATCACTTTGTTTGTTGACTCCGCTTGACCGTTTTTGCTCGGATGATAAGGAGACGATGTGATCCTCTTTATCTTCAAATCTTCGATGAATTTTGTAACTTTTGCACCGATAAACTGTGGCTCATTGTCGCATGTAGGGGTAGGCATAAAATCTGAAAAATCAAATTTTGAACCGGACCGAATTAGTTCGGTATTTCAGTATCGGTTTATTCGGTATTTCAGTACTATTTTGGTATATGAATTTCGGTTCTTCGGTATTTTGGTACGGTCCTCGGTATGATGGTTTCGATATTTCGGTATACCGAATTATACAAGTTCACCTTCCTTCACTACCCATCCCAAATTATAAATCTCTAGCCCAAAATTTCAACTTATTAGTTCTTACCCCTAGCCAGTAGCCCACTAAGACTAAGCCCAATACCCCAACCTAGTGATAGTTTAGGCTTTCTTGGAATTTAGCTGATTGCTTTCAGCACCACACCGGAAGGTCCCCTATGCCTAATTGTGATGCAAAATTCAATTACTAAGTGCTTGAGAAAATAGATAATGATGTGATTTCTATTATAAACTTATTAGAAGCATAGGACACATTATGTTGCTATGCTCATGTAGTGCTTTCTATTAGAAATTATTAGAAGGAATTGCTTACATTTTGTTGTTGCTATGCTCATTTATCATGTTATTATAAATTTTCTAATGAATTAGAATTCAGTAGTTCATCACTGTTTAGTTTACAAAGACTTGGTACGGTACCGAAACCATACTGAAACCATACCGAAACTGTACTGAACTATACAAGAAAATACCGAACCATACCGAACTACTTTGGTACTATATTTGGTACACACAATTGATATGCCAAATACCGAAGTACCGAGCCATAGTTTTCAAATACCATACCAAAGTACAGAACGCCCACCCCTAGTCGCATGATATCTCCTTTGGTATTCTGAACATGCAAACTATATTTTCAAACAAGAAATCCACCACTTCGCGTTCTCCGATCTTCTGATAAGGACTTGCTTCCACCCATTTAGAAAAATAGTCAGTCAGAATTAAAAGAAACCTTACCTTTCCGCGAGCCGATGTCAGTGGTCTGACGATGTCCATCCCCCATTTCATGAATGGCCATGAGGACAGAACCGAATATAAGGGTTCTGCCGGTTGGTGTACTAGTGGTGCGTAGCGTTGGCACTTATCACATTTTCGTACGAAATATTTGGCATCTTGTTCCATGCGAAGCCAATAATATCCTACCCGTACCAACATCAGCACCAAAGAATTTGCGCTCGAGTGATTGGCGCATATCCCTTCGTGGACTTCTCTCATGACATAATTAGCTTCTGACGCTCCTAAGCATCGGGCCAGCAGGCCTTGGAAGGATTTTCTATACAATAGGCCTCTCTTGAAGCTATAACATGCAGCTTTGGCATATAACGCCCGTGATGCTTTGGGGTCTTCGGGAAACATCCCGTGCTTGAGGTAGTCGATTATTTCACTTCTCCAGTCCCAGACCAGACTAGTCGAATTTACCTCATAATAACCATCTGTATCCAGGACTGAGTTCATCAGTTGTACTACAATCCCAGACTCTGATCCCTTTATTTCTGTCGATGATCCTAAGTTCGCTAATACATCCGCTTCTGCGTTATCCTCCCTTGGGATATGAGTAATTGACCACTCCCGGAATTGTGCCAAAAGATCCTGGACCTTTACCACTTATTGTTGTATACGTTCTTCTTTGGTATCAAAGATCCGGTAGACCTGATTCATTACCAGATGCGAGTCACATTTGATTTCGACAACCTCATAGTCAAGTCCCCGGGCCAATTCGAGCCTTGCAATCAATGTTTCATACTCTGATTCATTGTTAGTTAAAGGGATCATCCTGATGGCTTGCCTTAAGGTTTCCCCCGAAGGCACGATTAAGACTATTCTGAGTTCGGACCTTTTTATGTTAGAAGCTCCATCCGTAAATAAGGTCCAAACCCCCGATGTCGATTCTGACACCATTACTGGCTCCTTGGTTGCCAGAGGCAGTAGTCCCAGACTAAAATCGGCCACGAAGTCAACCAAGACTTGCGACTTAATTGCAGTCCTTGATTTATATTCTATGTCGAACTCACTCATTTTGATGGCCCATTTAGCCAATCTGATTGAGAGCTCGGGTTTATGGAGGATGTTCCGCAAAGGGAAAGTAGTCACCACAACTAACGGGTGGCATTGGATATAGGGCCTCAACTTTTGAGCGGCGACTACGAGGGGTAAGGCTAATTTTTTCAAATGTGGGTAGCGAGTTTCTGCTCCTGTTAAAACTTTTCTATAATAAATGGGAAATTGCGTACCTTCGTCCTTCCGGACTAAAACCGCAATTACCGCAACTTCTGAAATTGCGAGGTAGACTACCAATATTTCACATTCTTTTGGTTTTGAGAGTAATGGAGGGCTTGATAAGTACTTCTTCAGATCCCTTAGAGCCTGCTAGCACTCCGGTATCCATTCGAAATTATTTTTCTATTTGAGTAGTGTGAAGAAGCGATGACATTTTTCCGACGACCGAAAAATGCTCTTGCTCAAAGCTGCTAATCTTCATGTGAGCCTTTAGACTTCTTTTACGTTTGACAATTCATACGGGATATCCTCTATGGCCTTGATTTTGTCAGAATTTACCTCAATTCCCCTTTGTGAAACCAGAAATCCCAAAAACTTACCAGAACTAACCTCGAACACGCACTTCTCGGGATTAAGTTTCATGTTATGCTTCCTCAGGATGTCGAATATTTCTTGCAAATGCTTAAGGTGGTCACTTGCATTCAAAGACTTAACGAGCATATCGTCTATATAAACTTCAATAGTCTTTCCTATTTGCTTTTCAAACATCTTATTTACGAGCCGTTGATAAGTGGCTCCGATGTTTTTCAACCCGAAGGGCATCACGTTGGAACAATATGTACCGAAATTTGTTATATTGGTTATAAACGAAGTCTTTTCCTGATCTTCCGGGTTCATCATGATTTGGTTGTACACGAAATAAGCATCGAGGAAACTCATTAACTCGTGGCCGGCTGTGGCATCAATCATTTGATCGATATTTGGAAGTGGGAACGAATCTTTCGGGCATGCCTTATTGAGGTCTTTATAGTCTACACACATGAAAAATTTATTGTTCTTCTTAGGAACTACTACTACATTGGCTAGCCAGTCCGGATATCTTACCTCTCGGATCGAACCGATATTAAGCAAGTGGCTTACCTCTTCTTTGACAAATATATTCTTGGCCTAGGCAATATGGCATTTCTTTTGTCTTATCTGAGGTACGTTGGGATCCAAACTCAGCTTGTACATGGCTACTTCCGTCGGAAAACCTTTCATATCCTCGTGCGACCGTGCAAAATAATCAGTATTAAATTTAAGGAATTCAATAAAACCATACCTGAGTTCCGGGTGCAGTCATGTCCCAAATGGAATTTTCTTTCTAGGAATTCTTCGAACAATGCAACTTGCTCTAGTTCTTCCGTCTTGGACTTTGTTGAGTCAATCTCTTCTGGAACTTGAAAATATCTCGGCACCTGATAATGTTCTGACGACTCTGCTCCCGGACTAACTTTTTCTAGCTCGGGAGTAGGTGCCGATTCCTGTAATTGCTATGCCATGTGTTCCTTACCTTTGCCACTGGAAACCGAGATTGCATTCATCTCCCTTGTTGTCGGTTGATCACCTCTTATCTGCTTGATTTCTTCGGGCGATGGAAACTTTAACAATTGGTGATACGTTGAGGGTACAACTTTCATCTCGTGTAACCATGGCCTTCCCAAGATGATATTGTATCCCATGTCACCATCTACTACTTCGAAGAAAGTTGTTTTCATTGCTCCTTCAGCGTTTGTGAGTAGCAAAATCTCTCCCGGGTTGTCACGCTCGCAAGATTGAATCCAGCGAGGAGCTTTGTTGCCGGAATAATGCTTACGGTGAGTTTAGCTTGCTCCAATACTTTCCATTGTATGATATTATTCGAACTTCCTGGATCCACTAGAATAAATTTAATCTTAAAATCGAACATATTTAAAGAAATTACCACTGCATCGTTATGTGGGAACAACAATCTATCTATGTCCTCCTCCGTGAATGTGATATCGTCTTCTCGGAATCTTTTACTATGAGTTATTGATACTTTCATCTTCTTTGTTGCCATAAAGGTAACCCCGTTAATCTCATTCCCTCCGAAGATTATATTGATCATTTTGCGTGGGGTACTTCTCCTGCTTTCGAAGGTTCCTTGTTGTCTCTGTTACGGCCATAATTGTTCTTAGATTGGTCACTCAAGAATTCTCTGAGGTGACCATTCTTCAATAGTGTTTCCACCTCTTCCTGGAGGTGTCGGCAGTCCCCTATTCGGTGGACGTTTGTCGCATGGTATTCATACCATAAGTTGGGATCCCTCTGGCTGGAATCACATCTCATAGGTCTCAGAAATCGTACCTCTTTAATGTTTCTCATGGCTGACACCAACTCCACTATACTGACGTTGAAGTTATATTCTGATAACTTGGGGTAAGAAGGATCCTGACACCAAATCCTCGAAGTCCGTCTGTCCACGTCATAGTCATCCTTTGATTTTTCTCTGCTCTTATCCTATCCCTTGGCCGACGATGTAGAACCGACCTGGTCATCTTCGATCCTTATCTTTGACTCATACCAGTAGTGAACATCTGCCCAAGTTGTTGCTTGAAACTCAAGCAGGCTCTCCTTCAACTTTCGAGAAGCATTTGAGCTTCTCGGATTGAACCCTTTTGTGAATGCTTCAGCTGCCCATTCATCCGGGACAGCTAGGAGAAACATTCTTTCTTTCTGGAATCGGGTAACGAACTCTCATAAAAATTCGGATTCTCCCTGTGCGACCCTGAATAAGGCCTTTCGGGGTTGTACTTTTCTGGCCACGGTATTAGCCTTGATGAAAGAATCCGCGAGCATCTCAAAGGAATCTATGGAATGCTCGGGTAATAATGAATACCACGTTAGAGCTCCCCTCGTGAGAGTTTCTCCAAATTTCTTTAGCAACACAGATTCAATTTCGTGAGGAGCTAAATCATTTCCTTTTACCGCCGCTGTGTAGGTGGTAATATGCTCCTGTGGGTTTGAAGTCTCATCATACTTAAGCATTTCAGGCACTTTGAACCGCTTTGGGATTAGTTTTGGTGCCGCACTCGGCTTGTACGGCAATTGAGTATACTTCTTCGAGTCTGGGCCTTTCAATACTGATGGCGCGCCCGGGATCTGGTCCATGCGGGCGTTTACTTCCCTCATAAACCATAAAAGTTTATTCTTGAACGGGTCGTTCTCGTTGTTGAGACTGTATCCTCTCCACCAAGCTCTGTCGGAGCCGACTTCACCCCTGGGAGTGTTGTTGTCGACTCTCTGCGTTGTTTGGTTTGCGGGAATACCAGGAGGAATTGAATCTCGTCTGTTTGCATTATTCGAAGCCCCCGATAGTGCATGTTTCAGCTCCGTCATAACTTTATGCTGTCACATGAGATGGCATAGAATGATCGCTTGTTGCTCTTGCAGGACCCTCACCACATCCACAACATGCTCCTCATCAGTATCATCGGGAGTTATCTGCCGAACCTGTCGAGCGTACTGCATGTCATGCACCGGTGTGGCATCATTCCCCTCATTGCGGGTGTCACTGATTGAATCCTCGAAATGAGGTTGATCCTCTCGAATTTCAGGGTTGTGCGTGTTGTTAACAGTGTTATCTGCCATTTTTATGATTTTTTTAAAGACAAAAATAATCAAATCGCGATAGTAAAAAGGCAATGATCAATTTAATTGCACGGATGTCTAGGCCCCACAGTAGGCGCCAAACTGTTTACCCGTAAAATGATACAGTTGAATTTATACATGATTTCTAGACAAGTGAACTAATTTGATCTTGAAATAATGCAATAATTGAAGAAATATATAATATTTAGCCTTAAAATGTTGATGAAACAGCAGAGATGATAGTTCCGGGAACAAGGTTTCCGGACACAACAATGATGAGATCAAAAAGTGGAAAAGTAAGATTGTATTAAGCTTTGTATGAAATATGGTGTAAGTTTTTGCCACACAATTTCGTGTCCCCAACAATAATAATTGGACTCACTGTTTATAGTTGCGTCTAGAGAAGGAGGTCCTAGGATCGTGCCCTCCTTTAAAGTCAATTATGAGGGTCATTGATGAATATATAATGATGAATATAAATGTCAAATTCTCTGTAACGGGTTGTTGCTCTTAATGCTGTAAAATATTTCTTATTAAATGCTACCGGCCGCAGAGCATTTAATACACCTTTATGAATATTATCCCTTCCGGTGACAAGCGCAATGGTTGCGTTCGGTCTTCAGTCATCCCCATCTAGGGTTCCACGTGTCTTTCCTTTAGATGACCACGTGTCATATCATATTTCACCCTATACACAAATCAAAGACAATATTGTAAAATTTAACTCATTATATGTTCCCTAGCTTAATATGATCAACCAAACCCTCAACGATATACATATAACTATTTTTTAATATGTTCTAATCTATTTATTAAATCTTTACATTGTAATTATAAGGTAGATGTGAGCACCTAATTTTTGATTATATTTGAATTTTTATCACCTTTTACTATGTAAATACTTTTAGAAATTTAATATATATTTTTTTAGATTTGTTACATTTTTTTATTATAGGGTAAGAATTAAAAATAAATTAAAAGGTCAAATTATTACTATTAGTATTATTTTTATTTTTTATTTTTATTTTAAAATAAATTAAATTAAAAAAACGAAAAAATTAAATATTTTTAAAAATTTTCGGATGGAAATAAAATAATAGAAAAATTAAAAATATGGAATTAAAACGTTAAAAGTAAAAGTAGGTGGAAATTATTTTTTAATAAAAGTAAAGGTAGCTGAAAATTTAAAAAAAATAGTAAAAGTAAGTGGAAATTAAAAAAAGAAAAGTAAAATAAGTGGAAAATTGAAAATAAAAAAAAAGTAAAAAAGTGGGAATTTAAATATAATAAAATTAAAAAAATGGGAAATTAAAAAATAAAAGTAAAGGAAAGTGGGTAAATATTTTTTTTTTTAAAAGAAGAAAAGTGGGAAGTGGGAATTTTTTTTAATTAAAAAATAATAATAAAATTAAAAAATTAAAAACAAATCTGAAAAATTTCAAACTTTTTTCTATAAATAGAAGAGAAATGTGAGGAGAAAAAGGAGGGAGAAGGAAGGAAAAATAGATGAGAGAATTGAGAGGAAAAAAAATTCTTCTTTTGCGCTAAGTGAATTTCTACTCGTTTCATTATTTATTTCGAAAATTCAAGCAATTCATCACCCTGTTTAAGACCCAAAATTACCTCAAATTCAAGCCTATTAACACCTTGTGAAGTTTCATTGATAGTCACCTCTCTCACGCCAAAAATCAGCAGCCTCACAAGGTACGGTCCGGGCTCGAATTCTAGAAGATTCGTCGCTAGATTTTCTGCTCATCTGCCGATTTTCCCTTGGTTTGGTATATTTGCTCGGCTCAGAATTGTTTTTGCATTAATCAAAGTTCTGAAGGAAATTTTTTGCTTAAAGGTTCATTGCTTATCCTCCTTTTGTTAATTATTTCATTGTTTTGTGCGATGTTCTTATAGAGGTTCATGTGATAATTTTTTGTGTTATTTTATTTATACACATTATCATGTTGTAGTTTTTTTTTACATGTTTCAAGCGATTTGTCAACAGATTATTTGAATAGGATTTCATCTTAATGAGATTTGCTATTTAGAATTAAGAATGAAAATCTTGCCGTATTAATGGGTCATGCGTTGGAGTTCAAGTAAATGAAGCAGAAATGAGTTACCACATTTAATAGGAAAGAAAGAATTAGACATGGGTTGGATTAAATATAAATCTGTCAGGCCCAATAATTTTGTCACTAGACTAATAATTAGCTCATTCTTCCATAATGAATAAATGTCTCCTAATTTCAAAGATAGAGTAATAAGTAGTAAATATTTTTAAGTGTGGATGACTTTTCAATACTTTAAATAATTAATATATTTTCCGACTTTCAAATAATTTTCTATCCATAAACTCTTGGTCTTACAATAATTTTAAATTAGTTTAGGAAAATAATACAAGTGCGCGTTCACATGACTTGACCAATCAACTTAGAATAATAATAAATGTGTTATTGATTGTGTACACGTACGCGTGACATAATTCTTGACGCCAAACAAAAATGAGTACACGTACGCGTGACTTATTTCAAGATAATTTTCATAAATCTAATCAAGCAATAAAAGCGGACATAGGTAAAACATGAGAACCAATAAAACACAGGTTATCCAAAAATAATATAAGCCAAATGTAGTCAATAAAGTGACCGTGCTAGAACCACGAGACTCGGGGAATGCCTTACACCTTCTCCCCGGTCAACAGAATTCCTTACCCGGACTTTATTTTCACAGATCAATAATAATAGAGTCAAACCTTCCTTTGACTAGGGATTCAAATAAATGGTGACTTGGAACACCCAAAATATCAATTTCAAGTGGCGACTCTGTAAATAAAATAATTCCTACTCAAATTTGTCACTTTAATTGGAAAAACTCTTTAACCCATAACAATCCATAACACATATATCTTTTGTGGGGGAAAAGGAGGTGTGACAGTAGAATTGCAACAGCAGTTCTCAATTTATTCATCTATGTTTTCGTAGTGCATTTTGGTTTGATTCATTAAAAATCTAGTTTTTATCCTAATGCCTGTAGTTTTTATTTGATGACACATTTAAAAACTTTTCAGAACCAACAAGTATTGCTATAAGATATGATTATACACTGAATATCTACATGCCTTATGTTCTTTCTTTTCTACCTTTAATTTGTGACCCTCATGACTATGGCGAGTTAAAATAATGACTGGCAGATTTTTTAGGCTGACAAAATTCCAAAAAAGGACATAAAGTTATACCTTAGGCGAATTATTCGAGTCGGAATGTAAAAGAAAAAAAAAATATTTTATAAGGTATATCACAAGTTCACGTCATATATATTCCTATATCGAAATTCAACAATGAGTTGGACTTAAAATGTGTCAAATATGTAGTGATAATTAAATCAGAAATAACCAAGTCAAGGGGAATGTATGTTTGAATGCAAGAATTTGAATGCCTTTTGGTTCTAAAGAAAATTCATTGCATCCCTGTCTAGCCTTTGTCTATATATATATATATATATATATATAAAGTTTTATTAAAAAAAAAAAGTCAGAACTTAAACCCGAAATATCTGGTAAAGACGAAGGGATACTATATTCATCTCAGCCAGTGGCGGAGCCACGTGCACTCAAGGGGTGTCAACCGACACCCCTTCGTCGGAAAATTATACTGTGTAGATAGGTAATTTAAAAAACATGTATATATATACTATGTATTGACACCCCTTGACTTCTTAATAAATTTATTTCTTTATATATTGATCCCCTTAATGAAAATTCTGGCTACGCCATTGATTCCAACCTCTTACTTTGCTCTACTTTGACTCTTGTCTCAACCTCTTACTTTACTCATATTTTGACTATCACTCATATAAATTAGTATTCAACCATATTTGACTAGGGAGTCATAGGCCATATAATAACAAGTTTTATGAAGTAAACAATGAGGTGAATAGAAGTGGAATTTGTTAGGTATCTTTCCATGTCAACTTTTTCTAGCCGTTTTTAAATTGTACATAGATGATAAATTTTATTCATTAATAATTAAACAACTAATGTTTCACCAAAATAAGTAAATTATCCTTTTCCTTTTACATTACTGTGATAAAACCAAACATAGTATTAAGACACTTCACATTTCCTTACTGCCGCTTCCCCAAATGTGTCATATCCTTATCTATATACAACTCTTCTAATTATATAATTGGATTTTCTCAACTTAGTGATAAGTAATTATGTAAAAAAACATTATTGTACTTTCCGAAATTATACAATTATGGCGTTGTGCCGAAAGATTGAGAAATATAGTTTAATACATTGAATTGAATAAATGGAGGTGTCATAACTTGATTAAAGTAAAAGAAAATGTATAAGATACATAGTGCTTAACAATTTTAAAAACAAAAGTACACAACACCTTCGGAGAGAAAATAGTGCTAGCTAGTAATTAATACTAAAGGAAAAAAGAAAATTCATAAGTACCCCCATGACCTATACCCGCATTTTCAATTATACATTTTATCTTTGCGGGAATCCTATTACCCCCTAAACTTTTCTTAAAAGGAATAAATACCACCCTAAAACTTGACAACCAAACTCTTGGCAAGTGGTGAACTACACGTGCTGCCACATATATATTTAGTACTTTTTTTATTCTTTCTTCTTTTTCTTATCCTTTTTTCCTATTTCTTATTATTCTTTTTTTTTGTTATTTCATTCTCTTTCTGTTTGTTTTGGTCACCGACGGTATAAAATGGTGGTCGTCGGAATTTCAAAGACACCATTTTTTCCGGCAAAAAAATAATTTCGGCGACAGATTTTTATCCCGATCTGAGTGTGTTTTGCTTTATATATAAAAAAAATAATAATTCTTGAAAGTGTAATATAAGTGTGGGAGGAAGAGCAAAAGAAAGAAAAATGAATATAAGCTTAGAAGACTTTTTCCAGTTAAAATTTCAATATCTCAATTTTTTCTGGCGTGGGAAGGTTTTCCGATGATGAATTTTTTCCCCCAAATCTGAGTGTATTTTGCTTTGCTTATGAATATATCTTTTTGAGAGTTTAATTTGTGTGTGAAAAGGATAGAAAGAGGAAAAAGAAAAATAGAATAAATGGAAGAAAAACGGTTAGACAAAGTCATCGGTGAATGAATATCCGCCGGAATTAGAGAAGAAACGAAAAAAGAAGTAAAAGAAAAAGACAAAGAAAAAGGAAAAGGAAAAAAAAAGTAAGAAAAAATGGTAAAAAAACAAAAAGAAAAATTTGAAAATAGTTTTTTCTTGTTTCTCACTCTCCCATGGAGAGTGAAATACACACACTCTGTCACGTCAGCTTTAATGATGCAGATATTTCTACTTTAAAATAGTTTAGGGGGTAATAAAAATCCCGAAAAGGTAAAGTGTGTAGTTAGGAATTCGAGTATAGGTCGGGGGTGCTTATGCATTTTCCCAAAGGAAAAAAGGTTTAAATTTGTCAATATACTATTTGAAATTGAGCAATTACAAATATTACCTTCGTTATTAGGAAACAATCTCTTTTTTTCCTTAACCTCAAAACGGAACTCCAACCTGCACTCTTAGACTATAGTTCGAAGTTGAGAGGTAGATTTGAGTTTTCTTTTTTCTTGAAGAATTTAGACACAAGTCGTCCATTTCACGTTGTAGATCATTCCAAAGTACCCAGTTCAGAGCCAGGACATTTTTGGTATATCCACCCGCAACACTTTTGGCATAATAGGCACGCAACATATATTGATCTATCGGTAACAGAGCCACCGAGGGAATCGAGTGCTGCTAATTGTACGATAAAGTACAAGATGAATAATTTCAAATAATACGGAAAAAATTGGCACATTTTCCCCTATTACAAATAGATATATAAACTTATTTTTGATTGACTCTAAAGAAATCTTCCTGAGTCGAGGGTTTATCAGAAGTAACATCTATTCCTTTTTAAAATTAGGGAGAGTTCTGCGTATACACTATTTTCTTTGGACCCCGCTTGTTGTTGTTGTTGTTAAAGAAGCCTATGAAAAAACGAAACCTGTCACGAGTTGCAAACATGTAGTGAGACACATGGTACATTTCCTCAAGAGCACAAAGTACAATAAATTAAGGTGTTTAACTGTCTCACGAAGTTAGTTAATTTCTAGTATAATACGACCCAACCTATCCTTTCAACCCCACCACCACCGCCATCCAACAACAAAAATAATGAATTAAATAAGAATTTTGAAGTAACCGTAAAGTTATTTTTGTGTAAATTATAGGTTACGGATTCGAGCTGTAAAAACAGTCACTAATGCTTGCATTAGAATAGACCGCCTATATCACATGACCTTGGAGTATGATCATTTTCCGGACTTTGTATGAATGCAGGTTGCCCTGTGCATCAGCTCGTCCTTAAGAATAGGGAATGTGTTACCTATTAGTCTTGACGGTAAATTAAACTCTTTTATTATGGATTAAAGAATTTTTATAATTAATATTTTTCGGTAAGAATCGAATTTATGACTAATCAGTTATAATCAACTATTTAGTTATATCATTGAGCTATTAAGAATTAGATTAATTTTTGTTCCCATCCTATGACTAATATAATCTCGCAACTTTATTTGTATCCCTCAAAACTTCACATAAGTAGCTTGCTTATATGCCTCATTTTAGAGTGATCCTCAAACGTAACACTATTTCACTAATTCTATTCATATTCCAATTTCATTCATTTACTATTCTTTTGACAATTGGTAGTTTGAAAATTTTCGTCCTGTCCCTTTTAGCCCTTTAAAATTTCGTCCCTTTAAATTTTCGTCTCGTCCCGTCGTCCTGTCCTTTCTCATTGGACAGCTATAATCTAGTGACACACCAACCATACTCGTATCATTGACCTAAATCGTTTCTAGTCTATCTCTTTCAATTTCTTTTCTATATATATGGGAATTTCAATTCTCCTATGAATGAAGGATTTCTATTATCATAAGTTGCAATCTTATATGTTGTGAGACACATGGTTCATTCCCCTAAATCTGAAAGAGAACAATAATTTCTTAACTGTTAATGGAATTTATTTTTCGTAAAACTTTGCACTAGCCATCCTTTAATATCAACCCCACCACCATTGCTTAAAAACAAGAAATTAAAAACAAATGTGTTGAACATATTCTAGTGTTTGTCTTTTTTGTTGTCTTTTCTTGAATCTAAGTTAAGACAGGACAAAACATAAAAATAGAAAAGAATCGTTTCCGTATTTCCACTTTCCACTACTTAGATTACTTTCTCATTCCAAATTATTTGGTATTTTATCTTCAAAGTAACGGTGAGATTGATAAGTTCTCTTCACCCTTACTCCGAGAATCGAGTTTGAATCCCGATTATGAAAAAACTTTTGATGGGGAATGTATCCCTTTGAATGAGTTTTGCACGGTGTAAATTTAAATTAGTCGAGAGTTCAATGCGAATATCAGACACCGAGTGAAAATCAAATATTTTTATGAGGTATTTTTCACTTATCTTGAATAATTTAATCAAACTCTTAAAAGTTAAATTAAGATATATCAATTTATGTTTAGAGATTGCTTTAGTTATTCAGAAGCAAAGATAATGGAGATCCTGTAAGTTAGGATTTTCTAAAAGGTTCACTTAGTTTAACACTTTAACTTTTCAAAAGTGAAAAGTGACAAATATTTTGAAGTGAATATTCTCTCTCTTTTTTTTTATTTTTATTTTTTACTAGTGGTTGAGGAAAGTGCACGAGTCAAAGGATTATAGATTTAGACAAAAAGAGAACGACAAATTTGGGCCATTGGCAGCAACAACATTTTATATGTGGGTTTAATGATGGATTAGAGACTTACCTAACAAATAATATTAATCCAATTAAATTAAATATAAGAAAAAGTAGACCTAAACAAATTTCAAGTTCATTAATTAAGAATTCGGATAATAATTTTATTTGATTTGGACTACTTTTGAGTTAATATTGATTTTTCACAATAAAAGGAAGAAGTTTGATTGGTGATTTCTTTAGGGGTATATCTATTATACAAATACAATTTAAAGAATTATCGTTGTTCTTTTCCCATATGATAAACTCAATTTTATAACGTATTAGTACAACATATGGCGATAGGATATTGAATTATGATTGGAAAATTAAGTATGTTATAGCCATCATTTAGGTTCAACAGTGACAAGTTTAGGATCAAGCATTTACCATCGTTCCCAAAGTTATAGATGCTAGTAGGGTATACTTTATTTTCTTAACGGAACCCATAAAACAAGCGTCATGTTCGATCATTACTACGATCTATTAAACGAGTGTCATGCTAGTAGGGTGTAGCTTTATTTCTTAATTAAATACATTACCCGGGCATTTCCGACACTGTCACAACCTGGAATTCCCACCTTCGGGGCCGTGATGGCGTCTAACATTTCACTTGCTAGGCAAGTCAATGTTAGAATAATATTAGCCATTTTAAAATAATTTTTAAATTAATTAATAACAAAGGAACAAATGCGGAAACAAAGTCTAAAATAAAGTAAATAATCCATAATAATAGCAATTTCTAAATACCATCCCAGAACTGGAGTCACAAGTGCACGAGCTTCTAGAATAATATAAACAAGGGTCTGAAATAAAATAAAGTTGTCTGAAAGAAAGCACACGGCTAAAATAAAGTAGAAGGGGCTTCAGAACTGCGGACGATGTGCAGTTATACCTCAAGTCTCCTTTAGGTAGCTGAAATCCGAGCAAGTCTATAGTACGTCGCTGGGACCAACTTCAAAATCTGCACAAGAAGTGCAGAGTGTAGTATGAGTAAACCGACCACATGTACTCTATAAGTGCCGAGCCTAACCTCGACGAAGTAGTGACGAGGCTAAGGCAGGTCACTTACATTAACCTGTAAGCAATAATAGTAATAACAACAATAATAGAAATAAAACAGATAACTCATTTCAACAGTTGAAGCCAACTCGACAGTCATAACCAATTATTATTACTCAGCAGTCATAACCAATTATTATTTCAATCAATTTTCGTTGCGTCGTGCAACCCGCTCCAACAATATAATTCTTCAATAAATTTCAGTTGCGGCATGCAACCCGATCCCCCAATATATTCCTTTTCATTTCCGTTGCGGCGTGCAACCCGTTCTAACAATATAAATTAACAGCTCTTAATTGAAATAAAAATACTCCAATAAATACCACATTCAATAAGAATTTATTAGGAAACAAAGCATACAATGCTTATAATTTATTCAAGAAACATGTAATGACAAGTAACAATTAATTGTGGAAAAATGAGGGAAAAAATAGATAATTTAATATTTAATATGCTAAATGTCAAGTAGCAATTAAGACACATAAATAAAATAAGAAAGTAACAATTATTGCATGAATCCAAGAATTTATATTTGACAAGGAATATGAGAGAAACAATTATTATAACAATTAATTTGTGTCTTAAAATAATTTTTGATTTTTAAATAATTATGCAAATAATTAATTTGACAAAGTATAGGCACTCGTCACCTTGCCTATACATCGTTACACATGAAATTCACGTAACAAATAATTCAAGGGTTCTATTCTCTCAAGGCAAGGTTAACCACGACATTTACCTCGCTTTGTAACCAAATTCAAGATTCCAATAAGCCTTTGCCTCGTGAATTCGTGTCCGAAATCCTCAAATCTAGTCATAAAAATTTCAATATACTCAATACATATCGTAGGAATTGATTCCATATGAATTTAGTAATTTTTCGGATTAAAATCCGAAATTCATTTTAAAACTCAATAGTGGGAACCACATCTCGAATCCCGAAAAAACTCACGAAAACTGAACACCCATTCCGATACGAGTTCAACCAAACAAAAATTATCGAATTCCGACATCGGATTGGCTTTCAAATCTTCATTTTACATTTCTGGAAGATTTTATAAAAATCCCCAATTTTTTTAATCTAAATCCGAAATAAATGATGAATATAGACATGGATTTATGAAATATAATCACTATATGATAAAGAACACTTACCCAGTTCGAAATCATGAAAAACTCCTTTGAAATCGCCCCTAAATCGAGTTCTAATAGAGGGTTTGTGAAAAATGAAAAAATCTCGTTTTTGATCTGTTTTAATCACTGAGCGTCAAGCCTTCTTCGCGTTCGAGAAGGCCCGTCGCATTCGTGATGCAGCGGCTCAAATAGCCTACGCGTTCGGGAGATACCATTCGCGTTTGCGAAGGCTTACACCCACCAGCCTACGCGTTCGCGAGCCTTGTGTTGCGATCGCGAAGAGCATTGATCGGTTTCCCCTCCCCTAGGTCCACAAAGCTGCACGTTCGTGATACACCATCCGCATTCGCGAAGGGCAGCCCCCCCTCCACTTCGCGTTCACGTACAGCCCTTCGCATTCGTGTAGGGTAAACTTCCACCCAACCCAGTTCACTCTTCGCGTTCGCGAGAGTGCCTTCGCGAACGCGAAGAAGAAAACCAGATGACAGCTGAAGCTAAGGAAAAACCAGATTTTCTAAGTTTCAAACCACCCGTAGCCTATCCGAAATTCACCCGAGCCCTCGGGGCTCCAAACCAAATATGCACACAAGTCCAAAAATATCATACGAACTTGCTCGCGTGATCAAAATACCAAAATAACGCCTAGAGCTACTAACCAGACTCCAAATCAAATGAAATTTTTAACAAAACTTTAGAACTTCTATTTTAACAACCGGACGTTCGAATCACATCAAACCAGCTCCGTTTCTCACCAAATTTGGCAGACAAGTCAAAACTATAGTAATGGAACTATGCCGGGTTCCGAAATCAAAATACGGACTCGGTATCAATAAAGTCAAACATTAGTCAAATCTCATAAGTCATTAAACCTTTTCGACAACATGCGATAACTCGAGTTAGGGACCTCCGAATTCGATTTAGGGCATACGTCCAAGTCCCAAATCACGATACGGATCTACCGGAATTGTTAAAATACTGATCCGGATCCGTTTGCTCAAAATGTTGGCCAAAGTCAACTTAATTGAGTTTTAAAGCTCTATTTCACATTTTAATCAATTTTTCACATAAAACCTTTCCGAAAAAATTTACGGATTGCGCATGCAAGTCGAGGAATGGTGAATAGTACTATTTAAGGTCTCAAAATAGAGAAATAATTATTAAATTTAAAGATGACCTTTTGGGTCATCACATTCTCCACCTCTAAAACAAACGTTCGTCCTTGAACGGAATTAGAAAAGTACCTGAGCTGGTGAAAAGGTATGGATATTTACTCCGTATGTCCAAATTGGACTCCCACATAGTTGTCTCAATTGATTGACCTCTTCATTGCACCCGAACTGAAGGATAACTCTTAGACCTCAACTGTCGGACCTGCCGGGCTAGAATAGCTACCGGCTCCTCTTTGTAAGTCAAATCCTTGTCCAATTGGACTGAGCTGAAATCTAACACATGGGACGGATCACCATGATATTTTCGGAGTATAGACACATGGAACACCGGATGAACCGCTGAAAAACTAGGTGGTAATGCAAGCCTGTAGGCTACTTCGCCCACTCTTTCAAGAATTTCGAAGGGTCCTATATACCTAGGGCTCAACTTGCCCTTATTTCCGAACCTCATTACACCTTTCATAGGTGAAATCCGGAGCAATACTCTTTCTCCAACCATGAATGCAATATCACGAACTTTACGGTCAGCATAACTTTTTTGCCTAGACTGAGCTGTGCGAAGTCGATCCTGAATAATTTTGACCTTATCCAAGGCATCCTGTACCTAATCAGTACCCATCAACCGAGCCTCTCCCAGTTCAAACCAGCCAACTGGCGAATGACACCGCCTTCCGTATAATGCCACATATGGAGCCATCTGAATGCTCGATTGGTATCTATTTTATAGGCAAACTCCATAAGTGGGAAGAACTGATCCCAAGAACCTCCAAAGTCTATAACACAAGCGCGAAGCATATCTTCTAATATCTGAATAGTGCGCTCTGACTGTCCGTCTGTTTGTGGATGAAATGTTGTACTCAACTCAACTCGCATGCCTAACTCACATTGTACAACCCTCCAGAAATGTGAGGTAAACTGCGTACCTCGATCTGAAATAATAGGCACAGGCACACCGTGAATGTAAACAATCTCACGAATGTAAATTTCAGCTAACTGTTCTAAAGAATAGGTAACTGCCACTGGAATGAAATGTGCCGACTTGGTCAACCTGTCCACAATAACCCATACTGCATCAAACTTTCTCTGAGTCAGTGGAAGCCCAAAAACAATCCATGGTGATACGCTCCCACTTCCACTCAAGAATTTCTAACTTCTGAATTAAACCACAAGGTCTCTGGTGCTCGTATTTGACTTGCTGACAATTTAGACACCGAGCTACATATGCAACAATATCCTTCTTCATTCTCCTCCACCAATAATGCTTCTGCAAATCGTGATACATTTTGGCGGCACTTGGATGAATAGAATACCTGGAACTGTGCCTCTTCAAGAATTAATTCCCGAATCCCATCCACATTAAGCACACAAATACGACCCTCCATTCGCAAAACTCCATCTTCTCCCACAACAACCTATTTGGCATCACAGTACCGTACCGTGTACTTAAGGACAAGTAAATGAGGATCGTCATACTGCCGCTCTCTGATGCACTCATATAAAGAAGACCGAGCGGATGTGTAAGCTAGAACCCGACTGGGTTCAGAAACATCTAACCTCACGAACTAATCAGCCAAAGTTTGAATATCTGCATCTAACGGCCTCTCACCAACCGGAATATATGCAAGACTGCTCATACTCACAGCCTTTCTACTCAAAGCTGTTACAACCCAAATTCGCGTACCTTAGATCATGCCGTAAGTTAGTCAACATAAATCCAAGAAGAGATTATCTTTGAGATGATAAGAAGTTAATCCTATTGGTCTTAAACGATACAAGGGTGTATAAGAGTGGTTAACAAGTATTAGAAGTTAAACAAATCAAGGATATTGTAAACCATATTTTCGGGTAACACTAGAGGTGATTAATTGTCCCAAGATGTCATGTTTTAATTTATTTGAATCATATAATATCCGTATCATAAGTCTTGAAGTCAAGCGAGTTATGAAACAAAAGTCGGTAAACGTTGTCACAACTTACGTTTATAATTTTACTTAAACTTTAGGTCAAATGTTACTACATTTTTCTCCCAATGTACTTGGAATTATGGGGTGATCTACCTATCAAATTGAATAACTATGAGTCTAGTTTCCAACACATTAAACCGTTCATCGATACGATCTCGGAATAGAGAGATATTTATATTTTCGCGAGAGTGCGCCAAGCAGCGCTCTATGGGGCCCACATAGGCGGTTTAAGACATATGGATATATATAAGATACCTCAACCCCATTTTAAGTCAATATTTTTCAGTATATTCAGACCTTAGAACCCTAAAAAACAGTCTCTCAAGGTTCTCTCATGATCCAAGACTCAAACAAAGGGCAAACAACACAAATCAAATGTCGGAAATCCCGTGGCGCTAGTAAGTTTCTTGTTCTTCTTGTTGTTGCTGATTTTTGTGTTGTTCCAGATCGTGTGGGAGGTTGTTTTAAGTGTTTTATGTTCTGTAAATACTCCTTCAAGTTTTTAATATCAACCCTAGGTGATTTCAAGTCTTCTAAAGTAATTCTAGTGCCGAAAAACCCGAATTAATTGCTAGTTTCGCTTCCTTGTTCTTGTGGCAGAATTGGAGGAATATTTCGTGGAAAATTAAGGTCAAATTGGAGTTTTTCTTTCTGTTTAAAGGTAAGGAACCTCTTACTCTATATATATTTAAGATTATCCAAGTTGCGGCTAAGTCGTTGAAGCTAGAACTTGTGAAATATATATCGAAAGGCTTGGTAGTAATGTTGTTGGTTGGTGGACTATTTTGGGAGGCTCAATATGATTATTAATGATGTTGTTTGGGTTGTTTGGTGATTGTATTGACTTGTGGGAAGTCATATAAATAGGGTAGGCGCTGTCTGTTTCATCGTAAAATAGGTTGCGGTCGATACATAATAGTTACGATGCTTAAACGATAATGATAGTGTCATTTCTCTTATTGTAGACTAAGGAGTCGTGACATTTGCATAGCTTGAGGTTGGGCAGTATATACAAGGTATGTGAGGCTACCCCCTTCATTCTTTTGCATGACTCCGATTGTATATAATGTAATGAACGAGCTTCCAAAGATACTCTACTCTTAGAAGCTAGCAGTACTTACATTGCTGCCCTTCTTATGAAACGATTGATATTGATGTTACTTCTCTTATTCTTATATTATCAATGTTGTTGGTAGTTCCTGATTCTTATAAGATTCTTGATGAAGAGTTAATCCTAATAACATGTACGAAGGATACAGACCTTACGTCACTCCGAAAGGTTCAAAATGTGATTCCAATGAGTCCAGCATGCATCATATATATGTATCTATTTTACTCTACCGAGCCGCGCTATAGTCGGCCGGGTACGGCACCTATTGTGCAACCACTGATCAGTTGAGTTTTACCGAGCTCCACGTGGCCGGGTACGATTCTACCGAGCCCTATGATGGCCGGGTACGTTTTACCGAGCCTATTACGGCCGGGTATGATATGATGATGGTGATGCCCACAAAGGCGTATGTTTTAAAAGTTTATGTATATATATGTATGTATCATGTATTTCATGTCAGTAGCCCTCAGAGGTACCCAGATGTCACAGGTTGTATATTCTCTATCCCTGTTTACATTACTGTTCTCACTTATGCTTTCCTGCCTTACATACTCAGTACTTTATTCGTACTGACGTCCTTTTTATTTATGGATGTTGCATGTCGTGCTGCAGGTCTTGATAGACGGGTAGACGCAGCTCCCCCACCACAGTAGGCTGTCCAGTTCAGCGGTTATTGGCGAGATCCCTTCTCTGGACTTGCCGTGGTCTTGGTATGCATTTTTGTTATAGACATTATGGGTATGTCGGGGCCCTGTTCCGGCAATGTTGTAGCACTTATGTTCCTTTAGAGGCTCATAGACAGGTGTCGACTCATGTATGGTTTGGAATGCCTTGTCGGCTGATTTTTGTTGTATAGTCTTTCATGGCAGCATGGTAGCTCGTACCTTATATATAGTTTCTTGACAGTCTTGTCGTCCCATGTTATGTATGTTCATGACATTATCTTTCATTGTTGGATGTTCATGATCCATGTCTACCATTTATATTGATCTTGTCGGCCCTTAAAGATAATAAGAAAGGTTAGATAAAATGTACGTTGGTGCTCGGCAAGTATGGCCCGGGTGCTAGTCATGACCCTCCAGTTGGGTCGTGACAAACTTGGTATCAGAGCAAGTCTGTCCTAGGGGTTGTCTATGAGCCGTGTCTAGTAGAGTTTTGATTATGGATGTGTAGCGCGCCACATTTATAATCAGGAGGCTACGTGACATCTAGGGTTGTTACCTTCTTCCTGAATCTAGATCGTGTGTAGAGTTGAGTAGTAAGTGTTCATATCTAATATTCACCTTGTTTTCTTTCAGCGATGCCTTCGACTAGGAAGCAAGCGATTAGTAAACGGCTTGATACAGCTGTGGGAGAGGGTAACATTCAGGTGCCTCCAGCCAGAGCAGGCCAAAGTGAGGCTCAGAGTGAGATGCCGTCTCATACCTCTCCGTCTCCTCCAGAGGATATTAGGAGGCACCCAGTACATCCAGTTCCTCCGTCTGGCACTACAGACCATGATATGCGCAGTGCGGTGCAGTTGTTGACTAGCTTAGTAGCTGCTCAGGATCAGAGGCAGAATACCGGTGCTGCTGATAAACCGGTTAGTGCGAGAGTTCGTGATTTTATTAATCTAGACCCTCCAGTGTTTACCGGATCAAACCCCAAGGAGGACCCGCAAATATTTATTAATCAGGTTCATCATACATTGCGGGTTATGCATGCTAGTGATACGGAGGTAGTAGAGTTGGCTTCTTATCGGTTACGGGATTTAGCGGTTTTCTGGTATGATAGTTGGGAGAGATCTAGGGGTTTGAACGCTCCTCCAGCCGTGTGGAAGGAATTTTCTGAGGCCTTTCTTCATCACTACTTGCCAGTTGAGATACGACGAGCTAGAGCTGATAAGTTCTTGAACCTTCGACAGGGTAATATGAGTGTACGAGAGTATAGTATATAGTTTGATTCTTTAGCAAGGTATGCTCCCCATATGGTGGCCGAGATGAGTGATAGAGTGCACCTGTTCGTGAACGGGTTGGGACCACATCTGATAAATGAGTGCACAACAGCCTCCTTGGTAGAGGGCATGGATATTTCCCGTATTCAGGCTTATTCCCAGACCCTAGAGGATCGTAAGCGCCAGCAAAGGGCAGATAGGGAGCAGGATAGGGGCCAGCATAAGAGGGAGAGATTTGTAGGGTATTCTGATGAGTTCAGAGGCAGTATCAGGCCCCAGTCTTCGAGGAGTTCGGTGCCACCTGTAGCTAGTGCTCCTCAACAGTTTCATAGGCCTCGGTATGATCGATTTACCTATTCTGGTTCAGGTCAGAGTTCAAGGGCATCAGGCTCACAATTTCATAGAGATACTAGTCAGACGAGACCCCCAACACCTTGTTGTGATCAGTGCGGCAAGGCCCATTTTGGACTGTGCCATCGAGGTTCCGATGCGTGCTATTCTTGCAGACAGCCTGGCCATATGATGCGGGATTGTCCTAACAGAGGAGGTGGTGGTATGGCTCAGCTGACTGGATCTATGTCTGGTTCTTCCTCATCAGTTCCACCTCTAGCACAAGGTTTTCAACAGTCGACAGGTCGTGGTAGAGGTAGAGGTTCAGTGCCGAGTTCGAGTAGTGCTCAAAATCGAACCTATGCTCAAGTAGGTCGACAAGATCTCGAATCATCTCCGAATGTTGTTACAGGTATATTGTCTGTGTTTTCTTATGATGTATATGCGCTAATTGATCCGGGATCTACCTTATCATATGTTACACCCTTTGTGGCTAATAAGTTTGGCATTGAACCTGAATTGATAAGTAAACCACTTGCGGTATCCACTCCGATAGGAGATTCTATGATTGCTAGAAGGGTATATAGAGGTTGCACTGTGATGATTTGTAGTCGTCCAACCTCAGCAAATTTATTTGAGTTATAAATGGTTGATTTCGATGTGATAATGGGAATGGACTGGTTGGCCTCATGCTATGCAAATGTTGACTGTCGTACGAAGATGGTTAGGTTTCAGTTTTCTGGTGAACCCACCATTGAATGGAAGGGGAATATTGCTATGCCGAAAGGTAGGTTTATTTCCTATCTTAAGGCAAGGAAGATGATCTCAAAAGATTACATTTATCATCTTGTTCGCGTTAGGGATGCGGAGGCGAAGCCGCCTACTCTACAATCAATCCCCGTGGTCAATGAATTTCCAGATATTTTCCCAGATAAACACCCAGGCCTTCCTCCTGAAAGGGAGATTGAGTTTAGCATTGATGCGTTGCCTGACACTCAACCGATCTCTATCCCTCCATACAGGATGGCCCCGGCAGAGTTGCGAGAGTTGAAGGCGCAGTTGAAGGACTTGCTGGATAAGGGTTTCATTAGTCCTAGCACTTCACCTTGGGGTGCGCCAGTCTTGTTCGTGCGGAAGAAAGATGGGTCGTTAAGGATGTGTATCGATTATCGACAGTTGAATAAGTTTACAATAAAGAACAAGTATCCACTTCCAAGGATTGATGACCTGTTTGACCAACTCCAGGGTGCCAAGTTTTTCTCCAAGATTGACTTGCGTTCAGGGTATCATCAGGTGAGGGTTAAGGAGAAGGATATTCCAAAGACGGCCTTCCGGACAAGATATGGGCACTTTGAGTTCTTGGTGATGTCGTTCGGGCTAACAAATGCCCCAGCAGCTTTTATGGATCTCATGAATAGTGTATTCAGGCCCTATCTTGATGTGTTCGTGATCGTATTCATTGATGACATTCTGGTGTATTCTCGTTCGGAGGCGGAACATGCGGGCCACTTGCGGATAGTATTACAGACCCTTCAGGATCATAAGTTATATGCTAAGCTCTCTAAATGTGAATTCTGGCTGAACTCAGTAGCATTCCTTGGCCATGTGATATCTGATGAGGGTATTAATGTCGACACTCAGAAGATCGATGCAGTAAAGAATTGGCCGAGACCTACAACACCGTCAGAAGTCCGCAGCTTCCTGGGGCTAGCAGGATATTATATGCGGGTTGTAGAAGGGTTTTCCTCTATATCAACACCATTGACTAAGTTAACACAGAAAGCTACCAAGTTCCAGTGGTCTGATGCTTGTGAACATAGTTTTCAGGAGCTAAAGAATCGATTGACATCCGCGCCAGTGCTCACTCTCCCAGAAGGAACAGAAGGTTATGTGGTATATTGTGATGCCTCAGGTATAGGTTTGGGGTGCGTATTGATGCAACGTGGGAAGGTGATTTCTTATGCATCAAGACAATTGAAGAAGCATGAAAAAAATTACCTGACTCATGATTTGGAATTGGCTGCAGTAATATATGCTTTGAAGATATGGCGGCACTACTTATACGGCGTCCATGTTGACATCTACACAGATCACAAGAGTTTACAATACATCTTCAAGCAGAAGGAATTGAATTTGAGGCAGCGTAGGTGGCTTGAATTACTGAAAGACTATGACGTCGAGATATTGTACCATCCCGATAAAGCCAATGTTGTGGCAGACGCTCTCAGCCGTAAGTCAATGGGAAGCTTAATATATAATGAGGCAGGTAGACAAGGGTTGACCAAAGAGCTTCACCAGCTGGCCAATATGAGAATCAGATTGTTGGACTCTGATGACGGAGGTGTTACTGTACAGAATACAGCAAAATCATCTTTGGTAGCCGAGGTAAAAGCACGGCAATATGAAGATCCTACCTTAGTAAGATTGAGAGAGGGAATTTAGCAGTGTAAGATTACAGCTTTCAAGATCGGAGGAGATGGGACACTGAGATACCAGGGCCGATTATGTGTGCCTAGTATGGCAGGGTTGCGAGAGAAGATTATGATTGAGATTCATCAGTCCCGATATTCTATCCATCCTGGATCGACAAAGATGTATCATGACGTTAAGGAGCAGTATTGGTGGGATAACATGAAGAAGTCTATTGCAGAATTTGTAGCCCAGTGTCCTAATTGTCAACAAGTAAAGATCGAGCATCAGAAACCCAGTGGATTGATTCAGAATATAGAGATTCCAACCTGGAAATGAGAGGTGATTAATATGGACTTCATTATTGGATTACCTCGCTCTTATCATAAGTTTGACTCCATCTGGGTGATAGTTGATCGACTTACAAAATCTGTCCATTTTCTGCCAGTTAAGACAACTTACACGGCTGAAGATTATGCGGAGTTGTATATCAAGGAGATTGTTAGGCTTCATGGTGTGCCGGTATCTATTATATCAGACCGAGGAGCTCAATTTACGGCTAACGTTTGGAGGTCTTTTCAGAAGGGTTTAGGCACACAAGTAAATCTCAGCACTGCATTCCATCCGTAGACTAACGGACAGGCTGAACGTGCCATTCAGACGCTTGAAGATATGCTACGAGCATGTGTTCTAGATTTCAAGGGGAATTGGGATGACCATCTGGCACTTATAGAATTTGCTTACAATAATAGCTACCATTCCAGTATTAAAATGTCCCCGTATGAGGCACTGTACGGGAGGAGATGTAGATCACCAGTTGGATGGTTCGAGTCGGTGAGACAGAATTATATGGGCCAGATTTGATTCACCAAGCCATTGAGAAGGTGAAAGTGATACAAGAGCGACTGAGCGACTGATTCACCAAGCCATTGAGAATTATACTGCCGCTCTCTGATGCACTCATATAAAGAAGACCGAGTGGATGTGTAAGCTAGAACCCGACTGGGTTCAGAAACATCTAACCTCATGAACTAATCAGCCGAAGTTTGAATATCTGCATCTAACGGCCTCTCACCAACCGGAATATATGCAAGACTGCTCATACTCACAGCCTTTCTACTCAAAGCTGTTACAACCCAAATTCGCGTACCTTAGATCATGCCGTAAGTTAGTCGACGTAAATCCAAGAAGAGATTATCTTTGAGATGATAAGAAGTTAATCCTATTGGTCTTAAACGATACAAGGGTGTATAAGAGTGGTTAACAAGTATTAGAAGTTAAACGAATCAAGGATGTTGTAACCCGTATTTTCGGGTAACACTAGAGGTGATTAATTGTCCCAAGAGGTCATGTTTTAATGTATTTGAATCATATAATATCCGTATCATAAGTCTTGAAGTCAAGCGAGTTATGAAACAAAAGTCGATAAAAGTTGTCGCAACTTACGTTTATAATTTTACTTAAACTTTAGGTCAAATGTTACTACATTTTTCTCCCAATGTACTTGGAATTATGGGGTGATTCTACCTATCAAATTGAATATCTATGAGTCTAGTTTCCAACACATTAAACCGTTCATCGATATGATCTCGGAATAGAGAGATATTCGCATTTTCGCGAGAGTGCGCCAAGCTGCTCTCTATGGGGGCCACATAGGCGGTTTAAGACATATGGATATATATAAGATACCTCAACCCCATTTTAAGTCAATATTTTTCAGTATATTCAGACCTTAGAACCCTAAAAAACAGTCTCTCAAGGTTCTCTCATGATCCAAGACTCAAACAAAGGGTAAACAACACAAATCAAATGTCGGGAATCCCGTGGCGCTAGTAAGTTTCTTATTCTTCTTGTTGTTGCTGATTTTTGTGTTGTTCTAGCTCGTGTGGGAGGTTGTTTTAAGTGTTTTATGTTCTGTAAATACTCCTTCATGTTTTTAATATCAACCCTAGGTGATTTCAAGTCTTCTAAAGTAATTCTAGTGCCGAAAAACCCGAATTAATTGCTAGTTTCGCTTCCATGTTCTTGTGGCAGAATTGGAGGGATATTTCGTGGAAAATTAAGGTCAAATTGGAGTTGTTCTTTCTGTTTAAAGGTAAGTAACCTCTTACTCTATATATATTTAACATTATCCAAGTTGCGGCTAAGTCGTTGAAGCTAGAACTTGTGAAATATATATCGAAAGGCTTGGTAGTAATGTTGTTGGTTGGTGGACTGTTTTGGGAGGCTCAATATGATTATTAATGATGTTTTTTGGGATGTTTGGTGATTGTATTGACTTGTGGGAAGTCATATAAATAGGGTAGGTGCTGTCTGTTTCATCGTAAAATAGGTTGCGGTCGATACATAATAGTTACGATACTTAAACGATAATGATAGTGCCATTTCTCTTATTGTAGACTAAGGAGTCGTGACATTTGCATAGCTTGAGGTTGGGCAGTATATACAAGGTATGTGAGGCTATCCCCTTCATTCTTTTGCACGACTCCGATTGTACATAATGTAATGAACGAGCTCCCAAAGATACTCTACTCTTAGAAGCTAGCAGTACTTACATTGCTGCCCTTCTTATGAAACGATTGATATTGATGTTACTTCTCTTATTCTTATATTATCAATGTTGTTGGTAGTTCCTGATTCTTATAAGATTCTTGATGAAGAGTTAATCCTAATAACGTGTACGAAGGATACCGACCTTATGTCACTCCGAAAGGTTCAAAATGTGATTCCAATGAGTCCAGCATGCATCATATATATGTATCTATTTTACTCTATCGAGCCGCGCTATAGTCGGCCGGGTACGGCACCTATTGTGCAACCACTGATCAGTTGGGTTTTACCGAGCTCCACGTGGCCGGGTGCGATTCTACCGAGCCCTATGATGGCCGGGTACGTTTTACCGAGCCTATTACGGCCGGGTACGATATGATGATGGTGATGCCCACAAAGGCGTATGTTTTAAAAGTTTATGTATATATATGTATGTATCATGTATTTCATGTCAGTAGCCCTCAGAGGTACCCAGATGTCACAGGTTGTATATTCTCTATCCATGTTTACATTACTGTTCTTACTTATGCTTTCTTGCCTTACATACTCAGTACTTTATTCGTACTGACGTCCTTTTTATTTATGGATGATGCATGTCGTGCTGCAGGTCCTGATAGACGGGTAGACGCAGCTCCCCCACCACAGTAGGCTGTCCAGTTCAGCGGTTATTAGCGAGATCCCTTCTCTGGACTTGCCGTGGTCTTGGTATGCATTTTTGTTATAGACATTATGGGTATGTCGGGGCCCTGTTCCGGCAATGTTGTAGCACTTATGTTCCTTTAGAGGCTCATAGACAGGTGTCGACTCATGTATGGTTTGGAATGCCTTGTCGGCTGATTTTTGTTGTATAGTCTTTCATGGCAGCATGGTAGCTCGTACCTTATATATAGTTTCTTGACAGTCTTGTCGTCCCATATTATGTTTGTTCATGACATTATCTTTCATTGTTGGATGTTTATGATCCATGTCTACCATTTATATTGATCTTGTCGGCCCTTAAAGATAATAAGAAAGGTTAGATAAAATGTACGTTGGTGCTCGGCAAGTATGGCCCGGGTGCTAGTCATGACCCTCCAGTTGGGTCGTGACAAAAGCATCGGCCACCACATTGGCCTTTCCGGGGTGATACAAAATAGTGATATCATAGTCCTTCAACAGCTCCAACCATCTTCTCTGCCTCAAATTGAGATTATTTTGTTTGAACAGATATTGTAAGCTACGATGATCAGTAAATACCTCACACGAGACACCGTAAAGGTAATGCCTCCAAATATTCAGTGCATGAACAATGGCTGGCAATTCTAAGTTGTGAACAGGATAATTCTTCTCGTGAACTTTCAACAGCCGCGACACATATGCAATCACCCTACGATCTTGCATCAATACTGCACCAAGCCTAACGCGAGATGCATCACAATATACCGTATAAGATCCTGAACCTGTGGGTAATACCAACATTGGCGTTGTAGTTAAAATGGTCTTGAGCTTCTGAAAGCTCAACTCACACTCGTCTGACCATCTGAATGGGGCACCCTTCTGGGTCAATTTCGTCAGTGGAGATGCTATGAATGAAAACCCCTCCACAAACCGACGGTAATAACCTGCCAAACCCAGGAAACTCCAGATCTCTGTAGCTGAAGTAGGTCTAGGCCAATTCTGAACTGCCTCAATCTTCTTAGGATCCACTTTTATGCCTTCAGCCGATACTACATGCCCCAAAAAGGCAACTGAGTCTAACCAAAATTCACATTTTGAAAATTTGGCATATAACTAATTATTCTTCAAAGTCTGAAGCACAATCCGAAGATGTTGCTCATGCTCCTCTCGACTGCTGGAGTAAATCAAGATATCATCAATGAATACAACCACAAAAGAATCCAAATAGGGTTTGAACACCCGGTTCATCAAATCCATAAATGTTGTTGGGGCATTTGTCAGCCCAAATGACATCACTAGGAATTCAAAATACCCATACCAAGTACGAAAGGCTGTCTTAGGTACATGGGATGCCCTAATCTTCAACTGATGGTAACTAAACCTCAAATCAATCTTTGAAAACACCTTGGCACCCTGAAGCTGATCGAATAAGTCATTAATTCTTGGTAACGGATACTTGTTCTTGATAGTGACCTTGTTCAACTGTCGATAATCTATACACATCCTCATTGAACCATCTTTCTTCTTTACAAATAATATTGGTGCACCCCAGGGCAAGACACTGGGCCTAATGAATCCCTGATCAAGCAAGTCTTGTAACTGCTCCTTCAATTCTTTCAACTCCGGAGGGGCCATACCGTATGGTGGAATAGAAATGGGCCGAGTGCCTAGAGCTAAATCAATACATAAGTCAATATCTCTGTCGGGTGGCATTCCCGGTAGATCTGCAGGAAGTACATCTGGAAATTCACGGACAACTGGAACTGAATCCATAGAAGGAACTTCCGTGCTGGGGTCTCGAATATAAGCCAAATAAGCTAGATACCCCTTCTCGACCATACGCCGAGCTTTCACATAAGAAATAACCTTGCTGGTAGAATGGCCAGGAGTCCATTTCCACTCTAGTCGAGGTAACCCCGACATAGCTAAGGTCACCATTTTGGCGTGACAATCCAATATAGCATGATAAGGTGACAATCAATCCATATCCAAGATGGTATTAAATTCTACCATATCAAGAAGTAGAAGATCCACACTAGTCTCAAAACTCTCAATAGTAACCACATATGAACGATAGACATGATCTACCACAACAGAATCTTCCACCGGTGTGGACACACACACACCGAAGCACTTAGAGAATCACTAGGCACAACCAGGTATGAAGCAAAATAGGAGGATACATAGGAATAAGTAGATCCTGGATCAAATAGAACTGAATCATCTATATCGAAAATGGGAACAATACATGTGATCACTGCATCGGATGACTCGGCCTCAAGCCTATCTGGAAAAGCATAAAATCGGGGCTGGGCCCCACCACTCTGAACCGCATCCCTGGGACGGCCTCTAACTGGCTGGCCTCCACCTCTAATGGCCTGAACTCCACCTCTAGTTGTCTGAACCTTGCCCCTAGCTGGCTGGGCGAATGGCGGAACAGCTAGTGCTAGAATCATAGCACGGGAACCCTGCTGCTGTGAACTGCCCGATGAGAGCAAAATCTAGCAATGTGTCTCGGATAACCACAAGTATAACATATCTTTGGCTGTTGCGACTGCTGACCCTGGAACTGGCCATGTCGACCTGGATAACCACTCTGATGACTCCGTACCGGAGGTGCATTAATAGGAGCTGGTGGTGCACTTAAGCTAGCTTGTCGGAATGAGACACGTAAGGGCCATGACCACTTGAAGCACTGTGGGATGCCTGGAGCGCTGAATGAAACAGCCTGGGAGGATGGCCACTACCAAAATTACCCCTGCCTCCAGATGAGGCACCACCGAACCCACCGAACTGATGAGGCCTCTTATCAGACCCCTGCCCTATCTTCTGTGCAAGAACCATCTCGATCCTTCTCGCAGCCGCCTGAAAGAAAATCTCACTTCCGCTCTCCTTGGCCATTTGAAGCCTGATAGGGTGAGTGAGTCCCTCAATAAACCTCCTCATTCTCTCTCCCTCCGTAGGTAGTAAAAGGAGAGCATGACGGGCTAAATCCACAAAACGGGTCTCGTACTGAGTAACAGTCATACTGCCCTGTTGTAGATGCTCCAATTGCCTGCGGTAATCCTCTCTCAATGTGATAGGGAGGAACTTCTCTAGAAATAACCGTGAGAACTGCTCCCAGGTCAATGCAGGCGATCCAACTGGTCTGGTCAATATATAATCTCTCCACCACCTCTTGGCAGAACCCGTCATCTGAAATACAGCAAAATCGACCCCATTGGTCTCAACTATACCCATGTTCCGCAATACCTCATGGAAGCGGTCAAAATAATCATGTGGGTCCTCAGAAGGTGTACCACTGAGGTGAACTGGAAAGAGCTTAGTAAACTTATACAAACTCAATAAGGCCTCGGAAGACATGGTGGGCCTATCACCGGCCTGCTCCACAACAACTGGCTGAACTACCCTAACTGGCGGGGCTGCTGGAGCCTGATACTGGGGAGTCATCTGCTTCGGAGCGGGAGTAGTGGTAGTTTGTGCTCCTCCCCAAGCCTGTGAGACGGCTGGTGCCACTGGAAATGTACCATTCTGGGCCACGCCCTCCATAAGACTTACCAAACGGACTAGAGCGTCCTAAAGTACTGGAGTAGCTATGAATCCTTCCGGGACCTGGACTGGTATAAGAGGTACGGTATGAGCTGGAACCTCTACTTCCAAATCCATCCGAGGTTCTACAACAGGTGATGCTGCTCTAGCTCTAAACTTTGCTCTACCTCTGCCTCGGCCTCGACCTCTACCCCTGGTCATAGTTGCCACCGGGGGCTCTGGTCCCTGTCCATCGGTAGATGTATTATGTGCCCTCACCATCTGCGAGAGAATAAGAATAGAATGATTCAATCATCGATGATAGAATAAGATCGCACGACAGAATAAGAAAGAAGTGATATTGTTCCTAAACTGCATAGCCTCTGAAAGATAAGTACAGACGTCTATGTGCCGATCCTTCAGGCTCTACTAAGCTTGATGGTGACTCGTGAGACCTAAGTAACCTAATGCTCTGGTATCAACTGTCACGACCCGGAATTCCCATCTTCGGGGCCGTGATGGCGCCTAACATTTCACTTGCTAGACAACCCAACGTTAGAATAATATTAGCTATTTTTAAATAAAATTTAAATTAATTAATAACAAAGGAACAAATGCGGAAACAAAGTCTAAAATAAAGTGAATAATCCATAATAATAGCAATGTCTAAATACAATCCCAGAACTAGAGTCATAAGTACACGAGCTTCTACAATAATACAAACAAGGGTCTGAAATAAAATAAAGTTGTCTGAAAGAAAGCACACACCTAAAATAAAGTAGAAGGGGACTTCAGAACTGCGGATGTTGTGCAGTTATACCTCAAGTCTCCTCTGGGTAGCTGAAATCCGAGCAAGTCTATAGTACGCCAATGGGACCAACTCCAAAATCTGCACAAGAAGTGCAGAGTATAGTATGAGTACAACCGACCCCATGTACTCTGTAAGTGCCGAGTCTGACCTCGACGAAGTAATGACGAGGCTAAGGCAGGTCACTTACATTAACCTGTACACAATAACAGTAATAACAACAATAATAGAAATAAAACAGGTAACTCATTTCAACAGTTGAAGCCAACTCGACAGTCATAACCAATTATTATTACTCGACAGCCATAACCAATTATTATTTTAATCAATTTTCGTTGCGGCGTACAACCCGCTCCAACAATATAATTCTTCAATAAATTTTCGTTGCGGCGTGCAATCCGCTCCAACAATATAAACTTAAAATATAATCTGTTGTGGCGTGCAACCCGATCCCCCAATATATTCCTTTTTATTTCCGTTGCGGCGTGCAACCCGTTCCAACAATATAAATTAACAGCTCTTAATTATAATAAACATACTCCAATAAATACCACATTCAATAAGAATTTATTAGGCAACATTTTCCTCGCTTTGAAACCAAATTCAAAATTTCAATAAACCTTTGCCTCGCGAATTCGTGTCTGAAATCCTCAAATCTAGTCATAAACAATTCAATATACTCAATACAAATCGTAGAAATTGGTTCCATATGAATTTACTAATTTTTCGGATTAAAATCCAAAATTTATTTTAAAAATCAATAGTGGGACCTACATCTCGAATCCCATAAAAACTCATGAAAATCGAACACTCGTTTCGATATGAGTTCAACCATATAAAAATTATCGAATTCCGACATCGGATTGGCTTTCAAATCTTCATTTTATATTTTTGGAAGATTTTATAAAAATTCCCAATTTCTTCCATCTAATTTCGAAATAAATGATGAATATAGATATGGATTTATAAAATATAATCACTATATGATAAAGAACACTTATCCAGTTCGAAACCGTAAAAAACTCCTTTGAAATTGCCCCTAAATCGAGTTCTAATGGAGGGTTTGTGAAAAATAGGAAAAATCCCGTTTTGATCTGTTCACTAGGCGTCAGACCTTCTTCGCGTTCGCGAAGGCATGTCGCGTTCGGATGCAGCGGCTCAAATAGCCTACGCGTTCGCGAGATACCCTTCGCGTTCGCGAAGGCTTACACCGACCAGCCTACGCGTTCACGAGCCTTGTGCCATGTTCGCGAAGAGCATTGATCGGTTTCCCCTCCCCCAGGTCCACAAAGCTACGCGTTCGCGATACACTGTCCGCGTTTGCGAAGGGAAGCCCCCCCCCCCCCTCCACTTCGCATTCGCGTACAGCCCTTCGCGTTCACGTAGGGTAAAATCTCACCCAGCCCAGTTCACTCTTCGCGTTCGCGAGAGTGCCTTCGCGAACGCGAAAAAGGAAACCATATGACAACTGAAGCTAAGGAAAAACGAGATTTTCTAAGTTCCAAACCACCCGTAGCCTATCCGAAATTCACCCGAGCCTTCGGGGCTCCAAACCAAACATGTACACAAATCCAAAAATATCATATGAACTTGGTCGCGCGATTAAAATACCAAAATAACGCCTGGAACTACGAATCGGACTCCAAATCAAATAAAATTTTCAATAAAACTTTAGAACTTCTATTTTAACAACGGGACGTCCGAATCACATCAAACTAACTCCGTTTCTCATCAAATTTGGCAGACAAGTTATAAATATAGTAATGGAACTATACCGAATTCCGAAACCAAAAAATACGGACCCGGTATCAACAAAGTCAAACATTAGTCAAATATGTTAAGTCATTAAATCTTTAAACTTAAAAATTTCGACAACATAAGATAACTCGAGTTAGGGACCTCCGAATTCGATTCCGAGCATATGCCTAAGTCACGAATCACGATACGGGCCTACCGGAACTATCAAAATACCGATCCGGGTCCGTTTGCTCAAAATGTTGACTAAAGTCAACTCAATTGAATTTTAAAGCTCTACTTCACATTTTAATCAATTTTTCACATAAAACCTTTCCGAAAAAATTTACGGACTGTGCACGCAAGTCGAGAAAAGCTGAATGGTGCTATTTGAGGTCTCAGAATACAGAAATAATTATTACATTTAAAGATGACATTTTGGGTCATCACAGATACCTGGTCCTAACCCAATAGTTATTGGCATTACCCAATAACCCCCCTCGTCCTGACACATGCCACATGTAATAACTTTATTTCTTAACCAAATCTATCACGCAAGCGACATGACCGACCACTACTTCAACCTGTCAATCCCAACTCCTGGTCCTCTCCATCGACAGGATGACGGCAATCACGACATTACCCAATAACTCCTCTAACATTTGTCACACATAGCATGTTGATCCTGGACTCGAACCATGATCTTAACTCTTACACCACTTGTTAGAATCAAGTGTTTATTTTTATTTCAAAAGCTATAGTTGATAGCAAGAACGTAACTTTATTTCTTTACCAAGTCCATCAAGCAAGTGTCATGTTCGACACTTATACCGACTCTGGGCGTCCTAGCACCTGGTTATCGCCATATGCAGGATGTTTCAAGTGTTTTGCAAAAACCATGTACCAAATTTTGAAGCAAACGCAACCATTAAAATAACATAAAACTAATTTCAAACACTTGAATCTTTCAACTAGCCACTACTACTCAACTAGTGTCCACTTACTTTTGAAATAAACAAATATAGCGATAAAATGATCTGCTCGGGAGTGTACCAACTGATAGTGGCAATATTCACACATTTTTTAACACTAAAAAGGCAAGTTTTGTGGTAATATAGGATAAGAAGAAGAAGAACACGTCTTATGGGATGAAATAGGCTTGAAAGTGAAATGCCTTTTCCAACCGTTTTTTGGTATCCGTTTTGAGGCCTGACAAATCCGCATTGGCACATGTAAGTCTAAATTTGGAGGTAAAGTACTTCCTACAAAAAATAATTTTATTTTCGGGATCAAGAGACACTGATTAAGGACGATCGGTACTTATCATCCTATGTAACACAATCGGGCGAAGAACACCAGTAACCACTTTTAAGCATGTTGTTTAAAATATAACCACAATTTATAATGTATTTAAGGATTAACTAATTCACTCAAATCTTAGGACTAAGTATCCTGAATGTTTTAGTTGTTAATTTGAAATTCAGGACTTAGTGTCCTAAATTTTTGAGCTGTTAATTTGAAATTCAGGACTAAGTATCCTAAACTTTTGAGCTGCTAATTTAAAATTCAAGACATAAGATTCAAGTTTTTGGATATAATTTTCGAACTTTAAGACACGATTTTCTGAAGTTTAAACTTTGAGGTTTAAATTTCATCACGTCATGTCCTAAAATTTGAGCGAATTAGCTAATATTTAAATACATTTTATATATTTTAAACAATATACTTAAAAATTGCTACTTGATAGTAACACAACCTTAGGTGATGCCTTTTCATAGTCAAATCCATCAATTTTCATCTAATGAGGCCACTAATTAACCGCCCAACATTTTTTTATTTGTTTTAGTAGACCCATATTCGTCCTTTACCCTAATAAACGTTATCCATGCTTCCACAATACATAATTTAATTATAATCTAAACATTACTTATCCCCCGAGATTAAAAGAAAAACTAATTAATTAACATGCACTAGGAGATTAAAAAACGAATTAACACGCACTAGTCTCAAGGGGAAACATTCAGTTTCTTCTCTTCTTGACTTGACATTTTCAGGGAGTTAAAACATTTATAAATCTCATTAAATGTCGTTAATTATAAATATCATTAAATGGTGTTAACACCAATCCAAAATACATAACACATATCTTGATTGACACATGTTTTCAATCTGGGTGAAACCAGCGTGCTGTTTACGAGTTCGGCAGAATTCAGTTGCTTTGATTCGAACCATATATTTTTTCTATGAACAAAATATTAATTTAGAATTTACTAACTAAAAAGATTAGAATCCCGAACTCATAAGCTTCAAATCCTGGTTCCACTTCTGACTTCAACTTAACATACATTGTTATTACTAAACCACAGTCAATTAATAAATATATTTTTACTTTAATTTATAATTTAACCATAATAAATTATTGTAGGTTAATGTAAACACTGAATGCGAATATATATATATAATATCTCTACAACGCCTCCTCATATGTATAAACTACATGTTGGGCTTCACAAGTAGACCTTAGTTGGGTGCTAGTCAAAGTAGTAACAAACGACAAGCGGGCAAGTAGCGAGCAAGAGTGGTTAATGACGAAAAGTGTCACTTTATGGAACGAAGGATTTGGTGTTGTGGCATCATTATCTTTTTTTTTCTCAGCTTGCTTTTTCTTATTATTAAATAATCATATATTATCATTTACCCTACTTTTTTATATAATAATTCTACTATGTATCATATTTTTTCTTAATAATATTGCAAGTTTATTCTTCATATTGTTGGTGCGTGACATTATAAAATGACGACAAACGATATAATATATTCAATACAATGCAGTACAATACAATACGATATATTACGAAATGACATGTAACAACAATCCAAATAAGTTGTTAGGTAATCAAAATCATAGCAATCAGGTTCTTTTGAATAGGTCACCATAAAGCCGACGATTCTTCAAAATCTAATATTGGAATCACCTTTAAAATTACCGGATTTGATTTTAAATTTACCGTTCATTCAACGCTGCTACAATCAGAAATATAATAATTTGACTTACTAAAAGATGGCTCTATTACCATGTTAAAAATAACTTGGAGATCCAACTCAAAAACTTAACAAAATGGACAAGCCTCATACCTATATATACCCAACATGTGATATATATCTCACACATTCCTCTATAGTCTTAATCATCATCTTCATTTCCATATTTTTCATAGGTTTTGCTTCGTGGCGGAGTCGGGGCGGAAGTGGATTCATCTGTACCTCCTTTTATATTGCGAATCTTTTTGTTTCTCCGTATATTTAATTTTTTTTAATCTCCTTGATAAAAATCCGAGCTCTTCTGCTTGTTTTGCTGTTTGTAATGCAACCCTTGCTGTTTGTAATGCAACCCAAATACTAACCTAGATGATCGGTTGTGAAAACGACATTTTATAGGAAAAGTACCCACATTTTTCTTTTTATTAATTTCCTAGCTATGTTGCAACAAGTCAACAAATAAAAAAATAAAATTAAAAAAAAGCAAAACAAATTCACTAAATTTTTCAATATTCCCCGCGCTTATAAAACCCATACCAAACCGTTACTCCTAAAACCCTCTCTCCCTTTTCTTGCCCACAACTTTCTGTTACATTTTTTGTGTCTCAAAATTCATATATACAAAAAACAAATTCCTGAAATTCATAATCAAAAATCAAAGATGCTGACTCCATTGGTTTCTGAAATTCCAAGATTAGAAAACCAAAATGAACAGAGCAAAACAGAGCAACATACTCTGTTTTTGGCCATTTCTGAAACAAAATCCATGGCCAATATTGCACTTCCCATGATTTTCATAGGCTTACTTCTCTACTCTCGTTCAATGATCTCAATGCTATTTCTTGGTCGTTTAGGGGAACTTTCTTTAGCTGGTGGCTCGCTTGCGATTGGTTTTGCAAATATAACCGGTTATTCAATCCTTTCTGGTTTAGCCATGGGAATGGAACCAATTTGTGGACAAGCATTTGGTGCTAAAAGGTTCAAGATTCTTGGCCTTAGTTTACAAAGGACAATTCTTCTTCTTCTTTTGGTATCAATTCCCATTTCATTCTTGTGGTGTAATATGAAACAAATCTTGGTATTTTGTGGCCAAGATCATGATATAGCCACACAAGCACAAAGTTACATTATTTACTCGATTCCTGATCTTTTTGCTCTCTCGTTTTTACATCCGTTGAGGATTTATCTTCGTTCTCAATCGATAATAATGCCTCTAACGTATTGTGCTGCCCTCGCGATTCTTGTTCATATTCCAATCAACTATTTTCTTGTTATAGTCCTTAATCTTGGTATTAAGGGTGTTGCTTTAAGTGGGGTTTGGACAAATTTCAATCTTGTGGGGTCATTAATTGCGTACATTATAGTGTCAGGGGTACATAAGAAAACATGGAGCGCCATTTCTAAAGAGTGTTTTAAAGGGTGGAAAACACTTTTAAATTTAGCCATTCCAAGTTGTATTAGTGTTTGTTTAGAATGGTGGTGGTATGAAATTATGATTTTGTTGTGTGGATTATTGTTAAATCCTAAGGCAAATGTTGCATCAATGGGAATTTTGATTCAAACAACATCTTTGATATACATTTTCCCTTCTTCTTTGAGTGTTGGTGTATCAACAAGAGTTGGAAATGAACTTGGAGCTAATAGGCCTAATCAAGCAAAATTAGCTGCAATTATTGGACTATGCTATAGTTTCATTTTTGGACTATTGGCATTGTCATTTGCTATACTAGTGAGGAATATTTGGGCAAGTATGTACACTCAAGATCAAGAAATTATCGCGTTAACGTCGATAATTTTGCCTATAATTGGATTATGTGAGCTTGGAAATTGTCCACAAACAACAGGTTGTGGTGTATTAAGAGGAACAGCTAGACCTAAATTGGGTGCTAATATTAATCTTGGTTGTTTTTATCTTGTTGGAATGCCAGTGGCTATTTATTTAGGATTTTTTCGAGGTTACGATTTTAAGGGACTTTGGATTGGATTATTAGCTGCTCAAGCTTCATGTGCAGTGACAATGTTGTTGATTATTTTGGCAAGAACAAATTGGGAAGATCAAGCTAAAAGAGCAAAAGAGTTAACTGCAAATATACAAGGAGATTTTGGTGAAGAAAATGAAGAGGAAGAGAAGTTTATTATTGATGAAGAAACTGCAGAATGTTCTTTTGATTCATCAGAGTATTATCAGAAGCTTGATGGAAGTTTAAATGTTTGATTTTTCTAATTTGATCAATTCTTGGATTATTCTTTCATCTTTTTTTATTATTATTTTGTATATCGGTTATTATTCTTGATATTTGTGTTGCTCGAACTCTTCAAAAATGGAGCAATATAGCTTGATATAAACACACAAACAAAAAGAGTTAATAGAGATTATTTTTTTTCTTGTTTTCATGTAATTACAATTTTTGTGTTTGTAAATCAAGATCTGCATTGTTCTCTTTTATTTTTGATATAATTAATTGTGGAAGCAGGAATGTTTTGTGATAAACTATTGTGTTGTCCATATATTTTATTAGTTGATTAGCATGGTTTTAATGTTCCCTCCTTCTCAAACAGAAATGAAATGTTTGACTTCTGAAGTCAAATCTTTACTTTTTTGGCCTCCTTTTGCTCTTTCAATTTTGGTCCCTTGACTTGTAATCCATACTCTAATTTCTAAAATCTAATATTTATTTTTAGTGCTGTTATGTGGATGTTGTGTAATCGGGACGACTTGTTTGTGTTGGTGGTAATAAAATATTTGTTATTACTTTTTTTTCGATTTAATCATCTGGTATCTTACAGCTTGTTTGGATGGTCGTTATGTATTGTATTGTATCGTATTGTTACTTTATATACTATGTTTGTTTTGATTGTTACTTAAATTTTATTGTATCGATCGTTATATCCATCGTTACGTAACGATGAAATGTGTCATTTTATGTAACGACCGATTTGGTATGGTTGCGTCGTTATTTTATCTTTTTTCTCTCATCTCACCCGTCACTATTATTAAATAATTTTATTTTATCATTTACCATACCTTTTTATATAATAAATTTACCCCGTATCTTAATTTTTCTTTATAATATTACAAATTTATTCTTCATATTGCTGGCGCATGATACCATGAAATAACGACAAACGATACAATCTATCCAGATATTGTATTTATTAAACGATACAATACAATACAATAAAATACGATATAATACGTTATGAAATGATGTGTAACAACCATCCAAACTAGTTTTTAACGTCACGAGCTCGACTAATTCAGATATGCAAAGGGTAGGCTGACTAAATGATATAAAGCTCTATCACCTAGAGGTTCTTCATACCAAGTCTGAACTCGAAATCTTTGGTTAAGGATTTTACGGTGGTAGATTGGACAGTCTGGTGCACTAAACTCCCGCTATACCCCGTCGGGGAAGGGCCGGATTATGACAAGGGTTTATTGTACGCAGCATTACCCTGCATTTTTGCAAGAGGCTGTTTCTACAGCTCGAACTCGTGAGGAGGTCATAATTTTACCAGTCCGCCAAGGCTCCTCTTCCTACGTTGCTGGTGTTTTCTCTTTTTTTATTTCTTTTTTCTTTACAATATATATGTGGTGGAGTTGGTTAGGCGAGGGACCATATCCTTTCCATTTATGGGAGTCGTATAAAATGCCAAATTCAGGTAAACTAAAGAAGCCAAAAATCCAAATAAGCTTAGAGCACATGAAGCCATAACTTAGACCATTCAAAAAGAAGAAAAACAACATACTTTTAATGAAGACAAAATTGAAAGAATAGAACAATATGGTCGTTTGCTTGGTTACGTAGCCGGCGGGTGCAAAGGTTGAATAATCTTTCTAAATTTTCCAATTCTTATGCCTCATATTCTAAAAAAAGATCTCAAATTGTTTGACAAATTGAAAATATATTTTATACTTTTAGTTTATAAACTTCAAAATCCATCAGCTTAATATGTCATTGTAATGACTTAATCTACTGCCATTAATTGGTTATCACCTTGTTCCAATATAGTCATAAACTAGACAATTGACTTTTCTAAAGTCAAAACAATTGTTTTTCAAACAAAACTAAAGAAACTCCACCTTTTAATAAAATATTAAATTTCGAAATAATTTCAAAAGTGCCATAAATTTAATAAATAAAAATTTAAAGATCAAATTTATCAAATTTAAATTCTGAATTCGCTTATATATATATATATATATATATATATATATATATATATATATATATATATATATATTAGTCTTGTGCTATTTCCTTCTGTAATCTTTTGTATTAACCATTTACTCTAATTAACCTTCTCCTATATCCGAATTTGCAACAGACTATACTTCATGAATTTTGTAGCAAATAGCACGGGCTAGCCAGTTTTCGGACTGGTAATTAAAAAATAGTTAGCGTTTGTAAAGTCATTGAAAAATAGTCACTATTTTGCTGCAACATGAAAAGTTTCAGCCTAATATACTGGAGATTTGTGCACCTGTGTATGAACTTTCAGCATATTATGCTGAAAGTTTAGCACACGGAAAGTTCCAGCATAATATACTAGAGATTGGAGCACATGTATATGAACTTTTAACATATTATGCGGGACCAGTATATTATGCTGAAACTCCAATATATTACGCTGGAAGTTCACATGTAAAAAATTCGAACTCCAGGATATTATGCTGGAATATTTTCCGAATTTTGAACAGTATTTTCGTTCAGATTTATCTTTACATGAAAAGTAGCTAAATTTCTATTACTTTTGAAATTGTGGCTATTTTTCAATTACCACTTGTAAATCTGACTATTTTTGAATTTCACTCGACAATTACTAGTGGTAAATGAAAAATTAGATCCACGGGCACTACAAAAAAAATTAGGATTACCTACGAACTTTGTCGCTAATCTATCACTAAATCGCTCGTAGCTAACAGAATTTTTTGATAATTTGTCGCTAAGTAGAATTAGCGACGGATTTTGCTGTTTATCTACAAAAATTTGTCTGTCGCTAATTCCTATTTTTTTTAGTAGCGCCCTTTAATATTTTGTCTCTGTTGAAGACTTGATTTGGTTTTCCTTCTCTTGAAATAGCACATATAATAGATTTTGTGGGTTGCTCTGATGGTAAGCGCCCTCCACTTCCAACCAAGATGTTGTGAGTTCGAGTCATCCCAAGAGCAAGGTGGGAGTTCTTGTAGGGAAGGATGCCGAGGGTCTATTGGAAACAGCCTCTCTACCCCAGGGTAGGGGTAAGATCTGCGTACACACTACCCTCCCCAGACCCCACTAGTGGGATTATACTGGATTGTTGTTGTTGTTGTTGTTGTATAAATTATGGTATAAGTGAATGAAAAATGCTAACGAAATCATAGCTAGCGTCATTGCTGATCAAAATTATCATTCGTTGTTGTTATGTTTAAAAGTAGCTTAAATATATTTTATTTTCCTAAAAACAGAAGAAATGCTTTTTAAAAACACATGGACTTATCCATTATCTTCAATCGCGAATTAAGTGATGTGCACATCGTTATAATTGTTAAATAGAAATAATTGTATATTCGTTTTGTGAAAGCATAAACTGTTTGTAGGACATAAGAATGAGTAAAAGTAAAACCGATGGATAGTTGAAGAATTAAGTTGTTTTAGTCAGCAATTAGTATTTTTGTTGTATTAGCAGGTTAGTTATTATGTTACTCAAGTTACCAAATACTAATTATTAGCACATAATTTTCTTGTAACTAACTTATTGTAAGTGATTTGATTGAGTAAATATATGAGTATATATATTGCGTAAACTTATATCTGTATATACATTGACAATACAAAAAAGTGATATCCATGTAATTACAACTTATAATAATAGGTTAGTTATCATTCTTACCAAGTTATCTATTAATACTTATCATGAAAATTTATTTATAATTATTTTATATGTGATATGATTGCGTACAGAGCGGATCTATGCTTGGAGAAGGACCGTCACCGAACCCCGTTAACTTCGGCAAAAATTCTGAATATATGAGTATATATGTGTTTAAAACACTCATATATTTTGCTTAAAACGCCTAAGGTCAAAAGTACTATAGAGCACTAATTGAAGGGTTCGCTCATGTGCTTTCACCACCTTCAAATTCTAGGTCCGTATTGTGCATGTATATTAATGCTTAGAACTTAATTCTAAACTATACAGAAAACACAAATGTTTATTGTGTAATAAATACAAAGTCGATCATATCAGATAATCACAATATACATGCTGTGCAAACATATAAATTTATGGCAGCCATGTTGCACGTTGTTCTTTTTTTAATATATTTTTTGCATGAAAGTGGATATATGTGGCTACCTTAATAAGTGTGAAAAGATTGGAAAAATACGATACTTCATAGAAATCTATGTCAAAGTTGATATATAGGTGCATGTATAATCCTAATTATAATGGTGCGCATTATTGTTAATGACTTGTAATCTTGATCTATTAATGGATTACCTTAATTTGTTGACCAGAAAAAAATATATACTTCATTGTCAAAAGTCTTAACTTTGTGCTCCAACAAGTATCTTTGATGTCTTGTTATTTGACAGCTTCAGTATAACTTTTTTAAACGCCGATACAGTTTGTAACGACTTCATTTGTTCTGATATATTTGATTGTTATAGCAAATTAGTACTGTTATATAGAACATGTATTATAATATAATATAAAAAATAATTTTATAAAAAAATTAACTTTTATAGTGAATGACTGTTATATAGCGATGTTGTTATAGAGAGGTCTGGTTGTACTTGTTTTAAACTAAATAGAGAAATGGCTTATAAGGAAATTATAATTAGAGACGGTCCAAGATTTGAAGTTTATAAGTTAATATATACTAGTATATGTATAATAACAATCGGGTTTACGATCGAATAATAAATTTTTTAATTAATATATATAAAAGATCTGAGTAAAAGTTTTAGATTCATGTGAACCCGTAACTAACCCTCTAAATCCGCTCCTAATATCAAAATGATATGGGACATTGACCATAGGTGATGAATTGATGCAATATTATTTGATAAATGCAATCTTGAAAAACCAGAAAATGTCAAATAATAAAACAATACCTATCTGTAAGTCAATGTAATTTCACATACTTAAAAACTAAAAATTTCCGTCGATTTATTAATGAAGTTGGTACAGTTACTCAAGCATGATTTGAAGCCGCACCACTAAAGGTAACGGTAGAGTGGTAAGTACTTCTCTGTCATTAATCGAAAGATTGAGTTCGAATCCTAAGAATGGAGTCGTCTTTGGTAGAGAATGTTTGACCCCCAAAGTGTGAAACTCCCCGGTGTGAGTCTGAATTAGTTAGACCCCAAACCAAATACTCGATGTTAGATGAAAAAAAAAAAAAAGAATGATGCCGCAATTCTTTAAGCGAATATGGGTAGAGGAGAGGAGAATGGGCAAAATACAAAATTGGTCGGTCAGCCGAAAATAATAGCATTCGCTAACCAAAAAATATATAAAATATATTTATTGTAGGTATATAATACACTTATACATAAAATAAATATTTTATCGGCTATTATTTTCGAGATTGACGGAAAATATACATTTGCCGAGGAGAATGTGAATATGTGATAGCTGGTTGTCTTTTCACCTTTGACTAGTTAACCGCCCCTGGTTCTACCGTTGTAATTAAAATTTAAATACAAAATAGGTACCTCTATTGTCATAAAACATGCTCCCTACCTAACTACAAGGAATACCTTATTTTTATTTTTTCTCCTTTTCTATCTAGATAAATAATTAAAAATTAGAGATGATACAAAATTTATATTTCTAGACTCTACTTGGCATAGAGAGGCTACAATATAATAAAACTATTCCTTAAATTAGAGGCATGATTCCTTAAAATAATAAAACTATTCCACCAGTAGATATTATACAAAAACAAGTTACCATCCTCAAGTCCATAATAAAAGATCTCGAGTTCGAGCCCTGAGATTGAAATCGACTTTGGCAGCGAACACTTTACTCCTAAAGTGAAACTTCCCCCGGAATGAGTCCGGACTAGTTGGGAAATATGCACTTCTAGCAAAAGTGTATAATATCTAGAAAATAAATGGTATATCTGTTTTTTGACATAACAAAATGATTCCAAGGGGAATTAAGAAAATCACGTCCATGCTATATGAGCACTAGTATGAAATTATGAATCTTATACTCAGTGGCGAATTAAACTACAGTTGTTCACGAGTTCGGCAAAACCTAGCGCTTCGGGTTTGAACCCCAAAACCCCACATATATGCGCGCAAGCAAGCATAGATAGAGTTCGATAGTCAGACCTCTCTATAACAACATCCTTATATAACAACACTTCACTATAAAAGCCAAGCTTTTCCGGAACCAATTTTCATGTTATTTTATAATATATGCTCTCTATAACAGCACTTCGCTATAACATCCAAAAATATTCGAAACAAACGAGGCTGTTATAGAGAGGTTTGATTGTACATATCATAACTAACTTTCTCTACAACTATGACTCAACTATTAATGCAAGGTAGATGCAAAAGCAAAACTTCTTTTTGCCAAGATGCTTCCAGAAATTACACAGTTGGCTACATGATTTTTGGTAGCCAGTTAATTAAAAGTCCTATTTTGCTCAACAAATTGCTTTACCAGCAACCAAAACAGATGTTTTACAGACTCATAAAAGAAATAGAAGAAGCGGAACCAAAGCTCGATGTTTCCACCAAAAAAATCTAAGCAACCATCTCGAGAAGCACAATCGGACTCACTCTTCTTTCTTAGCTTTAGATCTTGCAGGTTTTGCTGGCTTAATCGCTTTACCAAGCAGGATTAGTACCATCGGTATAATGGTTCCGATATAGTACACACTTCCATAAGAAGTGAGCGTTTCATGCAGACTTAATACCTGTAACACGCGAGCAAGAAAACCATTGTCAGATTATATCAATGATATTAGCGTCGAGCAAAGTATGTTCTGAGAAATACACTACTAACCATGAAGCCAACAGCGGAGTAGTTAAGAACCAACAGTGTGTATGCAAAGTTCATCAATGTTAGTATCTTCTCAAACAGAGTACCTTTTGTAGCTTGCTGCCATCTGTAAATGACTGTGGATAGATGAAACATGATTAGAAGAAAAGCAAATCAAAGCTATTTTTGCCTGATTTAGTTAGGATTGCCAGATAGATACCTCTCGAACCAGCAATCATCAAAGCCGACTGAACAAAGAATATAATGTACCCCGGATATAGTCCCTGTGATGTCACGGGATGAATTTATATCATTAGTTAGACTATCATATTGCTACAACTAATGGAGAATAAGGAAAAGGTGCAACGGCAGTTGGCAGACTTCAAGAAAGCAGAGTATCTTATTGCAAAGTCAAGTCAGAAATGTGCAAAAATAACACCATCTTGGTGTAACATCAATGAATACTCTTTTTATATCAAAAAGAAAATGATGACAGAAAAAGAGGACCTCAAAGTGTACTATTGGGTGTGCCACCCAACTTGAAATTCAAAAATGGTGCAGATATGTCCATGAAGTTTGAGGAATACCAAAAAGTAAGGAGAACTGTATTTGAAGTTCATATTGTCAGTAAGAAGGATTGCAGTCAAACTCATTTCTTTTCAAGTGTGTTTGCATCTACATCGATAGGAATATTTGCATCAATCTATCTCCTAATGTTCTACTATGTGTCTAGGTATCCTTTAGGTTTTTTCCAATTTTCTGTAATTTGGTTGAAGCTTGGACAGCAGAGAATAGTCAAGTACACACAAAGCAATCACCCAAAGTGTGGTCGACAAGTAACTAGTAAATAGCCTCAATAATCAAGCTATGATTTCTATTTTCTAATATTCAAAACTTGGCAGCTAAACATTACTGGTATTTTCCGGAAGTTGTGAAGAGATTTGATTCTCTGCTGTGTCCTTAGTAGCAAGTTTTCCCCATAAAAACATATCCTTCCTCGCGTGTTTGAAGCAGATTTGAAGTAAGAAATTTTCAGAAGTATCTAATGATTCACTCCCCCTATTTTACTCTCCTTTCCTCCTCTTTTCAGTCCTATCTTAGTCCTGTTATTCTCTGCTTATCCTCCTCGCAGCTTCTACACTTCCGAACATTCCGTCCAGCCCCTAAAACAGCCTTAAAGAATCGTTTTTTCCTTTGCATATCAGCCTCCTTAGCCTACCCTTATGTGTCCTAAGTTTTTCCTCAGAAGATTTTCATAAGTTAATCTTATTTCTTTATAGTTTTTGGTACTAGAGCTTAAAGATCCAGCATTCATAGGAAAATTGCGCACTGCACTGTTGAGTTCATATTATGTTGCTACCCCAGAAATTTGAAAATTCATAATACACATTAGATTAAATTCTCCTATGAACCATCAGACACTGGATGAGCACATGAATAACACATTAAACATTGCCCATAAGCCACTTTCCAGTGAAGCAGGCAGCCAAGCTTAGGATTACCGCAAACAAAGGAGCAACGATTGAACTTTACCATGGCAAGATGTCAAGCAAACATCAGTTCAGAAGACAAAAGTTAAAACGGCTGAACTAGAAAAACTATGTAAAGCTCATTTCTCCAATATTGTCACACCACATATCGACAAAAGTTAAAACGGCTGAACTAGAAAAACTATGTAAAGCTCATTTCTCCAATATTGTCACACCACATATCGACAAAATCAACCACCAATGCATGAGACCATGTTTAGTCAAATATAGATCATGTAAATGTGTCCCTATAAGTTATCAACATTTCAAAAGTTATTAAATGAACTTGCATAACGGTGCTAAAAGATCCACTTACATGCCATACAGCACTGACAGTTTGTGTAGCCAGCAACTGGAAGAAACCAGGCTTCCTTCCCTTCTGTACGAGCCTCTCATATACATCTGCACAACAAAATTATAAAAGGCAAAATAGATTAAGTCATACAGAAAAGGCACACTAAATTCCTGTCTGTATCAGAAAGTCAAAGTTCACTGATAAATGATAGGGCAAAGATAACCACCGTTAAGCTTCAAAGAATAATTGGTCAAGCAGATGTAACAAAGCTAGTACACCCTCAATATTGACTTTTATGTGAACTTGAAGTAGCTATGAACATTTGTTCCTTATACCCTATTATTCTGTTAAGAGCTTAAGTAAATATGCCTACAACATTATACGCCACAATAAATGAGTAGCATTGAAATACTTGAAATAGGCTGATAATGGATTTTCTTTGAGTGTTCCTTCATTATGATTAGCTGTCATACACAAACAGAAAATTCTCTACTATGTAACTGTAAAGTTTGCGCATATTCAATTAATAGCTTGTCAACAAATACAATGCCTTTAGTTGACCAAATTTTGCATTCTTTACTGCAGCGACAATGGCTATGCTAGAAGTTATAAGCCGGTGTGTTAAATGATTAGAAGAAAATTTACTTACAGTGTCGCAGCCAGGTGCTGACTTGAATGTTCCATACAAGAGGTAACTGAACTGAACTTTTTGCCAGCTCAACACCCAATACGTCAACATTTTTTGCACGGTCCCAACGTGGTTCCGGTGGAGAAGAGTCTGTCCAACCACTGAACCCCAAGCCAGAAATAATGATAGAGGCTTCTGAGATTGACCAGATAAAATAATATTTCCACCGGGCAGTAAATCCTGCCATATATTGGTAACTCAACCGTTTCAAGAAACCCCATTCTTGGTATAGTGGGTCAGAGAACCTGGTAAGTGGGTAAAGAGGCACCAAGTAGAGGTACAACCCCATACAAAAAGCAGCTTGAAGAAGAGCCCTCAAAGTTGCCCCAAAAGGTGATGGATGTCCTTTCTCAGTAGATTTCCAGATCTGAAAAGGAGGAAGGACGTGGATGTAGTCATTAGTTCTAATGAAATTCAAAGTGCAGAACTCAATATAATTATGATATTAACATACGCCTTTTCTCTCCGTCCAGTCAAGGTAATCCTTCATTTCATACACTGGACCAGCAAAATGACTTCCACAACAGAGACAGTAACCAAAGTACTCAAGTACAGATGGCAACTTGAGCAAACGATTTTTCTTCTGAGCCTCACGCAAATCCTCCTCCTTCAACAATCCATCTTGGTAATTGATCACACATGAAATTATTTTCAGTGTTACCACCATTAAAGCTCCTAAAAGAGAACAAAATCATTTCTGGATTAGCTATATCTAGTAATACGATAACTAAACTCTGAAACTGTAAATAGTATTTTTTACAAGTCTGTAGAGTACCCATAAAGGCATATAAAAGCACTACTGCCAGCATATCTAGAAATTCAAGATGATTCAGATCATTATAATAAGGAGTGCTCCTTGATCCTTATCAAAAAAAAAAAATAATAATAATAATATAATAATAATGATCACAATTTTTTCACTGAATCTGCACTAAATCAATCTGATGCAAGCCCTAAAATGTCTTTTGTTTCATCATCTAGTCACTAAATTAGAAACACCGATGAGTTTGCTTAATCACTACATTCAAGCACGGAATCCGACATAAATCCTGACCTACCAGAAGAAAAATCGTTAATTACACTCAATAGATGAGATGATTGAGATCAAGATAGGACAAAGATCAAAGAAGCATTTACCTGTTGCATCAATACCTCCTTCCTTCCACGCATCCCCACTCATGTAGTAAACATGGCTGCACAAATATAGTTGTAGCTAAGTATTAGAAAGTACTACTTTTATCTTATCCAAACCACCAACTATGACAAAGTACTACTTTTATTTATTATTTTGATACAAATGATTACCAAATATACCTGCACATTATATAAGGAAGCACAGAATACACTGTATTATAAAATGACGACATGTGAACACATAGCGAAATGAATAAAAGCATCACCAAAAACCAGTGTCAGTAGCATGACAAAGTACTACTTTTGTTTCCTCCTATTTGGAACAAATTATCACCAAATATACATGTTACATAAGGAAGCACAGAATACATTGTCTTTTAAAATGACAAGATGCCAAAACATAGAAAAATGAATAACCGGTGTCATTAACAAGATGCGAACATTATCCCACTTTAACCTAGTACAAGAATACTATTTAACTGCATAAAACTCTATGTTAAAATGTCAATACAAAATATTCCTAATGTAAATGAAATCCACAAGCAAATTTCTCCTTTCCTTTTAACTCTATTATTTTAAAGACCTAAATTACCTGAAATTAACATGAACCAACTCATTCACGAAAGCTCCACACCCAGATGCAAATGAACTCACAATAACAACACAATGTTAAGAAGATTGACCCATTAGAAGGAGATGGGTGCAAAACCTAACACCTTAATTGAAACGAAATCACTGAAATTTGACACACATGCAACGAAGATCACAGCTTTACAGACTTCTACTCCTATACTTTCAAAGTTCACCAACCAATTTGCTATGTCCCACATTGGTTAAGGGAATGGGTTATATGGTATTATGCAATCCTGCCCTCGTGAGCTAACTTTTGGAGTTAGGCCCAACATCCATTTCTTCACACAATTACGCAAATCGAATGGAGAAATTAGTAAGACTTGACACATGCAACTAAAGTTTGCAGCTTTATAGACTTCTACTCCTATACTTTCAAAGCTCATCATCCAATTAAGCAAATTGCATGGGGTGAGCTCATAAAAAATAGAGCAGCCCAGTGCACTAAGCTCCCGCTATGTGGGGTTCTGGGGAAGGGCCAGGCCACATTGGGTTTTATGTATGCAGTCTTACGTTGTATTTCTGTAAGAGGCTATTTTCGTGGCTTGAACCCGTCTTGCCAGTGGAAACTTTTACCACCAAGGCTCCCCTTCTTCAGGGTGAACTCCATATAGGAAAGGAAAACAAAAGGCATGACAGCAATGCTCAATCCCAAACTAATGAAGTCGGTTATATGAATCCTCAATATCCATCCTACTCCATCATCACATTTTCATTCTACTACCCAATAATTTATCTTAATCTTACTCTTCAGTAGTAGAGCTTTTCTACATTTCTAATGACAACCAAATAAAAGTAAGCCTTAATTCCAACTAGTTAGTATTTCCAATATAAATCTTTTGTTTTTATACTGTTCCATTCTTGTTAACTCTACATAAATTCCTAAAATGAAGTCTTTTTGAATTAGAAACAAAAGGAGGATTTGATATTAACCAGAATATCAAATTAACCAAATTGAGAGAGAGAGAGAGAGAGAGAGAGAGAGAGAGAGAGAGAGAGAGAGAGAGAGAGAGAGAGAGAGAGAGAGAGAGAGAGAGAGAGAGAGAGAGAGAGAGAGAGAGAGAGAGAGAGAGAGAGAGAGAGAGAGAGAGAGAGAGAGAGAGAGAGAGAGAGAGAGAGAGAGAGAGAGAGAGAGAGAGAGAGAGAGAGAGAGAATGAAGAAAGTGATGATCCCACAATAACTCCTCGATACAACCATAGAAACGTAACCCAAAACCATAGGCACCAAAAAATGAAGATTCGAAGAGAATCCAAACGACAAGTAGGACAAAACACCGCCCATCACGGCGGCGTATAGGTGTTTTCCGGTGGCGGAAGGAACAAAACGGTGGAGGAAGCTCACCGGAATGGTGGCGATAAAACAGAGTAGAAATCGAAGCACCGGTACCGATACTCCGATCGCCGTCGCCATTGATTCCATCTCCGGCAGCTCCATTTTGGACAAAAATAAAAATAAAAATGGGTCCTTTTTATTTTAATTTACGTATAAATTCCCATAAGATTCTTTGCTTATACATAAGGGTATTTAAGGAGGAAGAAAATTTGAAATATTTAATTTAAGAGTATGGTTTATTGGGAATTGTTTACGACTATACTTGATGTATTAGTTGGAAAGTTAGCAGCAACTCGCTTTTCGAGATTAGTTTGACTAGTCCTTAAAATTAATTGAATTAAATTAATTCTATAATATAAATTTAAATTTAAATATTCAAAAATTATATTTAAAAAAATTATGATTTGTATTTTTTCTTATGTCAGTATTTTAAAAATATGCATGATAAATTATTAATCAAAGTTTATATAATTTGACTCTTGAAAAATAAAATGTGATATGTATTTTCAAGTAATAGTATGATAAAAGAAAACCAAGGTTGGAAACTTTAAATAGTAATAAAGATGAAAATAGAATAACATTATTAGTAAGGTGATATTGAATATCTTGAAATATTAAGGACTAAAGAATCATCATATAACAGATGAAAAAGAATAGTACTGACAATAGCAACTAATTGAGATTAAGACATAATATTATTGGTAAGCTTACATTTATTTAATATTTTTTAATCTTATTTTATAATATTACTTTTTTACTTTGACTATTCCATCATGTATTTGTTATTTTCCATGGATATATATATATAAATATCAAATAATTCTATCTACCAAAATTTAAATAAATAAAAATATATCTTCTAATAAATTTTGTCTTTATTAAAATTTGAAGTGTAATTAATCTCTAAACCTTTGCACCAAGGAATTTCTTTAATCTTGCTGAAACAAATATGTGTCAACAGAAAATATAGAAAAGTTAATTTATTAAATATCATGATAAAATATGTTTAAATGATGTGAAATGGATAATGAAAATTAATATAACAGACGTCAACTAACTTAGAACTAGGCCTATTGTATTTATTATTGTTATTGTATATTAAATAAAGTAATAAAATACAAAGTAAAGCAGAAGAACAAGAGACCAAAAAAAATTGGGAGAGATTGAAGTGAAGAATAGGACAAAAAGGAGATTTGTGAAATGGATTTTGTGGACTGAGAGTTATATAGAGAAACATGGCAAGAATATTCGTGTGGTTTCAAGTTGAAGTTGTTTTAACATTGGATAGGATTTTGGATTTTTGTATTGGTCGAATGGCACACCTATGTGCTTTTCTAAGTTTCTTCTTCTGATTAATACTCCTATGTCGTTTTGTTTAACCTTTTCTTAAGATGGGCAAAGAAAGAAAGAATTTGAATTTGAATTTTACATCTAAGTAGTGAATAATAGTCTGTTTAGTCAAGAAATCAGCTTATTTTGAGAAGTGTTTTTGAAAAGAATATTTTTGGAGAAAATCGATTTGTGTTTGGCTAATCAATTTCAAAAATATTTTTGAGCAATAATTTGTGTTTGGTCAACCATTTCAGACAGTGCTTTTAAGTAATCCCTCGGGTTTTCTTTTTGCACACCAATAAACATATTTGGTAATAAAATCTCTTTTATATATGTATTTAGACACATAAACTTCTCGTTTTCTCACATTCTTTGCAGTGCCTTCTTTTTAATGATTTACACCAAATATTATTGACAAGATTAGAAATGTGAGGAATGTTAATTATGACCTACCTAAACCCAAGAAATAATGCATAAAGTAAACGTATGGTCGAGGGAAGGGTCGCACCCCAAGGGAGTGTGATGTAGGTAACATACCCTGATACGCGTATCAATAACTGATCAACAGCTCGAACCTGTGACCTTTAAGTCACACATAAACAATTTGACCATTGCTCCAAAGCTACTCGTCAAGTGAACATTTGCAACTACGATCTACCTAAACAAGATTTTGCAATTATGATTCCGAAATTTGGTGCCCAAGTGAGTATACAGCATAATAACGTAGAGTGAGAAGTTAAATTAACAAGTTTGATATATAATTGATGATTTTTTCTTAAAAAGGAAGCTTAATGTAATGATTGTCCTTGTAAGCTACCTAAATAATGTAGCCATTTCAGAAGAAAAATCAAATATTAATTAGAGTCTAAGTTTTATACATTATTAGCATACATTAATAGAAAGAGGAATGCAAAAACCATAAAACAGGTAAACAACATCGTATCCTCATCAAATAGTATTTGATAATCATCGTACTAGTGAGATTATCTTGCTCCAAATGTAAGGATGACAATGGCCCATTCGATTTATAATTTTACAAGTTTTAATTATCATAGAAACTCAGGATTTTAGATTGATAGTAAAATCGCAACACGGAATATGTGAATTAGACACACGTCACGAACTCTATTCACTAACATGAAGCATTGCACCAAATGTACGAGTTGGACGCACATCACGAAATCCATCACTAACACGAAGCGTTGAGCCAACGTACTCATATCCTCCTAAGTTCCAAACCTAGCATAACACTTTATTTAGTGGTAAGAAAACTATTTCTTCTTTTATTTTTATTCTACATTCTACAGACAGTTAATTTATGTTGCGATATGGACATTTTAGTACCTAGAAAACACCGACTGTAGTGAAAATAAATGGTTGGCAGGGCATTTATCCTTTATCATATATCTTGGAATTGTTGTCATCTTTTTTATCTTCATCACTTATTGGTCTTTTATAAACTTTTCTTTTCATACCGAAGATTCGAATTGTAACATTTTAAGTATTAGGATGATAAGATCTACCATTCAATCTAAAAGGAGAAAAAAGTTCACAATCTCAAGTAGTAGAGGGACCAAGGCCAGTACTTGGTGGCCATGAAATGCAAGATATGAAAGACAGAACTTAGAGTTAACTTAGGTTCATTTGGTAGGATGTATTAGGGAAAATAATATATGTATTAGCTTTGGTATTATTAATTTCTTGTTTGGTAATATTTTTCAACCTATGTATTAGTTATACACCATATTCAGTACTATTCTTATGCATAGCAAACTATGACATCAGTAATACCATATTTTTTTAGTACATGAATAAGCACGTATAAATACAAAATTGCCCTTTCAAAATCTTTTCTAAATCATTTCCAAAGAATGTGAAAGGTATTTTTGTAAATAAATAATTTTAAAAAAAATTATGCAATGCGTGTTATTTTTAATACACCAAACCAAGCAGTCGACAAGAAATAATCTCATCATAACTAATTTTACCGTTACTAAACCCAACATTGAGATACTACCATTGAATGTCCTTGGCAAAGGTATTCAAAGTACTTAAAATAGATATGGAGCCTAAACTATTTGTATTAAATAGATACACGTGGCATAAGATATAATTATAATCTTTTTTATTAAAAGAGATATGGTCTTGCATATGGTATTCATCGAATTGGAAAATGCGTACGATAAAGTTCCGATGGAGGTTTTGTGGAGATATTTGGAGGCTAGAGGTGTACCTGTTGCCTACATTAGGTTGATTAAGGATATGTATGATGGAGTAAAGACCCGAGTGAGGACGGTGGGTGGGGACTCGGATCATTTTTTGATGATGATGGGGTTGCATCAAGGGTCGACACTCAGCCCTTTTTTGTTTGCTCTGGTGATAGATGTACTGACGCGCCACATCCAAGGGGAGGTGCTGTGGTGCATGCTATTTGCAGATGATATTGTATTGATTGACGAGACGTGAGATGGTGTGAATGCGCAATTAGAGGTATGGAGGCAGACCCTGGAATCTAAAGGTTTCAAATTGAGCAGGATCAAGACAGAATACTTGGAGTGTAAGTTCAGTGGCGAGACTCAAGAATGGGAAGGAGAGGTGAGGCTGGACTCGCAGGTCATCCCTAGGAGAGGGAGTTTTAAGTACTTTGGGTCTATTATTCAGGGGATGAGGAGATTGATGAAGATGTCACACATCATATTAAGGCAGGATGGATGAAATGGAGACTCGCTTCCGGTGTTTTGTGTGACAAGTAAGTGCCACCGAAACTTAAGGGTAAGTTCTACAGAGTGGTAGTCAAACCAACGATGTTGTATGAGGATGAGTGTTGGTCAGTCAAGATTGCTCATATGTAGAAGATGAAGGTAGCAGAGATAAGGATGTTGAGATGGATGTGTGGGCACACCAGGTTAGATAGGATCAGAAATAAGGTTATTCGCGACAAGGTGAGTGTAGCCCCTATTGAGGACAAGATGCGGGAAGCGCGACTTAGGTGGTTTGGTCATGTGAGGAGGAGAAGCACAGATGCCCCGGTGAGGAGGTGTTAGAGGTTGACATTGGAGGGCCTACGGAGAGGTAGAGGTAGGCCAAAGAAGAGGTGAGGAGAGGTGATTAGGCAAGACATGGCGCAACTTCAGCTGACCGAGGACATAATCCTTGATAGGAAGGTATGGAGGTCGAGGATTAGGGTAGTATAGTAGGTAGTCTAGAGTGTTCATAACAGTAGTATTGGCACACAGTCTCGCTTTCTGTTGGTAGTAGATTTTTATGACTAACCGTTGTTTCTTTCAATGTTGATCACCTTACTATCTGGTTGTTTTTATTCTGCTTTTATATGGCTTCTTGGTATTGTCCCTTCTTCTCTATATTTTCATTAATGTGGTGCTAATGCTTTCCTAAGCCGAGGGTTTATTGGAAACAGCCTCTCTATTCTCACAAGGTAGGGATAAGGTCTGCGTACACATTACCCTCCCCATACCCCACGATGTGGGATATTATTGGGTATGTTGTTATTGTTATTTGTTCGTTTAAGGTTTTGACACACTCGTTGATAATATATTTACTGTCAAAGTCCTGCTTTAGAAAAAAGTTGCTACAATTGATGAGATTTTGCAGTTATTGAACCTTTAATTGTGTGTGTATCACTTCCCTTTTCTTTTTTCCTTTTTTTGGGGTATTTCACATTCGTGTCCGGTATCTGTACTAGACCCAATTAAGTTCGGATTCACATCGGAAAGTCCAGTTGTATTTGTAGCACTTCCCTCTCTAACCTAATATAATAGCATGCATCAAAATGTAGCCAGTTTTAATAGATGCTAGCAAACAATTGTTACACACTAAAAAAGTGTGCCATACATACACACATTGCTTCGTTTATATTCACGATTTCACTCGCTAACAACACCAATTCAGAGGTGAAGCCTGGATTTTAAGGTTATGGATTCTGATCTTGCCACCGAACCCTAGCTCGTTTTAGTTATTAGATTCGCAATTAAATATTTTTATATATTTAATGATTTTTTCAATACAAATATAGAGTTTAAGCAAAACCTACTGGGTTCGACCGAACCCACAACTATCACACTACCTCCGCCCCTGAACACAGCACCAAAATAAATAATACGGTAGCAGTAAAACTAAAAATAATGCATTGATCACCAGCAAGTTCAGAACACAGCACCAAAATAAAGAAAATTTTCAAAAAATGGCAGACCTTTGGTCTCTCTCTTTCTCTTTAGCTTTCAAGGATAAGCAACAAAAGTTTCTTCGAAACATTACCCTGATAGAAATACATGTCCAAAAGGGGTTCCTTTTTAATACATGATTTAATAAAAATAAAGTCCAATTCTAATTCCAAGTCTAAAGAGGGATCCATTCTTGCCTTAATCGTAGCAGCAAAAGAACATACTCTACCTCGATTATGGGGGAAGACGGTGGGATTAATATTTCAAGTTTGAAACATTAGAAATGAAAGAGTAAGTTTTATAAGATGTGGGGGATTTATGAAATAACCAGTACATTAAGGTTAGCAGACTTCCTGGTTACATCGATTGAACATTTTTTTACCTTAAGTAAAGCATATAGTATACTTTATCCCCCAAAAGTCATCAGAATCAGTAAATAAGGTGCCATTAGGCTAGGTTCAACCGCATTGGCTAAGTGAAACTCTAAGAAGAAACTACAAAAGAATTCACAGTATCAAGTACTTGAGTCCACCGGTGAAACTAGATTACCAACAACAACAAGATATCTAGTGAAATCCCACACATGGAGTTTGGGAAAGATAGTTGTTTATCCGTAAAACGTACAGTTGAATTTATACATGGTTTATAGACAAGTGAATCGATTTGACCCTAAAATGATAAATGAATTAAACAAAAATATAAGATTTAGCCTTGAAATCGAGATAAAACAACAGGAATCTTGGTTCCGGGAGCAAAGCTTCCGGAGACAGTAAGAACAATATTAATGAGCAAGAAACTACAATAATATTAAGCTTTTGAGCAGAGTATACGCACCCAAATTTGTTAGTGTATTAGCAATAGACTACTAACAAAATCGTAACTGATTTATTTTTCCAAATTTAATAACGGATTCCTAAGGAATTGCCAACCAAAATTTTACTAACTAAATAATTTAGTTGGTAAATATGGCGGAAAAAATTGGCGGCTAATCTAGCAACTGCCTACTAACGGATTACCAACTCAAATATTACCAACAAATATTTTTCATTGGTAATAACCAACAGAGTACATATCCGTTGTTAAATATGGTGGAAAAGGTGAAGTATAGTTTATTAACAGATTAGTAACAAATTACCAACCAACTATTTACCAACAGAAGGATATTGTTGCTAATTTTACCAACCAATTTAAAATGCATTAGTAAATTACCAACCGAATGGTATATGTTAGTAAACTTGCCAACTGATACTAAATCGGTTGGAAATCTTTACTAACAGATCAATATTTTGGTTTGTAATTTATTAACAAATTAAAGTTAGTTGTTAATATTACTTACGATGTGGAATTTATTAGTAATTACTACCAATGAAGCCTAGTTTAGTTGGCAAATTACCAACTAATATTAAAATAGTTGAAAATTTTACCAATATAGAGATGAAATAGTTGGTAAATTACCAACTAGCGTTGAAACGATTGATAAATTTAACGATAGATACAAAATCAATTGATATTTTCTGTCAGATCTAGCATTTATAGTAAATATATCAATATATATCATGATTCACACTCCAATATTGTTTGTGCACGGATACGAATCATCTTTTTATGAACTATATATATTTGAGTCACACTCCAATCTTTAATAAAAAATTCACATAAAATTATATTTTTCAGATATAAATATCCAAATATTTGGTTATAGACCTCCCACTAATAGGCACTTGGGCAACTTTCACTAATATAGTAGTATTAGTAGCCGCGATGCTCGTATATTATTAAAGGATATTAATTATATGAAAGTATGATCGATCTGAATTGTTCGAGTACTTCAAATCATACATTTTAACAAAATCATAAATTAAATATCATATTATCATGTAAGTACCAAAGAATTTATCTCTTTTAGACTTTTATTCGATTGCTCCGAATTCATTTATTATTTGAAATTATCAATAATATTTTCGAGTCTTATTTTTATTTTATTTTATTAAGTTAATTCAAAATATACTTAGTCTTACTCTATCTCTATTTTTCTTTCTTTATACATTATTTTGCTATGACGACACCTTACTTGATTTTTTCATTTAGTATTTTTCCTATAACTCAAAGATGATATAGTTTATTCTAATTTGTAAGGATTAATATTTTAATTTATTTGAATAAAACACAAGAACCCATCAAAACCAGTTCAGGATTCTTCCTAACCATCTAATTTGTTAGATCCAAATATGCATCTTCTTCAATGCTTGAGAAAGAGCTTTAATCAGTTGAATGATTAATAGATCTCATTCAACTGCTCTTTCAATTTCCTATATATCAAACTCTAATCTTTTCTTATCTCATTCACACATTTTTTCCCTCATTTCCTTGCTACTCCAATGTACCTATATTGTTTTAACCCTTAGCTCCTTCTCTTTTTTTCCAACCGTGAATCAAATTAAATATTTTCTCTAACAAATAACGTGAAAGGATCTTATACTTCCACCCACAATTAGTTTACATACAAAAGCCCAACAAGCAACATTATCGACTCCATAATATAAAAGTTTATTCGAAGAGTTTATTGCTCACCTATAAATCTCACATTCCTCTCAAATCTCTAGCTTGATTATAGTTTGGTGCATGAGAGAATGCCTAAGAGGAAAAAGCAGCTAGAGTAATTTTTTAATAAAAAATTTATTTCAACGACTTAGATTTATGTTTATGTACCTGACCTTTATCATATCCAAAACTGTCATGATTAGGGAAAACAATATCTCATCAATAACTCTATCGTGATTTGTTTTGAGAAGATTAGTTCGTTAAACCACCGAGGCTAATTTATTTATGTACTTATACTACACTTCTGCATTAATTGTGCACGTACTGAGACAGATGCATAGGGTGGTCACTTAGACGCATAGTCGTATCAGCTGGAGACTTAGTAGTGAGTTGTTTTTCATGCTCCGACCCGCATCACCCGAATTCTCCTTTACCTATATTTATTATATTCTGTCTACTTTCATTTCAACCAGTTATTGTAGTTAGGGGCAGGCATAGTTTGGGCAAACTTGAAATCCAAACCGAAATCCGAATTTTTTGGATTTTCGGATAATAAAATGGATTTTGGATTTAATTTTAAAATTTTTAGATTTCGGATTGGATATTGGATTTGGTACTTCAAATTTTTGGATATCCAAAAATTTAAAATTCTTATACTTTATATTTAGTCCATTATCCATATGTTAATAATAATAAGTTCAATGCCCTATCCATTAGATATTATCTCATATATTCAGTGTTAACTAGTAATAAGTTATTGTCAGAATATTTTATATTTATGTGATGACCCAAAAGATCATCTTATGTTTTAGAACTCGAATTTGCGCTCTTAAGCCTTAAAAATCTTATTTTTACCCTCCTCGATTTGTGTGCGTAGCCCGGACAGGTTTCCGGAACGCTTTTATGTTGAAAACTAATGAAAATAAGAATTTATGCCTTAAAAGTTAATTTTAGTTGATTTCGGTCAATATTATTGGCAAACGGGTCCGGATCCGTATTTTGACGGTCCCTGTGGGTCCGCATTGAATTATGGAACCTGGACGTATGCCTGAAATCGAATTCGGAGGCTCCTAGCTCAAGTTATGAATTTTTGATGAAAATTAAAGTCTGAAAATTAATTAGTTTTTAAGAATTGATTGATGTTTTGCATTGTTAGTACCGGGTCCGTATTCTGGTTCCGGAGCCTGGTATAGGTTCATTATGATATTTAAGACTTGTATGTAAAATTTGGTGAGAAACAGAGTTGATTTGACGTGATTCGGACGTCCAGTTGAGAAAATAGTAACTTAAAAGTGTTCTTGAGAATTTCATTTGATTTGGTGCTAAATTTAGAGTTCAAGGTGTTATTTTGGCGATTTGATCGCGCGAGCAAGTTCGTATGATATTTTTAGACTTGTGTGCATGTTTGTTTTGGAGCCCCGAGGGCTCGGGGGAGTTTCGGATAGGCCACGGGATATTTTGGACTTTGGAAATCTGGTTTTTTCTGCAGAGTCTGGGTTCTGGCATGTCCTTCTTCGCGTTCGCGAAGGTCCTCTCGCGAACGCGAAGAGTAAACTGATGAGGCAGGGATTTCTTCTTCGCTAACGCGAAGGCTTGGTCGCGAACACAAAGCGATGGGGGCGTTACTCTTCGCGAACGCGTAGTGTTAGGCATTGGGGAGGGGGAGTCAGCCGTTACTTCATCGCGAACGCGAGCAATGCCTTGCGAACGCGAAGGCCAAGGGGGAGTAACCATCGCGAACGCAAGCTGGGTCTCACGAACGCAAAGGCTTGGCAGCCAGTACCCTTCGCGAACGCGACAGTGCTCTCGCGAACGCAATGAACACTGTCGCCCAGCACTTAAAAGAATCCAAAAACACGATTTGGCCAAAAATTCATTTTTCTCAAAAATCAAACGGTGAGAGGTGATTTTTCAAGAGCCATTTCTTTCCCAAATTGTTGGTAAGTGATTCTAAACTATTTTCTTTTAATTACCCATTACATTTTATGAATTATCAACCTAAAATCTAGAGTTTTCATGGTAGAATTAGGGGTTAGGGTAGAAACTAGGAATTTCGAAAATTTGAGGATTTAGACCCCAATTTGAGGTCGGATTCCAAAACTAATTACATATTCGGGCTCGGGGGTGAATGGGTAAATAAATTTTGGTCCGAACCTCAGGTTTTGACCAAGCGGGCATGGGGTCAATTTTTTGACTTTTTGGAGGAAAATTTGGAAAATCTGTAATTATCCATTAAACTTGATTCCTTTAGCAATGTTTGATATTATTGAGTCAATTTTGAATAGATACGAGTGATTTGGAGGTGAATTCCAAAAAAAAAGTTGTGATTGAGAATCAAGTGGCCTTCAAAGCAAGGTAAGTGTCGTGTCTAACTTTGGCTTGAGGGAATAGGTATTATGTGTTCATTTGCTACGTATTTGGTTGTTAAATACGATATATAGGTGAGGTGACGAGCATCTATGCATCGTTATCGAGTCATAGCATACGAGTGAAATTCTATTTTTGTCTATTTTGTAGCCTTAAATTCTACTATCCATGCTTAGCGGGTTATTTGAAATGTTGGGTGACTCATATCTGGTTTCACTGAGATTTGGTAACTTTCGAATATTGATTCAAGGTTGAGATTACATTGTGTTATTGATTATGGGTAAAATACAGGTTACTTTGTGATACTCTTATCTATCCGTTGTTATTGATTATGTGATTGGTGAGGAGGAGTGTAAAGCACGAAGGGTGATGCCGTGCATGCATTATTTATATTGTGAGGAAGAGTGTAAAGCACGAAGGGTGATGCTGTGTATGCATTATTTATATTGTGAGGAAGAGTGTAAAGCACGAAGGGTGATGCCGTGTATATTATGAGAGGTTTAATGCACGAAGGGTGATGTCGTGTCGTTCTATTTATTTATTTGGTGAGGTTGAGAGTAAAAACACGAAGTGTGATGCCGTGCAGTTTTCCTTGCTATTTTAATTGCTCAATTCGTTTAAGGATTTTCGGTTTAATTCTATCTTTTTATTATTCTCACTCTTTATGTTGTATTCCCCCACTGTATGTTCCCTTCCCATTATTTCTATGTTATTTCTTTATTTACTGTTGTTGCCACTAGCAGGATTATATTGTTCAGGTTATATGTGTGTGTCTTGTCCTAGCCTTATCACTACTTCGCCGAGGTTAGGCTCGAGACTTACCAGTACATGGGGTCGGTTGTACTGATACTGCACTCTGCACTTTCTGTGCAGATTTTGATACCGGCTCAGGTTGATCGAGATTTGCTATTACTCCGTTGTCCGGAGACTCCATGTAGATATGTCGCCGTTCACAGACCTTGAAGTCCCCGTCTATCTTTTATGTCCTACTGTTTTCTTTTATTCAGACAGTTGTATTTCTTTCAAACTATTACTTGTAGTAAATTCTAGAATGCTCGTGAATTGTGACTCCAGATCCGGGTGGTAGTAATTGATACAGTTTTATGATATTCCGCACTTATTATATTTCATCTTAATTAATTATTGTTATTTACTGAATGGAAATAAGGAATTGGTTTAACGATTTTCTAACGTTGGCTTGCCTAGCAAGTGAAATGTTAGGCGCCATCACGGTCCCGTCGGTGGGAAATTTCGGGTCGTGACAGTTGGTATCAGAGCACTAGGTTGCCTAGGTCTCACGATTCACGAGCAAGCTTAGTAGAGTCTGGAGAATCGGTACGGAGACGTCTGTGCTTATCTTCCAGAGGCTATGAAGTTTAGGAACAATATCACTTCTTTCATTCCTTATAGTGCGGCATTGATTTAGCTTGAAACATATATCTCGTATTCCTTTGTATCCACTCGTGTATGACATTGCGCACTCGGTATCAGTTGTGCGTCAACGGTTTGTGATGCCGTAGATGGACTACGAGAAAGCCATAGATGCTCAAACATTGTCTCAATGGGTGGTTCCCACTGAAAATGCGGGCGCATTGAGAGACCACCCAGTGAATCATATGGAGGGGTGCAACAGACCTTGGCATCTGGTTGATTTATACGAGCTGTGAAGGTTAATATTATGGATCATCGGGCATGGTGGACTATGACTTCGTGCCTAGTAGGGGGAGTGCACTATCAATGGATGGATTGCAGGGTCATGTGTTATATCAGTTTTGGCCTGAAATGTATATATGTGGTACTGAAAGATTCCCAAAAAAAAACATTTTACACACGTTTAAGTCCTGAGATTTTGTACAGGATAAGGTTGGGATTGCGGTATGTCCGCCTACTTAATAATCCTATACTTCAATACCAAAAGAGTTATGGAAACAACTTTAAATCTATAGAATGTCTACTCAGTGTGGACGTCATAGTTGCGGATTTTAGAGTGCTTCGGAGGAAGTACAGTGGTTGACAAGATTCAGGACTATGTGGTTCGTGCCAAGATTTTCCTGTATGGAGCTCCACTTTTGTGATCGTTGTGTATAAATAGGGGTAAGGGTTACCCCAAAGAAGATTCGAAGATTATGTTAAGAAATGGGTCAGCTCAACAGTGTTGAGTCAGCATAACAAAAGAAGAAATTGGCATTGGGAGAGATAATTCTCCACAGGTGTTTGTGGCAAGCCTATGAAGAGGGCAATATGACGGTTACTCAGTATGAGTCCCGTTTTATGGATTTGGCCCGTCATGCTCTCCTTTTACTACCTACTTAGGGAGAGAGACTGAGGAGGTTTATAGAGGAACTCACTCACCCTATCAGGCTTCAGATGGCCATGGAGATCGAAAGTGAGGTTTCTTTTCAGGCTGCTGCTAATGTCGTGAGGAGGATCGAGATGGTTCTTGCACAAGAGAGAGGGTAGAGGTCTGATAAGAGGCCTCGTCAGTTCGGTGGTTTCGGTGGTACCTCGTATGGAGGCAGGGGTACTTATGGCAGGGGTTAGGTACCTAGAGGTGGAGGTCAGACCGTTAGAGGTGGAGGACAGGCGGGTAGAGGGCGTCCTAGAGGTGGAGACCCAGCCATTGTTATATTTGTTCTATGGTATGGCGGAGGTTATTACATCAGATGGTATCGTTATGGGTACGACCTGGATTTAAAATAAAGGAATAATTTCATTAAATTGATTCGGTTCTGAGTATCAAGACGAGTCCTCCTATTGTGCTCCACATATGAGGAAGCTTCGTAATTCTATAATCTACTTATGTGTTTACTCATGTTGGGAGATTCTATGAAGATAACTACGCCTATTATTCCATGTTGGTCACTAATAAGAGCTGTGAGGCCAAATGTGGCTTTCTGTTACTCATTTCGATAAGTTTTAATGTAATTGACGGATAATTAATTACAAATTATAAATTATATGCCCCACCGGTGTGGGGTTCATTGCGTGTTGTGATTTTGTGTGACCGAAATTATGTAAAAGGAGAAAATGGAAATTTTCTATTAGCACGATATGCATATTACTTGTGAAATAGAACTGAGGGCGAGATCCTCGCATTTTTAATATAAATCGATATGTTTAAACCGGGCTACGAGCTGCGATAAAAGTTATATAAGGACGAGATCCTTGTGAGCAAAATTCTTGTGTTTAAGTTCTCCCTTGTGAAATTAAAGTCGTACTATAGCAATAATAGGGAGTCATGCCTGTTAGGTCTAATTGAAATTCTTGTATGAAATTCTCTGTGCATACTTGCCAAATTCGTGTTGTAATTATTGAGTTTTAACCTACGAGATAGGTGCCTGCCCAGGTGGTGTTAAATGTGACTCGTTAATTCGGGTAAATAATTATGAGGTCCGATTACTATCAGTTGAAGATTAGGGCATCTGATATCCCTAAGACAGCTTTTAGGACTCGGTATGGGTATTACGAATTCCTAGTAATATCATTGGGCTTACCAACGCCCCAATAACACTTATGGATTTGATGAATCGGGAGTTCAAGCCCTATTTGGGTCCTTTTGTGGTTATATTCATTGATGATATCTTGATTTACTCCAGCAGTCGAGAGGAACATGGGCAGCATCTTTGGAGTGTGCTTCAGACTTTGAAGAATAATCAGTTATATGCCAAATGTTTTTCAAAATGTGAGTTTTGGTTAGACTCAATTGCCTTTTTGGGGCATGTTGTATCGGCAGAAGGCATAAAGGTGGATCCTAAGAAGATTGAGGCTATTCAGAATTGGCATAGACCTACTTCAGTTACAGAGATTCGGAGTTTCCTGGGTTTAGCAGGTTATTATTGTCGGTTCGTGAAAGGGTTTTCATCTATAGCAAGTCCATTAACCAGACTGACCCAGAAAGGTGTCCCGTTCAGGTGGTCAGACAAGTGTGGGGCGAGCTTCCAGAGGCTCAAGACAGCTTTGACTAAGACACCGGTATTAGTGTTACCCATAGGTTCAGGATCTATACAGTATATTGTGACGCATCTCATATTGGTTTGGGTACGGTATTGACGCAGGGTGTCAAGGTTATTGCATATTCTTTGCGGCAGCTGAAGGTTCACGAGAAGAATTACTCTGTTCATGATCTAGAGCTGGCAGCCATTGTTCACACGCTAAAGATTTGGAGGAACTATCTTTACGGTGTGCCATGTGAGGTATTCATTGATCATCGTAGCCTACAGTATCTGTTCAAACAAAAGATCTCAATTTGAGGCGGAGAAGATCTCAACATACATGCTTTATGGATACAACAACAACAACAACAACAACCAAGTATAATCCCACTAGTGGGGTCTGGGGAGAGTAGTGTGTACGCAGACCTTACCCCGAAATCTTGAGTGCTTTCATAACGTAACTAACTCTGGATAATTAATCGAATAATTCTTTTCGTTCCTTCTCAACTTTCTTTAATCGTAGGCAATTATTTTTTCTGGTCTTTCTGTCCCCTTGTTGCGTGCATACTTAGCTTATCTTAGTTCCCACGCATGCTGGAGTTTTTCGCTCAATTCATATGATTTCGAATATTACTTTTGATTTTACTTCCTATTCATTAGCCACAGTAGGTGCCACTTTCTTATGGAGTGTATACAATTTGTAGTGAGACTGTTTTTACATGACCATTTCTTCTTCAAGTTACTATGTTTAGGTTGAAACCTTCTTTCTTATTTCCTCAGCTAGACTTTCATTGTAGTATTTAGGGAGACCTTGTGGCTCTTGTAAAGTTACAAGCTTATCACATCGTATCCTTGATGGAATTTTTGATGTTCTTCCTTGCCTATAATTATCCGTAATTATTTATTTCCATGACCTTGTGCTTGTAGAGTTGTTCCTGAACTAAAGTTTTGACAGTCTTCCCAGTGAGACTATCATTTTTTTCCATAACATTCATACGATACCTTTAACTACCCAACTCGTATCTGAATATTTCTCAAGTATTATAATGACAGGTTGAATTCACTATATTGGGTTTTACTATGTTTATCTTGCACAATCTGATGTCTCGTCTTTAACCTCCTGTTTAGCCATAACTATGTTAAGGCTAATCCCTTCCTTCATTTTGGCATGATCTCGTAGCTACATGTGTTAATAATGAGACATAAAGAGAAGTTCGTATTCATGAATTTATTCACATTATTCTAGTCTCATAAGTTACAATATTATTCCTTATCGAGACTTCATATTCAGTTTAGTTTTGTCTTTATTCAGTCAAGAGAGCAGAGGGTCTATATATATATATATATATATATATATATATATATATATATATATATAGGGTCTATATATATATATATATATACACACACAATATTATAGTATTTGCACCACCATCGAGCTATAATCGGTGGGCAGGCCCCTATTGGGCAAGTTGGAGTTGATGAAAGACTATGATATCTTCATTTTTGTATCACCCCGGAAAGGCCAATGTGGTGGCCGATGCTTTGAGTAGAAAGGTTGTGAGTATGGTCAGCCTTGCGTATAATCTGGTTGGTGAGAGGACATTAGCTACAGAGGTTCAAACTTTGGCTAATCAGTTTATGAGGTTAGATGTTTCAGAACCCAGTCGGGTTCTAGCTTGCACAGTCGCTCGGTCTTCTTTATATGAGCGCATCAGAGAGCGACAGTATGATGATCCTCATTTACTTGTCCTTAAGGACACGGTGCGGCACGGTGATGCCAAATAGGTTGTTGTGGGGGAGGATGGAGTTCTACGAATGCAGGGTCATATATGTGTGCCTAATGTGGATGAGCCTCGTGAATTAATTCTGGAAGAGGCCCACAGTTCCATGTATTCTATTCATCCAGGTGCCGCCAAAATATATCAAGATTTGCGGTAACATTATTGGTCGAGGAGAATGAAGAAGGATATAGTTACATATGTAGCTCGGTGCCTGAATTGTCAGCAAGTTAAGTACGAGCATCAGAGACCTGGTGGTTTGCTTCAGAAAATAGAAATTCCTGAATGAAAGTGGGAGCGTATCACTATGGATTTTGTTGTTGGGCTCCCATGGACTCAGAGAAAATTTGACGCAGTTTGGGTCATTGTGGACAGGTTGACCAAGTCAGCACTCCATTCCTGTGGCAATTACCTATTCCTCGGAGCGGTTGGCAGAGGTTTACATCCGGGAGAACGTCCGTCTTCACGGCGTGCCCGTGTCTTTTATATCTTACCGAGGTACGCAGTTCACCTCGCACTTCTGGAGGGCAGTACAACGTGAGTGGGGTATGCGGGTTGAGTTGAGCACAACATTCCATCCTCAGATGGACGAGCAGTCCAAGCGTACTATTCAGATCTTGGAGGATATGCTCCGCGCTTGTGCCATAGAATTTGGAGGTTCTTAGGATCAGTTCTTGCCCCTTGTAGAGTTCGCCTACAATAACAGCTATCAGTCGAGCATTCATATGACTCCCTATGAGGAATTATATGGTAGGCGGTGTCGGTCGCCAGTTGGGTGGTTCGAGCCAGGAAAGGGTCGGTTGTTGGGCACAAACTTAGTACAGGATGCCTTGGATAAGGTCAAGATTATTCAGGATCGACTTCGCACAGCTCAGTCCAGGCCGAAGAGTTATGCCGACCGTAGAGTTCATGATGTTGCATTCATGGTCGGAGAGAGAGTATTACTTCGGGTATCACCCATGAAGGGTGTAATGAGGTTCGGAAAGAAGGGCAAGTTGAGCCCTAGGTATATCGGACCTTTTGAGAGTCTGGAGAGAGTGGGAGAGGTGGCTTACAGGCTTGCGTTGCCACCTAGTTTAGCAGCTATTCATCAGGTATTCCATGTGTCCATGCTTCAAAAGTATCACGACGATCCGTCCCATATGTTAGATTTCATCTCTGTCCAGTTGGACAAAGATTTTACTTACGAGGAGGAACCAGTGGCAATTCTAGCCCGGCAAGTTCGCCAGTTGAGATCAAAGAGTTACACTTTAGTCCGAGTGCAATGGAGAGGTCAGCCTATTGAGGCAGCTACTTGGAAATTCGAGTCCAATATACGGAGTAGATATCCCCACCTTTTCACAGCCCAGGTACTTTTCTATGTCCGTTCGAGGACGAACGGTTGTTTTAGAGGTGGAGAATGTGATGACCCAAAAGGTCATCTTATGTTTTAGAACTCGAATCTGCGTTCTTAAGCCTTAAAAATCTTATTTTTACCCTCCTCAATTTGCGTGCACAATCCGGGCAGGTTTTAGAAAAGCTTTTATGTTGAAAACTAATGAAAATAAGAATTTATGCCTTAAAAGTTTATTTTAGTTGACTTCGGTCAACATTATTGGAAAACATGCTCGGATCCATATTTTGACGGTCCCGGTGGGTCCGCATCAAATTATGGGACCTGGGCATATGACCGGAATCGTATTCGGAGGTCCCTAGCTCAAGTTATGAATTTTTGATGAAAATTAAAAGTTTGAAAATTAATTGTTTTTAAGAATTGATTGGTGTTTGGCATTGTTAGTGCCGGGTCCGTATTCTGGTTCCGGAGCCCGGTACAGGTTCATTATGATATTTAAGACTTGTCTGTGAAATTTGGTGAGAAACGGAGTTGATTTGACGTGATTCGGACGTCAAGTTGGGAAATTAGTAACTTTAAAGCATTCTTGAGAATTTTATTTGATTTGGTGCTAAATTTAGAGTTTCAGGTGTTATTTTGGCGATTTGATCGCGCGAGCGAGTTCGTATGATGTTTTTATACTTATGTGCATGTTTGGTTTGGAGCCCCTAGGGCTCGGGTGAGTTTCGGATAGGCCACGGGATGTTTTGGACTTTGGAAATCTGGTTTTTTCTGCAGAGTCTGGGTTTTGACATGTCCATCTTCGCATTCGCGAAGGTCCTCTCGCGAACGCGAAGAGTAAACTGATGAGGCAGGGATTTCTTCTTCGCGAACGCGAAGGCTTGGTTATGAACGCGAAGCGATTGGGTTGTTACCTTTCGCGAACGCGATAAGCCCATCGCGAATGCGTAGTGTTAGGCATTGGGGAGGGGGAGTCAGCCGTTCCTTCATCGCGAACGCGAGCAAAGCCTCGCGAACGCGAGCAACGCGAAGGCCATGGGGGAGTAACCATCGCGAATGCGAGCTGGGTCTCGCGAACGCGAAGGTTTGGCAGCCAGTACCCTTCGCGAACGCGACAGTGCTCTCGCGAACGCGATGAACACTGTCACCCAGCACTTAACAGAATCCAAAAATGAGATTTTAGCCAAAAATTCATTTTTCTCAAAAACCAAACGGTGATAGGCGATTTTTCAAGAGACATTTCTTTCCCAAATTGTTGGTAAGTGATTCTAAACCATTTTCTTTTAATTACCCATTACATTTTATGAATTATCAACCTAAAATCTAAAGTTTTCATAGTAGAATTAGGGGTTAGGGTAGAAACTAGAGATTTCGGAAATTTGAGGATTTAGACCCCAATTTGAGATCGAATTCCAAAACTAATTACATATTCAGGTTCGGGGGTGAATGGGTAAATGGATTTTGGTCCGAACCTCGGGTTTTGACCAAGCGGGCCCGGGGTCGATTTTTCAACTTTTTGGAAAAAAATTTAGGAAATCTGTAATTATCCATTAAACTTGATTCCTTTAGCAATGTTTGATATTATTCACTCATTTTTGAATAGATACGAGTGATTTGGAGGTGAATTCCAAAGAAAAAGCTGTGATTGGGAATTAAGTAGCCTACGGAGCGAGGTAAGTGTCGTGTCTAACTTTGGCTTGAGGGAATAGGTATTATGTGTTCATTTGCTACATATTTGGTTGTTAAATACGATGTATAGGTGAGGTGACGAGCATCTATGTGTCGTTGTCGAGTCATAGCATGCGAGTGAAATTCTATTCTTGTCTATTTTGTAGCCTTAAATTCTATTATCCATGCTTAGCGGGTTATTTGAAATGTTAGGTGACTCATATCTGGTTTCACTGAGATTTGGTAACTTTCGAATATTGATTCAAGGTTGAGATTACATTGTGTTATTGATTATGGGTAAAATACTGATTTCTTTGTGATACTCTTATCTATTCGTTGTTATTGATTCTGTGATTGGTGAGGAGAAGCGTAAAGCACGAAGGGTGATGCCGTGCATGCATTATTTATATTGTGAGGAAGAGTATAAATCACGAATGGTGATGCCGTGCATGTATTATTTATATTGTGAGAAAGAGTGTAAAGTACGAAGGGTGATACCGTACATGCATTATTTATATTGTGAGGAAGAGTGTAAAGAACGAAGGGTGATGCCGTGTATGTATTATTTATATTGTGAGAAAGAGTGTAAAGCACGAAGGGTGATGCCGTGTATATTAGGAGAGGTTTAATGCACGAAGGGTAATGCTGTGTCGTTCTATTTATTTATTTAGTGAGGTTGAGAGTAAAAGCACGAAGGGTGATGCCGTGCAGTTTTCCTTGCTGTTTTAAATTCTCAATTCGTTTAAGGATTTTCGGTTTAATTCTGTCTTTTCATTATTCTCACTCTTTATGTTGTATTCCCCCGATGTATGTTCCCTTCCCATTATTTCTATATTATTTCTTTATTTACTGTTGTTGCCACTAGCAGGATTATATTGTTCAGGTTATATGTGGGTATCTTGTCCTAGCATCGTCACAACTTCGCCAAGGTTAGGCTCGACACTTACCAGTACATGGGGTCGGTTGTACTGATGCTGCACTCTACACTTTCTATGCAGATTTTGATACCAGCTCAGGTTGATCGAGATTTGTTATTGGTCCGCTGTCCGGAGACTTAAGGTAGATTTGTCGGCGTTCACAGACCTTGAAGTCCCCGTCTATCTTTTATGTCCTACTGTTTGCTTTCATTCAGACAGTTGTATTTCTTTCGGACTATTACTTGTAGTAAATTCTAGAATGCTCGTGAATTGTGACTCCAGATCCGGGTGGTAGTAATTGATACAGTTTTATGATATTCCGCACTTATTATATTTTATCTTAGTTAATTATTGTTATTTACTGAATGGAAATAAGAAATTAGTTTAACGATTTTCTAACGTTGGCTTGCCTAGTAAGTAAAATATTAGGCGCCATCACGGTCCCGTCGGTGAGAAATTTCGGGTCGTGACAATTTAGACATGAATTAACTATTACTACTTATAGGTTGTGTTAATATCTATTATATTTCCTTGATAATAATTTCATTACTTGAATACTTCATTTGGATGATTGAGGTGAGAATGAGGAACTTTTCAGGTAATTTAACATGAGTATTTCATTTGGATATTTAGTTTCTGTGAAAAGAAGAAACATCTCAACTTATAAGCTCAAAACTGAAAATCCAAAATATCCAAATTGATTAATCAGAAATCGAACTTAAAAAATCTGATCCAATCCAAACTTATTTGGATTGGATTTAGATTGTATTTTCTTCAATCCGAAAATCGAAAATCCAAACCGAAATTTTCATATCCAATCTGAACTGCCCGAGCGCCCACCCCTAGTTGTAGTAGTTTGGTATATTCTATTAGATGCTCGTGCACTTGCGACACCGGGATTTGAGAATTTTTAGCAGATGTTCATGGTTGTAATTGCTATACATTATTTCATTTTATGTTTTGTTTATATTCCATAGCTTGATGAAGATGTTATAGTATTTTATCGATCAAGATCCCATAAGCTACTGCCGTTTAATCATTTTTATTATTTGATTTTTAAAGTGTTATGGGCGATCAATTGTGGTGATAATTTATGGTTGGCTTGTCTAACTGCAGCGTTGAGTGCCATCACAGCTTAAGTAAATTTATTCATTTTATTTATATTTTACCTTATCCCAAAAAGTACAAATAGTCCTTAGTTATCTCAATTTATGTTTTTCTATATTTTTTATTATTTTATTATTATGACTTTAAATTAGTTTTTCACTTCCATATTTTTAGCTAATATAGAAAAAAATTGATGATTGGATCTATATATATTATAGATATAGATATAGATATCGAAATATAAATTAGATTTGTCTTCTAGATTTTGTCTTAAATTTGCCAAGTGGCATTTTCTCACTACGCCATTTGGCTTAATCTTATGCCTCACTACCCTCCTTTTAATATAATATATAGATATATATTATACATTCTAGTATTAGTAATAATTTCATTGCATATTCGAACATTAAATAATTAGATATAAATTATTTTTGGACTTAGTTTATATTTTGTAATTCAAACATGAGTGCAATTAAAATTTTATTATTTTATACAAATAGTTTGGTGCAATTAAAATTTATTATTTTGTATGATAATTTAATAACCAAAGATACATGTATAAGTCATGTGATTAGTTAGTAGTAACATAGTTTAAGAATAAAAAATGAAATTACGAAAATACTCAAAAAGAAAAATGGAGAAAGCGATATAAATTGGAAAGTTTCCAAAGAGACAAAGAAAAGAAGAATAATTAAATAAAAAGAAGAAAAATAAAAAAGTATGCCGCCTAAACTTTCTATTATTTTTCCCAACTGAAAGATTATCTCAAGCCAATCTCTCACAAGCTATCGTTTGGATTCTTCTCAATTCCACAATCCTTTCGGCTAAATGGTAAGTATTTTTTATCAATCTAATTTTTCTAAGTATATTGTAAATATGTTGATATGCTATATTTGCTTAGTTATACAGATATTGGATCACTATGTTTTGTAGTTGATGGTTTATATAAAATAAGAAGACAGAATATGGGGATAGGTCTAGTGTTTTCACGCCCCCCAAGTTGCTTCACTTAATTTTTGTTTTTGTCCCCCCATTTTTCTCTTGATTTCAAACAAAAGGCTCGTTTCTTTTCCTGAAAATAGAGGAACATCCGATCATTCTTTAAAATTTCTTTTTAGTCCTTTGCTGGTACGTAGCTATGTCTTCCAATCTCTCTATGAACATTTATTGTGCCATTTTTTTGCTAATGATTTGAAAGCTTGTGCTCATTATTATTGGGATTTGAGGCCCAATTTGATTATTAATACTCAGTTTTTACTATCCAAAGTTTTTTAGAAATCAATAAATGTTATGTAACGATCCGACCGGTCGTTTTGAGAATTTAAGTCCCGTTCGGCGGTATGAGGCCCTGAGCAACTTCATATTATGTGTATTGACTTGCGCGTATGGTTGATTTCAGTTACCGGATGATTCAGAGTGATTTGGGACACTTAGTCCCTAAAACGGAAGTTTAAGTCTTAGAATTTTGACCGTAGTCGGAACTATGTGAAGACGACTCCGGAATGGAGTTATGTCGGTTCCGTTAGCTCCGATGGGTGATTTTGGACTTAGAAACGCGTCCGGACTGTGAATTTGAGGTCTATAGCTGATTTAGGCTTGAAATGGCGAAAGTCGAATTTTTGGAGATTTGAACCGGAAGAAAACTTTTTGATATCGGGGTTGGAATGCGATTCCGAGAGTTGGAAGAGCTCCGTTATGTTATTTGGGGCTTGCCTTCAAAATTTGACGTTATTCCGGGTTGATTTGATAGGTTTCGGCATGGGTTTTAGAAGTTGGAAGATTTAAAAATTTATAAGTTCGATTCATGGTGCGATTCGTAGTTTCGACGTTGTTTGATATGATTTGAGACCTCGAGCAAGTCCGTATTAGGGTATGGAACTTGTTGGTATGCTTGGACGAGGTCCCGGGAGCCTTGGGTGTGTTTCGGACGAGTTTCAGATGTTCTTCATGGTTTTGAACAGGTCTGGTCCTGGTGTTTTCGCACCTGCGACGCTTGGAGCGCAGGTGCGGCTCCGCTTCTGCGTGAGCCTAGTCGCTTCTGTGATCCTTCAGGCCTGGGAGCTTGCTCGCTTTTGCGGAAGCTGGCACGCAGGTGCGAAGGCTGTTTCTGCGGTTCCTCGATCGCATCTGCGAAGAAGCTTGCTTCTGCGTTCCCCCCTTTCGCTTCTGTGGTGCCGCAGGTGCGGCTGAAAATCCGTAGATGCGGTTCCAGGCCTGGCCAGCTGAGTTCGCAGATGCAGACTCTTCCTCGCAAATGCGACTGCGCAGGTGCGCCTCCTAGTCCGCAGATGCGGAAATCCTTGCAGAATCATTTAAGTCGAGGGTTTGGCCATTTTCTTCATAATTTGAGTTTTAGACTTCGGTTTTGGGAGCTTCCTTATGGGTTTTTCAAGCAAATCGATTGGGTAAGTGTTCTTCAACTAGAATTTATTTATTTTCATGATTCTATCTTTATTTATATCATTTAATTTGTGTTTGAATTGAGGAAAAGGATGGTTTTGAAGAAAATTTTCAAAATGAAAAATCACGATTTGAGGGACGAAATGGTATCAAAATTTGATGATTTTAGTATGGTTAGACTCGTGAGTGAATGGGTGTTCGTATTTTGTGACTTTTACCCGATTCCGAGACATGGTCCCAAGTCGACTATTTAGGGCGGATTTCAGAATTTTTGTTAAAATATTGATTTCACTAATTAGATGAGTCTATTATGGTTGTATTCATGATATGCAATTTTTGTTTGGCTAGATTTGGGCCATTCGGAGTTTGATAATCAAGGAAAGGGCATTCTTACGGACTGATTGAGCTTGGTTCGAGGTAAGTATCTTACATAACCTTGTGTGAGGGATTTTTCCTTAGGATTCGAGTCTTCTATGTTGAAGGTGACGAGTGCGTACTCGGACTTATTTGTGGAAAGTTGGCCTTTTAGGGTTCTTAGGTCCTTATATTCACTAAGTATGAAGTTGTTCTTGATATGATTAAGTTCCTATTTACTAGTTTCACTTCTACATGTTTTTAAGTTGAATTAATTGCCTCAGGATTTACTCTTATTGCCTATTCGATTCTTATTTGACTTAACTGAAGATTTTACCTATCCTATTGTCATGCTATCTTTTCATAACTGCTTATCTTTAATTAGAATTATTATTATCTCATCCTATAAATGTCCAGTCTTAATTGAGGTTATGATTATCTTTTCACTGCTTATCCTTAATTGAGTTGTTGAATATCCTTCGTAATTCCTCAACCTTAAAAGGAGTTAGATATCCTACATCTTAGTCGACTTATTTTATTTGGAATTATTTGACTCGTGTTAACTTCCTTGTTGTTGAAATGTATATTGTGAGATCGTTTCTACACATTAGTTTTCCCTTTGTTGAGCTGTTCTCTTTATGCCTAGCATTCTTTTACTGTGGTTATTCCCTGTGAATTGGTTCTACCGTTTCTTTGTGATTTAAAGTTCTTGAGTTGATTTACTTGTCGTACTTTGTATTATTGTCGTTGTTATTGTTGTACTTTTTGTGGTGATGCACGAGGTTTCTGCCGTGCAGTACTTGTTGTGGTAAAGCACGAGGTTTCTACCGTACGGTTGTTATTATTGTGATGCACGAGGTTTCTGCCGTGCGGTTGTTGTTATGGGGTTGCATGAGGTTTCTGTCGTGCTATTGTTACTATTGATATTTGCACATGCGGCGTGACAAGGTTATATATATATATATATATATATATATATATATATATATATATATATATATATATATATATATATATATATATATATATATATATATATATATATATATATATATATATATATATATATATATATATATATATATATATATATATATATATATATATATATATATATATATATATATATATATTTTACTATTGCACACGTGGCGAGACAAGGTGGGCTGTGTCAGGGATTAATTTGTGATGATTTATGGCCTGGGGGAATTCTTGTTGTTGATATTTGTGTAGTGGTATACGCACCTGTGTGAGCTTTATCTTGTGAAAGCTGTGAGAAAATATTCTACATTTTCTCCGTTCTTCTTCTTCCTTATGCTTATTTGCTGGTATGGACTATGTTAGGACACTTGCACAAGCATACACATAGTTAAGCACTCTTATCAGATAAGAGGTGTTCTTGATATTGTTGAGCATAGATGCTCACCCTTGTTTACTTGCCTTCTATGTGAGAATGGCTCTATTGGCACGTGAGTCGTCAGTGCGCTTATGAAGTGTTATGAGGGCACAAGATGCCAAGTGTTAGGGTTCAGGTATTGAGACCCGTGAGTTGTGAATTGTCCGAGGTTCGGTACCTCGTGGAGTTGTTGGCTAAAACCTTATGTAAAAGCGGTTGTAGTTGCGGAGTTATTACTTGGCCTTGCTGTATTTGTGATTTCGGATTTAGGTTGTGTTCTATTCACTTTGTCTGTGTCATTTTCATGATATTCCGCTGATACTTGTTGTTTCTTTCTTTAATGCCATTACTGTATTGTGAGCCATGTTGCATAGTCCTTATGTAGACATCATACTCCTGTTGTTCATATATTGTACCCGTTTAATTTATTAGACTAGTGGGTGTCTTGACTGTTCCTCGTCACTACTCCACCGAGGTTAGTCTTGATTCTTACTGGGCACTGCTGTGGTGTGTCCATACTACTCTTCTGCACATTTTTTTGTACAGATCCAGGTATCTGTTCGTTAGCTAGCTGTGTGGACTGTTGTTGCGGAGACTCAAGGTAAACCTGTCGCTGCGTTCGCAGGTTTCGGAGTCACCTTCAAGTTTTCATTTTGCACTGTTTATTCTTATTTCTGGACAGTGGTCTTTAGAAGTTTTCTAGCAAACACTCTGTAGAGCTTATGACTTGTACTACCGGTTTTGGCAATTGTATGAGATTTCTATTTACCTTGTTAGATGTTATTTAAATAGTGTTGTTTCAATTAATGTTAGGCTTACCTAATCCCTAAGACTAGGTGCCATCACGATACCAAACGGAATAAAAATTGGGTCATGACAAATTGGTATCAGAGCCCTAGGTTCATAGGTACTAAGAGTCATAAGCGAATTTAGTAGAATCTTGCGGATCGGTACGGAGAAGTCTGTACTTATCTTCGAGAGGCTACGGAACTATCATATTAGGACAGTTTCACTTCCTTCATTCCAATCGTACGAGTTCATTGATTTTGAAGTTTGAACTTTTATCATTCCATTCTCTCACAGATGGTGAGGACATGAGCTGCAGTTACTGATGACGTTGCCCTTGGAGTAGATGTCGCTAGAGGCAGAGGCAGAGGTCGACGAGGAGTACGTGTCGCAGCCAGAGCACCTACCAGAGTAGCAGTTGGGGAGCTGCCAGTAGTTCCAGTTGGAGGGCAGGTACCGGAGGCACCTGCTATTCCCCCTGGATTTCAGGAGACCTTAGCACAGTTCCTGAGCATGTTTGGTACATTGGCTCAGGTGGGGTTGATTCCGGTGGCACTAGCTATTTCACAGACTGGGGGAGGAGCCCAGACTCTCGCCGCCCACACCCCAGAGCAGCAAGTTCATGTTGGTCAGGTTCCAGGTGTCATGGCGACACAGCCTGTGGTTCCAATTCAGGCCGTGGCCAGGGCAGCAGCATCTGAGGAAGAGTAGCTTAGACTTGCAAGGTTCAAGAAATATGACCCTCCTACATTCAGTGGTTTGGCTTCAGAGAGTGTACATGCTTTTCTGGAGAAGCGGAGATTTGGGCGCATATACGATGCCGCAGGTGCGGAGTTTGAGGGTGTCAGCAGAGGTCGTATGTGCGATAAGATTTCCATACCTGCGATTGCGCAGATGCGGGCAGAGAGTCGCAGAAGCGGACATGGTGAGGAAGCCGGGCATCGCAGGTGCGATGAATTATCCGCAAATGCGGAAGTGCTAGGCAGAATGTTATATACAAGGGTTCGCGATTTTGGCTTCATTTTTACATTTTCAAGCTGAGAGGCAAGTTGGAGAAAATTTCACCATATGAATTGAGGTAAGTGTTCTCCACTCGATTTTGGTTATATTTCATGAATCTATCTTCATTTTTAGTAAGTGGTTGATGAATTTAAAGAGAAATTTGGGGGTTTTGGCCTAAAGTTTCATAATATGAATTTTCGAGTTTGAATATTGAATTGGAGTCGGATTTGAGTGAAACTAGTATAGTTGTACTCGTAATTGAATGGGTTGTTGAATTTTGTAAAATTTTTCGGGTTTCGAGGTGCGGGCCTAGGTTGGGCTTTTGGCTGATTTCGGGCTTTTGATTCAAGATTTGATCTTTTTCAGTCGGGATTTATTCCTTTGGCATTGTTTGATTTACTTGAGTTGTTTTTGGTTAGTTTCGAGTCGTTCGAAGGTCGGAACATGCGAGATGGCATCTTTGGAGCACATCTTGGCTTGCTCGGCATTGGTATTGGCTTGTTCGAGGTAAGTAACTCTTCTAATCTTAGTGCTGAGGGTATGAACCCCGAAATACATGTTATATGATTGGTATTGAGGTTACGCACATACTAGGTGACGGGCGTGTGGGCGTGCACCATGTGAATTGGGACTCTGTTATTTCCATGGCACTGTATAGTGGCCCTATTTTGTTGATATCCGTGTTTTCATCATGTGATAAAGTAGTTAAGCTGTCAATCATGCTAGATATCATGTTTAGGCACTATGCCAATATTGTTTGGACCCATAGTGGTCGTTTCTTACGGTCATCTCACTGATTTCATTGATATTTCGTACTCAGTCATATTCATGCATTCATATCATATCTCAGTCTTAGTTATTTATCGATACATCATATCATTGTTGTCGGGCTAGTTTCATGACATTGTGAGCCCGTGAGTAAGACTGGAGAGATTGATGACTGAGTGAGGCCGAGGACCTATTTGTGAGGATGTTGTCACTATAACACGTGAGTTGTCCGTGCAGCACGTGAGTCGTCTTTGCGGCACGTAAGTTATCCGTGCAATTCCAAATATTGATATTATGGCACGTGAGTTATCCGTGCATCACGTGAGTTATCCATGCGGATTATAGCGTTTGGCTGCAAGGAGCCCCTCGGGTGTCTGCATACTCCCGGTGAGCGCAGTCGACTATAAATAGGGATCGGGCTACACGCCGCAGCGGGTATGGTGCAGCGCTGAGTGTTTGAGTGTGCTGAGCATAGTGAGAGAGAATGCGAGACAGTGAGATTGAGTACTCTGAGAGTGTGAGTACATGAGCTCATCATCGAGATGCATTGCATTTGACATGCGTACTTGAGATACATGCATTGAGGTGCATTTCCTTTTGCTACCCAGTTTTGGGGAGATTTATGATTTTACCTGTATCTTGACATGTAGGCATAGAGAAGTACCTTCCTCATGCTATCTGAAAATGAAACATCTTACTATTTGTTGAAAGGTGTTTTGGGAAAAATCACAGTTTTCAAACTTATTCCTATTTTGGCTTTTCGGTAAAAGATTTGGATTTTCACTAAGATACTTGAAAAGAAATGCCTATTTTTCTGGAACTGTGAACGAACTGAGCCTTTTATTTCTGAGATTCTTCTTTTGTTATTGTACTATGTTGTTACGAACTATTGGGGAATATTGGTGTTGGACCCAACCTTTCTACTAGCTCGTCACTACTTTCAACATAAGGTTAGGTTTGTTACTTATTGAGTACATGGGGTCGGTTGTACACATACTACACTTCTGCACCTTGCGTGCAGATATTGGCTGTTGATATTGCTGTGTTCGATGGGAGTTGTATTTGAATATGTACCTGCGTCCTAATTCTAGTTGCTTCTTGTTCGTGGTAGCCTTAGATCTATAAAACTCTATTTATGTACTTTTCAAACACACGATGTATTTATTTCATTCCCACTTTTTAAACTCTATTCTTAGAAGCTCATGATTTGTACTACCAGTTCTTGGGGAATGTATAAGATTAAGATAATTTCTTTACTTAATTGCTTTATTTATTGTTATTAGAATTGGTTAGTGGTTAACCGGCTTACCTAGTGGGTTGGGTTAGGTACCATCACGACCAGTTGGATTTTGGGTTGTGACAAGAGCTCACATGCGCCCTTCACTCCGCACGTGCGATCCCGCACCTGCGGTCTCCCCACCGCAGGTGCGAAAACACCAGAACTCAGATAGCTTCAGCAATTGCACAAGTTCAAAACTCAATTTGTTAAGTATCCGAAACACACCCGAGGCCCCCGGTACCTCAACCAAACATACCAACTAGTCCTAAATCACCATACGGACTTAGTAGAGCCCTCAAATCACATCAAACAACGCTAAAAATACGAATCACCCTCCAATTCAAACTTAATGAACTTTGAAACTTCAAACTTCTACAACTGATGCTGAAACCTATCAAATCTTGTTCGATTGACCTCAAATTTTGCACACAGTCATATTCGACATTTCAGACCTACTCCAACTTTCGGAATCGAATTCCGACCCTGATATCAAAAAGTTCGCTACCGGTCAAGCCTAAATCAGCTATAGACCTCCAAAACACAATCCGGATACGCCCCTAAGTCCAAAATCACCCAACGGATCTAACGAAACTTATGGAACTCCGTTCCGGAGTCGTCTTTATACAGTTCCGACTACAGTCAAAATCCTAAGACTTTAGCTTCCATTTTAGGGACTAGGTGTCCCAATTCACTCTGAAACCACAACAACAACCTCATGGTAAGTCACATAAGCAAAAAAAGGTACGGGGAAAGCAGTAAATAGGGGATCGGGGCTAATACACTCAAAACGACCGGCCGGGTCGTTACATCCTCCCCTTATTAAAACAATCGTCCGTCCTCGAACGAGCATAAAGACATACCTGAAGTGGTGAAAAGATGAGGATAGTGACTACGCATATCATTCTCGGTCTCCCAAGTCGCCTCCTCAACCGGCTGACCCCTCCACTAAACCTTCACGGAAGCAATCTTCTTCGACCTCAGCTTTCGAACTTGCCTGTCCAAAATAGCCACCGGCTCCTCAACATAAGATAAATCCTTGTCCAACTAGACTGAGCTGAAATCCAACACATGAGACGGATCATCGTGATACTTCCGGAGCATAGAAACATGGAATACCGGATGAACTCATGCTAGACTGGGAGGCAAGGCAAGCACATAAGCAACCTCCCCAACACACCGAAACACCTCGAATGGGCCGATAAACCTTGGGCTCAGCTTGCTCTTCTTTTCGAACCTCATAACGCCCTTCAAAGGCGAAACCCGGAGCAATATCCATTCTCCAACCATGAATGCAACATCGTGAACCTTCCGGTCCGCATAACTTCTATCTGGACTGGGCTGTGCGAAGTCGATCCTGAATTACCTCCACCTTATCCAGGGCATCCCGAACCAAGTCTGTACCCAATAATCTCGCCTCGCTCGGCTCGAACCAACCCACTGGAGACCGACACCGCCTACTATACAGAGCCTCATACGGTGCTATCTGAAAGCTCGACTGATAGCTGTTGTTGTAGGCAAACTCCGCAAGTAGCAAGAACTGATCCCAAGCACCCCTAAAATCTATCACACAATCGTGGAGCATATCCTCCAATATCTGAATAATGCGCTCGGACTGTCCGTCCGTTTAAGGGTGAAATATTGTGCTCAGCTCAACCCGAGTACCCAACTCCTGCTGTACATCCCTCCAGAACTGTGATGTAAACTACGTACCCCGGTTAGAGATGATAGATACCGGTACGCCATGAAGCCTGACAATCTCACGGATATAAATTCGAGCCAACTGCTCAGAAGAATAGGTAGTCATAATAGAAATGAAATGAGCTGACTTGGTCAGCCTATCCACAATCACCCAAACTGCGTCAAACTTCTGTTGAGTCCGTAGGAGCCCAACAATGAAATCCATAGTGGTTCACTCCCATTTCCACTCCGAAATCTCTATCTTCTGAAGCAATCCACTTGGCCATTGATGCTCATACTTAACCTGCTGGAAATTTAGACACCGAGCCACATACTCTACTATGTCCTTATTCATTCTCCTCCACCAGTAATGCTGTCTCAAGTCCTGATACATCTTTGCGGCACCCGGATGAATAGAATACCGCGAACTGTGAGCCTCCTGGAGAATCAACTCATGTAAACCATCTACATTGGGCACACATAGCCTGCCCTGCATCCTCAATGCACTATCATCCCCAATAGTGACCTCCTTAGCATCATCGTGCTGGACCGTGTCCTTAAGGACAAACATGTGAGGGTCATCATACTGACGCTCCCCGATACGATCATAAAGAGAAGACCGAGAGACCACACAAGCCAAAACTCGACTCGGCTCAGAAATATCCAATCTCACAAACTGGCTAGCTAAGGCCTGAACATCAAGCGCCAATGGCCTCTCTACTGCTAGTAGATATGCTAAACTCCCAAAACTCTGCATGGCGACTCAAATCATCGGCCACCACATCCGCCTTCCCTAGATGGTACAAAATGGCAATATCATAATCCTTAAGTAGCTCCAACCACCTTTGCTGACGCAAGTTAAGATCCTTTTGTTTAAACAGAGGCTGCAAACTCCGGTTATCGGTGTAAATCTCACAAGGGACACCGTACAAATAGTGCCGCCAAATCTTCAAAGCATGAACAATAGCTGGTAGCTCAAGGTCGTGGACAGGATAGTTCTTCTCATGCACCTTCAATAGTCTGGAATCATAGGCAATCACCCTACCGTCCTGCATTAACACCGCACCGAGACCAATCCACGACGCATCACAGTATATTCTATAAGACCCTGAACCTGAAGGTAATATCAATACTAGGGTTGTAGTCAAAACTGTCTTGAGCTTCTAAAATCTCTCCTCACACTCCTCTGTCCACATGAACGAAGCACCCTTCTGGGTCAGCCTGGTCATAGGTGCTGCAATAGATGAGAAACCCACTACAAATCGACGGTAATACCCCGCCAAACCAAAAGAACTCTGGATCTTCGTAGTGAGGATGGTCTGTGCCAACTTTACACTACTTCAATCTTCTTCGGATCCATTTGGATCCTATCACTTGATACTACATGACCCAATAATGCCACTGAGTCTAGCTAAAACTCACACTTTGAGAATTTTGCATATAACCTCTTTTCTCTTAGGGTTTAAAGCACAGTCATCAAGTGTTGCTCATGATCCTCCCGAGTCCGGGAGTACACCAGAATGTCATCAATAAACACAACGACGAAGGAGTCAAGATAGGGTCGGAACATACTGTGCATCAAGTGCATAAATATTTTTGGGGGCATTGGTCAGCCCAAATGACATCACAAGAAACACGTAGTGACTAAACCGAGTCCTGAAAGCAGTTTTCGTGATATCTTACTCCTGAATCTTCAACTAATGATAGCTTGAACGCAAGCAATCTTGGAAAACACCCTGGCACCCTGTAACTGATCAAACAAGTCATCAATACGAGGCAATAGATACTTATTCTTCACTGTAACTTTGTTCAACTGGCGATAATCAATACATATCCGCATAGAACCGTCCTTCTTCACAAATAAGACGAAAGCACCCCAAGGTGACACACTGGGCCGAATGAAGCCCTTATCAAGCAACTCCTGTAACTATTCCTTCAACTCCTTCAACTCAGGAGGAGCAATACGATACGGAGGAATCGAGATAGGTTGAGTGCCCGGCAACAAATCATTGCCAAAATCAATATCTCTATCGGGCGTCATGCCCGGAAGATCAACTGGAAACACATAAGGAAAGTCCCTCACTACTGGAACTGACTCAACTGTAGGGGTATCAATACTGACATCTCTCACATAAGCTAGATACGCGTCACACCCCTTCTCAACCATTCGTTGAGCTTTAAGAAATGAAATAACTCTGCTGGGAGTATACTCTAAGGTACCTCTCCACTCCAATCACGGTAATCCTAACATAGCCAGCATCACGGTCTTAGCATGACAATCAAGAATAGCATAATGGGCGACAACCAGTCTATGACCAAGATAACATCAAATTCTACCATGTTGAGTAATAATAAATTGTCGTTGGTCTCAAAACCACTAAGAACGATCAAACACGACCGATACACGCGGTCCACAATAAGAGAATCTCCCACAGGAGTAGAAACATAAACATGGGAACTCAAAGAATCCCGAGATACGCCCAAATATGGGGCAAAATAAGAGGACACATAAGAATATGTAGAGCGTGGATCAAATAAGACCGGCGTGTCTCTATGACAGACATGAACAATACCTGTAATGACAGAGTCAGAAGCAATTGCCTCTGTACGAGCAGGAAGAGCATAATATCTGGCCTGGCCTCTCCCTCTAGGGCAACCTCGACTTCCCCGACCTCTACCTCGAGCTGGCTGAGCAAGTGGGGCGGTAGCTAGTTCTGGAATTATAGCCCGAGGACCCGGTGGAGAACGTTGTGCCGAGAAGTTTGTGGAGATGCCCCCCTAAATCTGGGGCAATCCCTCACCGTATGGCGGGTGTCGCCATATTCAAAACAAGCTCTCAGAGGGCGTGACTATTGTGACTGGCTCGGGCTAGGTCTGATGGACTGGCCACTGGGAACACCGCGTGCAGGAGGCTCACTAGATACTGGCGGTGCATAATAGGGCTCCTAGGGCCTAGAAGGGACCGGAATACCACTGGCGGCTGGAAGTGCTGAATGAACGGGGCGACTCACATAACCCCTACCATGGCGAGCTGCTGGGGCACGAGCACCAGAATAATAAACAGTTTCTCGAGACCTCTTTGCCTCTTTCTCCTCTCTATCCCGGGCAAGCATGCCCTCAAATCTCCTGGCGATACTCACAACCTGCTGATAAGAAGTATCCTTCTCTAACTCCCTGGCCATACTGATCCAGATATTGGGGTGGAGCCCCTCAATAAACCGATGAACCCTCTCTCGAACTGTGGCAACCAAGGTCAGTGCATGTCGGGCCAAATCACTGAAACAAATTGCATACTCTGACACAGTCATAGCACCTTAGCGTAACTGCTCAAACTCCCTGCGCCATGAGTCCCTGAGGATCTGAGGGACATACGCTCTCAAAAACATGTCCGAGAACTGAGTCCATGTAAGTGAAGCTGCCTCATCCAGACTACTCAACTCATAAGCACGCCACCACTGATAGGCTGCTCCTCTAAGTTGGAAGGTGGTAAAAGAAACCCCACTCGTCTCCGCTATGCCCATAGTACGGAGAATACGATGACACTCCTCCAGAAAATCCTGAGTATCATCTGTAGCCAATCCACTGAAGGTAGGTAGGTGGTACTTCTTGTACCTCTCAAGTCTGAGCTGCTCCGCCTCAAGTCTGAGCTGCCCTAACCTCGGGCTGAGCTGGAGCTACCGGCTGCATCAGTAAAATCTCTAGAACCTAGTCGACCTAAGCCCGCTGCTCTGGAGTACCGGCGACGGGAGTCTGTGCTCCTCCCCGGGTCTGAGATGTGGCAGGAGCAAATGGAATCAATCCAGCCTGAGCTAAGGTGCTGAAGATGCTCAGAAACTGGGCAAGAGTCTCCTAGAGGGCTGGTGCAGCAACATGTGTCTCAAGTGTCTGCCCTCCAATTGGAGCTACTGGGGATCCTCTGTAGCAGCTCATGCGGGTGCTCTGGATGCACCGCGTGGACGTCCTCAGTCTCTACCCCGGCCCCGGCCTCTCACGGCTCTAGCAGGGGGCGTGGATGCCTGGTCATCAGATCCTCCAATACGGGTCCTCACTCTCTGGGAGAAAGAATGGAATACAGAAGTTTAGAATTTTGATGTCGACAAATTTCGCACGACAAGGAATCAAAGAAGTATAATTTTTCCTAACAGTTCTATAGCCTCCCGAAGATAAGTACAGACGTCTCCGTACCGATCCGCGAGACTCTAATAAAATGACTTATGACTCACGACACCTATGAACCTAGAGATCTGATACCAATTCGTCACGACCCAATTCTCCCTCTGTAAGATGTCGTGACAGCACCTAGTGTCAACGACTAAGTAAGCCTAGCAAAGATGCGGAAATAACAAAAATGGAAACAAAACTTAACAAATAACTATAGCAGATAACTAAATAACTGATAACAATGCCGATTGGCATTTACAACAACCAACACTATAATAATACACAGTATTCCCAAAACCTGAAACGTCATAAGTCACAAGCTACATAAGGAAACTAGAATCTCTATACACCAGAGTCTAATAAAAGAAATACGGAAAATAGATGACATAGAAGAGAATAGAGGGGAACTCCGAGGTCTGCGGACGCGGCAGATATACCTTGAAGTCTCTGTATAGCAGCAAGCACTCTCAGCTAGTAGCGGGGCTGATAAAAAGTACACGGATCTGCACACAAAACATGTGCAGAAGAGTAGCATGAGTACACCACAACGGTACCCAGTAAATGCCAAGCCTAACATCGGTAGAGTAGTGACGAGGTCAGGTCTAGGCCCTACTGGGATATAATAATAAGACAGATGCTATAATAGACATGAAGTAAAATGAAGAAGACAACAACAAGTATTCACAAAGCAATAACAACATCGCACAATGATATAACAATAGGGGCGCTCCCGAGATACCGTCTCGTAGCCCCAAAAGTAAATATGCAGGGAGAACTCCCGAGGAACCGCCTCATAGTGTCAAAAGTAAATGTGCATGGAGAACTCCCGAGGAACCGCCTCGAAGTCTCATAAGTAAATGTGCAGGGAGAACTCCCGAGGAATCGCCTCGTAGTCTCAAAGTAAATATGCAGTACAAGGGGATCTCCCGAGTAAACGCCTCGTAGTCCCAAAGTAAATATGCAGTACATGGGGATCTCCCGGGACACCGTCCCATAGTCTCAAAATAAATATGCAACTCAAACAAATGAATATAACAGTTACAACAAGAAAACCTACAATTTAGGCTACGTACAAGTAAAGAAAGAAACATGACTTACTAAACATATTGCAAAGAGTTCAAATAGGCAATTAGGACACGTAGACATGCTATTCTAGGCTAACAGGATAACTACACATGCTAGTATACTTAGATAAGATGAAAACATGCTATTACTCAATAAAAATCAGTTTTTTTCCACAAATAGCCTGTGTACGCACTCAGCCTCGCTTATACGACGCTCACATATCATAAAAACACGAAATCCTAATGGGATTTCCCCCACACAAGGTTAGGCAAGCCACTTACCTCGAACCAAGCTCAATCAATTGGTAACAATGCCTTTTTCATGAATATCTGACTCTGAATGGCCCAAATCTAGCCAAAATCAATTACATACCATAAATACAACTATAAGAAATTAATCTAATTAATGAAATCAAAACTAAAGCAAGAAATTAGAAAATAGCCCTAAAAAGTCGACCCGTGCCCACATCTCGGAATCGGATAAAAGTCACAAAATATGAACACTCATTCACTCACGAGTTCACTCGTACCAAAATTATCCAAATTCAATGTCAAAATCTCAATCAAAACCCAAAATCTTAGTTGAAGAACTTCTTCCCATTTTCCCCAAAATTTCAACCCAAATCCGAAATTAAATGATGAAATCAACCATAGATTAGTGGAATATAACCATAAATGAGTTAAGAATCGTTACCCAAAAGTTTTCTCTGAAAATCCCTCAAATAATCGCCCAATCCGAGCTCTCAAAGTCCCAAAATCGAAATGGGAAATCAACCCTCGAAATCCTATTTTCTGCCTACCAAATTCGTTTATGCGAACCTTTAACCGCACCTGCGGGAAAACCATCGCAGGTGCAAAACTGACTTAAATGGTTGGAACCGCATCTGCGAGCTTTAGGCCACACTTGCGAGCCCGCTCTTGCGGTTTGACTTTCGCATCTGTGACCCTTGCCCAGGCCGCCCATACCACTCCAACGACCATCACTTCGCATCTGCGGATGCGCAGATGCGGCTCCCTTCTCGTACCTACGCTCACAGACCTTCTTGACCAAAAGCGCACATGCGCCCTTCACTCCGCACGTGCGATCCCGCACATGCGGTCTCTCCACTGCAGGTGCGAAAACATCAGAACTCAAATAGCTTCATCAATTGCATAAGTCCAAAACTCAATCCGTTTAGCATCCGAAACACACCCGAGGCCTCCGGGGCCTCAACCAAACATATCAACTGGTCCTAAATCACCATACGGACTTAGTCGAGCCCTCAAATCACATTAAACAACGCTAAAAATATGAATCACCCTCCAATTCAAACTTAATGAACTTTGAAACTTCAAATTTTGCACACACGTCATATTCGACATTACGGAGCTATTCCAACTTCCGGAATCGGATTCTGACCCTGATATCAAAAAGTTCACTACTAGTCAAAATCTTCAAAAATTTGACTTTTACCATTCCAAGCCTATATCAACTACAGACCTCCAAAACACAATACAGGCATGCACCTAAGTCTAAAATCACCCAACTGAGCTAACGGAACCGACGCAACTCCATTCCGGAGTCGTATTCATACAGTTCCAACTACAATAAAAATCCTAAGACTTAAGCTTCCATTTTAGGTACTTAGTGTCCCAATTCATTACGAAACAACAACAACAACAACAACCTCCTGGTAAGTCATATAAGCAGAAAAAGGTACGGGGAAAGCATTAAACAGGGGATCGGGGATAATATACTCAAAACGACCGGTCGGGTCGTTATAAAACGTGGCCATCATGCTCTGCTAACTATTATGGATGATGACAATGACTGTGGGTGGATGGAACGATTCGTTACAGTTATCACCAGGGACATCATTCCGACCTCAACTCCATCCTTTCCGGACTTATGGAACCGTACTCATAAGTTCACCATTTGTCTTTTCTTCTAGTTAAAGATCATCCCATGTTGTTACCGATCCCTCTTTTTTACTTATTTCAGCAACTCGGTGGACACCACTAAGGGTTGAAGGCTTGAACCAGTGGGTCCAAAAGATTTTAGATGTCACTACGCCTGAGACCCGCATGTGGAAAGGACTAGCCAATAAATATGGGTGGAAGGCCAAAAATCATGGTAGGTCGAACTCATCTTGTCTTTACCTTTCGTATAGGAAGATCGACTAACCTTTCTCTCTTGTTGAATTCAGGTCTAACCTAGGGCTCAGTTGTCGTCCTCGAGGAGGACGTTTTGGTTGTTCCTACTGATGCGGCGAGGCTGTTGCATGATGCATTTACCCGAACATGTATCTCTGGGCCTGCTTCTGGTGCAATTGCTTCTTCTCAGAGTCCCCGGTCGGAGAACAAGAAACAAAAAAAGAGACATTCAGGGGGGAAAATATAAAAAGGAAAGAGTGTCGCGCCCGAGTCATCTTCGTATATTTATGGTGATGAGCGTCGCGCCCGAGCCGGCCATAAACACAGTGGTCATCGATGATTATTGGGAAGTTAGTGATGAGGGGGTTTCTTTACATAGAATACGACGATCTTCATCAGCTCAACAGAATGCTCAATCTGTTGTGTTAGTTACACCAACCGAGGATGATTCCTCGGCACTTTGGGCGGAGTGCGATATGGTGGAAAATACTAATTCTCGCTTCCGAATCCTAGTCGCCATGCCCGGTACCGTGAGGTTGAGTACCAGGTCCCTTCCGTCTTCGGTTGATGAGAAATCAAAAATTAGTACTGCATTTGTCGCAGCTGCTTCTAAACCTACAATGCCATCAGCTTCATCTATTTCTTCACCAACTCTGCCTTCACCACCAACAACCTCTACATCATCTCCACCCGTCGCAGTTGCCCGATAGGAGGATATCCCTCTTCCCCAATCCCAGTTCATGGAAATTTGGGGAATAATTATTCTGCCCCCTCTGAAGATCCCCAAAGGAGGAGGAACGTCACCCTCTTGGTTTCTACCGGATGCCATCTGTTATGTTGGCCGGTGGAACTTGCTAATTATCTTAAGCCTTTGGCATTAGAAAAAGATAGGAATAAAATGTTTGTTGAACAATGCCAAGCACAACGCAGCGGCGATATAATCTTTGTTTCCTCTGTTATTTCTTCTATCTTTTTTTATGGCAGGAGTTTGAGTTTGCATTTTTGTTTTACATGCCAACTTTCTTGCTTCTGAGGGACTTCAAAGGCTTATTCTTGATAAGGAAGAGCTTACCTCCGAGCGGGATCAACTGTTGACCGAGCGAGACCAGACTGTTGCTCGCCTCTCAGAACTGGAAGCACGAGCTGCTGAGGCCGTTAAATTAGATGCTCGGTTGCAGCAAAGCGAGCAAGAAGTAGTGACCCTTAGCAGGGAGACCTCCCAATTAAGGGTGCAATTTGAAGAGGCTAGGGCAAAATGGGTCGAGGTCCACAATGATGTTCTTGCTACATTTGATCGTGAGGCTGCCTCTACTGAAAGATTAAATAATTTAGAGGCAACTTTGAACTCCAAAGTTGAAGAAGTTGTTGCTGCCGAGGAGAAGTATGTCCGGTTGGAAGAGAGGCATAAGAGAGCCATAGAGCACAATAAAGTTTTCAACTCCACTGTCCACGAATTCGACATCAGCCTCCGAGCCACTAGATCCGAGCGGGATAGCATTTCAACCGAGGTTGGCCATCTTAAAGAAGAACTCCAGCGCCGAGCGGCTTTCCTCATTGTTTAAAAAACATATTCTATGTATAGCATAAGGAGAAAATTGTTGGAAGAGGCCAAAGCTGGCATCATTGACTTTGACGCCGAAATTTCTAAGGCCCGTGAGCTGGAGTCAACTGCCCGAAAAGGTCTCTCGGTCTAGCATGATGCTACTGAATCTTCTAGTTCCGGTTCAGAGTTCTCAGGAACTGAAGAAAAATCGAAAGGCGATGATGCCGAAAGCCACAATGGTGAAGGCCAAGATATTGAGCCGGCGGTAGATCCGCCCACTTCTCCTAGGGGTGCAAATGCTTCTTTTCCTTCGGGTTCCGGAGATGTAGTAGCTTAGTTTTGCTTCTTTTTTTCCAGTAGCAGTAGCTTAGTACTTGTTTCGTTTGGCACGTTTATTGTGAATAGAAACATCTTTTTGTTTAAGTATCGTGCAAGTTTTTCTCTTTGCATACTTTCTGTTTAAGTATTGAGCAAGTTTTCCTCCATGCGTACTTTTTATTTAAGTGTTCTCGCAAGTTTTCCGCGCCGAATATGCGAGGCTTCGGGTGTATTTTTCCCGATAGTGTTTGGATTCCGAACATGAGTTCTTCCGAAATCAACCCTTTAACGTGAGGGTTTCATAAGAGAGGGCCATATTATGTTTACGGTGCTCTTAAAGAGGATGTCTTCTATTCATTACGACACTAGCATTTGAAGTACTTGTTTAACTTTCAAACTGATAAAATTAATTCATCGTTCAGACAAGAAACAAGACAGAAATCAAAGTTTTTTACTTTATTCCTTCCATTTTCAAAAGTACATAAGCATTCGTTGTGCTAAAAAGAATGTCACACCCCATGTTTTCGTACGTAAAAGTACGCCATGAGTAAATTGATGAAAGCTCGGAAATGAGATATTATATCCCGCATTTTCTTACGTTAAAGTTTCGTCGTAAGTTAATCGTTGTAAGTTCGGGAATGGGATTATTTTGTGATTATAAGCAGTATGTTATTTCAAATAAATGATGAGTAAATTCGTGAAGATGAGAGGGTAAGCAAATCGAAAAAATAAATTTTGTCGAAGTTTGACATTTTGGGATAAAATACGGCCCGAGCTAAAATATCCGGTATTTATGGACTAGTACCATACAAGGTACCACATGGCCATGATAGTAAGGTGTATAAAGTGTACTAAAAGTGAGTAGTATTTTAAGTGAATTGAGATAATTCTTAATTATGTGGGTAATTAGTTAATTATTGGGTAATGAGATATTACCTAATTAATTAAGCATAATTTGGATAAAGTTAAATGTTCCCAACGTGGTAGCCCCCCCCCCATTCCTACATTGTGACTCTTATATTATGAGTGAAAGGTGGCACATTTATGTATATTATGTAGCTTAGCCATTAGTATGTGAGGCCCATCCATTTAAAGCCTAAAACTCTCTAATTCAAAGAGAAACCTATATCAAAATGTTATGCAACGACACAAATCCAATATTGCTGAAGTTGGCAAAACTTAACTTCTATATAATTCAAGCCACGCACCAACAGGATCTCAAACACGTATTAAGGTGGTGGAGGAATCTTTCCATAGTTGAAGATTTGAGCTTGACAAGGGATCAGATGAGAGATTTGCTAAGATTCATTTTCTTATACTACAACAAATTCATACGAGACTTCATAAGGTAATAGCAATGGGAATTGCGATTCTAAGAGAGCACGGTACAATCTTTCTCAAGAATATTATACGGATTTTTTACTACTTCAACCGCCGTTATGTGTTTTATCGCAATTGACATGTGTTAGAAGATTGTCAAGAGAATCGACTCAGGTATGTTAAGGCTATCCCTTCTTTCTTTTTGGCATGATCCAAATAATACAAATGAAACGAGCAAAATATACAACTTTCATAAATGACTCTATTCATAAAAATACTAGGAGTGTCTATATTCTTGATTCCCCGTGTGAATTATTATTCTATCATCTGTCCATGGGTCTCAGAAAAATACGTATTTGATAAAGTTATCCGAAAGGCATATTGATTTTATGACATCCCGATAAATCTTATTAACGTATTTCTTATGCATTTCATGCATTTATACATGTACATTGACCCATGACCATATGGTGTTATATACGCGTATATTATATGTATATGGGATATTGAAAAAGGTTACAACGTTATATACGCACCACCACCTGATCAGTTGGTATACGTTGATGATTTTGCCCACAGTGGCCGAGATGATATGATGGGATGCCCTCAGAGGCTTGAAGATGTTATGAACGCATATACCTATGCATGGTATGACATTTATACGCATATGCATGACAATATAATATTAATGATTCACAGAGCTATTCAGACATACATGTTGAGTCTTTTACTCCATGTTTCTCTCATGTCTATTATTTACTGATTTTCATTCCTTACATACTCGGTACATTATTTGTACCGATGTCCTTTTTACATGGGGACGCTGCGTTTCATGCCCGCAAGTCCCGATAGACAGGTCGAGAGTCCTCCAAGTAGGCTATCAGCTCAACGGAAGGTGTTGGTGCGCTTCATTTGCTCCAGAGTTGCTTGTTTGGTAAGTATGATTTAGACGTGTATTGTTTGGTATGGCAGGGCTCTGTCCCAACCTTTATCACAATTATGTATTCTTAGAGTCTTGTAGACAAATGTCATGTACGTAGAAGATTATATGGCCTTGTCGGCCTATGTTCAATGTACGAGCGGTTATTTTGGTCTTATAGGCCCATATGTCTTATGTATAAGTTGGTATTACATGTTGTATTCTACTTATCTCACGACAACCTCTCTGGCTCAGTTATCTACGATAGTATGATACGAAAAGATACATTATGTTGGTGCTCGGTTGAGTATCCTTTCATTTTTAAAAAGTACATAAGCATTCGTTGTGCTAAAGTGAAATTGCCATTTCTTGTGGCTAACTTGTACAACTTGTTTCTACGGGGCTGGTCGTGCAGTCCCCGGTCCCGACGACATAACTATGCTTTCAGGTTTCGTATTCCGATTGAAGTGGCAGTCTTTGTCATCGTATCCTCATATCATTCCCCCCAGTATTCGAATGCGAAGAATGCAAATTGTAACACTAGAAGTTTAGCTCATTCGAGGATTCCACCAATGAATTGCTAGATAATCTCCACTTTCCCTTAGGAATTTATGATATCGAGCCACAAATTATCTAACAATCCCCCAGTGGCTTGCACTTGTGAACGGTCGGGTAATCTTTGCTTGACAAAAAACTTTACTTCCCGGTATGAACTTTGCTACCGAGCAAAAGACTATCCAACCGTTCTGTAGTGGCTCGTTGTTTGCATGCCTTCTCATTTAGAGGTCTTATTTCTGTTGACGAAGCTTCATTCGCAGTATGCTTTTCATTGCTGCCTCGTTAAAAACCTTGATAGAAAAAAACCAAATTGGGACAAAAACTAGACGAAAGGAAAAAGATTACAGCACATACTTTTAGTATATGCGAGGCTCATCAGTAATAGTATCTCTTGAGGTGTGCCACATTCCAGTTGCTCGGCAGCTTTACTCCGTCTTGATTTTCTAACTCGTATGACCCTTTCCCGGTGACAGCTAAAACCCGGCAGGGCCCTTCCCATGTTGGACCTAGCTTCCCTACATTGAGCTCCCAGGTGTTCTGAGTTATTTACCTTAAAACCAAGTCATCTACTTTGAAATAACGGAGGTTGGCTCTTAGATTGTAATATCTTTCCATTCTTTGCTTTAGGGCTGCAATCCTTATATGCGTCAAGTCCTCGCGTTCATCGAGCAGCTCCAATTTGACTAACATTGCTTCATTTTTTATTTCATCGTCCGCCCAGAAATATCTCAAGGTAGGTTCCGCTACTTCTACCGAGATCAAGGCTTCTTCTCTGTACACAAGAGAGAAAGGAGTTTCCCCCGTGCTTGAGTTGGCCATTGTGCGGCACGCCCATAGTACTCTTGGCATCTCTTTGGGCCATTTACCTTTAGTTGCTTCCAATCTCTTTTTGAGATTTTGTATAATCGCCTTGTTTGTTGATTCTGCTTGACCGTTTGTGCTCGGATGACAGGGTGATGATGTGATCCTTTTGATTTTTAAGTCTTCAAGGAACTTTATGACCTTTGCGCCTATAAATTGTGGTTCGTTGTCACATGTTATCTCTTTTTGTATCCCAAATCTGCAAATTATATTCCCCCACAAGAAATTTACCACTTCACGTTCGCCGATCTTCTGATAAGGACCCGATTCAACCCACTTAGAAAAATAGTCAGTTAAAATCAAAAGAAATCTTACCTTACCGGGGCCGGTGGCAGCGGTCCGATTATATCCATCCCCCACTCCATGAACGACCATGGTGACAAAACTGAGTGCAGTGGCTCTGCTAGTTGATGTACTAACAGTGCGTAGTGTTGACATTTATCACATTTTTTAACATAAGCCTTGGCGTCTTGTTCCATCCGGGGCCAGTATTATCCTGCCCTAATTAATTTCAACACTAAGGAATCCGCGCCTGAGTGATTTTTGCAGATCCCTTCATGGACTTCTCGCATAACATAGTTAGCTTCGGAAGCTCCCAAACATTGGGTCAATGGACGTTGGAAAGATCTTATGTACAATTGACCTCTCTTGAAGTTGTATCGAGCTGCTTTAGTGTGCATCGCTCGAGATGCCTTAGGATCTTCAGGCAATTTTTTGTGCTCGAGATAGTAAATGATCTTATTTCTCCAATCCCAGACAAAATTGGTCGCATTTGCCTCGCAATAGCTATCTGCGTCCAATACCGAATGCATAAGTTGTACAACCGTTCCAGAGTCTAATCCCTTCATTTCCGTGGACGATCCAAGATTGGCTAGTGCATCTTCTTTCGCATATTTTTCCTTCTAGATGTGCGTAATTGACCATTCCCTGAACCGAGCGAGAGCCTGGACTTTTATTACGTATTGTTGCATGCATTTATCTTTGACTTCGAAGATCCTGTAGACCTGATTTACTACCAGTTGGGAGTCACATTTGATTTCTATGACCTCGAAGTCCAGTCCTCGGGATAGCTCGAGCCCTGTAATCAAAGCTTCATACTATGTTTCATTGTTAGTCAGAGGAACAGTTCTTATGGCATGCCTTAGGGTTTCTCCCGAGGGCGTGGTTAACCTTATGCCGAGCCTGGACCCCTTCACATTGGAAGCTCCATTCGTGAACAAGGTCCAAACTGCTGATGTTGATTCTGACACCATTACTGCTTCTTTGGTAGCCAAAGGTAACAGTCCCGGACTGAAATCGACCACAAAGTCAGCAAAAACTTATGACTTAATCGATGTCCTAGGTTTATATTCTATGCCGAATTCACTCATTTTGACTGCCCACTTGGATAGCCTACCTGAGGGTTCAAGTTTATGAAGAATATTTCGTAGTGCAAAAGTGGTCACCACATCTATCGGGTGGCATTGAAAATAAGGCCATAGTTTTCGAGCGGCGACTACAAGGGCTAAGGCTCTTTTTTTCAAATGTGGGTAGCGAGTTTCTGCTCCCGTCAAAATTTTACTTAAATAATATATATGAGATTTCATACCTTCGTCCTCACATACTAAAATGGTACTTACTTATACCTCCGAGACTGCTAAGTAGATCAACAGTTGCTCTCCTTCCTCTGGTTTTGACAATAATGGAGGACTTGACAAATAACTTTTCAAATTCTTCAGAGCATGTTGACATTCTAGAGTCCCTTCGAAATTATTCTTCTTTTTTAGGAGTGCAAAGAAATGATGGCACTTTTTCGAAGACTTGAAAATGAATCTACTCAAAGCGACCAGTCACCTTGTCAGCCTTTGAACCTCTTTTATGCTTGATAACTTATATGGTATGTATTCGATGGATTTAATTTTGTCGGGGTTAACCTCGATCCCCCTTTGTGACACACGATATTAGGAACTTACTGTAGCTGACCTCGAATGGACACTTCTCAGTGTTAAGCTTTATGTTATGCTTCCTTAAGATGTCAAAGGTTTATTGCAGGTGTTTAAGATGATCACCTGCATTCAAAGACTTAACCAACATATCATCTATGTAAACCTTCATAGTTTCCCTATTTATTTCTTAAACAATTTTTGTACAAGCCGCTGGTAAGTGGCTCTGATATTTTTTAGCCCGAAAGGCATAACATTATAAAAATATGTGCCGAAGTTCGTTATGAACGAAGTTTTTCCTGATCCTTTGAGTTCATCTTAATTTGGATGTATCCGAAATACGCATCGAGGAAACTCATTAACTCATGCCCGTCAGTGGCATAATTCATTTGATCAATGTTTGGCAATGGAAATGAGTCTTTTGGGCATGCCTTATTCAAATCCTTATAGTCTACGAACATGCAAAATTTATTATTCTTACTACTACATTAGCTAGCCAGTCAGGATACTTTATCTCTCGGATTGAACTGATATCAAACAAGCGAGCTACCTCTTCTTTGACAAATTTGTTTCTGACCTCGGCAATAGGACGTTTTTTCTGTCTTACCGGAGGGATGTTAGTATATAGGCTAAGTTTGTGCACGGCTACTTCTGGTGGGATACTTGTCATATCCTCATGCAACCTCACAAAACAATCAACATTAAATTTAAGAAATTAGATAAATCCAGACCTGGGCTCGGGGTTCAGTCATGTCCCCGAGTGGAACCTCCATTCCAAGAACTTTTCGAATAATGCAACTTGTTCAAGTTCTTTCGATGTGGATTTTGTTGCGTCCGTTTCTTCTGGTACCTGGAAATATCTTGGTACCTGATAGGATTCTAACGACTCCTCCCCTGGTCAACTTTGCTCGGATCGGGAGCATGCGCCAGTTCCTGCAATTGCTATGCTGCATGCTCCTTCCCTTTGCTACTGGACACTAAGATTGCATTTATCTCCCTTGTTGCCGGTTGGTCCCCTCTTATTTGTTTAATTCCCTCTAGAGTTGAGAGTTTCAGCAATTGATGATATGTTGATAGCACAACCTTCAACTCGTGTAACCACGACCTTCCCATGATAATATTATAGCCCACATCATCGTCCACCACCTCAGTCCCAGGATTCAACCCTTTAGTAAATGCTTCTGCGGCCCATTCATCTGGTATGACTAGGAGCAGCATACTTTCTTTCTGGATTCGGGTCACAAACCCCCAGTATTTCGGACTCTCCTTGTGTGATCCTAAATATATCGGCCGTTCGGGCATGTACCTTTCTGGCCCCAACATGGGCCTTAATAAAAGAATCTGCGATTATCTCGAAGGAATCTATGGAATGCTCGGGCAAGAGTAAATACCATGACAGGGCCTCATTCGTGAGGGTCTCCCCGAATTTCTTCAATAAGACTGACTCAATCTCGTGTTGAGCCAAATCGTTTCCCTTCACTGTCATTGTATAGGTGATGATATGCTCTTGAGGATCTGAAGTCCCATCATACTTCGTCACATCTGGAATCTTAAACCGCTTCAGGATCAATTCTGGTGTCGCGTTGGTCTGAACGACAATTGGGTGTACTTCTTTGAATCCGGTCCTTTTAATATTGGCGGTGTGCCCAGAATTTGAACCATTCGGCCGTTTATTTCCCTCATAAACCACATGAGTTCGATTTTAAAGGGATCATTCTCATTGTTGTTATCGTATTCGCTATTGTCCCCCTCCTCCCCCGGCCCTGTCAAAGCCGTCTTCACCCCTCGGGGTGTTGTTATTGACCCTCTGCGTTGTTTGATTTTCAAGAGCACCAGGAGGAACTGAACCTCGTCCATTCGCGTTGTTGTAAGCACCCGATAACGCATGCCTTAACTCTGTCATAACCTGATCCTGCCATGAGAGATGGCCCATAATGGCCTTTTTTTGCTCCCTAAGGATCCTTACTTTTTCAACGATGTGCTCGTCTTCAGCATCATTAGGAGTTTCCTCTCGAACATGTCGTGGATATTGCCCGCCATGAACCGGCGTGGCCTCATACCCCTCGTTGCGGGTATCACTGATGGAATCTTTGTGCTGAGGCTGATTTCCTTCGGCCTCAATGTTGTGTGCGATGCTGACATCGTTATCTGGCATTTTTTATGATTTTTTCTAGGAACAAAGAATCAAACAAGTTAGTAATAGATGCAATGATCAATTCAATTACACAACTGCCTAAGCCCCACGGTGGGCGCCAAACTATTTACCCGTAAAATGGTACAGTTAAATTTATACATGGGTTATAGACAAATGAATCAATTTGACCCTAAAATAATAAATGAATTAAACAAAAATATAAGACTTAGCCTTGAAATCGAGATAAAACAGCAGGAATCTTGGTTCCGGGAGCAGGCTTCCGGAGGCAGTAAGAACAATATTAATGAGCAAGAAAATAAAATAATATTAAGCTTTTGAGCAGAGTATAATATTAGTTTGTCAGAAAATTCGTCTCATTTACAATGATTGTATAGTTCACTATTTACAGTTGCACCTAGGGAACAATGTCCTAGGATCAAACTCCTCTTTAATGACAATTATGAGGGCCATTGAAGAATGTGTAATGGTAGGCAATGAATGTCATATTCATTGTAACAGATCATATACTTAATGTTGTGGAATATTCTTTATTAAATGCTACCGAGCGGCAGACATTTATTTTGCCTTTATGAATATCATTCTCTCCGATAACAAGTGAAATTATTGCCTTTGGGCCCGACTGTCTTCTGTCTTCGGCTCCACGTGTCACTTTCTCATGCGATCATTTAATATGAGCATATTTTACCCTATACAATAGTATGTATGTAGAGCTTACCCTTATCTTTGTGAAGATATAGAGGTCGAGCGGGTTCAAGGTGTGTAAGGGGGGTTCTGGGATCGAATCCAATTTAAGAGGTTTCCCAATTAATTTTGTAATCCGTACTTAGAATGGAGTGTGTGCAATTGAAGGCCAAGACCATCTTTGTTTCAAATTAAATATCATCCTTCAAATTTTTTATTCTCATGTTCTCTCCTTTGTCATTTTACTATGTCACTTTACTTCTTTTTCTGTTCTCTTTTCTGTGCAAATAACTTCTTATTTATAACAAGGAAAACTCTAGATTTATTTAAATATCTTAGAGTTAATAAATATTTGTTAAATTAATTTTTTTGAAGTAAAATTTGTTAAATTAAATAGATAAATTTCTTAAAATAGAGATAAATAATCTTTTTTAACCTTCATAAATATTTTTCAGGTTTGTTAAAATTATAGAGTACCAACTTTAAAATGACTTCACTTTGAGATTTTATTAAGATCAAAAGGATAATAAAATGATCAAACTCTACTTGTCGTACGCGACACCACTTATGCTATTAGACATGTTCGTCTTTGACTGAACCCGTTTGCGTAAAATTCTGGGTCTGCTGCTGAATACGGAAGTAATACTAATACTACTGGTAAGCAGAATAGTGAAACTAGATTACCATTTAACACAATTACAAACATCCACTGTGCTATATAAACATCAGAAGCAAACACAAATCCTAGCCCTTACCTTGATTCAGCTGTTTCAATACGACTCCAATATCTCCTATCGTCAACTCCCGTTATAGCCAAGCCTTCAGAAGATATTGAAAAACAAACTCTACGTGTTCGCTTATCTAACCAATTAACCAAACCTTTTTCAGACATCTCAAAATCACTATAACCATCAGCATTCATCTTCCGCAAAATTTTTTTTGAGGCTTTGTATTGCCAGCTTATAGATATAATGCTCCTGAAAGCTGATTTCGACTATTTCATTTAAACAATCCTTGATATTACTTTTCAAGAATCTAAATGAACAATTATTATCTTTGAAGATTTTTTTTTCATATTACAGAATGACCAAAATCATTCAACTGGATGAATCCTATACATCCCCTGCTCTATTCAGATCCCAATAAATTCAATATTTGAAGGATTAATCATATTATAAATAATTTTCGCTTTTAACCTGCAACAACCCTCCTCCTTTATTCAAACTTAAAAAAACACAAAGATTTAAATTTTACAATAAACCCACATGCACATATGGAGACACATATCCATTCTTTGGTCAAATGAAGAAAAATGACCCCTTTAAACAAAAATAGATCTACCCTAAGCAATTGTTTGGGTGGTTGTTACACATCATTTCTTAATATATTATATCATATTGTTGTCTTAATGAGAAGAAATAATGTAACTAGGCGACCACACGAAATCAGTCGTTACATAAAAGGGGTCTTTTTATATCACGTAACAACAGATTTAGCAATAAAATTTAAATAACAATCACAATCACAATAAACATCGTATAAGAGGAGTAAAGATTGGCCCTATTTGAACAAAAACAAAATAAAATGATTAATTTTACAATAAACCGAGCTCCCACAACGAACAACACAATATTATATGTGAAGAAATTTTTTTCTCACCAAATAGTAAAGAGGTGAGCCCATTATCCATTGTTATGACACTTATATCGGTAATTTCTTAGTTAAAAAGATGAGACACAAAAGAATATATTTTCTGACATGTGGATCAATCGAATGTGATGATAGCTAATTTAGAGAATATGAGTTGAAATTAAAAAATAAAATAGTAAAAATCTGAAAAAAAGAATATACATAAAAAGGGTAGCCCAGTGCACTAAACTCGAATCCGTGACCTTCCGGTCACATGGAAAAATAGAATTGATGAGAAAATAAATATATTAGCGGGAGAATATTTTTATCCTAACTTACTCAATCCTAGGGCTGGGCATATATCGGGTAAAATCGATAGCCCGAACCAAAAAAAACTTATTGGGTTATCGGTATCGAATTATTGGGTTAATGGTTCGTTAACGATTTTGTGTTATTTTACTATTGAGTTATCGGTTCGGATCTCGATTTGCCCAATTTTATTAACGATTTAACCGATAACTCAATAAGTTTTATCAAAATTATAATTTTACACTTAGGTATATAAATCACCTTAGGACTTCATTCTTTTTTAGTATTATGTTTGGACTTCTTAATTTTCAAAGTTCAATTGTTTGATTGCACAAGTGGACTTGAGCAAACCTCTTAATTCCTCGTATGGCTTTTGCGATTATGGTCCTCTAATATTCCCAGTGCTCAGTATATCCTGCTGATTGATCCTCCCAATGGATTCTCCGAGTAGTCTGGAGTATGCATACCACTTTTCCAGAATATGTTATTGCTCTTGCTATAATTGTTGGATAAATATATTTTACGGTATCGGTATATTTAATATTTCTCTCTTAAACAATAAAATATTATTGCGTTTGATGAAAAAAAATTAATAATGAGTTATTTAGTTATTGTCTTGGTAGGATACAAGTTAATATGGTGTATTTATTCTCTTTCATTTCATAATATCACTAGTATTAGAGTACGCGTGTTGTACATGTACCATATCAGTAAAATATATACGCTAAAAATAATAAAATAATATTTAAAATATATAATTGGGATAATTCAAAAAAATTTAGTGTGAATTAAGACTAATACAAAGAATTATAATTGAATTATAGTTAGTTTGGACAATTCAAATAAGGAAATGATTTATGTATAAATCTCTCTATTTATTCCTAAATATTAATTTTCACCATAGTTCAAATAAGAAATTTTTATTTAATTTTAAAGTATTACAGATTAGGAAAATAAACTTTAATATTAATGAGCTTTAAATAAGGAAGTTTATATAAAATAAAAATTTAATTGCTTTTAGAATCCTAATATTTAGGATTCTCTATATAATTCAAATATGGAAAATACAATAATTAGAGTTATAGTTGATTTCAATCTCTAAGATATTAGAAAAATAATTAAATTACTATTTTGTTTAGTGCAAACTCTATTTGTAAAGGGTAAAAAAAGCGAACGACATTTTGTTAAGAGTCTTTGTGCTTTTAATATAGTATATAGATATATATAGATATAAATTAGTGTTCATTCGTGTGTGAATATATGAACCAACCAACTTTTTGATGATGGTAGACATGTGTCCATGAAACTTTTACTCACTCCTTAGAACATAATTGAAGGGATCAAAATTATAAGAAATAAATAGCGTTATACACTACACTTTTTCCTCTAATTAAGTTATTTTATCGGATAAACCGATAACTAAACCGATAATGATCGATAATTGATTAACCGATAACCAATATAAAATTATTAATGATAGTTTGGTACCACTGAGCTTCAGAAAATCTAGCACGAAACCCATAATTATAAAAATTATATATATATATATATATATATATATATATATATATATATAATGTTACATATCAAGTTCACTCTTTCTGCTGTTGTTCCGGGGAAAGAAGTCGAATTTGGGAAGGTGTGGATCCTCGATCCGAGTTTTGAATGGAGTTTCAATTTGGTGAGATGCCGCCGGCTCCAGGTACAAGCTCAGGACCGGCGATGATGCCTCCTGGTACAAGCGGTAGCAGCGGAGGACCGGCTCCGCCGCTGCCACCGCCTTCTTATACTGTTTTGCCGCCCTTGATGCCGCCGCCTCCAGGTACAAGCTCAGGACCGGCGATGATGCCTCCTGGTACAAGCGGTAGTAGCGGATGACCGGCTCCGCCTTCTTATACTGTTTTGCCGACGGAGGCTCAGCTTGAAGAGAAAGCTAGGAAATGGATGCAGCTTAACTCTAAGCGGTATAGCGTAAATTTGGATTTGTGGAGACGCAAAAGGAAGATATGCCTCCGGAGCATGTTCGCAAGATTATTAGGTAATTTTTTTTTTTTTTGCCTTTTTGCTAGTTAAATTTGTGCATTTTAGGTGTATTTTATCAGAAAATACAGGCAATCTATTTCTGAGGTGTTGTGCTTTAGTTTATTAGGTAATTCTTTGCGTTGTCAGTAAATGCATTAGTAGGTGTGAGTTAAATCAGAAAATAGTGGATATATATAATACACACATATATAGGAGGTGTTTAAATCAACAATGTGGTTTCTGGAGTTTTAATATCTGGGGCCTCATGACTATCTTTGTTGTTTTAAATTGTGTGTAAATGAATTTAAACACTTGCACAATGGGAGCAACCAACTTCTCGAACACCTGGAAAGTAGAACCTGAAATCATTCAAGTATGGGGGCTGTTAAAAATTAAAAAGATAGAATGAAGGAAAAAACAACTTGTTACCTGAGTGAATTCTGATAGGATAGTAGTCCAAGTGCCTTAATCCATACCTATATTAAGTTCAGATGTCAGTATAGAAGAACTGGGGTTTTCTACATTGTCTCAACATCACCTTTACTTTTACAAATCATGACTTTGGTGATGATGTTTGCTCAGCTTTATAAACAACAACAACAACAACAACCCAGTATAATCCCACAAGCGGGGTATGAGGAGGGTAGAGTGTCCGCAGACCTTACCTATACCATGGGGGTAGAGAGGTTGTTTCCGAAAGACTCTCGGCACAAGAAGATGAAATAAAACATTAGATCAGTAATAACAACATATGCCAGAAAGATAGTACCAGCGAACTAAGAATCAAAAAAATAAATGGAAAAAGCAATATCAATAATCAGTACAGTGGCAAGGTACTAGGAAACCGGAGTGAAAAAATAGTATGAACATAACATGTACCTCTAGAATACTAAAACAAGACATTAACCAACTAGCCTTACACCCAGAACGGAGTAGAAAAACGCTCAACTACTTACTAACCTTCAGCCCTAATATTCGCTCTCCATACCTTCCTATCAAGGGTCATGTACTCGGTGAGCTGGAGTCACGCCAACCACCCTCAACCTCTTCTCATACCTGTTAAGGCTAATCGCTCGCACATCCTAACCGGGGAATCTAGGCTTCTCCTCTACACATGCCCGAACCATTTAACCCCCTCTTCCCGCATTTTGTCTTCTATGGGAGCCACACCCACCTTTGTCCGAATATCTTAATTTCTAATCTTATCCAACCTAGTGTGCCCGTACATTCATCTCAACATCCTCATTTATGCTACTTTCATTTTCTTGTATCTTGACTGGCCAACACTTTGCCCCATATAACATGGCCGGTCTAACAACTGCTCTATAAAACTTGCCTTTAAGTTCCAGGGGCACTTTTTTGTCACATAAAACGCCAGATGCTAACCTCTAATTCATTCATCCTGCCCCTATACAATGTGTGACATCCTCGTCGATCTCCTTGTTCCCCTGGATAATCGACCCAAGGTACTTAAAACTTTCTTTCTTGGTGATGACTTGTGAATCAAACCTCATGTCCCTGTCCGCTCCCCCCGTCGCGACGCTGAACTTGCACTCCAAGTGCTCTGTCTTAGTCCTGTTCAACTTGAAACCCTTAGACTCAAAGGTCTGTCTCCAAACCTCCAGTATCTTATCAACACCGCTGTCACGCCCCAAGCTCGGGGAGCGCGACCGCTGCTCAATTGAGATACCCGGTCAAGCAAGTCGACTTGATGCCTTCTGCCCAACCTTACCCATGAACAATATAAGAATCAGTAACAAGAGATAGACAGGAGACGAGTAAAGTGTTCCACATTCTTTTTCCATTACTCAAAGGAAATTCATTTACAATTTCCAAAATATTACAAGTTCATAGTTATGAGGGAAAATATGATTGACAAATACCAACACTTCTAGTTCATTACCCAACATCGAACACCATCCACAACATGTCTACGGAGCCTCTAAGTATAACAGAAGAGTAGTATAGAATTGCAGGCGACAAGGCCCCGGCTATACCTCAAAACACAACGTGCAAAATCAAATGTCATAGGGCCCCGAAGTAGAATAGGGCTTACTGCGTCTGCTGAGTAGAGGGTAACTGCTAACGAGGAACAAAGCTGCCTGCTGACTAACCACCTGCATCTATTAAAGATGCAGCGCCCCCGGCAAAAGGGACGTTACTACATATGGAATAGTACTAGTATGTAAAGCTAAATACCCTCTCATGAAATAGAATACCAATATAATAAATGAATAATCATGAAAAGCAACAAGGTAAAACCAATGATGTCCAAATGCCAAGGTAAAACATACCAATTTTCACAATAATTATTTTTGGTTGGGAGATCATTAGACGTCGATTATCACACCATACACGAGGCATGGAGTTCGATCACAAACTCGATCGGTTGAGACATCTCTCCACGAATCAATGTGGATTGACGTGGTGATGCAGAAAAAAGGTGTTAATAAGAATGAGGAACCACCATGCGCGCGACATGGCATCCGATCACCACCCGATCAGCTAGGGCATCTCCCCACATATGCCGTGTAAGTCGACATCAAATCCAGGGCTATCAACATATCAATCTCATCCCAATTAAGGGGAATAATGACAATCCACTCCTACACCATGTGTAGTAGTTTCGGGTCTGGGCTGTTACGACCCACCCTTCCCGGCTCGCTAATGATATTCTCAAAAATATTTTTGTATGCAAAGGAAACAAAAATACAAATGCATTCATTTCATGACCTTTCATACCATATATAGTTTCATTTGTACTTTCAACCACTCACAACATCATTGTTTCATTGGCTCTCTTGGCCATACATAGAGTTATCTATTCAAGGCACGATGACCGTATTTCATATTTCACACTTTCACTTCTTTACTTTCAATGACCATGATCATAAACATCAACATATAGAACATTCCGGAAATCATAGCTTTCAATTCCTTAGTAATGAAAGCTTTAAACACAATGGATTTCTTTCAAAAGAAATGGAGCAAAATGATTGGCAATCGAAGCACAAGTTAAAATCATAAACGGATGATCCACCATTTATTTTTGAAATACTTCTCTCAAATGGCATTGCACAGTTTCAACTCATGAGTAAATAAGAACTCAAAACACATTAGAAATACTTACAAAGGAGAGCACGATGATTTACGAGTGAAACATGGATTCAAATCATATGCATTAGTAAAAAAAACCATATTTGAACATTTTCCCACTTAGGGGAGCATAATATGATAAGGGAAGTTTGAACATGACTTGAGTACATAAGCTTTTAAGCAAATCTATTTTCGGAATCAATTTGTAACAATTGGAACGAGAGTTTGAACAAACCATATTTAGAACTTCCGAGGAACTCATGGATTCCAATTCTAGAAAGGGAGTTTAGCCAACATACCTTCCTTGCCTTCCTTAGGTTACTACAACGTCCCAATACTTCTAGCAATTTCAATCTATCGGAAGATAGGGAAAATCGAATACTAATTAGAAGGATTCTCATAATATAAGTCTCTTGGGAATTTTGTCAAACACCTACTATGCAAAATCGACTACAAAGCTCTACAATATAAATCCCTTCCTCCCTCAACCAATTTCAACAAGAAACTACCCAAAATAGTTTAACAACCCCACATACTACCTCCTATTGGCACATGCATGGCCCATCTCCAGCCCCACAACATACTTAGACCCATAACTTCTTGCATGAAAACTTAGGAGAAGTATTTACCCGGATAGATGATGGTTTAGTGAGTGGCTTCCATGATTCTTGAAGATTGGGGCAAGAATGGATGATCAAAATTGCTAGGTCTTCTCCCTCTCTCTCTCTCTTTCTCTCTCTAAGATACTCTCCTTTCTCTAAAACATCAGATTTTTGCCTTCAAAACAAGCCCCAAAGGCTTTTAATCAAAATGGGGTCGGGTTATAAAAATAGAAAATGGAACCTCCGAACTTAACTATGCGGTCGCAGAGTGGACTGCAGAACATGCAAAAATGGTCCCAAAAACTGGACTGGCCTGGTTAAATCTATGGCAGGTTTGCGGTCCGCAGACCAGTTATGCGGCCGCGAAATGGATTGCAGAATCACCCTTCGAAATTTTTCATACGAAATCTGCGACGAAAGTGCGTACTGTGAAACGATTATGCGGTCGCATAATGGACCGCACAATGATCTTCAAAATTCAACTATTTTTCTGCTCAACTCCGCGATGGGTATGCGGCCCGCAGAATGGATTTGCGGCCCGCAGAATGGATCTGCGGTCGTGAAACTGACCGCAGAACTGCCTCCTTTTGCAAAATTTTCACCAACTCTTCAATACATTCTTCAACCCAAAAAGTCCTTATCGCGGCGAGCTTGCAAGCACGTTAGCCTATCTCGGCACCACAAAACTTTAAATTCCTTGGCGAAAATTTTACGGGGCCTTACAACCGCCTCACGTCTCATAAATCAGAACTATATCATTAGCAAATAACATACACCATGGCACCTCTCCTTGATATGGTGCGTCAGTGCGTCCATCGCCAGGGCAAATAAGAAAGGGCTGAGGGTAGATCCTTGGTGTAACCCCGTAACCACCGGAAAATGCTTCGAGTCTCCTCCTACTGTCCTAACCCGAGTCTTGGCTCCATCATACATGTCCTTAATCACACTAATGCATGCTACCGGGACACCTTTTACCTCCCAGCGTATCCAAAGAACCTCCTTTGGGACCTTGTCTTATGCTTTCTCTTGGTCAATAAACACCATGTGTAGATCCTTCTTCGTATCCCTGTACTGTTCCTCCAACCTCCTGATAAGCTGGATAGCTTCCGTAGTTGAACGACCATGAATCCGAATTTGTTCTCGGATATAGACATGGACCTCCTCACCCTCATTTGCTCAGCTTTATGAAGTGTGATATTGTTGTGTTTTTCTCTCCTTTGCTTATCGAGCTCATACATCTTGCAGGGACCATGGGGATATGTCATCAAAAAAATATCGTCATGATAAACGTGTGTATCTCGGAGCTCTTAAATTTGTCCCTCATGTTGTTTACAAACTTCTCGAGAACATGCCTATGCCGTGGGAGCAGGTACTTCCTACTGTCTTGCTGATTGTTTTATTTTGACAAATCGTGCCGTGCCGTGTCTTGTTGTAGTAGTTGAATCCACATTTTGTTCTGTAATGCTTTTGTTTTAACAGGTTCGAGATGTGAAAATCCTGTACCATATTACTGGTGCTATTACATTTGTTAATGAGATACCATGGGTTGTTGAACCTATATATCTGGCTCAGGTATGCTACTGGACCCCTGCTTTGGTTTCTTTCTAACTCCACTAAACGATATGTTTTGGACTGATTCATAATCATGAAATCTGCAGTGGGGCACTATGTGGATCATGATGAGGAGGGAGAAGAGAGACCGGCGGCATTTCAAGAGAATGCATTTTCCTCCTTTTGACGATGAGGAGCCTCCATTAGATTATGCTGATAATCTTTTGGATGTTGATCCGTTGGAGCCAATCCAGTTGGAGTTGGATGAAGAAGAAGATTCAGCTGTTTATAACTGGTTTTATGACCATAAGCCACTGGTGAAAACAAAGCTTATTAACGGTCCTAGTTACCGCAGGTGGCATTTGTCCCTCCCTATAATGGCTACACTTCACCGGCTGGCTGGACAGCTGCTTTCAGATCTGACTGATCGCAATTACTTCTACTTATTTGATATGGAGTCCTTTTTCACTGCTAAAGCATTGAATATGTGCATACCTGGTAAGGAATATGCTCAATTGAGTGGTTAGTTATATGTTTCCGTCTTCTAAGTTCTTAGCTATTTGGTGTGCCCATAAAATGCTAGTGGTCTGAACTGCTTCAGCTTGCCTAGCTGAAGATCAGTATCCTCCCATTAAATTCTAAGTTTTCTTTTTCTGCCTAGTATCTGCGTAATCTTATCGAGAAGGTATACCTGAGTGCTAGGTAATTCAGGAACCAATTATGATATTGGTGAGTTCTCCCATCTGTTCAGTATTTGTTTGGCTATTTCCATGTTCGCCCTGCATATTTGGCTATCCTCTCCTAATTTAGGTAATGTGTGACATTCCAACAGGATCGCCTTCTAGCATCACTTTTTGTCCATTTTTTCCTGGCCTTGGGTGGCTGGATTAGGGAATAAATTTTCATGGTATGTGTTGAGGCGTAGTTATTTTTGTTGTATTGAATCTTCATGGTTGGTGGACTGTTTCCATTAAGAAGCTTCTTTTCTGCTGCAGGTGGGCCCAAGTTTGAACCTTTATATCGTGACATGGAGAAAGGAGATGAAGACTGGAATGAGTTTAATGATATCAACAAATTGATCATCAGGTCACCGCTGAGGACAGAGTACAGAATTGCCTTCCCTCACCTCTATAACAACAGACCAAGAAAGGTGAAGCTTGGTATATATCACACTCCGATGATCATGTACATAAAAACAGAGGATCCAGATCTACCTGCTTTCTATTATGATCCGCTTATACATCCCATAGTCACCAAGGACCGTCGAGAGAAAAGTTCATGAGGATGACGATGATGATGACTTTAACTTGCCTGAGGGTGTTGAGCCATTGCTGAATGAGACTCCAATCTATACTGATACTACTGCTGCTGGTATTTCCCTGTTGTTTGCCCCACGCCCATTTAACATGAGATCTGGTCGGACAAGACGTGCTGAAGATATACCCCTTGTGTCAGATTGGTTTAAGGAGCATTGGTGTGGTTCCATCTTCACTTTTACTTTTGTTGTAGCAAGCTAATCTTTATACCGTAAATGTATCCAACTATCTATTTTGATTTCCTCCAGTCCTCCATCATATCCTGTCAAGGTGCGTGTCAGTTATCAGAAGTTATTGAAATGTTTTGTGTTGAATGAGCTACATCACAGACCTCCCAAGGCCCAGAAGAAGAAGCATCTCTTCCGCTCACTTCAAGCCACAAAATTTTTCCAAACCACAGAACTTGATTGGGCTGAAGCTGGTCTCCAAGTTTGCAAGCAGGGATACAATATGCTGAATCTCTTGATCCATAGGAAAAACCTGAATTATCTTCACCTTGATTACAATTTTAATTTGAAGCCTGTTAAGACACTAACTACAAAGGAACGTAAGAAATCCCGGTTTGGTAATGCTTTCCACCTTTGTCGTGAAATTCTGCGTTTGACAAAGTTAGTTGTTGATGCCAATGTTCAGTTCCGTCTGGGAAATGTTGATGCATTTCAGCTGGCAGATGGCTTACAATATATTTTTTCACATGTGGGTCAGTTGACGGGTATGTACCGTTACAAGTACAGGCTTATGAGGCAGATTCGAATGTGCAAGGATTTGAAACATTTGATCTATTATCGATTCAATACTGGGCCAGTTGGAAAAGGTCCTGGTTGTGGTTTCTGGGCACCTATGTGGAGGGTGTGGTTATTCTTCCTTCGTGGTATAGTGCCTCTTTTGGAACGATGGTTAGGAAATTTACTGGCGAGGCAATTTGAGGGTCGCCATTCAAAGGGGGTGGCCAAAACTGTCACAAAGCAACGTGTTGAAAGTCACTTTGACTTGGAGCTCCGTGCTGCAGTAATGCATGATGTCCTTGATGCTATGCCAGGTGATAATCGTCTACTATTGATTGTCTGTCTTTCTTGGGATGCTTTCGTTTCTTTACATTACACGAACCAACTCTTTTTGCTAATATAGTGCCTCTTTACTTTAGAGGGTATCAAGCAAAATAAAGCGAGAACCATTTTGCAGCATCTAAGTGAAGCATGGCGTTGTTGGAAGGCAAATATTCCTTGGAAGGTACTATTCTTCTCCTTTTCCCCTCTTCTGTAACAATGAGTTTCGCTTTAGACTACACATCTATTTGATTAATTCTTTTGGCTATTTGTTTTATTAGGTCCCAGGTTTGCCTGTTCCTATTGAGAACATGATTCTCCGCTATGTCAAATCAAAAGCTGATTGGTGGACAAATGTTGCTCACTACAACCGTGAACGTATAAGAAGAGGAGCAACTGTTGACAAGACTGTGTGTCGTAAAAACCTTGGAAGATTGACTCGCCTTTGGCTGAAGGCTGAACAGGTGAGCTTTACTGATATTATCTGTGGGTTTTCTTTTACTCAAAAAATTGCATTGGTGTTATAATATCTGCTTATTGTAGATAAGCTTGGTGGTAATTCATGTTGCTTTGTGGTTTCCTTCAATTAACAGGAGCGGCAACATAACTACTTGAAAGACGGCCCATATGTTACTCCAGAAGAAGCAGTAGCTATTTATACTACCACTGTGCATTGGTTGGAGTCGAGGAAGTTTTCTCCTATTCCATTCCCTCCATTGTCATACAAGCATGATACGAAGCTACTTATCCTTGCTCTTGAGAGACTGAAAGAATCTTACAGTGTGGCTGTGAGGTTAAACCAGCAGCAAAGAGAAGAGTTGGGCCTCATTGAGCAAGCTTATGATAATCCGCATGAGGCATTGTCAAGGATTAAGCGTCACCTACTTACTCAGCGTGCCTTCAAAGAAGTAAGTTTTACTATTTGAAATACATTTTTGAGTGTTAAGGAGCTCAATGTACTGATTTGGTGGGAGCAACTATGATCTTGTTACATTTTCCTAGGTTTATAAAGTTTATATCCTATGGGGTCGTTTGGTTTGAAGATAAGTTATGCTGAGATTAGTTATGTTGTGACTAGTTATCCTGGTATTATTTCTTATTGGCTGTTTGGTATGTTGTTTTAATCCTGGGATTGTCAATTTTACTGCTTTATCTTGGGATTACTATTCCACTCCACCATCTGGCAGATATAAGTTATCCCGGTACTATTCCTAATCCTGAGATTATTTTTATCCCAGGATTATTTTTGTTTATCCATCATACCAAACGACCCCTAAGTATTTACTTAATCCAAATAGCCTAAACGAGGTTGCTGAAAGGTCATACAAGAATCAGGGATATCAGATAGTTAGACCACTCTTGCTACTGCTGCCATACCATGGTCCAATTTTCCCATAATTTTGCACAGAGAGAGATTTGGTATCATGTAAATTCTGCTGAAAAAACCTAGGTCTATGATATGTGGGAAAAAATCCTTGCTAGGATTAAATATAAATTGGAGTTACCTCTCTCTACACACATACACACACACACACATGCATTAGTTAATTGAAATTTGGGTTAGAGAAACAAGATAAGATGTGTGCTCTGATCATTTCCTGGAAGTTGCTGAAGAGAGACCTTCTAATTCAGTTTGGTAGTATCTGTAAGAATGTCTTTCTTCAAGTATGAACTGATGATTGCATTTCACAGGTTGGCATTGAGTTCATGGACTTGTACAGTTACCTGATTCCTGTTTATGAGATCGAACCACTTGAGAAGATTACTGATGCGTACCTGGACCAGTACCTATGGTATGAAGGTGATAAGCGCCATCTCTTCCCAAATTGGATTAAGCCTGCTGATTCAGAGCCACCACCACTATTAGTATATAAATGGTGTCAAGGCATAAACAATTTGCAAGGAGTATGGGACACCAGTGAAGGACAGTGTGTGGTGATGCTGCAGACAAAGTTTGAGAAATTCTTTGAAAAGATTGACCTGACCATGTTGAACAGGTATTTGTTGTTGAGAGCTGCTGGTATTTAGATTTCATAACGGTTCTCTTTTTCCTTTTTGGGTATTGTGTTGACCTACTTTCATTTTCTTGCAGGCTTCTGCGTTTGGTGCTGGACCACAATATTGCTGATTATGTTACTGCAAAAAACAATGTTGTGCTGTCTTACAAAGATATGAGCCACACAAACTCATACGGGCTGATACGTGGTCTTCAATTTGCTTCGTTTGTTGTACAGTACTATGGGCTTGTGTTGGATCTTTTGCTCCTAGGTTTAACTCGAGCTAGTGAAATTGCTGGTCCACCACAGATGCCTAATGAATTCATAACCTTTAGTGATACTAGAGTGGAAACGAGGCATCCTATCCGGTTGTATTCTCGCTACATTGACAAGGTGCATATATTATTTCGCTTCACTCATGAAGAGGCTCGGGACCTTATCCAAAGATATCTTACTGAGCATCCTGATCCCAACAATGAAAACATGGTTGGTTATAACAACAAGAAATGCTGGCCAAGAGACGCAAGAATGAGGCTCATGAAGCATGATGGTAATTGTCATTTAGGCTATTCTATGTTGTGCCTTAATTTCGAGTTTCTATAATTGGTGATTTTTCCTGATTGCAGGTAAAATTAATGAGAGTTGATTTATTTTCATTTTACTGTGAAACTTGACTTTCTTTTTGGTTAAATTCAATTTCAGTTAATCTTGGGAGAAGTGTCTTCTGGGACATGAAGAATCGGCTGCCTAGAAGTATTACTACATTGGAGTGGGAAAACAGCTTTGTCTCTGTTTATAGCAAAGATAACCCAAACTTGCTCTTCAGCATGTACGTACATCTTTCTGTTTGTTGTCTGTTATAGCTTTTTTGCGTGGTGATATCTATTTAGAGAATTCTGTTGATTACTTGAATGATATTCTCGGGGTTGGGTGGTGATGAGGACTGGATAATTCCATATTTTGAATTCTACCCCAGAATCCTTTGTGGCTAATATCTTGGGATAGGAGTTAGAACTTATTTGTGTCTTACTCTTCCTAATTTTAGACCTGCTAAAAGTTCGCCGGAATATTCATTCGCGATGAGCTGTTAACGGCGCACACTTTCTATTAAAGTTTGAAGTGTTGAGGATCTTATTTAATGAGCTAACCTTGACATGCTTGTGTAGGTGTGGATTTGAAGTTCGGATACTGCCTAAGATAAGAATGACCCAAGAGGCATTCAGCAATACAAGAGATGGAGTCTGGAATCTACAAAATGAGCAGACTAAGGAACGCACAGCTGTTGCCTTCTTGCGTGTAGATGATGAGCACATGAAGGTGTTTGAGAATCGTGTTAGGCAGATCCTCATGTCCTCTGGTTCTACAACATTCACAAAGATTGTTAACAAATGGAACACTGCTCTTATTGGTAACATCTTGTCCTGAGTTTCTGCCTATTAATTGTTTCAAACATGAACTTTGTCACTAAGGTTTTTGGTTTACTCTTGTAGGCCTCATGACATATTTCCGTGAAGCAACAGTGCATACCCAAGAATTACTTGACCTGCTGGTCAAATGTGAAAACAAGATACAAACTCGTATTAAGATTGGTTTGAACTCAAAAATGCCCAGTAGGTAAGTTCTTGAATACGTGTGAGCGTATGGTGGAATTATTTTAATTTTCAGTAAATACATTTTCTACATCTCTTCTAATGATGAATATGCTTTAGGTTTCCTCCTGTTATTTTCTACACACCAAAGGAAATTGGAGGGCTGGGAATGTTGTCAATGGGTCACATATTGATTCCGCAGAGTGATCTTAGATATAGTCAGCAAACAGATGTTGGTGTGACACATTTCAGAAGTGGAATGAGCCATGAAGAGGACCAATTGATTCCAAATCTTTATCGATATATACAGGTGACTTTCGAAGCTGGCTTTGACTTTTCTCTTGTCCACCTAAATTAGTTTTACTAATACTAACTTATTACTCCTTGACAGCCGTGGGAGAGTGAGTTCATCGACTCTCAGAGAGTTTGGGCCGAATATGCTTTGAAAAGGCAGGAAGCCCAGGCACAGAATAGGCGTTTGACTCTTGAAGATCTGGAAGTGAGTAATTGCTATATTGATAACTTTCTCTTGCATCCTTTGGACCATTGGAATTTTTCTACACTATCTGCTACTCTGCTGTAGTTCTTAAGTGGTTTGTAGGTATATCATTTGTGATATCTGGAATTTCCTTTCATTGTGGCGCCGAAAAGAAAACTTCAAAATACAAAAGCAAATCATAAGCTTAGCTTTTTTTAGGGGGGGTGATATGTGTTACTTGCAGCTTTCATGTTATTTTGGCAATTGACTGTTTGCTGGTTTTGTTAACTTTCCTCTCTTGTGATTCGTTAGGATTCATGGGATCGTGGAATACCTCGAATCAATACATTGTTCCAGAAGGATCGCCACACCCTAGCATATGACAAAGGATGGAGAGTGAGAACAGACTTTAAACAGTACCAAGTTCTTAAGCAGAATCCATTCTGGTGGACACACCAGAGGAATGATGGAAAGCTATGGAACCTGAATAACTATCGTACTGATGTGATTCAAGCTCTTGGAGGAGTTGAAGGAATTCTTGAGCATACATTATTCAAAGGAACATAGTATGCTCTCTTCCTCATTGCTCTTTGTATTTCTTTTAATATTATTGGGAGCCAATGCGTTTTTGCTCTCTGAACTGGATTGTGTGGTTTCAGTTGGCACTTTGCATAACCTTTTGGTGCAGGCTTTACTAACTTAATTTCCTTGATATTTCAGTTTCCCTACTTGGGAGGGTCTTTTCTGGGAGAAAGCTTCAGGTTTTGAGGAATCCATGAAGTACAAAAAATTGACTAATGCTCAACGATCTGGGCTTAATCAAATCCCTAATCGTAGGTTTACTCTTTGGTGGTCGCCAACAATAAATAGGGCCAATGTCTATGTTGGTTTCCAAGTACAGCTGGACCTGACCGGGATATTTATGCATGGGAAGATTCCAACTCTGAAGATATCTTTGATACAGATCTTCCGTGCACATTTGTGGCAGAAGATCCATGAGAGTGTTGTCATGGATCTTTGCCAAGTTTTGGATCAAGAGTTGGATGCATTGGAAATTGAGACTGTACAGAAGGAAACAATTCATCCAAGAAAGAGTTACAAAATGAATAGCTCATGCGCTGACATCCTCCTCTTTGCTGCCCATAGATGGCCAATGTCGAAACCTAGTCTTGTGGCCGAATCGAAGGATGTGTTTGACCAGAAGGCTAGTAACAAATACTGGATAGATGTGCAGCTTCGATGGGGTGACTATGATTCTCATGATATTGAGCGTTATACTCGAGCAAAGTTCATGGATTACACAACAGACAACATGTCTATTTATCCATCTCCTACTGGTATGTCACGTGTGCATCTAGTGATCCACTGAATTTATTTCCTTTGTCAGACAGGTTATAGTTATTTCTTTTTGCAGGTGTAATGATTGGACTTGACCTTGCTTACAACTTGCATTCCGCCTTTGGTAACTGGTTCCCTGGTTCAAAACCATTGCTTGCCCAAGCCATGAACAAGATTATGAAGGTACTTTTCCCCTTACAATCATCCATTATTTTCATGAACTGGTTTGCGTGTAGTATATGTTGCAGCTAAAAGTTTCTTAACATCCTTATGCTCCATTATGCAGTCAAATCCTGCACTCTATGTTCTGAGGGAACGCATAAGGAAAGGGTTGCAATTGTATTCTTCAGAGCCCACAGAACCATATTTATCATCTCAGAATTATGGAGAGATTTTCAGCAATCAAATTATATGGTTTGTTGATGACACAAACGTGTACCGAGTGACCATCCACAAGACCTTCGAGGGAAATTTGACGACAAAGCCCATTAATGGTGCAATTTTCATTTTCAATCCTAGGACAGGTCAACTGTTTTTGAAGGTAAGTGCAGTTCGACTGTAATTTTCTTGTTTACTCTTGGGCAAACTCCATTGTTCTCTAACTGATGTGTGTGCTGTGCTTTTCATTTACAGGTCATTCACACAAGTGTGTGGGCAGGGCAAAAGCGTTGGCCAAATGGAAAACAGCCAAAGAAGTGGCTGCACTTGTAAGGTCTTTGCCAGTTGAAGAACAACCGAAGCAAATTATTGTGACTCGGAAAGGGATGCTTGATCCTTTGGAGGTCCACTTGCTCGATTTTCCGAATATTGTTATCAAAGGAAGTGAGCTGCAGTTACCATTCCAGGCCTGTTTGAAGATAGAGAAATTTGGTGATCTTATACTGAAGGCTACGGAGCCACAAATGGTTCTGTTCAACATATATGATGATTGGTTGAAGAGCATCTCATCCTATACAGCATTCTCCAGGCTCATTCTCATCCTGCGTGCACTCCATGTGAACAATGAAAAGGCTAAGATGCTACTCAAGCCTGACAAGTCGGTCGTTACTGAGCCACACCACATCTGGCCTTCACTTACAGATGACCAGTGGATGAAGGTATGTTCAGGAAAATGTACCTATGCCTCCTTGAATTTGCCATGCCTTGATATTGTGAAAGAAACTTTTGTTAGGGGGACACCATTGTGTCAATTTTAATTTGATGGACTCCTTTCTGATTCTGGACTGTGCATGGTGCAGGTTGAGGTAGCGCTTAGAGATCTCATTCTCTCAGACTATGCAAAAAAGAACAATGTCAACACATCAGCATTGACGCAGTCTGAGATCCGTGATATTATACTTGGAGCTGAGATTACTCCTCCATCCCAGCAGCGCCAACAGATAGCTGAGATTGAGAAACAGGTTATAATCTTGGTCCTTCTAGTACTTATCAATGTGGGCCCCTTTGTTTTTACAGATTCAGTTGCTAATGTGCATCATCTTTTCAGGCCAAGGAAGCAAGTCAACTGACAGCGGTTACCACAAAGACCACAAATGTCCATGGTGATGAGTTGATCGTTACTACTACGAGTCCTTACGAGCAAGCTGCCTTTGGCTCTAAAACAGATTGGCGTGTGAGAGCAATTTCTGCAACAAATCTCTATCTCCGTGTGAACCACATATATGTAAATTCAGAGGACATAAAGGTAACACTTGCTTTGCCATCTATTGTTTAACTAGACATACTATACCTTTAGCACCTTGCTCGTAGAATCACTGTTACAATGGCAACGAATTCGGTGTTAATATTTTGGTTTTTACCTGTTTGTGCAGGAGACTGGATATACATACATCATGCCAAAGAATATTCTGAAGAAGTTCATTTGCATTGCCGATCTGCGGACACAAATTGCTGGTTACTTATATGGTGTAAGTCCACCAGATAATCCTCAGGTGAAGGAAATCCGGTGTATTGCAATGCCTCCACAGTGGGGGACACATCAGCAGGTGCATCTACCTTCCGGTCTTCCGGAGCATGATTTTCTCAATGACTTGGAGCCTTTGGGATGGATGCACGCACAACCAAATGAACTTCCTCAGTTGTCTCCACAGGTTAACTTCTATTCATCTTTGTTTTGTTGTGCAGCTTTAATGAGTTATATTTCCACGGGTTAGGTGGGATTTGTTTAGCCAATTGCTCTATGCACAGCTCTTCTAATGTGTGAATCTTTTGAATAACAGGATGTTACCTCACATGCTCGGATCCTGGAGAACAACAAACACTGGGATGGAGAGAAGTGTATTATATTGACATGCAGCTTCACACCAGGGTCTTGTTCGTTAACTGCATATAAGTTGACGCCAACTGGGTATGAATGGGGACGTGCTAATAAAGATACAGGAAACAACCCTCATGGTTACCTGCCAACTCATTATGAGAAGGTCCAGATGCTGTTGAGTGACCGATTCCTTGGCTTTTACATGGTAAGTGTGCTAGATATATGGATTATTCAGTTGGATTTTTGATTGCTGCTCCCGTCCCGTGTTTCCTGCATCTCCCTGCTTCCTTATATGCCATCTCCGTCTAGAACTGAATCTAAATTTAACTTTGTTGTGCAGATACCTGATAATGGTCCATGGAATTACAACTTCATGGGAGTGAAGCACACTGTTAGCATGAAGTACGGGGTGAAGTTAGGTACACCTCGGGAGTACTACAATGAGGATTACCGACCTACACATTTCCTGGAATTCAGCAATATGGAGGACGGTGACACTGCTGAGGCAGATCGGGAAGATACATTTACATAATACAATGCCATTCAAATATACGTTGGTAAGATTACCCTTAAGTCTTTGGGAAGTCAAATCGAATGGTGACTTTGTTGTGGTATGACATTATCAGCTATAATCCATAGTGTAGTGTCTGATGATATTAGATGGAACCTACAAGTTGTAAATATATCAAATGAATTTGTAGCTTGATACCACTGTATGCCTTTTATCCGAGGGCGAATGTCACTGCTCGTCTTTGTGGTTTAGAATTTAGCTCGTGCATTTTAGATGCGAAAACAAACTGATGTTTGTACAGTAAGAGAAAGCAAATCGTGTTTTTGGTATTTTGATTTTTCCCTTAATCCTGTTGCCGTAGGGGCATTCTATGCCTAAGAGCAATGCAACTGAACAGTGTAAGGTTTAGAATGTTAATGAATTAAATGTTAGTAATGTCTTTCTCTATTCGTATTAAAGGTTTGAGATGTTGCATCAGTGCATTTTTTTTGGACATGTATAACTGTCCTGAACCAACGGGGTAGGTACTTCATGTACGGGATCCATATTAATTGTTTATTTTTTTAGTATATACACAGATTATATATTAACTATACACAATTATACACATATAATACATAAATTATGCATATATTATACCTTCACCGGTTATTTTTAGTTTAAGTTATTAAGTGTGCGGTTATTTGTGTTAATACTTCATGTACGTACTAATTAAGAGTAAATTTCACGCATGTTGATTCAACTTTGAGTTTGTAGCACAAAAATTACTTTTTTATTTTTTTGTAACATAATAGTCATTTAACTTTGAGTTTGTAACATGAAGTTAATAGTTTGTATATATTTAATAAAAATTTTAAGACAAATACATAATTTGAGCCAAAATGATTGGGTTCGGCTGAACTCGCGGCAGATAGTGTGGTTCCACCTCGGTCTCAACCCCCATTTCATATGTTACACTGATTTTTAGGAACATTTTGGCATATAAGTTCTAAAATCAATGTATTATTAATGTCACTAACAATGTCCTGTTACCCTCATCGACTATCATTTTTTTTAGTATTATCCATTGAGATCTTAACTTTCTGTTATATCTAATTAAGTTGTAAAACAATTGAATATTGGTTGAGCGTAAGCAAGCAACCTAACCCCAATATCTAATTCCATTTTTATAATTCGAAATATCCAAAACAAAGATGGACAAATATGGCAAAATAATACCTTCACTAATTTCAAAGACTTTTTCCACCAATCAAACATATATCTTTCCACGAATTAAAAGAACATAGTTCTTTTACTTCCAAATTTAGCCCTTAACTTGACTTATATTTATCGTTAATTGTTCTTAATAATACCCATACCTACCAGTTAACAACTGATAAATTCACTTGGCCTGGTAAAAGTCACAACTATTGGACATAGCTGCCTTATTTTTTAGGTTACTAATTCACTTACTATGAGCAATTATCACTAATATTTTATTTGTTCAAATTTTAATGTTATCTGATACATGTATTAATGGAAGATAATAGATATCCAGTAAAATAACCAAGATCTGCGCAAGGTAATTTGGACACCACCATATAAAGATAAAGAATAATTAGTGTAAATTTTGTGGCCATAACCTTATTTTCAATGTACTAATTCACTTTCTATGAATAATTATCACTAATATTTTATTTGTTTAAATTTTCATGTTATCTGATGCATGTGTGAATGGAAGGTAATAGATATCCGATAAAATAATTAAGGCATGCGCAAGGTGATTCGGACGTCACCATCATAAAGATGAAGACTAATTAATGTAAATTTTGTGGCCATAACCTTATTTTCTATGTACTAATTCTCTTAGTATGAACAATTATAACTAATCTTTCATCTGTATAAATTTGGTGGAGAGGATTATTCGGTACTGGGAGGTAACAAATACTCTTTAAAATAGTTAAACTATGTGCAAGCTGGTCCGGACATTACCGTAATTAATAAAACAATCCAATTAGTGTAAAGATTAACATAGTGTATAGAAGTTAATTAGAATAGAAAAATAATTTTCACTAAGTTGAAAGGCTTTTTCCATTTCTCTTCTCCACGAATCAGAGAACATAAACTTTTTTTTACTACCAATTCTACCCTTTAACTTGACTTATAGTAATTTTCATTAATTGATACTCACTCGTCCACCGGTTAACAGCTGATAGCTTCACTTGGCCGGCGAAAGCCACGTGGCAAACACCCAATTGTTCCACGTAAACATTAAAAAAAATCCAATTTTTAAATCAAGAAACTGACACTATCCAATACTTAAAAAAAAAAAAGTTATGGCCACCTCAGTCAGAATTCAGAACCCACATGCTCATTTCTCACCACCACCGTCACCACCACTTCCACCACCGTTTCCGGCCGCCATGCACGGTGGAGCTGCCGGCGAAGAATCAAACTCTGATCTTAATCAAATCTTGGTTGAAAAATTCTACTCACTGGAATCAAGTTATAGGAAACTTGTGGAACAATTCAACGTGTTATATCAAGAAAAAAATAAGAATAGTATTGTGAATATGGATTCAGATGAAAAATTAACAGATTTTTCAGCTGAAATGAGGTTATTGCCTGGAGTTTTCTTTAGTGGGAGTCCGTACAAAAACGTGTTGAATTGCATGGGTCATGCAGTTCACGTTAGTAGAGCTGATTCTGGGGAAATTATTTACTGGTAAGTAATTAACAAGTAATTTACTTTTAAATCTGATCATTTCTTTGCACTAATTCTAATTAGTGATGTTTCTTTTGAGCTGGGGATTGTTGATAGTTGAATTTATGATTGATAAAATGAAGTTGACTTAGATGTAGATTTACTTTAAAATTTGCTTCTTTTGTGTTTATATTTAGGTTAAACAGTGGCGGAGCTAGGAATTTATACTTCAAAAAAGTCTAGAATAAATTTGATAGAATTTTTCCTCATATCAAGGGGATTCAATAGAATGAAGTTGACTTTGAGATAGATTTACTTTGAAATTGGTTCTTTAACTGTTTTTAAGGCCATCTAAATTATCAAATCTTATCTATTATTGTAAAGGAACGAATTTAGGGTATTTAATTTAACTGACCCTAACTAGTTTGGGATTGAGGTGTAGATCATTGATTGAAACTGTGGCATGGTAGCAAGTAGTAAAGCAATTAGGCACCACTATTGATTATATATAGTTTACTCTTTCACATTTATCATCTACTCTCTAGCCGAGGGTCTATCGGAAACAGTCTCTCTGCCCATAGACCCCAGACCCCACTTGTGAGAACTCACTGGGTTTGTTGTTGTTGTTGTACTCTTTCACATTTACCACTTTAGCTAAAGACTAGTTCGAGTTAAGGTTAGGTTGTTGTTACACTTACATTAGGTCTAAAATGTATAAGTGTGGGATTTTGAGAATACTACTTTTCTTTTAAGAGACAAATTTAAAATGATAGTGGAACAGAATGGGCCCTGGTATCGGAATATATAGAGGATTCATTTCATCAACCAAAACTAGTTTGAGACTGAGTCATAGTTGATTGATTTATTGACTCCGGCCAAATATTACGATTAGGAACTAAATCAAACAGATCTCTGCTAATGTTTTCTGTTAGTCCTAAAGTTCAAATTCTGCACTTTGGTTTAACTCACTTTGTCACAGAGGAATTGTCCTACTTTTTAAAGGGGGATTTAAGGGGAGGAAGTATGCTGAGTGGGATGGATAGGCAGAGCGAGAAACAATTTGGTTTATGAAAATATTTTTCCATAGGCTTGATGTTAAATCCCCTTCATATCTCGGGGCTCTTGTCTGTTGTGAGGTAGTATATTATACAAAGGAAATTCTTCTCATGCAGGAATCGATTTGCTGAAAGACTTTACGGTTATAAAGATCATGAAATACTTGGACAAAGGTCCACTGAACTGCTTATCTGTGAAGAATATCATGAACTGGCTAGGATTTTCATGGAAAATTTGAGCTGTGGAGAATCATGGTCGGGTCTGTTTCCTTTTAAGAAGAGGTCCGGTCAGATTTTCATGGCAATGGTGACGAAAAGCCCATTGTACGAGGATGACGAGCTTTTTGGTGTTATCACTGTTTCGAATGACGCGGCTTCATTTATTAATGTAAACTCCAGAAATGCAAGTATCCATGAGGATAATGCTCAACCTGGCGCACGAGGAATAAATTTCAAAAGGATTCAATGGCAGCCACGGCTACAAATTGCATCGTCTGTTTCAAATCTGGTGCTTATTATCGTGTTATCGTTGCCCTTCATAAACATTTTGGTCTAACTTTTTGAATAACTATTCTTTGTTTTTTCCTGATTTTTCAGGCTTCAAAAGTTTTCTCACTGAAGCGTGGAGAGGATACGTGCAATGCATCTGCAGATGCAAGGGACAGAGATCAGGCGGATTTAGACGTCAAAGAAGGGAAACCGCTGAAGCCACCCAGAGCACCTGTAAGTGTGAATTCATAGATGGTTTGATTGCTTCTAATTAATTGAACGGGAACTTTATGAGGTAAGATTATCATTTCAGGCGACACGGCTGAGTTTCAATTTGCTCGGCGGGAAGAATAAAGCTAATGCAGAGAGCTCTCAGAAAGATGAATCTACATTCGACATTGCTCAGCCTTCCAAAATCGTAATTTCCCATTTCTTTAAATTTCTGGAGTAATGTCCATCTCTTCCTCTTGGCTTTATCTTCTAGGCTTTATTTAATTCTTTGAAAAGATTGGGTGGCAATTACCTTCAAAGTCTTGTTGCGGCTGATTTGTGCTAATAACATATCTGTTAAGGTTTACTAGAGTAGTCATGGAATGATCTAGATGAAATTCGAGAACCGGTCATTAAACTTTTGTGACAATTTGAGTAATTCCTGTGCGCTCTGCAACATGATAAGATCAGTGATAACTGAAACCAAAAGAACGGAATACGAGGGGGGGGGGGTTACTATATTACAGCCTTTTTTCAGAGAGGGGATGAATGTAAGGATCAAAAGGAAAAAGGTTTTCGTGGTAGGAGAGAGGAATACGAGTGCTCTCGGAGATCACAACTAAGTAAGACTCAAGAGGAATTAGAAGTTAAAGACAAAAGTGTAGGCATCTTGTGTTGAATGAATAAAAGAATGAAGGTCCCAATAAAAGTTTTGATAATTGTATGTGTTATATGATTAAAGCTGGATGTTATTTCTAATGACTGGTTTGTAATTGTAGGCAGCAAAGGTTATGTCAAAGCTGAACATTGCAGGATTTGGGCACCTTGGTAAAGAGAAGGGTCAACACAATGGGGATGACAATACTCGTGTTAGTGAGGATGTAGCTGAACCATATCCGCCAACAGCTTCAGACGCTAAATCAAATTGTTGTCACTTTGGTGATGAATATATTAACCTCCAGAAAAACCAGAAAAGAACTTGTTTTGATCCGGGAACAATGTGTGCCCCTACAACTGGGCACGATGTTGTAGAGGGTCCAAGTGGAACCTTCTCAAGGAACTCCAAGGAATGTCCCGAGGCATCTAAAATTCCTGAGCAGTATCCGGGATCATGTATGAATGATGAAGAGCTTAAGCTACAACTCGGGAAATCAAAACTCTCAGAGCTGGAAGATTCATCGCAGCAGCTTTTAGAATGCAAGCAATCACCAAAGTCAGGGGGGAGCGTTGACAGCCGTGGAAGTTCATCAAACATAACTGAGAATGAGTCAAGCTTGATAGTAGATTGTGAAATCTTATGGGAAGATATTAGCCTAAAGGAGGAAATTGGACGAGGTAAAGTAGAGTAATCTCATCATTTACATACGTTTTTTTTTTTGGGAGCTAATGTGTCATTGGACAAATATGTTTTTCAACAAGCAGCTCCTTTCTTGAACTTTCGTACGCTTGTCCACTCATTGAGTCATTGTATAAATTTTAAGCATAACTTTGCAACAAGGGCAGAAATCATTGCCTGAATTAAGTACAATGGAAACTCTTTGCATAAATTATCATCATATAACGCCGAGCATTTTGTCCTTATTTTTTATTTAGGTTCATATGGTGTTGTGTATCATGGAATCTGGAACGGATCGGTACGTCTCTAGCTCAAAAGTTTTCGTTTATGTTCTGAAGGTTAGTGGAATAGTATGTCAATTTTGGAAGTATATAAATTCTTAATTCTCTCAAAGTTATCTTTAGGATGTTGCTGTTAAGGTTTTTTTCGGGAATCAATGCTGCGATGAAACATTGCTCGAGTACAAAAAGGAGGTATGTGATACTAGCAGCTAAATGGGCACTGCCTTCATAGGACATAAAATTTTAATCTACTTTCACCATGTTTTTCAGATTGAAATAATGAAAAGACTCAGACATCCTAACGCGTTGCTATTCATGGGGGCCATATTTTCTCAAGAAAAACCTGCTATCGTCACCGAGTTTTTGCCCAGGTAATGAACTGAGTTACTCCCACGAGGAGATTTTCGTGAGAATATGTATATAAAACTGGACTGGCAATTGGCAAATGATTGACGACACTTCTCATCACGTGTTTCAGGGGAAGTCTTTTCAAAGCGCTTCACCGAAATAATAAGCCATTAGACTTCAGTCGGCGTCTTAGGATGGCCCTCGATGTGGTGTGGTTTTTGCTTGAACTCATCAATTTCCTTCTCTAATATGTTTTCCGTGTGACACTTGACCTTGTTCAATTGACTCTAGGCAAGAGGTATGAATTATTTGCATCGCCGAAACCCACCTATTGTACATAGAGACCTGAAATCTTCAAATCTGCTTGTCGATAAAAGTTGGACCGTCAAGGTACTGATTGCTGAATGGATGCTTCAATTTATTATGAGCGAAGCCCTTTAACTAGACAACTCCACTGATAATTTTTTTCTCAGGTTGGAGATTTTGGCCTATCAAGATTTAAAGATGCAACCTTTCTAACATCAAAATCTGGGCGAGGGACGGTAAAAGATCTTTTCTTTTGCCCTATTCGTATGGTCACATCAGATAAAGCTTATCCCTTTACCTGTCTGTTTCACTATAGCCGCAGTGGATGGCTCCTGAAGTACTTCGAAATGAACCTTCAACAGAGAAGTAAGTTCCCAAACATTGCTTGCGCAAGCTTCATCAAAAGATTAAATATTTTTGCATCCGTTAGTTTGCGTTGGTGACTAGCTTATTGATCTGATGCTCAATTGCTTGTTGAGCTTGAGCCCTTTTCCATTTGTGCCTTTTTTCCAAAGAATGCGTTTAATGTAGGATGGCAAAAAGATATAACTGTAGTCGGAGATATACGGGAAACACCATTACATTAAATGTGAATCTGTCGTTGGTCCTATAGATCGATAATAGGGGGGTATATTTGATTGGTTCGGGATTAATTTCAGTTTAGTATAATAGACCATGTATTTAAAAAATGCAACCAATAAACATAAGACTATTGTATTCGTCCACTCTTATTCTAATCTAAGGGTACTAGATAGTTGGGTATAAAACAATAAAATAACAAAAGTAAAGAAAATAAAGAAGAAGCACAAAGGGGGAAAAAAAAAAAACAGAAATGGCTGGTAGCATAAAAAACAGCATAAGAATATACAGTCTATATGTACTTAAGGGGGAGGGAAGAGACTAGCGTGAAAATTTAAGTAATTGGCGTGAGGGAGATTCAAACCTTGGTTACAACACACAAAACGACTTGCAAAACCTCCTCCCAACCAGTGCACTGACGAACACTTTGTGTAAACAGGTACCACTGTTTCTATATTACTATTTCCTGTAAATATTTACATGTACATAGTAAGTTCTTCTTGAAGTCCACGGGGCCCCTCACTGGACAACGTAGGTCCGCCTCGGTGGTAGGAACCATTTTATCTGTTGAAAACATAATTAAGTAAATAAAGTGTATTATCTCTAACAACTTAAGCTTTTAGATGAGATGGTCACACACTTCAACTTGGTATCAGAGCAGACAGAGATACTGGGTTCGAGTCTCACTGCCACCCAATATTAAAAAGAATTTTCACGTGCTTGGCTCATTAAAAAAAAAAAAAAAAAATCAACCCCGCACGTGAGGGTGCATGTTGAAGACATAATTAAGTAAATAAAAGTGTGTTCTCTGCAACAGATAAAGCTTTTAGATGAGATGGTCACACACTTCAACATTATCCTTGTGAGTATAGTGTTTCCTGGTACCAGATGTTGCTTACAATGCAGGATTTTTTCTTTTGTGTGAATATGTTTAAATTGCTCTACATGCTACTATCAGTTACCACTAATAGTTTGGCTGAAACCTGGATCATATACTTGGACGAGCTTCTCATCTTTTTCTGCATTTCAATTGCAATGGCTTTCTGATTGATTGCTTCTGTTATCGCACAGATCTGATGTCTTCAGTTTTGGTGTGATCCTATGGGAATTAATGACTGAATCTATACCATGGAGCAACCTTAACTCTTTTCAGGTGACTCTCACTTTTACCTCTTTGGTATTTGCAAGCGTGAGCATGCAAGTGTTGATAGGAAGTTGTCTAATTAAAAGTCCTTTGGGTTCTCTTCTTAGTGGTTACTATTGGAACCAATGTAAGTTTTGTGCTTAAAGGTTGTAGGAGTCGTCGGATTTATGAATCGTAGATTGGAAATTCCAGAAAATCTTGATACTCGAGTTTCTGCAATCATCCACGATTGTTGGCAAGGGTGCTTTTTCTCTCTCATTTTTTTTGATCGTTTATGTTTTTTCATTGAAGTATGCAAATACAGAACTCGGACTAAACCTTGGTTTCTCTATTACAAACAGCAATCCAGCAATCCGTCCATCATTTGAAGACATAATTCAAAGGATGACGGACATAATTCTCTTGTTTACAGGGTTGACAGCTAGGAAGAAAACGGCCATATTATCAAACATGATTTGACAGGTTACTACACATAACAACTTATATAAATTCACTAGTCCAAGTGAATTCATAAGGCAGTGCAACTTGTTTTTCTCTCTTTCACAATCTTTTCTTGTTTTAAAGTTTTGGTTAATGTTCTCCATTTACCCCTGAATGTGAAGGGTTTGTGTTTGAAGCATGTATAGTCCATAGCCTCCTTAGGAAAAAACAGTGTAAAGATTATATCAAAGTCAGCTGATCCTTTAAGTCTCAACTTTGAGATGATGTATTAACTTCTACCCTATTAAAGAGCTTTGAGATGTTGTATTAATTATTGGCATTTTTGAATAGTGGTTGTTGAAATTAGTTATGTTAGTTGCAATGTATTTTTGGAGCACTAAATTCATATTTACTCAAATGTTTTTTTTTTTTGTCAATCATGCGCTTCACTTCAAGGAAGTGTGCGCTCCAATTTATACGGGAAGTGGGGTTTCTGGTTGCTGACGGGTGAGTAACGCATAAGAATCTTACTCGGGCAACTTTATGTAAGGCAGAGTTTGGTTTTTTTTGGGTGATAGTGGAAAAGATGACAGATAAATCACCCTTACTCCCACTCTACAGAACCGTACATGATATCAAATTCCGCGGACTTTTTCACTTTTGTGCACTTTTCGCTCTTAAAACATTGTGTCTGTCTTTGAATCAATATATTGAGTTTGTGGCCATAGAATTGAAAAGCTGATAGTTGTGGAATATCTTTGGCTTTGTATTCTTGATCATCAATCAAAGTCAGCAAAATTGAATCAGTTTGGGAGCTCAATTCGTATTGCCTAGTTTGTTTTTCTTGAAAAAAGAGGGGCGGTCAGGGCACTAAGCTCCCGCTATGCGAGGGGGTCCGGCCATCCGGAGAAGGGCCGGATCATAAGGGTCTATTGTACGCAGCCTTACCCGGCTCTTGCAAAAATACAGGGTAAGGTTGTGTACAATAGACCTTTTTCTTAAAAGTAACAAAAATAAACATGACGTAGAATTGTATTAATCTTGAAATAAAAAGTTATTTTGAACGCTATTACATTGGCATATAGGCAAATTTTTTTGTAGTAAACTTGCACCTTGTGCTACTAAAGGCATCCCCTCCTCGCAGTAAAGCAGATGCTAAAGATACAGAAGTTAGAAGTAATTTACAGAAATCATTTAAATCAAGATTACTTTTTTAAACTTACAATTTTTACTTGAAATTAATTCGTATTGGATTACAAAATTAATCAAATTAATTGTTCTAACAACTAGTCATGACCAAAGATCATGAATTTTAAATCTTTTACAGAAAATTGTCCCCTATTTATTAATTGCTGATCTACCAGGCAGTCTTCAAGAATGTCGCCGCAGTACATTTTTTGAAAGGGGGATTATTTTAATGTTCAGAGTCGCAGTTTGAAATTGATTTTTGAGTGTTCCAAGTCACTTTTTATTTGAATTCCTATTCAAAGGAAGATTTGACTTTTTTTATTATTGGTCCGTGAGAACAGGAGATTGGATAAGGAATTCTGTTGACCAGGGAGAAGGTGTGAGGCACTCCCCAAATCCCGTGGTTCTAGCACAGTTGCTTGACTGACTTAAACTTGGCTTGAATTAATTTTGGATAAACTGTAATTTATTTGATTTTTTATGTTTTGCCTATGTCCTCTTTTATTGTTGATTATTAGAAATGTTAAAGAATTATTTGGATAATATTACGTTGTCATAACCACGCTACGCAAGCGAATGTATGATCAAAAATAAAAATAATTAACTTAATCATAATTGCGCCTCACAAGCGAATCTGAAATCATGACAATCAATTATTTGTATTAATTTTGAAAATTTAATACATTTTTGCTTGAGAAAATTAATTTAAAAAAATGTTACTATCACGCTACGCAAGCGAATCCGCGATTATAGAAAGGGATTAATTAAATTAGATATTAATTAAAACTATTGGATATGGTATAAGATTACTGAATTAATCATCACGCTACGCAAGCTGACTGAAAAAGTTAAAGCGTGCCTACTAGTAGCCTAGCATTCTACATTAATTATTTAAAGATGATTAAGTTATTGAGTTATTAACTTTAAAGGAAATTTGACTTTTAGTGAATCCACTTGAAACCTTAGCTAAAATTAAACAACTCATTTTTATTTTTGGTTTAATCATTTTACAATTATCTCAATGACCCAATAATGTGCGGGAAAATAGATTAAGCACCACATAAAGTAGTTAATGTGATATTTAAGGAAATAAAATATTTTCCAATTGAACCAAAGTTCAAATATTAAGAATTCCTAAAGCCAATGTCTTAATATAAAAGAAATGCTGCAAAAAAAAAACTTTCTTTTAAATATTAAATTCACTTTAACAATACGATGAACTTTAAGAAACTCGACTCAAAAAGTGGCTAAACATGCTTCCAATTGAACATAATTATTTCCAAGAGGAAAATAATTGCTGAAATTTTTCCCTTCGGTTGTCTATTTTTCTGATGTTCCCCTTTAAGGTGAAGGAAGACCTCCCCTTTTATAAGAGATGAGTGCCTAAAAAATGGTTCAAAGTTCGAACTAAAAATCTGTCCAAAATAATGAGAAAGGACTGTCAGTTTTTACCAAAATCAAACAAAAAGTAGTTGTACTTCTAGCATGCTTCAAATAGTAAAAGCAAATCAAACATGTACTCTACACACTTTATCAACAAATAGCTGAATTCAAAACTCAAACTAACCAAACTATGGATTGATACAGCAGAAACAAAACTTAAAAGGTAACCGAACTAAGTATTCAAACAAATTAGATTGAAATCAATTTGATTTGTGCAAACTAACATGAAGCGACTGAGATAACAAACTAATGCACGAAACAGAAACTAAACTAGCATCGCTAACTATCACACATGATTAGTAACAACTGAACAAACGACTAACAAAAAAAAAAACTATTCAACTAATCTTTTTGGTTTTTCATGAAACTAACATAAAGACTTAACATAGAGTAACAATTAATCAAAATAAAGAAAATTAAACTAAAATACAAAACCAAACGGGAAAAAAGAAATTAAGAAAAATGAGGGAAAAGATTGAAGCATACCGAACAATCTGAGGTAACGGGGGCAATGAGATAAGGTGGGACAACCGACTCGAGCACCCTTTCTTTGAGCTAAAACACCAAGGTAACCAATTCTGGTGCATGACCGTCGTGGTGAATAGGTAGCTTTTGGATGGTTATTCGGTTAGTGGCCGAAAATTTCAACAAAAAGGCGAAAAAGGTGGCAGCTAGGGTTTACTTTGGATCTATTATTTATGGGATTTGGTGGGTTATGAGGAACACGGGTTGGGGATATACAAAAAAGAGGAAAATAGGAGAAAATAGTGCAACTTAGCGGGTGATTGGAGCCACCAGATGGTGGCGGAGCGGCGGCGGCACTGGTAGTAGGTCGAGGTGAAGGGGAGAGATTTTGAGGATTTGGACGAGAGGGACGGAAAGGGGGCGGGGGGGATAGATGTGGAGATAGTGCAAATTTGGGGTGGTTTGGTGGTGAGCCGCCGCCGTGGGGCGATTTCTGAGCCGTGCTACCGTGGAGAGGGGCGGCGACAGCGATATATGGGAAAGGGAGAAAGAAGAAGGGGCTCTAGGATTTGGGGTTATGGGAGAAATTGGGAAAAAAATAAGAGCCATTAGATAAAAGATGGATGAGATTGTTCTCTAAGTCACTAAGTGAAATGACTCCGTTTGATCTTAGACTCATCTTGGACGGGGTAAGCCGATTTGCCTCAAATTTTGGCCCAATTTGGATGAAAAATAAAGAAGCCCAATCCCTTGAACCTCATAACAATTAATTAAACTAAAGTCTAATTCAAAATCTATAAATACACACATAATAATCCTAAAAATTATAATGTAGAAGAAAAAAGAATCAAAAATTAGGCATTTATAGCTGTCTCTCTTCGCTCGAGAACATGAAAATTTTTCGTGCAAAGATAGTGAATGTCATGACTAATTTTGCTCATATATCACTCAAATGAAAGCATTTCTTGAAAAAGGTGATCGAACCTTATTTTCGAGGTTGCCTACATATCCTTGGCTTTAAACGAATCAGGTCTGTATAACTCTGGAAAAATTTTGGTAGCTGGGACTACCGGACACTGGAGTTAAGACTGTTGCTGTTGTTGTTACTGTTACTTGCTACTTTTATTGTTACTTGTTGCTTACATCAAATGAAAAGAAAGATAAACCTACATATGTCTGCAATCTAGGAGTTACAAAATCCCCATCTATGTGTCTTATGAAGTCAAATCTTGATTCTTGACTTGCTCATTTGTGTTGACCTTAGATTGAATCTTGATATTCTACGAAGAAAATATCACAGCTCATTCTCAACTGCTTGCTTTCCTTATGAGAATTTGAGAGGATGAATTTTGAGAAGTTGGGTTGCTGACTGTCACGACCCAAAATCCGACTAGTCGTGATGGCACCTAACCCAACCCGCTAGGTAAGTTAATTATCAACTATCCAATTTCAATGAATTTAATAAGGCAACTAATTAAAAGAAAATATATGAAACCAATACATTTTCCCAAGAACTGGTAGTACAAATCATGAGCTTCTAAGAATAGAGTTTACAAAGCTGGTATGAAATAAATACATCATCTGTTTGAAAAGTACATATACAGAGTTTTATGAATCTAAGGCTACCATGAACAAGAGACAACTACAACCGGAACTCATGTACATCTTCAGATCCAGCTCCCGACGAACGCAGCAACATCAGCAGCTAACATCTGCATGCAAGGTGCAGAAGTGTAGTATGAGTACAACCGACCCCATGTACTAAATAAGTAACAAACCTAACATTAGGTTGAAAGTAGTGACGAGCTTGTACTAAGGTCGGGTCCATTACCAATAACCAATAACAATTCATATCAACATAAAGCAAGTAACAAAGAAGTAACCCACATATAAAATGCTCAGCTTAATCATGATTTCTGATAACAATTCTGCCTTTCCAGTGTGTCAGTAAAAATCCAAATTGTTTACCAAAAATATAAGTAAGTTTGAAAACAGTAATTTTTCCCAAAAATCCTTTCAACAATGATAAGATGTTTTATTTTCTTTCCAGATAACCAGTGAAAAATGCATCACTATTCCCATATGCCAATATGTGTGAGAAGTCATGAATGACGTGATACCGTACAACATGAGGATAATGCATCTCTATGCATGTATATCAAATGTGTATGTCAATGCGATGCAACCCAGTGATAAAATCATATGCATACTCTCAGAGTATCATTTCAGTAAGTCCTCCCAGTCACTCAGTCCTCATAGTCAGTCAATCCTCCCAGTTACTCAGTTCACACAGTCACTCAGTCCTCTCAGTCACTCAGTCCTCCCAAGCGCTCGACACTCGACACTCGCACTTAGTAGGTACCTGCGCTTACTAGGGGTGTGTACAAACTCCGGAGGGGCTACTTCAGCCCAAGCTCTATAATCTGCACGGACAACTCACATGATGCACAGACAACTCACATGCTATAGTATCAATATCTAGATCCGCACGGACAACTCACGTGCTATAATAAGCCAATCTGGCCTGCTGCAGCGGGCAGCCCGATCCCATAATAATAAAGTATATAAAGCCAATATGGCCTGCTGCGGCGTGTAGCCCGATCCCATAATTATCCTCACAATCAGGCCCTCGGCCTCACTCAGTCATCAATCTCTCCAGTCTCTCGGGCTCATAATGTCATGAAAATAGCCCGAAAATGATGATATGATGTATCAATAAATAACAACAGAGACTGAGATATGATATGCAATGAAACAAATATGACTGAGTATGAATTTTCAATTTAAAATAAATAATTCATAGCAATATGACCTCTGTGGGTCCCAATAATACTGGCACACAGCCTCAACATAATTTTTAATATGATTCTCAGCTAAATTTCTTCAACACATAAAAATGCATGGAAAATGCCAAGATTATTTGACTACAAAATTCCACGGAACAATTACGTCACGATTTCTATGTTGCACGCCCACACGCCCGTAACCTAGCATGTGCTTCACCTCCAAACAATTCACATAATACGTATATTCAGGGTTCATACCCTCAGCTCCAAGATTAGAAGAGTTACTTACCTCAAACAAGTCGAATCTAATATCGAGCAAGCTAAACAATGCTCCAGAAATTCCATTATGCGCGTATCAACTTCCAAACGGCTCGAATCTAGTCACAATTAATTTGATTCAGTCAATACCAATTATTATAATTAATTCCATAAGAAAATACTAATTTTCCAATAAATATTGCCCGTGGGGCCCATATCATGGAACCCGACAAAAGTTACAAAATATGAACGCCCCTTCAACCACGAGTCCAACCATATAAATTTTACTCAAATCCGACATCAACTCGACCCTCAAATCTTCAAATTAAATCAAGAGAGTTTTCACAATTTCACAATTCACCAATTAAATGTTAAAAACAACCATAGATTCGGGTAATTTGACAAATATTGAGTTAAGAATACTTACCCCATTTTTTTCCTTGAAAATCTCCCAAATATCGCCTCTTCTCGAGCTCTAAATCGGTAAAAATAGAAAATGGGACTTCGTCCCATTTTCAGAACTTAAACTCTCTGCCCAGTCATTTCTTTTGTGCGATTGCGGACCAACTCACCTGATCGTGAAGCAAAATTTTTCATTGCCCAAAAATAACTCCACCCGATCGCGGAAAATTTCACGCGATCGCGAAGCACAATCTCTGCAAGCGTTCGCGATGCACGGCCTGACCCTCCGTTCCTCTTCATGAATGCGGCCTAGCCCACGCGTTCGCGATGCACAGCCTGGCCCAACCCACATGATCACGGATTCCTTCACGCGATCGCATAGCACAAAATCTCACCCCTCCAACTTAGCCTACGTGATCGCGGACATTCTCATGCGATAGCGTAGAAGGAAACCAGTGACAGAAAACCAGCATTCTTCAGCTGGAATACAAAGTCCAAAATTGATCCGTTAGCCGTCACCCAAGGCCCCCGTGACCTCAACCAAATACACCAACAAGTCCTAAAATATGATATAAACTTAGTCGAAACCTCAAATCACATCCAACAACGCTAAAACCACGAATCATACCCCAATTCAAGCTTAATAAACTTGAAACTTCTAATTTTTACAAATGACACCGGGACCTATCAAATCACGTCCGATTGGCCTCAAATTTTGCACACAAGTCATAAATAACATAACAGAGGTATTTTAATTTTCAGAATCTGGTTCCGAACCCGATATCAAAAAGTCAATTCCCCAGTCAAACATCCCAAAAATTCAACTTTCGCTATTTCAAGCCTAATTCCACTACTGACCTCCAAATAATTTTTCGGACACATTCCTAAGACAAAAATCACCATACGGAGCTATTGGAATCATCAAAATTCAAATATGAGGTCGTTTACATATAAGTCAATATTCGGTTAACTTTTCTAACTTAAGTTTTTAATTATGAGACTAAGTGTCTCATTTCACCCTGAAATCCTTCCGGACCCAAACCAACTAACCTGGTAAGTCATAAAATAATTGTAAAGCATAAATTGAGCAGTAAATGGGGAAATGGGATAGTAATACTCAAAATGACCGGCCAGGTCGTTACATTCTCCCCCACTTAACATATGTTCATCCTCGAACGTGCCAAGGGTTGTTTCCAAGCCATCAAGTCACTATTCCATCTTACCACACACGTACCCGGGGGTGATCCCACGTCACCCTATTCCATATAGGCAGGCCTAACCGTACAACTGAAAATCCTTAATTTAGCCTTAGCCCAAAAACCTTGGAATTTAATTCCCAACCTTCAAAATTTCTTTTCAAGACACGAATCTTACATTTACACACTGTATGAGTCTGAACAAGCTGCATCGAGCTATAACTATAATCACGGATATAATCACCCAGCATATTACACAACTCGTCCGCTTGTAGCACCATTCATGATCACAGTAACTACTTCAAACTAATAAAATACTGGCATTAAACCCCATATCAAACAAAACCTCATCCCAACACCTTCGTACACTATTGATAATAAAAGAAACACGCGGAATTTCGTAACCCCTTATCAGATTAACATCTCATGGAGCTCTCTCGCCCCAATCAGAACCATAATCACTTGCTAAGCCGACTTTCAATATAATCCTTCCGAATATACTGTAATCAAATATGATAGTACCCATTCTAGGTCCAATGACCTTACATTATTAAATGCAACTATCCAACAGACAAGCCACATCAATATAACTCCAGTTACAACTGCGCAATCCGTGTACCCAAATATGGGAGATGTCTCAAGGAAGAGAATCGTATTGCAAGTTCAACAAGCACCACTACAACCACAATGTTACAACCAACTCCTCAAATTTCATGAAGAGGATAACCGTAGGCACATGTGCAGAATTGTAGAGGAAGAAAATTAATGAATCAGATAAATTATCATAGAAATAAAATTCCCACACACGGTACAGACAACTCACGTGCCAATAATATGAATCGACTGGCATGGTCACATGTCTCCAGTCCCAGCATATCATACAAGAGCAATTAAACAAGTACACTTGTATATGATAATGAAATAATATTCTCATACTCCTGGGCTGGTATAAATAACATGCCATAGTGTAAGCATGTGCAAAGTCTGCTATCACACTTCAAATCGGCAATTTAACGCAGAAATAGTAACTACTCCATTTATTCAGGGAATTAGACTCTTGTAACCTCAAGTGTAGCACAAATAGTTCTCAACAAAGGTAAGAATACGAGAAATGCTATAACTTTACGCTTAACAGTCAACTCTAGGCATATCATAGCCTAAGCATTCTTTCGAGTATAAATACTTGCCCCGATGCTCGCACATTGGCTCAAACCTCACATATATGCACACTCATAAAGCGTAGCTATCACAAATAATTAACGCAATTAGTGCCTCCACTGGATTTAAATAAAATACTCACTTCAAACAAGTCACAACATTGAAATAATATGCTTTTGAGAACTCCCAGTCTCCAAATTCATAGGACGTATGAATCATCATAACTGATCCCAACTCTAGCATCTCTCATGCACAATCATACCACGAGGAATTCTTCCAAAAACTTTCTGTGCCACATAGCAATTACTAGAATATCAACAGTCTATCAACCAGATGAGTACCGTAATACCGATGAACATCCGTAAGTCAAAACACTATGCGTCTTCTGAAATGCTCACCCTTCTCAGGAATTACCGAGCAGTTATAACATTCATTGAAATATCTGAAACTGACCATGTTGTCCAACGTTCGTTACCTTCTCTTCAAGACTGAACTACCATCTTGTACATGTAAATCTTAATCCCACAAAACACACTACATCTATTATGCCATCATGTGACAAGCATAAGAATCCTATTATCAACTCTGAGTCACTAGCAAATTACATACCCGGTTAGTTAGAAACCTTCCTCTTTCTTTCTTCCAGGAGGAAATCATAATACACAACACGTTTCTCACACCAGTAGAAAATATCCGGTTCAAATCATGGTAGAAACCATCAAGAACACTTTGAAATCTATCTGCACATAACTAATTTATTAGAACTAAATTCCTCTAATTCGACTAAACCACGTAGGTCACCAAAATCCAAGAATATTGCCACCAAAACATCTGTAGAGTCTCACCACATCATAATTACCCCTATAAATACCACAACCGAAACACCCACTCTGAAAATACCTTATTTGAGTCTAAGGCCGTTTCATTGACCTTCCTGATACCGAAATATAAAATCCATAATGATATACAAAAATGCCACAAGTCTCGACACCATCCAACTTAAATCTTATATTTTAGCCATAAACAAATCCGCCAACAATTCTCAATTGTTACATATTAATCTCGAATCCATTAGAACTTTCTCGAAAGTCACCCCCTTTGTTCAAATCCATATTACACCGCCCAAATGGGCCAAAAGACACGTGCCTTATTAGCACAACAATACTCAAAGAAATAACTCTATTTTAATATCACCTATCAAATTCATACTCCGTGCGCACTACATCATTCACAAATAATAACTCACTCATCCCACGATTTTCATATACTCATAAAGCACAATATAACCCGTATCCAGAAATTTTCTTACTCGAGTCATTCTCGAACTCCACCTCTGCAAGTCATCACTGATTCCCAAGTATACTTCAGACTAAAACAAAAAATTTGACACATAACCATGAATTGAATTGTCAATAGCATGCTCCCCCACTTGGCTCAAAGCCATCAATTAAAACATTCGATAATTCGCAGTATCCATACTCTATTACTGCCTTAATACCACAACCAGTTCAATGAAAATTCTTCTCAAGTCCATGTAACACCAACCATAAAATACCTCAATCATCTGTTAACCTTGCATTCATTCTCTTAACACTCAAGTCAACTTTCTCAACCAGATTCAAATTCATGTCTCAACACATATTCCCCGCTGACAGAAAAGAAATTCTTTATTCACATCATAAGGAACACACCTACGTAGATTACTCCGTAGGAGATAACCCACTTGTTTAGTCTCAAATTGGCATCTTGTTATACCCTTTCGCAGCCACAATTACTATGAAATCACTTAATCTTTCTGAGTCCAAACCCATTAACCAGACACGAGAATTTAATTTTTTCCAAAATTTAAAAACGTGAAAGATCTTTCAAAACATACACACTCGAGACTGTACGTCACATCAAAACGAAAATCAAGCACCCAATGGCCTTCCTTTACACTTCAAGGAAACACTTCTTGCCACATTCACATCATCTTAACACATCCCACAGTTACATCATACTTATCACAAAGCCATTTCACCACTCATCGAGTCACAAATTCCACTCGTAGGGGAATTACCGTACATATGAGCCCAAATGTACAAGTTGCAACTAAAGCTACCGAGCTTAAGCTGCGGTTCAACCATGGCCTCAAGTCCTCCAGACCGGACCATCACCAAAAAATAGTCTACACATCTCGCACATCATCCCTGAAATCACAAGTCGACGATACACAGCTAATACCAAGTGCTCACATGCGCACACGAATGCGTGGAAGGAATTCAAAGAGTTATATTTCAAGCTGAATCGATTTCGCATAATAAGGAAAGAAATATGGGAGATTATCCTAAATGCCTTGTAGCCTCTCGAAGATAAGTATGGACGTCATCATACCGATCTGCAAGACTCTACTAGACACTTGCTCATGACTCGTAGAACCTATGAACCTAGGGCTCTGATACAACCTTGTCACGACCCAAAATCTGGCTAGTCGTGATGGAACCTAAACCAACCCGCTAGGTAAGCCAATTATCAACTATCCAATTCCAATGAATTTAATAAGGTAATTAATTAAAAGAAAATATATGAAACCTATACATTTTCCCAAGAACTGGTAGTACAAATCATGAGCTTCTAAGAATAAAGTTTACAAAGTTGGTATGAAATAAATACATTATCTGTTTGAAAAGTACATAAACAAAGTTTTATGAATCTAAGGCTACCATGAACAAGAGGCAGCTACAACCGGAACGCAGGTACACCTACAGATCCAGCCCAACGAACGCAGCAACATCAGCAGCCAGCATCTGCATGCAAGGTGCGGAAGTGTAGTATGAGTACAACTGACCCCATGTACTCAATAAGTAACAAACCTAACCTTAGGTTGAATGTAGTGGCGAGCTTGTACCAAGGTCGGATCCACCACTAATAACCAACAACAATTCATAACAACATAAAGCAAGTAACAAAGAAGTAACTCACAGATAAAATGCTCAGCTTAATCATGATTTATGAAAATAATTCTTCCATTCTAGTGTGTCAGTAAAAATCCAAATTGTTTACCAAAAATATAAGTATGAAAACAGTAATTTTTCCAAAAAATCCTTTCAACAATGATAAGATGTTTTATTTTCTTTCCAGATAACCAGTGGAAAATACATTTCCCCGAGATCTGCCTTTCAAAAATCCTTTCAACAATTCTGCCTTTCCAGTGTGTCAGTAAAAATCCAAATTGGGTTGCTGACTGTCACGACCCAAAATCCGACTAGTCGTGATGACACCTAACCCAACCCGCCAGGTAAGCCAATTATCAATTATCCAATTCCAATGAAATTAATAAGGCAATTAATTAAAAAAAATATATGAAACCAATACATTTCTCTAAGAACTGGTAGTACAAATCATGAGCTTCTAAGAATAGAGTTTACAAAGCTGGTATGAAATAAATACATCATCTGTTTGAAAGTACATATACAGAGTTTTATGAATCTAAGGCTACCATGAACAAGAGACAACTACAACTGGAACTCAGGTACACCTTCAGATCCAGCTCCCGACGAACGCAGCAACATCAGCAGCCAACATCTGCATGCAAGGTGCAGAAGTATAGTATGAGTACAACCGACCCCATGTACTAAATAAGTAACAAACCTAACCTTAGGTTAAAAGTAGTGACGAGCTTGTACCAAGGTCGGGTCCACCACCAATAACCAACAACAATTCATAGCAACATAAAGCAAGTAACAAAGAAGTAACTCACAGATAAAATGCTCAGCTTAATCATGATTTCTGAAAACAATTCTGCCTTTCCAGTGTGCCACTAAAAATCCAAATTGTTTACCAAAAATATAAGTAAGTTTGAAAACAGTAATTTTTCCCAAAAATCCTTTCAACAATGATAAGATGTTTTATTTTCTTTTTAGATAACCAGTGGAAAATGCATCACTATTCCCATATGCCAATATGTGTGAGAAGTCATGAATGACGTGATACCGTACAACATAAGGATAATGCATCTCTATGCATGTATATCAAATGTGTATGTCAATGCGATGCAACCCAGTGATAAAATCATATGCATACTCTCAAAGTATCATTTCAGTCAGTCCTCCCAATCACTCAGTCCTCATAGTCAGTCAATCCTTCCAGTCACTCAGTTCACACAGTCACTCAGTTCTCACAGTCACTCAATCCTCTCAGTCACTCAGTCCTCCCAATCGCTCGGCACTCGGCACTTATACTTAGTAGGTACCTGCGCTCACTAGGGGTGTGTACAGACTCCGGAGGGGCTCCTTCAGCCCAAGCGCTATAATCTATACGGACAACTCAAGTGATGCACAGACAACTCACATGCTATAGTATCAATATCTAGATCCGCACGGACAACTCACGTGCTATAATAAGCCAATCTGGCCTACTGCAGCGGGCAACCCGATCCCATAATAATAAAGTATATAAAGCCAATATGGCCTGCTGCGGCGTGTAACCTGATCCCATAGTTATCCTCACAATCAGGCCCTCGGGCTCACTCAGTCATCAATCTCTCCAGTCTTCCGGGCTCACAATGTCATGAAAATAGCCCGGAAATGATGATATGATATATCAATAAATAACAACAGAGACTGAGATATGATATGCAATGAAATAAATATGACTGAGTATTTATTTTCAATTTAAAACAAATAATTCATAGCAATATGACCTCTGTGAGTCCCAATAATACTGGCACACAACCTCAACGTGAGTTTTAATATGATCCTCAGCTAAATTTCTTCAACACATAAAACTGCATGGAAAATGCCAAGATTATTTGACTACAAAATTCCACGGAACAATTACGTCACGATTTCTATGTTGCACGCCCACATGCCCGTAACCTAACATGTGCTTCACCTCCAAACAATTCACATAAATACGTATATTCAGGGTTCATACCCTCAGCTCCAAGATTAGAAGAGTTACTTACCTCGAACAAGCCGAATCCAATATCGAGCAAGAAAAATAATGCTCTAGAAATTCCATTATGCACGTATCAACTTCCAAACGGCTCGAATCTAGTCACAATTAATTTGATTCAGTCAATACAAATTATTGTAATTAATTCCATAAGGAAATACTAATTTTCCAATAAAAAACCAAAATTAACTCAAAAATTTCCCGTGGGGCCTATGTCTCGGAACCCGACAAAAGTTACAAAATATGAATGCCCCTTCAACTACGAGTCCAACCATACAAATTTTACTCAAATCCGACATCAACTCGACCCTTAAAATTTCAAATTAAACCAAGAGGATTTTCACAATTTCACAATTCACCAATTAAATGTTAAAAACAACAATGGATTTAGGTAATTTGACAAATATTGAGTTAAGAACACTTACCCCGTTGTTTTCCTTGAAAATCTCCCAACAATCGCCTCTTCTTGAGCTCCAAATCGGTAAAAATTAAAAATGGGATGAAGTCCCATTTTCAGAACTTAAACTCTCTACGCAGTCATTTGTTCTACGCGGAAAATTTCATGCGATCACAAATCACAATCTCTACAAGCCTACACGATCGCGAACCTTCTCACGTAATCGCGAAGCATTAAGCGCGTGGCCCAGCCCACGCGTTCGCGATGCACAGCCTAGCCCAACCTACGCGATCGCGGATGCCTTCACGCGATCGCATATCACAAAATATCACCGCTCCAACTTAGCCTACGCGATCTCAGATATTCTCATGCGATCGCGTAGAAGGAAACCAGTGACAGAAAACCAACATTCTTTAGCTGGAATGCAAAATCCAAAATTGATCTGTTAGCCATCCGAAACTCACCCGAGGCCCCCGTGACCTCAACCAAATACACCAACAAGTCCTAAAATATGATACGAACTTAGTCAAAATGTCAAATCACATCCAACAATGCTAAAACCACGAATCATACCCCAATTCAAGCCTAATGAACTTTGAAACTTCCAATTTCTACAAACGACGTCGGAACCTATCAAATCACGTCCGATTGACCTCAAAGTTTGCACACAAGTCATAAATGACATAACAAGGGTATTCCAATTTTCATAATCGGGTTCCGAACCCGATATTAAAAAGTCAACTCCCTGGTCAAACTTTTCAAAAATTCAGCTTTTGCCATTTCAAGCCTAATTCCATTACGGACCTCTAAATAATTTTTTGGACACGCTCCTAAGCCCAAAATTACCATACGGAGCTATTAGAATCATCAAAATTCAAATCTTAGGTCTTTTACACATAAGTCAACATCGAGTTAACTTTTCTAACTTAAGTTTTCAATTATGAGACTAAGTGTCTCATTTAACCTCGAAATCCTTCCGGGCCCAAACCAACTAACCTGGTAAGTCATAAAATAATTGTAAAGAATAAATTGAGCAGTAAGTAGGGAAATGGGATTGTAATACTCAAAACGACCGGCCGGGTCATTACACTGACATATTATCTAAGTTATCTTGTCATCGAAAGACTTCTTTCTTCTGATGTGTAATGGGTCCGATTTTTCTTGTCCTTAACTAGACGAGTCGGTCAAGTCTGGTGTCACAACCCAAAATCTCACTCGTCGTAATAGTGCCTATCTCGATACTAGGTAAGCCGACAACATCAATAACCCATAATTTCTTTTAAATACTGAAAACATAATAATTAATTAAGGGGAAAACTCCCACCAATACTGAATATAAATTTACTCCCAAAACCCGGTGTCACTGAGTACATGAGCGTCTATATATTACAAGTCTGAAAAACGTGGTCTATAATAATTGGAGACCAAATACAATAAACAAATGGATTGGGAAGGAGAGACAAGGTCTGTGAAACATGGCAGCTACCTCTGAATTTTCGAAAAATCGACTGTGTGAAAGAATCAATACCCATTATATCCAAGATCATCTGGATCTGCACACGAAGTGCAGGGTGTAATATGAGTACAACCAACTCAGTATGTAACAATAATAAATAATGAACTAAAAGTAGTGACGAGCTTCTCAGCTAAGTCCAAATACAGTACTTTCCAACAAAAAAAGGTAGGCATGTTTTCAAGTTCAACACTTAAAAACTCCACAGTAATTTCATATCAATTTTGACTGAAAACAGAATAGAATGTCTTTTAGAAATTTTTCCAAATTATTGATATATGACAGCTGAAATGCAGCAATAATGAAATCAATGCATCCTCTCATAGAAACAGTCACTCAATCCTCCCATTCACTCTTTCCTCACAATCACTCTTTCCTCACAGTGACTCATCACTTGGCACTCGTACTCAGTAGGTACCTGTGCTCACTGGGGGTGTGTACAGACTCCGGAGGGGCTCCTTCAGCCCAAGCGCTATATCAAGCCAATCATGGCATAAAACAATGAAACATGCTGCGGCGTGCAGCCCGATCCCATAAATATCCTCACAATTAGGCCCTCGGCATCACTCAGTCATCAACCTCTCCAGTCTCTCGGGCTCAAGATGTCATGAAAATCAGCTCAAAAATGATAATATGATGCATCAATAAATAGCAACAGAGACTGAGATATGATATGAAATGAATGAACATGACTGAGTATGAAATTACAATTTGAACATATAATTCAACCGCAGAAATAACCCCAATGGGTACCAATAATAACATCATATGTTTCAGCATGATTTTTAATACGAGTCTCACCTCAATTTTTCCTAACACGTAGAGAATGTACGGATATCAACAGATAATTCAACTACACAGTCCTATGGAATTTGACCAAGTCACAATTCTTATGGTGTACGCCCACACGCCCGTCACCTAGCATGTGCGTCACCTCAAAACCAATCATATCCCGGGGTTTCATACCCTCAAGACTAAATTTAGAACTGTTACTTACCTCAAACCGTGTAATCCTTTATTTCTCTATGCCTTTGCCATGAGAATTGGTCTCCTAAAGCCTCGTATCTAGCCATAATTAGTTTGATTCAGTCAATACCAATTATTGTAATTGATTCCACAAGGAAATATTAATTTTTCAATAAAAATCCGAAATTCACTCAAACATTTCTAGTGGGGCCCACATATCAGAACCCAACAAAAGTTACAAAATATGAACGCCCATCCAACCACGAGTCCAACCATATAAATTTCACCAAATTCCGACATCAACTCGACCCTCAAAACGTAAGTTAAAGTCTTTGAAGATTTCTACCATTTTTAACTCAATCTTTACCCATTTGAACTCAACAATCTTTTCCACAAACCTTATTGGTATGTGTATGTATAACTAATACTTTCACACCCAAGAATCATACTCTTAATCATCCATCTATTACTCCAAACTCGAAATTGAAGAATTGGAGAAAGAAATTCTTACCTCTTTGAAGCCCTTACAAGATCCTTGTGAAATCTTCAAACCTTGAATAAGAATTGATAGATAAATGACTAAGTCTTCACTTTCTCTCTCTAAAATGCTCTCACCTCTTTCTAAAATGTCAGATGAAACCGTTCAAAATGACCCCCAATAGTGTTTTATAGGAATAGGGTCGGGTTTATAAAACTAAAAAAATTAAGCCTCGAAACACACTCTGCGGTCTCATATACAACCGCATAACGCTTCTGCGGCTCGCGAAATGGCCGCGAAATGTGGCCTCCGGAACTGGGCAAGGCTGCCTCAGTATATGGTCGTTATGCGGTCCGTAGACCTGTTCTGTGATCGCATAATGCACCGCATAACTGATTTGCGGTCGCATAATGCGCCGCAAACTCTCCTCCACACTTGCCACACTTCTGATTCACTCTACGGCCATTATGCAGTCCGCAGAGTGATTCTGCGACCACATAGTGGGCCGCAGAAATGACCATTTTCCGGCAAAAATTTTTCTCAAAAATTTTTCTTTACAAATCGGTGCATTGTTCTACCTCGTCACCACAAAGCCTTAATTTCCTTAGCAAAAATTTTCCGGGGTCATTACATATAAGTCCACATCCGGGCAACCTTTTCAACTTAAATTCTAAATCTTGGAACTAAGTGTTCCAAATCATTACAAAACCTCACCGGACCCGAACCAATTACCCCCGACAAGCCAAATAACAATCATAAATCATATTTTGAACCGTAGATAATTTTTGCAAATTTATTATAATATTTATCTCTATTTTGCGCCCATTAATATTTTATTACCCGCATTGTATAATTTATAAAATTTTACTCTCTTTATTCTCAATTTTGTAAATAGATTGAGTTTTGATTGCTATTAATAAAATTATTGATACGAGTAAATTATTTATTGTAATTTTTATTTTTCTCATTTATTTTACTATTGGACATCATTAACTTATATGCTTGCTTACTGCTTCTCACTTTTTTTGGTTTCGAAAAATCTTTTTTAATTTGTCTATAGGTAAGTTAATAACATAAATTAAAATGAAAAATATTATTATATTAAAGAATTAAAATAAGAGATAAAATTCTAGAGGGTAAAATAGGTATTTTAAGAAGTCACTTTTGATATGAGGAGCAGAATGGGAGTACATGCGGACTTCAATGAACATGACATGCCTTTTGAACTGGATTCATAATCCGTGTAAAACTCATCACAACTTTGCCCGGAACTGGGAAACCTTGCCCAGGACTATGTCAATGCCAATGGCTGTGAGGATCCTCTTTTCGATCAGTGGCGCCCTTTGCGGGTTTTCACCAGCTGACCTCTCTCATTTCTCTTTTCACCATCGCCTTATAGTGCTCTTTGCGAGTTTTTCTAACAAAACTCTCTCATTTTTAATTTCTCTACTTACCATCGTCTTACGGTGCCCGTGAGGGTTTTCAAAATTAAGACTCTCATTTTATTTTTCTCATTTTGTTGTATCAGATCCAAATGATTATATCCTCCAATTCTTAAACATTCTCGTTCATTGATCGGAAGGACTTGAAAAGGATTTGGATTGAATTATAACTTTGGAACCTTTCAGGCGAAATCATCGTCGAACCATTATAACATCTGCCCCAGTTTCAACTTTTGGGGGAATGTAGATTTTTGTTTTGGTGTGACTGAACTCCAGAGAGAGACTGCCTACGTATCCTTTCGGAATGAAGTCGAACGTAGTTCAATTAACATGAACTTGTTTGGATTTTTGTTTTGTTTTCTTTTTCTTTTTCTTTCTCTTTTTTTGTTCTTTTTTTTCCTCTTTTTTTTTCTTATTTTATTCTTCTTCTTCTTCTTCTTCTTCTCTTTTTTTCCTTCTTTGTTTTGTTTTTCTTCTCTTTTTTCTTTCTTGTTTCTTTTATTTTAATAACGTCTTCAAGTTCCAAAGAGGGTAATCAAAGAAAGGTAACTAGCTCAAAAGGGTTAGCAAATGTGTTAATGATGTTTGGATAGCGAGAATGAAAGTCTTCATCATCCTAATCAGAGAACATTAATGCTATATAGAGGGTCATGTGTGGACCTTTTCAATTTGGAGCCAATTTTTCCTTTAGCTTCTTCATGAGATGGGAGGATACATCTCAGAATGAGTTGTCCTATTTCAAATTTCCCGGGCCTCACTTTCTTGCTATAGACACGGGCCATTCTTTGTTGGTACAACTGTCCGTGAAAAACTACGGCCAATCATTTTTCATCAATCAATGTCAATTATTCCAAGAGGTTCTGGACCCAATCTTTATCCTCAATCTCCTCTTCAACAATGATACGAAGAGAGGGAATCTCAACTTCGTTCAAATTTTCTATTTATTTTCTTACAAGACTTGTTTTCAAAACATTCTGTTTCTTGATTCATTATTTCGGGGTCTGACATCGTCTTAGGATCTGGGTGTGATGTCCGCAAGCATGTCATGTCATTAAAATTTACATTAACAGAACTGAAAAGAGAATAAGAAAAGTGGCAAGATTAAGAAACGAGACATTCCTGGACAATGAAATATTAATTTCATTTGATTTTGATTTTTTATTTTTTTAATTCTTAAAGATAGAATGGTTTACATAAGAAATTAATACAATAAAAGTAAAATATCTGGATTACACCCTGAAATAATTCGGATGCAGAAAGGATAGCAAGACCGGCTACCGAGACTCCTGTCTGACATTTTTGGCTTTTCTTCTGTCTCGGCAATGGCTACAATGGACTTCAGTGCCAGATCAAATTCCCCATCATCACAGATCATTCCAACTACTGGCCCATTAGTATGAGTAAGCAGAGGATTGTTCGTCATATTAGGGGACTCTTCATCCCTAAGCACTATTGCCTTGACCTCAGTGAGGTCTTCCACTGATCTTTTAAGAGTCCAACAGTCTCAAGTATCATGTACCACTGCTCCAGAGTAGTATTCATATCTAGCATCAGCTCAGTGCGAGGGGGACTCGGGGTTTGGCCGTTTCGGGGCCACTGGCTGCAATAGACCTAGCCTGATTAGTTTTTGAAACAAACTTGAATATGATTCAACAATAGGGGTGAACTGGTTCCTTCTGAGGGGCTCTCTTGGGCTAGGATTGTATTGGGGAATATTTTCTGGGAGGTGGAGCTCAGTTTTGCATATAATATTGTGATCGCGTGTAAGGTTGCACGTTCATCACCGCATAGGGAGGCAGTGACATGGTATAAGCAATATCTTGATGGCGATAATAGTCTTGCGGGACCTTAGAAAGCATATATGATTGGTTGAATAACCTGCGGGGGGACCTCGAGCTCAAAGCCATCATGGCTCCCTCTTCTCTCCCATCTCTATTCATTAAACCCTCAGAACCATTCTGAACGGCCTGTGATGTGGCCTTAAAAGCAGCATGACTCAAGATTTAGCCCGTTTTTAAACCATTTTCAAACATCTCCCTAATTTTGATAGCCTCAACGAACGGTTTACCCATAGTGGGCATCATGTTTTGAAAGTAGTACGCCTCTTGGGCCTGTAGGAACACCGTAACCATTTCTACTTCGTCCATTGGAGATTTTACCCTTGCTGCTTGCTCGCGCCATTTGACAGCATATTCATGGAAACTTTATGCGATTTTCTTTTTCAAATTGGACAAAGATTTTCTGTCGGGAGAGATGTCCACATTATACTGGAATTATCGGACAAAATCTCGGGCCAAATCATCCCATATGTGCCAATGGGTGATTTCTTGATCCATATACCACTCGGAGGCAATTCCTGTTATGCTTTCTCCGAAGTAGGCCATCAAAAGCTCTTCCTTTCTACCAGTCCCTCTCAACTGAATACAATATCTCTTTAAATGGGCGATTGGGTCTCTATGCCCATCATACTTTTTGAACTTCAGCATTTTAAAACCAGAAGGTAAGTGAAGATGGGGAAACATACACATGTCGGAGTATGAGACTGTGATGACCCGATAAGTTATTTTTAATTTTAACCTTCATTGATGTATTTCAAGATCTTGTATAGCTCCATTCAGTATTTCTCGAATTGCGTGCGCTGTCCATATATTTTTAAGGAAAGCCTTTATGTGAAATATTAATAAAAATATGAAATAGTGCTTTAAAACTCACTTAAGTTGACTTCGGTCAATATTTTAAGCAAACAGACCCGGATCGATCTTTTAATAGTCCCGATAGGTCTGTATTGTGATTTGGGATTTTGGCGTATGCCTGGAATCAAATTCGAAAGTTCATAGCTCGAATTATCGCCATTTGATGAAAACTAGAAATTTAAAGGTAAAGAATTCCTAAATTTGACCATAATTAGATTTTGTTGATACCGGGTCCCGATTTAGATTCTAAAAGTTCGATCAGCTTTGTAAAAATATTTATGACTTATGTACAAAATTTAAAGTTATTCCGAGGTGTGTAGGCACGTTTTCCATTAGTTTTTGAAAAACAAATAAAAGGTTTGATTTTATAAAGTTTGAATTTCTAAAGTTTGACCGGAGATGTGACTTTTGAGGAAACGACTCCGGAATAGAATTTTGATGATATCAATAGCTTCGTATGGTAATTTTGGAGTTAGGAGTGTGTCCGGATATTTATTTGGAAGTCCGTAATAGATTTTGGCTTGAAATGACAAAAGTTGAAAAATGAAAATTTTTTAGAAAGTTTGACCGAGAGTTGACTTTATTGATATCGGGATCAAAATTTGATTCTAGAAATTGGAACAAGTCCATTATGTCATTTAAGACTCGCGTGCAAAATTTGAAGTCATTCCGGATTGATTTGATACGTTTCAGCGTAAATTATAGAATTTGGAAAATTCATAAACTCATAATTCGATTCGAGGTGCGATTCGTAGTTTTGATATTGTTTGATATGATTTGAGGCCTCGAGCAGGTCCGTGTTATGTTATGGGACTTATTGGTATATTTGGACAAGGTCCCCAGTGGCTCGGATGAGTTTCAGACGGGGTTCAGATCATTGGCGCCTTGTTGAAGCTGCTGGAATTTCTGTTGGCAGAAGCTGTTTTTGGCAGCAACTAGTGCAATTGTGTTGGGACTTTGGAAGCTTATATCTCGAAATCTATAGAGAATATGGAAATTTGCAAAACGTAAAAGTTGTAGCCCTTTGATTCTAGTTTTCAGAAAGATAAATCATTCATCATTTGGACATTTGTGTATAAAGTTATGATAGATTGACTGAAGACTAGTACTGCAGATTTTGGCTACAACAGTGTGTATTGTCAGATTTCTGATGCGCAGAGCTGACTTTGGAAGCTTATATCTCGAAATCTATAAGGAATATGGAACTTTACAAAACTTGAAAGTTGTAGTCCTTTGATTTTAGTTTCCATAAAGACAAATTATGCCTCATTTGGACATTTGTATAGAAAGTTATGGTCGATTGACTAAAGGCTGGTACTGCATATTTTGGCTACAGCAGTGTGCATCGCCAGATTTTTGATGCGCAGAGCTGACTTTGGGAGCTTATATCTCGCAATCTATAAGGCATTGGGAGATGAGCAAAACATGAAAGTTGTAGTCCTTGGTGTATAGTTTCCATAAAGGTAAACCATTTATCATATTGATATTTGTACAAAAAGTTATGATCGATTTACTGAAGCCTGATACTGTAATTTTCACTGAAATAAGTTGAAGTAGGTCGCAATTTTCACTGATACTATATTTCGGGGTTTCGGCCATTTTAACATATTGGGAGATATAAAGCTCGGATTGAAGTAATTTTTGAAGCTATTTTCACCATATGGATTGGGGTAAGTATTTTATATCCAAAAGTGATTATACTTCATGATTCCATGGTTATTTTCATCAATTATTAGTGAATCAAATGGAAGAAATTTGTAAAAGTTTTCAAAAAAAAAAATTTAAGATTTGGATGTCGATTCGTTATCGGAATTTGATAAAATTGGTATGGTTGAACTCGTATCAGAATGAGTATTGGGATAATTGTGTCTTATCTAACTTTGGGGGGGGGGGATCACCCCTTAGGAATTGGGATGATTGTGTCATTCGTGTTATGTGAAGGCCGTGTAGGCGAGGTGACGAGTGGTTACATAACCTATATGTGGTATTTGACCGGTTTGGACCGTTAGGCTCCTTTTATACAATTGATTGTAAATATCGATTCATGGTTATATCTTTTGTTGTTAGAACTATTTGTACGTGCTTTACTTGAGATTGTTAACACATGTTCCATCCTTGTTGACAAGTTCACCCGTATATGCTAATTGTTGATTGTAATCACTCGTTGAATTCATGCTTTACCTGCTACATGCCTTAATTGTTAATTGATGCTCATCAATTGTGCTTTGGCTTATGGATTGACATTTCCTTGTTATTTGATTTTGTGAGCTATCGTGTAGCCTTTTTCATTAGTTGTGATTTCTTTGTGTAGCTTCGTCATTTCTCTTGATTTTGTGGTATGTCGTAGTTGGTTGTAAATTTATTAGTAATTATTGAGAGGGATCGGGTTGCACGCCGCAATGGATATGATTTAATATTGATTGGGATCGGGTTGCACGCCGCAACGGATATGATTTAATATTGAGTGAGATCGGGTTGCACACCGCAATATATATGATTTAATATTGAGTGGATCGAGTTGCACACCGCAACGAATATGATTTAATATTGAGAGGGATCCGGTTGCACGCCGCAACATATATGATTATTATTGTGAGGGATCGGGTTGCACGCCGCAACAAATGAACAAATATGAAATTATTGTGATATTAAGGTTAATTCAGATTGTGATTCTCATGATGCATTTCATGCTAGGACGGTTACTGTGGTTTCACCTCATCGCATTTTGATCATAATTAATTAACTGTCAATTTATTAAAAATGGAGCAATATGGACTTCTTGTATGAGTCATGCATCCTATGTGATGTGTTAAGTTGATTCCAAATTTAGCAGAAGTAAATGAAAGAATTTTCAAGTTGTTTTACTGGTGTGTCTTTCAAAGATAAAACTTATATTTTATTCAGAGATTTACTACATTAGTCGGTGATTATATTTTTCTCTAATTGATACTTCACCTTTCTCATTATCTTATTATCACATAAATTGCGTGAAAATTTGTTATTATATTCTACCTTAATAAATTCCATATTTATCTCGTTATAACTGGATTAAATGCCTTATTTTGTATAAATACAATATTTTACTGGATCTCATATATTTCTAAACTAAATTAAATTGATATTCTATTTGAACAACCATTCCACTATTTTACCTTATTTGAATCCTAAATTGGCTTAATGACTTATTTGATGTTTAACTGTGTTTAATTTGAAAATTATATTTAATTATGTTTAAATTATTCATTGATCATCTTGGTTGACATTGATACGGATATTATACTCATGGTAGCACGAGGATTTTGCCATGCAAAAGTGATTTGGGAGATGTTGGCACAAGATGCCTCCTGTGTAAGAATTGAAAGTTGTGAATCATGAATTGAGATTTCGAGGAGTGATACCTCGGGTAATTTAAGTTGAATTACATGTATCATAAATAATTTAATTGATTGATTTGTCATAAGATTCCTTACTTGAACCTACTCATATGTCATTTGTACTCTGACTATGTTGTTGCGTAATTACTTGATTGTTTTCTCGTTGTTATTCCGTGTTCTCATTGTTGATTTGAATTGGAAATTCTTCGGTTAATGGCCTTACATTGATATTCCTTCCTTGTTGGCTTTATGTAGTATTTTGTACAGGTTTATATGTCCGGTAGGTGTCTTGACATGGCCTCGTCACTACTCTACCAAGGTTAGGCTTGATACTTACTGGGTACTGCTATGGTGTACTCATACTACTCTTATGCATATTTTTGTGCAGATCCAGGTACCTCAGTGTTGTTGATAATATTGCTAATTGATTGGACATTGTTGTGGAGATTTAAGATATGCCTGTTGTTGCGTTCGCAGGCCCAGAGTCACCTTCTGATATTTTTCATGCACTGTTGATTCTATTCTAGAATATTTGTATTTAGAGATATTTTTTAGTACACTCTGTAGAGCTTGTGACTTGTACTACCGATGTTTGGGAATTATAGGAAGTTTCTATTTCAGATTAATCCAGATGATTGGTTTCCTTATTATTGTTCAAGTTGAACTATTAAAAATGGCTAAAATTATTCTAATGTTGGCTTGCCTAGTAAGTAAAATGTTAGGCGCTATCACAGTCTCGAAGGTGGGAATTCTGGGTCGTGACAGAGACTCTTTTGGCCACTCAAGCCTTCCATGTTTTTCAGGCTTTGTTCCATGCTTTTCATATTCTGAGCCATTTTCTCTTGCTCGGGATTCTTGATAACCTTTTCTTGCTCCACCGAGACGTTATATTGCGGAGGTTGAGTAAATGAGTATGGGGTCACATATGTATTCCCGGACCATTTGACGAAGGTCCTGTGACTTCGGAATGAACCAAAACTAACATAAATCGATTGCTCGTGTTAAGAGCAATCGATTCACGTGAGTTTGAGCCAAAACGAATCAAAAATCGTGAAGGAATTAGAAAGGAGATGGACCTAGTTTCTTTTTGGCTTTTTAGATTTGAAAATCAAGCAGTTCTAAGGAGATTTGAGGGGAATAGTTTTGGGATTTGAGGAGAGGGGAAGGTGGTGACCGCCTGGTGAAGAGTTGGGGTCGATTGGCAATGGTGCGCTAAGGTTTGTGGATGGGGAAGATAGAGAGAATAGGGGAAGTCTCTAGGGTTTCGGGGGGGGAGGGGGGGGGTCTTTAGGAAAGTTATATGGGGGTGAAAGGGTTATTTGTGAGCTGTTAGATTATAGAAAATGAAGGGTCAAGATTGATCGTGCTCAAAACGATGTCGTTTGGAGCCGGACCAGTTTTAAGGGAGATTGGGTTTAGGGCGAATGTTGGACGGGTTTGGCTTCGAGTGAGGTTGGTCCAATTAAATTGTTGGCCCAGTTAAAAAAAATTAGAGCGGGCAACCTTGTACCTTATGTCTTCTTCTTTATTTAATTTCAAAATCACCACCTAGTTAAACACTAATTGAACCTACTTAGCAAAAATGACCTAGTTAACCATTAAACTACTTTAGATTAGTTAAAATTGAACTATGTAATTACTCATATGCAAAAGGAACTAAACTAATGTTATTTAATTTCTCATGATTTTTAATTATTAACTATGCAATTAATATATGATTAAATCCTAAACATGCAATTAAAATCTAAAATGCAACAAGTGAAAAGAAAAAATATATTTTTTGATGATTTTTTAGGATTTTAAAAATATTTCTAAATATGCATGGATGCAACTAAATGCAAATAAATGCAAACAAACAAATAAAGAGAAATTCCTAAAAAATTAAAAAGACACCGAGAAAGAATTATTTTTTGTGAATTTTTTAGGAGTAATTTAGGCAGGGCAAAAATTATGTGCTCACAAATATCACCAAAAAGAAGGAAAGAACTAGAAAAAAGTAGCACTGAGCTAGAGGTCATTCAATATTTGTTTTTTTTTATATTGTAATATTTTTACAAGACATGGATAAAGTCTTTAGCTTCATAACAAACATCTAGTTATAATATTTAATTATTTTGGTAAGCATTAGTTTAGTCTAATAAGATGCTAGCCATGTGTTTGTAATACATTACATTAGGTGTTGTTTAAAAAATATTTACTTACTAACATGAAGATTTGAGTAGTTTAATTTAAAGTTCTAAAATATTTCTTTTATTAAAAACTTAAAAAATTGAATTAAAAGTTTGAAAACTTAGAAATGGAGATTTACGACATTCTTAATGTCACCATATAAGAATATAATGAAGATTTTATTTATTTATTTATTTATGGAAGTGAGTTAGGTCTAACACACTCTTGGTTGAATTGGCATATAGGCAATTGCATACTTGCACAGTCTTACTAAAGGCAACCCCATCCAAACCAAACAAAAAGAAAAGGTTCGATGCTTCTCTCTAGACTAGATGAGGAAAGGCCCGTGTATGGGCCCAACATTATAATTTCAAAATTGTTATTTGTCGGTTCTCAGTTAATATTTTTTTTAAAAATAAATTATTATTATATCCATTTAATTATGGATAGAGAATGATATTGGGGATCACAATAATTGTTTTAATAAATAATAATTTACATAAAATTAAGCTATAAATTATAACATGTTTAAGTTGCTTTAATTAACATAAAAAGATTACGTGCTATGATACTCATTTTAACCTCCGGTTAATGTCAAACACAAACATCAAATTGAAAAATTGATATCAATGGTATTATTTTTCCAATGTATTTGAATATTAACAAGAGAATATATTAAAAAGTTGCAAGTGTCGTCTATATTAATAATTTTCAAGAATAAAAAGCATACCATTTTATATTCGGTAAACTAATCTAGAATATATCCAAATTGGTCTTGCAAGTATTTCGACAGTAGAAACAATTAGCTACTTGATGAAAGAAATGTCATTCTTTATAATATGATAAAAGATGAAAAAGAAACTATGATTTTACTTCATTTCTTGTATACATCAAAATTAAGAATTATTTTTAGTACAATAAGCAAAGAGAACTTCCAAGGGGATTTGCATTCCTAACGAGGCAATTAACTACTACAAAATAAGAGAACAATAGGCACTAAAACAAGTATTAACATAATATAAATTATTATTTTTATTATTACATATTTTTAATGATATAAATTGTAGGAATTCAATATAGCAGTTCAAATTATATTTTATTATAACTCATTTAAAATGATGTTAACTGGTGATAAAATAATAAATATTTGATAGAGGTCTATATAAATTATACGGATTTTAATTTTTTTTCCTCAATTTAAGGAGATGGGAGAAATATTTTTATTAATGAAACAATATATAAATTATAACAGGTAATATTTAAGACAATTTATTGATAGTTGAAAACTTATTATGGAAGAATGGAGTTCAAACCATAAGGATTATATTTTTACATCAATTAAGTATATAAAAGATAGCTTCCAATACAAATCTCATTACTTAAATTAACTTTTGAGGTTTAACAAACTATACTTTTTAAAATTACTTTTGCATATAAAAATTTTTAGTTTGAAATCGCTTTGAAATAGTGTAGATAAATGAAACCATTTAATTTTCATTTTTAAACTGTTGTAAAATAGAATGGGTAAATATGAAAACCTTGTAAATATCTATCAATACTTCTTTTTATTGCCTTATTATTTAAAATTAATTTTCCTGTCCCTATGAAAACTTTTATTTGACTAAAACAAAATTAATCATTTTATCAAATGAGGAAAAAGGTTCACACTACTTCCTGTAAAGTAGTCTAATTGCAGTGACATACAGTGCATTTAAGAAAAAAGCTAAGATGAAGAATACGGATGAAGAAGATAAGGTAGATGAAGATGATACCAGGTTAGTTACACCGGAAACGAGAATCCCCCCAAATCTAGGTTCTGTCCAATTGTTCCATTGGATGAAAGGAATGGGTAGTGCTCCAACTATATTACATGGCCAGATGAGGCAGGAATCAACGGTACCGGTGGAATTGCAAGCTCCGATGGTAAAAATCCCTACATATCCAGTACAAAATGTGACTGATACGACTATAGTGGCTAGGAAATTAACATTCTCGGCGGGATTAGGGGCTCCACAACCAACCCTAGCTAACGTTGTCCAAGGTAATAGATCAGTACAACAAGGTTTGAAGTTGAACTATTATCCCCCTATCATTAAGGACTGAATAAAAATACTTAGACTAAATTACATAGAAGTTGAGGAGCAAAATAGGAAATGGAGGACAAACTTAATTGGATATGTAATAGGTGGATCCCCTCTATTCAAGGAGATACTAAAGTTTGTATATGGTGTGTGGCAATTTGTATCGACTCCATAGGTATTACTCCACGACGAATGTTACTTTATCTTTAAATTTGGCTCTAATGAAGATAGAGATCTAGTGCTTCGAAATGGACCATACACCTTCAACAACAGGCCAGTGATATTGAAGCAATGGGAGCCAGATTTCCAAATGAGCAAGGAAGCTATGAACAATATCCCAGTTTGGGTAAATTTCCCTAGGTTGCCTATACAATACTGGACGGTGGAAAATCTGGGAAGAATTGCAAGCTCGATAGGGAAACCAATTTGCACAGACAAATTAACAGCTTAAGAAGCAAGGATATCTTATGCACGCATGTTGATCAAAATGGATGTGTCTCAACCATTGCCTGAGACAGTACTGATTGAAACTGCTAATGGCAAACACATGGAGCAACCATTGAGCTATGATTGGCAACCATCTTTCTGTCAAGGCTGCTTTCAAATAGGGCATTGTACAGGAGAATGTAGTGCACAAGCAGAAATGACACAACAAATTGGCCCTGCTCCTAAAGGTCAGGCAGGGACTAAGAAGCAACAAGGAGAACAACACAAAATAGGAAGAAAACAAGTCACTAAGTGGGTCGTAAAGCCAAATGCAGCCAAGGAAACTCAAGGGCAAGAAGTAAGAGCTGAACCTAATACTAGCAAAGCAACTACAACAGTAGTGACAAGGCAGGAAGAGGTTTCTGGAAGGACTGTACAGAATGAAAATGCTGAATTCTAGTTAGCCAAATCAAAAGGGAAACATATGCAAAATTCCAAGGTGAGAACATCAATAAGGGATGGTTTGTCCAATAAAAATATTGAAGCTATGTTGCACCAAAACAGATTTAGTGCACTGTGAATTCAGGAAAGAGAGGATGCAAGTCAGGCATCTAAGGAGGGAAGAGTACCCCTTGCTCAACCTCCATGATTATTAGCTCATGGAACATTAGAGGGCTTAATAAGCCCTACAAGCAGAAAGAACTCAAGGCTTTTCTGCTTAAAAATAAAGTAATAGTTCTAGCGTGCCTTGAGACAAAAGTAAAAACCTAGAATGAAAAAAGAGTTAGCAGGAAAGTTAGAAATGAATGGGAAGTGTTTGCAAATTACACACGGGCTCCTAATGGAAGAATATGGATAATGTGGAAGACTCAGCATGTAGCAGTCAGAATAATACTTGCAGGAGCTCAGCTGGTGCACTGTGAAGTCAGGGATAAACACTCAGACTTTACCTGTTGCTTAATATTTGTGTATGGGTACAACACAATAGCAGAGAGACATGAAATATGGGCTCAGCTAAGACAAATACATAGTACTATGGTGGAGGCTTGGCTTGTTTTATGAGATTTTAACACCATGATCTTTGCCACTGATAGAATCAATGGCAATCCTGTTAGTCAGACTGAGATAGAAGATTTTCAAAATTGTATTGCTGACACCGGGCTGGGACTGTTGAATAGAAAGGGCTACCAATGGTCATGGTGCAACAAAAGGGAGGCTGTAAACAGAATTTACAGTAACATAGATTGGGCCTTGGAAAACTCTTATTGGTTCATGAAATATAGCAGTATAGAGGCAGTGTATGACAGCTATGGGGTCTCTGATCATTCCCCCATAATATTGTGTACTGAGGTTACTAGAAATTATTTGCCAAAGCCTTTTAGACTGTTGAATGTGCTACTACAGGAGGAAGATTTCAACCAAATAGTTCAAGAGGTGTGGAATCAACCTATCCCTGGTTATACTATGTATTCAGTTTGGAAGAAACTGCATGAACTAGGAAGTAAAGCAAAAGAGATGAACAGAATTTACAACTCAGTGAAAAAAAGGGATAGAAAATCTCAAGGTAAATATGCAGAGGGTACAAAGGGAGATTGATGTTGATCTATTCAACAATAAATTAATACTGGAGGAGAAAGAGATATTAATGCAAATAACGAAATGGGAAGGCATCCAAGAGAAGGTATATTGGCAGAAATCAAGGGTAATTTGGATATCAGCAGGGGATTCCATCACAAAGTTTTTCTATGCACAACTGAAAGCAAGACAGGCTAGAAACAGAGTGGCAACCATTTGTAATGAACTTGGCCAAAAACTGACTGATCCTCCCTTGGTAGAACAAGAGTTCATATCATTCTTCAAAAACTTGCTAGGAACAAATGCTACTGAAATGCCTTGCCTTGATGTTACAATAGCCAGAAATGGACCATGCTTGAATAGAGAACAACAACAAACACTTGTTAAGGCTATATCAGAAGAAGAAATCAAACAGGGACTTAAAGTTATGCCAAGTGACAAAGCTCCTGGTACTGATGGTTTTCCAGCTGAGTTCTTCAAGAAATATTGGAACATTGTTGGAGAAAAAAGCAGGCTGTCAAGGAATTCTTTAAAACAGGGAAACTTCTGAAGAATGTCAATAGTACTACTGTTACATTGGTGCCAAAGGTGTCCAGTCCCTCTTTTGTAAAAGAATTTCGACCAATAGCATGTTGTACCACCATATACAATCTCATTGCCAAGATCCTTACAACAAGGTTAAAGACAGTGGTGGACTTCATAGTAGGACCAACATAGTCAGCCTTCATAGAAGGGAGAAGCATATTAGATAATGTGATTATTTCCCATGAGCTGGTAAAGGGATATAACAAAAAATGAGTCTCGCCTAGGTGCATTATAAAAGCGGACATAAGGAAGGCATATGATTCAGTTGAATGGCCATTCCTACATATAGTCCTACTGGAATATGGGATACCTAACAAAATGGTTCAGTGGATAATGGAGTGTGTGACTACTATGAGCTATTCTCTGCTGATCAATGGTGGACTCACTAGTAGATTTCAAGCAAGGAAGGGACTGCGACAAGGGGACCCAATGTCCCCTTATCTGTTTGTACTAGTAATGGAGTATCTGAATAGAACTCTAAAGACTCTTAAAGATATCCCTGACTTCAACTTCCACCCAAGATGTGCAAAGCTGAACCTTACACATATCTGCTTTGCAGATGATTTGATAATGTGCTGCAGAGCTGACAAGATTTCCATTCAACTATTGCTTGATAAGTTTAACCATTTCTCGAAGGTGTCTGGGCTCATGGCAAATTTAGACAAGAGTTCTATCTACGTAGCTGGAGTGTATCAGGGATTCAAAGATATGATCAACGCAGAGTATCAGTTCAAGATGGAAGCCCTACCATTCAAATACTTGGGAGTGCCTCTATCATCAAGAAAGTTGACAATCCAGCAATGTATGCCATTAGTGGAGAAGATAACCAACAAAATCAAGTGCTGGACATCAAAGTTCCTTTCTTACAGTGGAAGACTACAGCTGATAAAGAGTGTCTTATTTGAAATACAAACATACTGGGGGAAGGTATTTCTGATGCCAAAAAAGATCATCCAACTAGTGACTACTGTGCGTAAGATATTCTTATGGACTAGCAGCCAAAACCCCTCAAATAGGGCATTGATTTCCTGGGACAAAATATGTATGCCTACTTCAATTGGTGGACTAAACCTCATCAACTTCTTATGGTGGAACAAAGCGGCACTTTGTAAACTAATGTGGGCTATACATACAAAAAATGATGCACTCTGGATAAAATGGATTCACACAGTTTATATAAAGAAGCAGGACTTCACTACAATGAATGCTCCTAGACAAACATGCTGGCTTGTAAGGAAAATGTTTGATACAAGAGATTGGTACCTGGGCATAGACTCCTTTGCCAACATCAACAACTATTGTAGGCATGGGCAATTCAATATTAATAAGACTTACATATTAGCGAGGCCTCAATACCCAAAGGTTCATTGAAAATCTTTAATACTGGGTTCAACTATACCTAGGCATAACTTCATTCTATGGCTGGCACTTCATCACAGACTTACCACTGTTGATAGACTAGCAGCTTGGGGGATACATGTAGCAAATAAATGTGTATTGTGCAACAATGAAAAACAGAAACAATGTCCCATTTCTTCTTTGAATGTCAATACTCAAGGACCATCTGGAGTACAATGCTCAATTGGTTGGGAGAGAGATATCTAGTTGGACTTTGGGAAGAGGAAGTCTTATGGCTGACGACAAGAACAAAAAATGGTAGGCCTCAAAATAGCATATTAGCATTCCTGTTTGCAGCCGTGGTTTATCATACATGGACAGAAAGAAATATGCGCAGATTTCAGGGGCAAAAGACTAATACCAAAAAAAGAATTCGAGATATTGTCCTTCAGTTACATATCAAAGGGCAACAAAAGACTAAATGGAAGAAGATATTAGAAGGAGTCAATAGTTTTCCTCAATGAATAGTTGATAGTATAAGTAGTAGAGGGACTATTGAAATGTAAATAACAATTTTGGTATTGTTTTTCTTTTTTTTTTTTTTTTGAGTTTAGCTCTTTAGTCCAAAGGAGCTGTAATTATCTTTATTGGTTGAATAAAATCTTTTGATATTTGACATATATACCCTTGGTCGACTGCCTTTTCATTTTTATATAATAGAAATTGTTTGTCTTTCATTAATTTTAAGCAGACTGCTAATCTATTGCAAACCAAGCTCGTACGGTTTTTTCCAAAAGACCTCACACTATTAAAAGATCCCTACACCTTATATGTAAACTCTCAATCTTTTTAGCTACCAACGCATAACTTTGTTCGCACATCCAACACCCCTTCCCTTACCCTATATGTATAATAAAAAATCAGGTCAACAAACAATTCTTGATATGAAATGTGGTAAATGCATACGGAAGATTTGCTCGGAAAGGGAACACAGCAATTGTTGACTGGCTAAGGCCATTATTGTTGACTGGCTACGACCCTTCATGTTTTAAATAAGAAGAAAATGAATGTGACAAATCTACGCAATGATTTATGACTCATTATTAATGGTCGGTGTCCCTTAATTAGTTTGGAAAATAAGAAGAATTGAAACAAATGAAGTCAACAAAATTCTCATAATAAGACAATTAAGAATATAAATATTCTTTTCTCTTTTTTTCTCCCAAATCTCAATGTCGGTTGGGAGCGTAGAATTTGGATAATAATAATGTTATTAGTGGAATGTTATTAGTTCCATTAATAATTGTTTTTCTTTTCAAACTTATTAGTCCTATTAATTTAAATTTATTTCATAAAATACTTATTATGGGAGGTTTTAACCATCCCTAACAAAGAGAACTCCACTTTTGTGATCTGAATTCAAATCCTTGATGTAACATTATAGTATTTTTTTGATCACTTATATAAATTTGTAGCACCGCCACAAATGGGAGGATAAATTTTCGGATCTGCACCCAATGTTTATACCAAACAAATGAAAGCATAACATATGTCTTGTATATAATCTGTTTTTTACTTATCTATGATTAAATGATATGCATTCACACTTTAAAGTTTAAATTATGAATATCATGGTTAAACTAATTGGTTTAATATAAATAATGTGTGGAAATATGATTTCCCGACGACATTATTGGTTGAATAAATCCCAAACAAAATAAATATTGAAATAACTCATCATACCCCAAAAGAAAAGAAAAAATCAATCTTGAAAGCGAAAAAAATTAAGAAAATCCCACTTGTAGCTCGTCACTCGTGAGCAAAGATTCCTGGCAACTAATATAAAATCTTGTGATCTGCTGCTAGAAATCTTTAGTGTAGACACTTCATAGGACCCACAAAATATTCTACTATAGCACTTTATATATTTATTTATATATATATATATATATATATATATATATATATATATATATATACATATATATATATATACTTGGGTGTTCGATATCGGGACAGAAAACAGAGGCGGATCTAGGATTTTTAGAACATGAGTGCACCACTGAAAAAACGAAAATAGAAGAAGTACCAAGTGAGACCCGATCCATGTTCCTTCAAAGAAATAAGTCACCATTCAACTAGATGCACCATTCAACATTTTGAATTACGAGGGCCAACAGATAATATTAGATCAATATTACCAAATATATACATAAAATATTTAGTTTGGTAAAAAAAATATGGGTTCATGTGCATCGTAAAAACAGCCTAAATCCGTCCATGTTGGGAAGTCCCACATTAGGGAGGAGGAGGATGAAGCTCGCTCTAACAAAAACGAGTTTATACCCAAAACTCAAACATGAGACATTTGACTAAGGATGAACGAGTACTTACAACTCTTTTTATATCTATCATATGTTCACATGTATTTATATCAAAATATAGTACATAACGTGACAATTTCAAGTGTTACAATTGATTTTTGCATTCTCTTTTACAAGTTTCTGCCAAGAAAGTTTTTTGTTCTTTTACTAAAGTAAATTATATATGTAGTAGAAGATGACAAAATGGTTGATCTGCATTTTAGATTCATTTGCTCATATCAGCCTACAAGATATGCAAAATGGTAGTAAGAAATATTTGATTATGGCTTAAATTCCCCCATGATCACAATAGTTAATACCATGTTAATGACATTCCTTTGTATTACTTAAAAAATATCTTCCTCTAAATAGAGGGTTTGCGCATCACATTGTAAGACTTGAATACATAGAAGAAATAAGAATCTTTCATCTCTTTCTCTCTATATCTCTTAATTAGCTTGTTTTTCTTATTCTATATTGTTGCTTTGAGCTAAGTTTCCTAATAACTAGAATTTTAAAGGCCGAATTAGACATTATATTAAAATTTTGAATTCGTCTCACACTAAATGGTATGATTGTCTTAATTCAAGATGACTAAAAGACATCAAAATTACGTACCAATAAATATATATAATAAAAAAAAAAGTAGAAAAGAAACAAAATCAAGAAAACGTATTCGCCCAATTCTCCTTCGTTGTTGATATAAGCAGAGGCTAGATATATTTACGTGGCAAGTCAGTTATTTTGTAATATCCTTGTATATCTAATTTTAGATATGACAAACCAAACATGCAACAAAAAGTGCATATCCATAATATAATTAAGTGATTATTAATTTCTGCATAATAATTCCTATATAATTTGTCTGTGAACCAAGTAACCCCTTAGAGTTTAAATTTCTATACGCTAACAACAACAATATTATATCCAGTTTCAAGTGTCATCAGCAAATGAGGTCTGAGGAGGTAAATGTGTACACAAATCTTACCTTTGCCTTGTGAAGATAGAGATATCGTTTCCGGTAGATCCTCAGCTCAAGGAAAGCATGATCACAACAGTTTTGAAAAAAGAAATACAGTAGTGGAGAAGCCATAAAGTAGTAACAATAACAAAATAATAAGGTAACTAAAGCAAAAGAAATATCAAATAATAATAAAAAACTAAAAATAAGAAAATCCGAAAATAATACAAATACTACTACTATATAATAAACTTCTATATGATGATCATAGTATAAATATTTACTCTATCAATTGTTATCTATAACTACATATAATCGCTCATAAAATATGCCGTTAAAAACCTGAAAAATATGACACATTAAAAAACACAAAAAAAATATAAATATCCTCTACATAAGCAGTGTTTTTTTTAATGGGCAAAATATATAAAGTATTGGTGATCCAAAGAAGATGAAGTCATACATATTATCCCAATGTCCTATGGGATAGCACATAATATTTGACTTCTCCAAACTTTCACAAATCTTAACCACTCTCTTCTTCTTCTTCTTCTTCTCTTCCTCTCACTGCTCACTTTCTCTAATTCCAACACTTTCTCTTCTCTATAGAAACAAATGCTCTTTCTATTAATCCCACAATATGTAATTGAATCGTCAAGATTAATCTCTTTAATTATATGTAATGAATCTCTTTAAATTTCCATCTTTAGTTTGAAGTTTCTGTCATTAACAAAAGAAGAAAAACACAATATGGGCAAAGCATCCAAATGGTTCAAAGAACTTCTCGGGTTCAAGAAAACTGACTCTTCTTCTTCTTCGTCGTCGTCGTTACACAAAAACCCAAGTCTAAACCCATCACTAACCACTAAAAAGAAATGCAGTAACTTTAAATCCTACAGAGATAATGATTTTCAGCAGCCCCACTATGATCAATATAGTGTCTTCACATCAGTTCGCGGTAGAAGTACTGATGTTGTAGTAGCGGAGACGGATTCAAGATTTAAATTTGGTAAGTTCAACCTTTATACATTTATACAATTATGAGTTCAGAATTTAATATTTTTTGTAATATTTCGGTGATTATAAACATACTTTCTTTGAATTATTTTATGTGACGTTATTTTCTTATTAGTTCGTTTGAAAAAGAATATGATATATATATATATAAACTAGACTTCTGTTGTTGAATTTATCTTCTCTTGAGTATTTATTAGTTGGATAACAAAAGGAAAATCAAGATGGTAAGTTCAAAAATCAAAGTTTAAGAAAATATGGTAGGAGTAAAATATTTTGAATATCCCAAGAAGAGACTAGGAATATGCAAAAACAAATTCCATGGGCTAATAAGTGGTACTTTATACGGTATTAATCTCATAAATTTCACACACAAAGAATATACTTTAATTGATCTGTATTAACTTAAATTGTGTAGTTAATATTTGTACAAATAATTAGTTGGACACCTATGCTCTCAAAAAATATCTTTTTAAACGTAAATTTCTTCTCCTCTTGCAAATTTTAAGAGTTTTGTTTCCTATAAAGTAGTAGTAGTATGAAATTTCATAATCAATAATTGAAGCTAAAATCATCTAACTTTAGTATATGCATCTCTATAATCTTATAAAAATAACATTAAAATCCTTCTTTGAGTAAACAATTTTTGCGAGTAAAATAGATTTCAATTTGATGTAAAACCGAAAAACAATAGTCCTCCTCTTCTATAATGTTATTTTCCTTATTTCACATGTAAATAATTTTAATTAGGTTATATCCCCTTCCCTAAAAAAATAAATGTCATTTTAGCTAAATATATTTGGCCAAAATAAATGTTGCTTTGGGAAATTAAAATAATATTAGTATGTTTTTTCAAATCTATTTTCGATCTAATAAATTACCTACAGAATATAATGAGTAATTTGACTATGATATAAAGCATAAATTAATCAAATAAATAAATATTTTATATGATTTCCTTAATGAGCTTACAAATATTTTAAAAATAATTTTATTTTTGATATGAGATAATACTAAATGTGAACCTAATTGTAGTTGCATTAGATAACTTGAAATTGCAATAAAAGAAGATTGTTAATACTTATACGTTAAATGAAAATTTTATAACTCCTGCTAATTCACACACAACATTATCATCAAACAAGTTCTTTTTAAAGTTTAATTTTCAAATAATAGTTGGGACCAATGAAATTATAATTTTTAATGACTTTAGGTATTTTAAGAATAACTTTAGTATCCTTTACGGCACTAATATTTAGGTAATAGTATTATTGGGCTCATGCGCAGCATGGACTATCCCTTACTAGTTAAATTGTGCAGTGAACCCAACCAACAGCCCCGTCACGGTAGAAGAGGTGGTGGGGCTGACGGCTAGTAGCGGTGGTACAAAAGCGGTGACAACATGGAACGGTGTCGTTTTTGGTCGTGAAGAATGGGCTGCCGTCGTGATACAGTCACATTTCCGAGCTTATCTGGTTAGTTATAAAATATATTTTTTGGTTTTATTTATGTCAAAATTTATAATTTTCTTAAAGTATTTTTTTGTAATTTTAAAATACATAAATTTTATTTTAAAAAATTTATATTCGAATTACACTAAAAATAAGATAATTTGAGTCTCGTACGCCTTGAATATAAAATGGGATGAAGAGAGTAATACACTTTTTTTTACTTTTTCATCTTGATAATTCGACGAATAATTCTTGATAGGAACTATTTACTCGTAATCTGTAAAGGACGGTGAAAACTGCGTAGAAAATTTTGTTACTATCGGTACCAAGATGTTGGACGTTTTACTAGTCTTCATGAAAGGGGCAATTAATTACTCCACATGGTCATTTCCTATGTAACAAATTAGTGTCACTACAACAAATTTGATTTTTGTTGACAAATTATTTTGTCACTTAAAAGTCATATTTCGTCCAAAAAATAATTTGTCAATTTTTCGTCCCGAAAACACTGTCACTAAAAGTATACAAAGACACTTTTGTGGTTCGTCGCTAAATCAAGTTATATTAGTGACGAAATTATTTTTCGTTCCCAAATGCCTAGTATTTGTGACGAATTTGTTCGTCAAAAAAAGAATAAAATATTTGTCGCTAATAACATATTTTTGTCACTAAAAAGACAATCAATGCCGCATTAAGTATTTAGTTTAATTAGTGATGACGTCAATTGTCTTTAAAGTTATATGTATTTTGTAGTTAAATTAACATTATTTCATTACTAAACACTACCTTTTATGTACAAAAATTATTTAGATATTTCGTCCCCAAATATATAAATTAGTGACAACTTTGCTTTTACAAAAATAATTTACAATTTGTAGTCGAAAACTATTATGTCGTCGCACATATGTTAATGCAAACAGAATGGCTTAAGTGTCAATGAAATGAAATGAAAATCGTGATAGATTATGATTCAAATCGTGACATTGAAATAGTTTACAGAGATACATACCTATTACAATTCAACAAAATAGTTGAGTTGTGCACAAAATAATTGAAAACAAATAATTTTCTACAGCAGAATTAATTGCACTGATCGTGTAAATCCGTTTACACTATCAATAAATTTAAGATTATACTTTCTTTATCTTTTCTTTGTTAGTATTTCGCATACATTTATGCATTTTGGCAAGTACTGTTACTAGCAGCAACATTTACCGAAAGCAGAGAAGCATGGAAAAAACTTATCCACCATTATTCATTGGTCTAGTGTAAATATCGAGTGTGAATTAATATTTTTCCTGATGTATTATGTTTGATTAAAGTGTAATTTTCATTTCTCTTATATAACTATCAATTACTAGGGCTATTTTTTAGGTGGTTAAGATTAAGATTATAATTTGTTTGCCCTAAGGGAAAAGTTTAATGGACCACGTTGCTGAATTTGAATATAAAGAATTACCTTTATGCATGTCCCAAGTTGATAATACAAAAATATGGTCAATGTCCTAATTTTCTGAAAACTTCAAACTTAGACTTTTAAGGGGTGTGAAAATGTATGTTTAGGGCACCTATCACTTTTGAAAAAATTCTACGTTTTTTGTGCACAGGTCCACAAAAAATTATTTATCTATAATATTAATAATTATGTCTCGGTCCCAAACAGTTAAAATTGTCTATATGCAGAGGCGGACCTAGAACAGTTTCTTTATATTTAACTAAACATAACACAACTCAATTTCATTCCGATCGATCAGTCGAGATGGTTAGCTTGGGCGCTAATGGTATTTTATATTTAGAATACCTAGACTAATGACAATCTTCCTTACTTGAATTGGAATCTTAAGCAGCTCAATTCCGATCTTCCCTGGTCTGAGACGGCCCTCTGTTCAAGTACCCCTTCTTCTACTCGAGCCTCGGCAGAGCCTTTTTGATCTCATTCGTATTCTAAGGAATTCTAAAGGACTCTTTCATATTGCACCAGTGTTGGACCCTTTATTCCCGACATGCTATGGTGCCCCGGGCTGTCTCGCGCAGATCTTCGATCCGAACCTTCGCATTGCATCTACTCTCTTAGAGGATGAACCACGCCTTCGCTATCGCAAGAATATAGCGAGATGTTTAACTAAACTCATTGCTTTCGCCTTTTTGCTCAAACTACATGTACACTTATGTAGAAAACACTAAAATGTGTATAAAATAATACAATCATACTCATTCTAAACTCACTGACTCTAGATTCTGTATCCGCCGTTGTAGTAAATGACACTTGATTATACGACTAGCTAGTTTACTGATTTTCTATTTTATGGGTAAATTTTGAAGTCAAAGAGAGCATTAAGGGCATTGAAGGGACTTGTGAAGCTTCAAGCATTAGTAAGAGGTCATATTGTGAGGAAACAAACTGCTGATATGCTAAGGCGTATGCAGGCATTGATAAGAGCTCAGTCGAGAGCTCGTGCTGGACGATCTCAGGTTTCTGAATCGCCTCATTTTAGCACCAAGTCTATTCATTTTTTTCATCAGGTAAGTAAAATTTCACCTTTCCCTCGATTTTTAAATTTGAAAATAAGTTAATTAGTAACAAGTTGTAGTAACTGTCAACTAATTGAGGTAAATTTTTAGTTTTACAAAGATTTTGTCTTGGTTTAATAATTGTATTTTTGAATCTTGGTGTATAGGGTCCTGCAACTCCTGATAAATTCGATCATGTTATTCGCGCAAGGAGCATGAAGAATGATCAAATGTTTATGCTCAAGGTATTGGTTGCATATTTTATACTTCAGGAAACTCATTATCTAAGGAAAACAGTCGAAAATATCTCTTTTTACCCTCCGTTATACTTTGATGTCGTTCATACTGTTGTTAGTAGTAAATCGCCTCGTATTTGTCCTTCATCCTTACGGAGTTCCAACCTGAAGTATAATGGAAGATAACTTTAGACTAGAGTAACGGCTAGAGAGATAAGTTCAGACCTTTTTCCTGATATATTTTGATACGTGGAATCCAACCAATCCATCATAGAGCCTTGTTACGGTCAAGGGCAAGTACGAGACGACTTGCTAATGACAAGGATATGAATGACCATAAAATATAACGGCAGATAAAATTAAAATATTTCATATGCTAGAGACCTGATGTGAATTGCTTCTCGTGAGCCGAGAATCTATCAGAAACAACCTTTTTTATCCCCGCGAGGTAAGGGTAAGGTCTGCATATACATTGGCCTCCCCGGACCCCAACACTCTGAGAATATACTGGGTATATTGTTATTGTTGTTGTCGTCCTCGTTGTATTTCACATGCTAGAGAGGTAAATTTGGATGTTTTCCCATTATCTATTTGCATAGACTTATTCCTAACATAAAATGGTATTATTGCAGAGGAATTCTTCAAACAACATGGGCTGCAGAATGGATAAAAAACAAGGCTCTTTTGCAAGAACTGGCTCAATTGATGATATTGGCAAAATCCTTGATATAAATAGTGGAAAATCATATATTACTTCCACACATAGGAATCTCTTCTATTCCTCTGATCTTAGCTTGAATTCAGACCAATTAAGTTATAGCTTGGATGAAACCTGGTTTTCCTCTGCTGATAATAGCCCACAACTTCTTTCGACCTCATCTAAATGTGCTCGTTTGAGGCGAGCACCATTTACACCAACTAAGAGTACAGATTGCTCGAGTGAATACTCGAGCAATCATCCAAACTACATGTCTTATACCGAGGCAGCTAAGGCAAAGACGCGATCAATGAGTGCACCAAAACTAAGACCTCAGTGTGATAAGAGGTACTCAAGATCTAACTTGCAAAATGGTTCAAATTTTTGTACCAACTTCACTAGCAAAGGCGTGTATCCGGTTTCTGGTCGATTGGACAGACATGGAATGCCTGTTAGAGGAGATTCGGATGAGTTTAGCCGTGGTTTTTTGCACATATATTAAGATGATTCAAGTTCAAGTTTGCAGTTTGAGTTTCAAAAGTGTTTAGCAAGCTAACATATGTGTATCTAGTTCTGAATGTTTAATGTTCTGAACCTGCATTTTCCTTTGTATTAGAAATACAGTCAAACCTCTCTATAACATCCTCGTTTGTTCCGAATATTTTTGGATGTTATAGCAAAGTGATGTTATAGACAACATATATTATAACATAACATAAAAATTGGCTCTGAGAAAAGCTTGACTTTTATAGAGAAGTATTGTTATATAGGGATGTTGTTATAGAGAGGTCTGACTGTATAATTACTGAACTGATGTGAATCACTTTATGTCTGGTTTTGATCATTTAGCTATAAAGGATGTAATCTCTCAGCTAACTGCATGTTTTGTTTACTGTTGAATTCATAAATTTGTATAAGTCAGCAATGTATGTCAAATAGTTTCAAAATTAGTATTTACTGAATACATAACTGAAACTTTATGTAAAAACTGAAAGAGATTAAATGGGATGAAAGGGAAGAAGAGAAAAAAGGCAAAAATCTAATAACATGTTTGTTTGAACTTTTTCGGATTACGATCGTCAAATTGATTATATTTCGATGTGAATTCGGACATAGATTCTTTAAGTTTTTAAAAATAAAATATACATATTTAGAAACTAAATAAAAAAATACTATAAGTTACTATAGTTAACAATCCAAAAAATTTTAAAACTATTTACAAAAAATATGGTCAAAGAAAATCTTGTTTGACTCCCAAAATAGTAATTGGTTCATTCTTTTTTAAACGAAGGAAGTACAAGGTAAATAACATCTCCTGACCTAGGAGAAGTGTCACGTCGTCACCTCTATATAAACCAAAATTATTTAGATACATAAATAGTTGAATCCGCTAATACAAGAAAGACATCTTGTGTATAGTGGTAAAAATGGTTCAAAGATGGCTTCAGATTACAAGTTTAAATCTCAGTTATAACATTCCTAACATTTTAAATGTCATTTTAATTAAAATAAGTGGAGAAGAACAATCTTCACATATTAAATACTCAATTTCTTCTTTCCAATTGTAGACCTCTGTGTCCATTATTTGACTTCTAATTACAATCCAAAATAAAGAAATGGTAACTGGTCAATAGACAAATATAAATTTAGTAGTTGTGGCAGCTAAAAAGTTGCATTCAAAATTTCAAATGTTCTTGATTGTTTCCTGCAATTTATAGTCCTAATCTAGAGAAGACCCTCTTTTATCTTTTTAAATTCTTTCTTCATTATTTTTTTTTTTTGGGCTATCGCTCCGTTTCAGTTTATGTGATATTATTTTCTAAATTAGTCTACCTCAAAAAAGAATGATACACCTCTATATTTGAAAACAATTAATTTTACACTTCCGATGTTACCCTTTACGAAAAATTTTTATTGCCACATAAATGTAAAATGTTAGGACGTTTAAGGCTACAAGTTTCAAAAAAATTATAGCTACACATACCATATGGTATATTTAAAATTAAAATGTCAATTTTTTTATTTCTTTCATATTGGAATAGAGTAAGCACTAATTATTAAGCAACACATAAATGTAAATATTTAAAGATTGTATCTGTTATAAGAGAGAGAAAAGGACAACTTGTAACAAATAGGTTTCGTGGTGTAGCTGGTTATCACGTCAGTCTAACACACTGAAGGTCTCCGGTTCGAGTCCGGGCGAAGCCATTTCAATTTTGTTTCCACTTCCTATTTTTTTGGCAGATAACAATGAGATGTATTTTCCGTTATTCTTTGTAAAATTGAGGTCATTTCTTTTGAAAACATGAAACATATTAAGAAAGAGAATTGCAATGAATATAATCTCTCACTAAGGGTGTATTTGGTACGAAGGAAAATATTTTTCATGAAAACTATTTTCCAAGAAAATGAGTGATTTTATCACTTATTTTTCTTTGTTTGGTTGGTGAGTGGAAAACTTTTTCCGAAAAATATTTTCTAGTGTTTGGTTAGAATGTAGAAAATATTTTTTTATGCTACTCTCCTCACCCCCTTCCCCCAAGTCCCTATGTTTCCTTGCTCCCCCCACCCCCACCTCAAATACCCAACGTTTTCAAGACTCTATTTTCTTCAACAATTTAATTATTCTTCTAAAAAATTACACAAACCCAAAGGAACTAATGTGTTGCTTTATTTTTTTACGCAAAACAACGTTGAAATTTATGCTCCATAACTATAAAGAAACTACTTTTTTTGGTTGAAAAAGAAAGTACTCTTTCTACAATATGAAAATAAAGTAATCATTTTATTGAAATAAAAGAAAATACTTTTTTTACATGAAAAGAAAATAGTAATTTTGTTGAAATAAAAAAAATACTTTTTATATGTCATGGAAAGAAAATACTTTTTCTACATCATGGAAAGAAAATACTCATTTTGTTGAAATGAAAGAAAATATTTTTTCTAGAAAGTATTTTTTTTTTTGTTAAAATGAAAAAAATACTTTTTATATCATTGTGATGACCCAATATGTCATCTTTAATTTTAAACATTTATTTCTATGTTCTGAAAACTCGAATAGTACCTTTCAGAATTTTTCGACTTGCGTGCGCAGTCCGTAAATTTATCTAGAAATTTTTTATGTGAAAAATTGATTAAAATGTGAAATGGAGCTTCAAAACTCATTTGAGTTGATTTCGGTCAACGTTTTGAATAAACGGACCCAGATCAGTATTTTAACGATTTCGGTAGGTCCGTATCGTAATTTGGGATTTGGGCGTATGCCCGAAATTTAATTTGGAGGTCCCTAGCTTGAGTTATCGCCATTTATTGAAAATTATAAGTTTGAAAGTTTAAAGATTTCAAAGTTTGACCACAAATTGACTTTTATTGATATCGAACTAGGATTGAGATTCCAAGAATTGGAATAGCTCTGTTATGTCATTTATGACTTGTGCGACAAATTTGAAATCATTCTGAATTCATTTAATACGTTTCGGCACGGTTTTTGTAAAGTGAAAAGTTTGAAAACTCATAAGTCCGAATCGGGGTATGAATTGTAATTTCGACGTTATTTGACGTGATTTGAGATCCTGAGTAAGTCCGTATTATGTTACGAGACTTGTTGGAATATTCGGACGAGGTCCCGAGAGGCTCGGGTAAGTTTCGGGCGAGTTTCAAACCATTTTTGTTCAAGAACACAAGTATGGTTCTGGTGTGTCGCACCTGCGCAATTTTGGCCGCAGGTGCGTGATCGCTTCTGCGGAGGCAGTGTCGCTTTTGCAACTTTGAGGCCAGGGGAGAAGCTTCGCTTCTGCGAAGCTTGGGACGCAGGTGCGATGCCCGCTTCTGCAGTGCCATGATCGCATATGCAATCTTTCTCGCTTCTACGGCTTCCTTCGCGCTTCTGCGACGTGAAGGTCCGTAGATGCGGTCTTCTGCTTGGATGCCCTGTTCTGCAAATGCGAGCTTTCTCTCGCAATGCAAGCTCGCAGATGCGAAAATGCTGGACAGAATATATAAAATCGGGTGTTAGCCATTTTTACTCATTTTTGAGTTTTGAGTCTCGAATTTGGGCGATTCCAAAGGAATTTTTCACGACTTCGACTTGGGTAAGTGTTCTATATCCGAAAGTGATTATATTTCATAAATCCATGTTTATATTCATCGTTTATTTGGGATTTAGATGGAAGAAATTGAAATTTTTATAAAACTTTCCAAAAAATGAAAATTTAGGATTTGAAAGACAATCTGATGTCGCAATTTGATAAATTTAGAATGGTTGAACTCGTATCGGAACGGGCGTCCTGATTCCGTGATTTTTTATCGGGTTCCGAAAAGTAGGACCCACCTTGACTTTTGATTGACTTTTCCGAAAATGACTTAAATTAAGTCTCTTTCGAATTATGAATAATTTCTAAAGCTCCAATTGAATTGTTGGCCAATAATTTGATAGGTTTGATTGGTTTGGAGACTAATTCGAAAGAAAAAGTTGTGGTCGAGTGATCACTTGAAATTGCGAAACGAGGTAAGTGTCATGGTTAGCCTTGACTTTAGGGAATAGAACCCTTGAATTATTTGTTACGTGAATTCCATGTGTAACGACGTATAGGCGAGGTGACGAGTGCCTATACGTCGTCAAATTGATTGTTTGCATATTTATCTGAAATTATAAATTATTTTAAATCATGAATTAATTATTCTACTAATTAATTCTCTCATATTCCTTGTCCAACATTATGTCTTGAATTCATGCTATAATTGTTACATGCTTATTTGACTTATGTGTCTTAATTGCTACTTGACATTTAGCATATTAAATACTAAATTGTTTATTTTCTCCCTGATTTCCACAATTAATTGTTACTTGTCATTACTTGTTTCCTAAATAAATCATAATCATTGTATGCATTGCGATTTCTTATTAAATGTGATATTTATTGGAGTATTTTTATATTTAATAGTTAAATTATATTATTGGATCGGGTTGCACGCCGCAACGGATTTTACTTTAAGTTTATATTATTGGAGCGGGTTGCACGCCGCAACGGAATTTAATTGGAAGATTATATTGTTGGATCGGGTTTCACACCGCAACAGATTTTATTCTAAGTTTATATTGTTGGAGCGGGTTGCACGCCGCAACGAAAATTAATTGAAGGATTATATTGTGGGAAAGAGTTGCACGCCGCAACCGAATGATAAAAGAAATAATTAATTATAACTGTTGAATTGACTTCAGTTATCGATTTGATTTACTTGTCTGACCTTTATTCCTGTAATCATTATTGTTATTGCGTACAGGTTAATGTAAGCGACCTGCCTTAGCCTCGTCACTACTTCGTCGAGGTTAGGCTCGGCACTTACAGAGTACATGGGGTCAGTTGTACTCATACTACACTATGCACTTCTTATGCAGATACTAGAGTTGGTCCCCGCGGTGTACTGTAGATTTGCTCGGATTCAGCTATCAGAGGAGACTTGAGGTATAGCTGCACGACGTTCGCAGCTCTGAAGTCCCCTTCTACTTTATCTTAGCTGTGTCTTTCTTTCAGATAGCTTTATTTTATTCAGACCCTTGTTTGTATTATTCTAGAAGCTCGTGCACTTGTGACTCCTGTTCTAAGATGGTATTTAGACATCGTATTATTTTTGGTTTGCACATTTAAATTCAGATATTATTCCGGTTGTTGGTTTCTTTATTATTTAACTAAAATGAATTGCTAAAAATGATTTAAATTATTCTAACGTTGGCTTGCCTAGCAAGTGAAATGTTAGGCGTCATCATGGTCCCGAAGGTGGGAATTTCGGATCGTGACAAGTTGGTATCAGAGCACTAGGTTACTTAGGTCTCATGAGTCACGAGCAAACTTTGTAGAGTCTGAAGGATCGGTACAGAGACGTCTATCTTTCAGGGATAGGGTGGGGTAGTGGGGATGGAAAATAGGGTGGAGAAGGTTGAAAAAGAGTTTTGAAAAATATTTTTCCTTCTCTTGATAGGGAAAACATTTTCCTCCAATCGGAAGAAAATGAGTTGATGAGGAAAATATTTTCCAAAACATTTAAGCCAACCAAACATAAAAAAATTAAAAAATATTTTTCAAAAAATATTTTCCTTCATACCAAACACGTGATTTCTTGAATTTTTCTACAAGTTGAGAAATGTTCTAGTGATATCTTGAATGTTTCTACAAGTTGAGAAATGTTGAGTATTAGAACGTCAAGGGCAGATGTAGGAGGTCACTATTCATATAGATTTGACTCAAAATTTGTATATATATTAAGAAATTCACTAAATAAGTAAAAATAATAGATGGCAAACTCCTTAACTCAATAGGTTCGTGGCAGAATTTCGAGCTCGAAACCATGATGTTCAAATTCTGGATCTACATATACTAAATGAATAGCCATGGGTGAATAGCCATGGGTGGACGTTATAATAATAACTATAGAATGACAAAAGGATGAAAAGTCAAAATGCATTTCAACAAAATACTAGTATTAGAATTTTAGGAGGAAATAATGATCGATGAGCATTAAAAGATGCAATAATTCACAGAAAAAAAGGCAAATTTCTATATGCACTACCCAATTAAATCTAACAAAACACTAAACTCCATAATATCCAACGTAAGCTTGTACTAGGTGAGTGTAATCTCGGTCAATGAGTGCTAACCTCTGAACAACAACAAAAAACTCAACAATCCCACAAGTTTGGTCTGAGGAGAATAGAGTGTACGTAAACTTTACCCTTACCTTGTGAGGATAGAAAAGTTGTTTCCGATAAACCCTCGGCTCAAGGAAAGATAAAAAAGAAGCAGTAGCAGCAAATAGTAACAATAACACAATAGTAAAAGAAACAACTCTAATTATGGAAAAACTGTTGGAATATAAGATGGCACTCTATATAATATCACAAGGCACAAAGAGAAGATGAAAGAAAGAGAGAGAGAGAGACATAGAACACACTACTAATATAGAAAGTTCTGCTCTTACAAAACAAGATTATAAATGAGCTTTTATATATGCTAAAGGATAATTCGATATTCAATACTACTAAAATGCCACATACTATGACCACTTGAAAACACAAAAGCATGCATGCACCTAGATATCATAAAGGTTTCGTACCCGAGAACAATAACAATAACAACAACAACTGAAATCTCACAAGTGGGGTCTGAGAAAAGTAGTGTGTACGCAGACCTTACTCCTACCTTGTGAAGATGGAAAGATTGTTTCTGATAGACCTTCAACACAAGTAAAAATGCAAAAGAAAGCAACAACACAAGCAATGACGTTTGTACTTGATCACATAGATTCTAAAAGTCAGGACAAGAATGGATTCTCAATCAGATGATAAAACTCCACCTACAATTTCAAACTTCTGGCCAAAAAGAATCATGTAATGACACTACCTTGCTGCAAGTATTATCTTTTAAGCTGATTAACATAACTTGGTGAGGTATGTAGATGGCCATATATAGTTCCTAATCATTCCCTTCTTTTGCCATAACAGAAAGCACCTCAATTTGGTAAACATTAAGTATGCCATAGACCTTACATAAGCTCCTAACTCATCAGAAAAAGAAAAATATATATCAACAAACAAGATAAAGGAAAAATAACCAAAATTATAGTGAATCCACTCTCAACTCAGCTCACCTGATATCAAAGGATTAAACAATAAACCGATATCATTTGTGATCGAAATAGGATACCACCTCGGTAATTTCTTTTCTCCCCTTCTGCTGTTATATCTGCACCTTATTTTACAAAAGCTGCTTGTTTGGCTTCATTGCCTTACCATCCGTTCGCCGCCTCCATAGAAAGATTGGTCACTTTCTTAGTATTATTATTTTTTGATTGATTATTCAACTTTGTTTGTACAAGATTGAATTGCAGATTTCATCTCCTCTTTACCCAATAATGTTTCTACTATCACCTGCACAAAACAATGCCCATATATAACCGTTGAGTACTACGATAAAAAAGAACCTATGCACATATTTTAGAATAGATGGTAGCAATAAAGTTACAAGTCGGAAAACAAGGTGATAAGGTCCAAGAAATTGTAAGATTAGGATTTGTGAAGCATTTCACAATTCTGAACATTTGAAGGAGGCGTAACTGGTAAAGTTGCTGCCATGTGAACTCCCGGGTTCGAGTCGTGGAAACAGCCTCTTGCAGAAATGCAAGGTAAGGCTGCGTACAATAGACCCATGTGGTTCGGGCCTTCCTCGGACACCGCGCATAGCGGGAGCTTAGCGCACCGGGCTACACTTTTTCACAGTTCTGAACTTTAAGAAAAGAAGTCCAAGAAATACTTGATTGATATGAACAGGAGAATTAAACATTTTGATCCCAATATAGATTTCAAAACTGCAACTTTATCTTTCTTTTGCAGGGAAGAAAATAGTTTAATAAAACATTCTTTATGATGTAAGTTGGGGCAAATTAAGTAGGAGAAAGTTCACCTCTTGTACCCTATTTCCCGACCGAGCAAGTAACTTGTATTGATTTTCAAACATGGATGCCATATATACCTGATAGCAGATAGACGATTAGAAGCTCCCGAAAACAATAAAAAATGGTTAAGTTCTATTGTGTATGCCTTATGTAAAGGTGTAACCTGAAATGTTGGAGCCAAACCAGGGCTCATAAAGTACCGTCCTTTTGACACAGAGGAAATACCCTCAAACTGCTGTAATTCTTTGATAAGTGATTCCACATCCGGCCACTGGCGACATCACATTAATATTCTACTATCAGCCATAGACAAAGTATTGCAATTTACAATCAGATTCAGTAATTTCTTTTTTTTTTTCTGAAGAGTATCATCTATACTATGTTGAGTTATGTATGCAATTCATTGTTCGAGATGATAACAAGTATCCCTTTAACTGAAAACGAGGACAACCATGACGTACTGATCTAAGGTGTATTCGGTAAATTGAATCAAGTTGCAAAAGGAATAAAACTGCTCAATTGTAAGGGTGAGAACATAAACCTCAGTATCTTGCTCCGCTGCTTGGAGTTTTCCATTCAAATTATCATGATCACCAACTACAGCCTCCAACGCCTCCATCATCGGATCTGGCTGCAAAAAGTACATTTAAACGCATCGGTAAATATCACTGTTAACTAACAATATCAGGAAAACCCCCTAATAATATCAGGAAAAACAGATGGATTACCATTATTTCCTTCAACGACAAAAAGATGCGCTCAAGTGAAAAGTTTAACTGGTGAACTTTTGCCTCCACAATCTACAGAAAAGAAAAAACAAATTCCACAATAAAAGTAAGATATTTGTAAAACTATTAGCTCTGAAATTATCATAGAACATTTTATGCGCTTAACCTGTAAATACATTCACATGCACAACATAATTAACAAACTAAGCCAGTATCGCGTTTTCACAACTCAAAACACTATAATTATATTCATCAGATAAATTTCTTGTTCATTTCACTTTTACAACAGAAGGTATGAAACACAATTTTGTAACGTATATTCTTCGAGAAGCAACTACCTGACCAATTTTAAAGTACGACACAGGGTCTAAAGTGGCGTCCCATGAGACTTCTGTCTGGTGAATTAGAGCAGGTACTCCTTCAACCTATATTAAAAATATTGCAAATTTAAGATGTAGTCAATAGTTAACTGGAGTGACTGCCAAGTGTCATATGTCTTCCATAAGAAGCTCATGCTACATCACTGATATACCTCAACGAATATCCCGAAGTAGGTAATTTTTTGTATGCAACATTTTACCACGTCCCCAACCTGAAGTTTAGCCTGCAATGCAAATAACACAAGCTCGGTGACTTCATTGTGGGAGCAAGATCCCAAATTACTAACACTGAGATACTAGCATACAGTTACTCTCCAAAATACATAGGTAATATTGCATACGTTCCCGCTTCTTTCAAAACCCAATCAACTAGAACTATTGAGAATAACCCCTTTTTCTTCCTTTTATTTTTGTGGGGAGAAGGTGGAGAGTTATGTTTTTTTTTTGTTTGGGGGGGGGGGGGGGAGGGATTCTCAATGATTAACTTTATTTAACATTCCTTTCAATGCTCCGATATCTCTTCGGAACAATATATAACAAGGAGAAAGAAGCCAGGTCGGGTCTGCTGAAGTAAGTCACAATGTTCATAACCAGTTTAACATAGAAAAGCTAATACCAAATACTATGGAAGCTCGGAAGTTTGAGAAATAGCCAGCTGGAAAACGAATAAGCAAAAAAATTGCAAGTTTTAAACAAGGTAAAGTTGTTACCATAAGGATCCTCTTCTTCTCGACCAATTCTTCCTTTTCTTTCGCCTTTATCGAGAATATTAGCCTTCTGGAATTTCTGTCAGCCAACACCACACTTACTCTGACCCTCTACATGACAGAGATCACAAATTACGGTCTAACTCGGAGTACTAATATTGACATAAAATAATGATGCTCTCCTCACCTGACCAACAAATGATGATAAGAATTTTAGCTTCTCTTGGTCATAAATCCTGAGAAGATCTTCAAGTTTCATCTCTGACGAGATCTCCTCGACATTTTGAGCAATTTGCAGATCTAGGCCGGCCTCAGGAAAAGCTGCCTTACCAAAACCATCATGTCCTCCAATGATCCCCAAACCTTGCTTGTACAGGGATGGATTTAAGCCTTTTTCCCTTAACCAGGATTCAAAAGCTAAGAATTTCCACCTCGCTGCTAGATTGCGGTATGGCAAAAATCCTATCAAGGAACCAAAAGATACCTGTAAAAAGACGCCGCGAGTTTCCATAAGAAAAAAGTTGAGAGCAGATGTGCACCTGCCACTAAATAAAAGTAAAAAATGAACTAATATGATGAGTTGGGGTAGTAAGTAGACTTACAACAAAGCCTCTGGTGCTACAGCTGACTAGTTCCACTTCATCTCTTCCTCCACTCTTAACAAGCTCTTCAGCTCTTACCCAGTCATTATCCTCGTGTTCCTACAAAATTACAGCACTCAGTTTATTTTTTTTCAGTTTATGTAGGGGCCGCGGGAACGCAGGCCCCAGCTGCCACAAATTATGACATAGGCTCGGCCAGTTGGGCCGACCTTAGGCGGGCGCCCCTCCAATGTGCAATGGAGGTCACCAACCTAGGCCATGGCCTTCATGATTGCCCATTGACCGTGTCCAGGTAAGTATTTGCAGCACTCAGTTTTTATTTTTTATCAATACATTTTTCCTAGTTAAGGAACTGATGCAGAAAGAAAAATGATTAATCTACCTTAATGGGTGATTTTGCCAGGAAGTTGTCAATCTCTGAAGCATTTCCGTAGCCCTCTGATTTGACACGACGCATTGCCTCTTGACTAACACTTGATGTTGCCTTTTTAGGTTGGTCTAATCTATAGCAGCACAAGTTAGTAATCAAGCAAAATCCAACAGCAAAGTACCTAAAGGCAAATAACGTCCACAAGTACCTTTTGGGTTTTCCGAGAAGCGCAGCATCCAAAGATTCAGTCTGCTGGAATCCTTGAAAAACAATCAACTTAAAAAGATTAAGATGCTTAAATTACCACTTCAGACGAGTATCTGTCAAGAACAGAATTCGGTTACCTGTCTCTGAGCCTTGCTCCTCAAGAGGATTACTTATGCTACTTTGTAACGGTTGGTCAAGTTTATGCTCAGAAGAAACGTTAGCAGCATTCGACGTACTTTCATCCAAAACACTAGCACGCTGATCCTCGGAAGATTCTTGGTTTGGATCTATCTTCAGATTTAAATTACTAGACTCTGGCTTATTCAGAAGCAAGCTGTTTTTGGATTCATTAGTTGATGCATACACTGCAGTTAGACTAGAATCTGTAGTGTCGTCGCTAGCTACAGGTAAGATATCGCTTGATTGTCCATTCTTTTCACTATTGTCGGAGTTGATACTCATCGTCATCGGCTCCGGCTTCTTCAACAATGCAGCATCACTAAACTTATCGCTCGATTGTCCATTGTTTTCACTACTGACGGAGTTGATCCTCATTGGCTCCGGCTTCTTCAACAATGTAACATCACTAAACTTCTCAGATTTCGGTTCTTTGCTCATTTTGAGTGTCAAGTTTGGCCTAATTTTGAAATTCGATGATTCATCATCCTCAGAATACAAAGATGGTTTCCGCAATATAACATTTGGAACACTACTTTTCCTACTTACTGCAGGTACTGAAATTGGTTGGCTTTGTTTATTATCACCCACGGTCTCTAGCGGTTTCCGCAACATAACATTTGGAACACTATTTCTCCTACTTACTGCAGGCCTTGAAATTGGTTGGCTTTGTTTATCACCCTCAGTCTTTAGGGGTTTATCATCAACCTCGAACTTAACTCCCTTCTTGGGCACGGGGCGAACCAAATTTAATCCATTTGATGAATTGAGAGAATTCTTTTCCTTGGACCCGTCAAATGGAACCTCCACAATTTCACCAGATGTTTTACCCTTCTTCTTTTCAAATGACTCTTCGATTTCAAGATAAGATGCATCCGGGTTTGTCTTCCTACTTACTATCTATGAAATCAAGAATCACTATCAGAAATAGAAAGAAACATACAGGAACCAGAGATTCATTCAAAATGCTACTACTAGCACAAATTTTACTTTTTTCCTCTTCCAAATGCTGATAACTCTATGCACAAGGGCAGCCGGTGCACTAAGCTCCCGCTATGCGGGGTCCGGGAAGGGCCGGACCACAAGGGTCTATTGTACGCAGCCTTACCCTGCATTTATGCGCTGATAACTCTATGCAATCAGCAAAATACGAATATATTACAATAGTAACGCAGAAGCATATAACTTTGGCATGAGAGACTGAAATTTTGGAACTTAAGTTACAGATAGGTCAATACTAAGAAACTCACAATATATTAGCAGATATCAACTTACAATCTGTAATAGTACAATTCCAGATACAAGAGTAGTTCTCTTTTCCTATAGTAATCCACATTCTGTTGGTAACCAAATCAAAGTTTAAAAATTTAGAGGGGATAAAACACTCCATTCTCACCACATGCAGAAAAGTAACATAACTCCTCAAGTTTGAAATGCATTGATTCAAAAAGTCTCTTAACTATATATACTATCAACTATTTCTTTATTCTAAACTAGTTTTTGGGTCGGCTACATGAATCCTAGATGCACGATTAGTTCTCCTTTCCTCTAGAATCCTCATTTCGTTGGTAAACAGAGCAAGGTTTAAAACTTTAGAGGGGATAAAACTCTCCATTCTCAGCACACAAGTAGAAACAATCACTCGACTCCTCATATTTAAATTAAACAATACAAAAGTCTCTTAACTATATATACTATCAACTACATTTCAATCCTAAACTAGTTAATTGGGTCGGCTAGATAATTGGAAGTTCCAACTAATAAGAAGCCTAATGAACCCGTTTCAGTTTATGTGACACTATATCTTTATCAATCCGTTCCAAAATAAATGACACAATATTAAAAACAATCTAACTTAAACTTCTCATATTACCCTTAAGCCGCACATATGATATGAAATATTTAAGATCACATATTTCAACAGTCTTATAGTCACACAAATGTTATAGCATATTTAAGACTACAAGCATAAAAATCTTCATTTCTTACTTAAATTTCATGCCCAGTCAAATAGGTTCACATAATTTGAAACGAATAGAGTATGTCTCAATACAAAACTAGCTTTTTGGTCGGCTATACGAATCTTATATACTCCCTCTATTTTAAAAAGATTGGCACTATTTCCTTATTATTCTGTTTCAAAAAGATTGACACATTTCAATATTTCCTTAATAAGAAGGATTTATAGCCACACAAATGTTATGACAGATTTTAGATCACAAGTTTCAAAAGTTTTATACCTTATTTAAGATCACATACCTCAAAAATCTTTCTTGTTTATTAAAATTTGAGTCAAGTCAAACTAATACAAACGGAGGGAGTACCTATATTCTTAACTAAACAAAGAAAATTTCAAAAACCAATAAAGAACATAATTTGCTGAAATGAACAAGGTAAAATGTAGACCACCTTAGCTATGGTCAATTTTGGGTCTTCTCCAATCAATCTGCCAAATTTGAGCTCCATTTGGTCCCACTGGTCAAGCTTATTACTACTCCTATCATCCTCTTTAGAAGCAAAAACAACAACTTTCTTGCTCTTTCTGCCATAAAAACCAGTTCTTGACAAAACCCCACTTGTAATTGAGCTGCATTTATCATATTTATCAGCAAAAACAGAAACTTTCTTGGATTTGCTGGGTAAAAGATGAGTTCTTGAAAAAACCCCACTTGTTATTGAGCTTGAATTATCATTATCATAAGCAAAAACAATAACTTTCTTGGATTTTTTGGGTAAAAAATGTGTTCTTGATAAGAACCCATTTGTTAGGGAGCTTGACTTATCATGTTTACAAGGAAAAATAGTAGCTTTATTGGATTTTTTTGGGGGGAAAAGGGATTTTGAGATTCTTGAATTGTGTAAAGATGAAACTGACAAGAAGGGGTTGGGCGTTAAGGTTTTGTCAAAGGTAAGGTTGTTCATTCTTGAAAAAAATTCAAAGTAAATTTCATCAGATATTATTGACTAATATTAAAGATGTTTAGAGGAACGAGAGATTGTGAGACTTGTGAAGTGTAACCAGTAGAGAGTGAGAATTTGCCTTTGGTTTATCCTCTCTCAAGTATTTTTTGTTGGAGATGGTGAGAGTTCTGGAATTCGTGGTGTTGGCGTAAGGGGTGTCACGTGATTGGCACGTGAATTCCTTTTTATTTTATATGCTAAAACAGTTAAGATCCTTACACAAATAACCGGTCATATACGTTTTTTTTTTTTTAAGCCACGTACAAAGATTATATATTGATTATATATAATTTACATATATTATATATTTTATTTTTAGTTTAAGCGGTTGGATGGTCGGCTATTTAATAAACTTGGCAACAAATGGGGTTTCATAAACCACTATAGTTTAGAGCCCAATAACTATAGTTTATCTAATTATCATTCGTAACTATTATTCAATTGTTATTAATTTGTATATATTACAACGAATAGTATTCGTTCGCGCAATCGTATTAATTTGTGGAAGATAGTTTTTAAAAAAATTATATAAAAAAATATTCATTCGTGCAACGAATACAACTAATTAAGCGAATATAGAAATATAAGAAAATAAAATGTTTTTGTTTAGAGATGAACTCAAGACCTTCGCTAACTAAGCAAGTGCTCTAACCAACTGAGCTACGAGAGCATGTTGCTCTTTCGTTTCAGTTCCAAATAATTAATCTTTTATTTTATGGATTTGCTATCAAATTCAAATATAGCTATATACGAATAGTAAATTTACTGAAAGTATAACTACAAATAGTAAATATAGTATAAATATTTGATGTGTCGCGTAATTTTTTCTATCAAGAATAGTGCCTTAATAGGCTTTATAAAATTGCAAATGAAGAAATAAGAAAACCACTAATTTATATTCTGCATGTTTTCCTCAAAATGATTAGTCTCATTATATAGCAATATTAAATATTCATTACAACTAATCTTGAATCTCTCATATTTATTAACTATATGTATTAGGTTCGAGCTTTCTAAAAATTGAGAACCTTCTAGTATGAAATTCCTTATACACTTAGTGGGCCTAACCTATGCAAATTTAGATTATCGGTTAACAACAACAATAACAATAATATACTCAGTATAATTTTAATAGTAGGGCTTGGAGAGAATAGTGTATACACTGATCTTATCCCTACCTTATATAGATAGAAAGAATATTTCTAATAGATAAGGTTTTGAATCGACATAGCCACTGAACTATGCCTTTATCGGTTAGTTAAACAAAAAAAAGTAAAACAAATAATGGATTTCTTATTAAAGCAAAACTGAGAAAAAGCATACAAATATATATGGTGCCTTAACAGGCTTTACAAAATTAAAGAAGAAAACAAATAAGAAAACCAATATAATCGCGTGTTCTCCTCAAGATAATTAGTCTCATTGACAATAATTAACAACACTATTTTCATAATTATGACTAATCTTGAGTCTCTTCTGCAGCCTGTGGTTCAGCTTCAGTAGTAGTAGAGATTTCTTGTTCATCATTTGATCCACTATTTTTTTTGTTTGTAGTTGTTGTAAGATGATTATAGGAACCCTTTTCTTTGAATAATTGAGAGAAATGAGGTTTGCAATAGAGAAGTCCATCTAATGCTGCATATGATGATGTTGTAAGTTTGCATCCACCATGTGCACACTTGAAGCAAGATTGGTGGTAAAATTCTCCATCTACTGTCACCTGTTTTTTGAATCATATATGTATTTTGATTAAAATCTTTAGAGTATTTTAATTAAATGTTAAAGATGAAAAAAATAATACTCTTGTGAAAGTGATCTGTTAAAACTCTATCCTTTTTACTTTTATTTAATTAAGAATGAGAAGAAAGAACGCTCTCTCTTTTTTTTGGTTGGTATAATTGACCATATGGTATTCAATATCTATTGGTCCCGACTAATTAAGATTTACGCCATGCAAAACCCATTTAAGAGTAAAATATTACCTCTAGAGGTTTCTTTATTCTCACGGTTCGAACTCTAAACTCTAATTAAAAGTAAAGGTGTTCAATCTATAGCACACCCCTTGATCGTGGAAGAAGTGTGTCACAACAATCATGTCGGCGAGAAGAAAGAGAGCTCTTTACCAATATCAAAGAGCTAAGAGATGAAAGAATGAGTGAGAAATGTTTTTGTTTAATCTGCCCTGTGTTGTATAATAAACATAAGCTTTCTGGAATGCTGCCTTTCGGGAATGCCTCCTACGCTTATCACTCACCTACGCTCTTACAGCATGCCCTTTCGGGCAATACGGTGTAATATGCGAAGCAGCTGAGCCATAGCTCTTCGATCGCTATATTCTTGTGATAGCGAAGGCGTAATTTATCCTCTAAGAGAGAGTAAATACGAAAGTTCGGATAGAAGATCTTCGCAAGACAACCCATAGCATGTCAGTAATAAGGGGATGATGGAACGAATCTAGTTCACCTTCCCAAATGAAACACATCTTATGGAATAAATGGGTTGGATGGTTCTAGGTCCAACAAGTAGATTGATATTTATGAGCCATCTCTATTTGTTACGTAATTATTTAGTTTTATAACATATTACAGTAAAATTCCTTACCTTTTCCAATGGGTACACAGTTTTCTTGCATGCTGCACATTTTTCTTGAGTGCCGGAAAATAGAGAGGACAATTTGCTAGGGCATCTGTTCTGTAATCACAACAATATATAAAGATGAAACTCAAACATTCTTAATATATATAAAATTAGTATATATCAGTAAATTATTAACTTTTTAACAAATATCAGTAAGTACATGACATATTATTAACTTTTTTCTTTTACAAATAAAAAAATACTCCCAATTTATGTAGTACTTTTCACATATGGAGAGTCAATAACTTGACGAATTTTCAAAGTTAAATTGGACTAGGTATTTTAAGATTAGAATTTAAATATTTAAAAACTATACAAAGAATACTATAAATTACAATTATTCTGATATAAATAATAAAAAATATTTAAAATATTGATCAAAGTTCACATAATTTGAATCTCAAAAAACGAAAAGTGTCACATAAATTAGGATAGACGAGATAATTGTTAAGGTACGCATAAGATACATACCAGGTCATTGTTCCTCCCAACTGCACATTGATATAAAAAAAACAAATAATTAGTTGAGGAAAATAATAAAAATAAAAAATGTTAAAAAAATTTGAAAAAACTAACGTGATGTGGACTTAAAAGAGGCACTTCCTTTCTCCTTGAGTAGCTGTTCAAAATGTGGCTTGCAAAATAAAGCTCCATCTAGGCTAGAGTAGTTGCTCAACTATAATTCAAAGATAAATCAACAAAAAATAAATTAGAAGCTTCAAAATTGATGATCTTTCACATAGAAAAATTATTTTTAACCTTTTTCCTACTTTTATTTATTTATTCGATATTCAGCTTGTGTGTGATTGCTCACATTGCCGATTGCAAGTAGCGTCGCAGGAGGCAAGATTGAAAATCAAGTGATTCAAAATATGTTTAAGAAATGTCACAACTAGGAGTCGAATCTATGACTTAAAATATTTTCTGAACCCCTTTTATAACTACGCTAGAATCTTATTTTTCTTATGCTAATGATAAGGTTCAACAATTAATATATATACATAAAATAAAATTAATCTATACACATTGTAACTTTCGGGTAAAAGAGATTAAATTGACCATCATTCATGGAAAGCGGCTCCAATATTACTGGTCCGAAGCTCTAATAAAGGATGAAGATTACAATAGATTAATAGCTAGTATAAAACTAGTCTATTTATGATGAATCTTCAAAACACATAAATGTTGTATCTATTCATTAAAGAATCTTTACACAAACACAGCCAGTCAAATTCATTGTTTACTTTTGATAGACGGTATCATAGATTATATATTGATTATACATGGTTATATACGTAATATACATCGATTAAACATCTATATTATACGTTTATCAATAATTTTTAATTTAAGCAATTGACTGAGTAACTATTTGGGTTAATTCTTCGTTTTGGATTAATCTGATATTACAACAAAAAAGGGCAATCAAGTGCACAAGGCATCCCGCGTTCACACAGGGTCCGGAAAATGACCGCACCTCAAGGGGTATGATGTAGACAGCCAACCCTAATGCAGGCACTAGTGTCTGCTTACACGGCTCGGACACGTAACCTATAGGTCACACATAAACAACTTTATCATTGCTCCAAGGCTCCGATCCCCTTCAAATTAATTTGATATTACAACAAAAGGGCAACCCGATACACAAGGCATCTCACGTTTGCATAGGGTCCTGGGGAAGGGCCGCACCTTATGGGATATGATGTAGTCAGTCTACCCTAATGCAAATATTAGTGGCTACTTTCACGATTCGAATCCGTGACCTATAAATCACATAGAGATAACTTTATCTTTGCATCATGCCGTACCATAACATTTCCCAATAAAAATTCATGAAATATTAAAGAAGTGAAATAATTGTAAAATCTTACAGCAAGTCGTCCATTGCAATGGCTACATCTGAAACAAGTATTATGATAATTAACACCACTTGCAGAGATCACTTCTGCAGCATACACAGCTTTATCACATGCCTTGCATTTTGTTTGGGTTCCTGAAAAAGACATGATTTTATTTTGATTTTTTAAGTTTGTTGTATTATTTGGGAATTGAGATTTGAGATCATTTACATATGAATAATCTCAGATCCCCAAAGTTATAATGGAATAAAAGCTCATGAATATTTAACTCAATGAAGAATTACTTGATTTATTGTTCTTTTTAGTGGCTAAGAACCAATTATATAAATGAATGGATTAGCTAAAATTTGCCTAAGATTAAGGACATGCAAAAGGTAGTTAATTCAGTTGGGAGCTTGAAGGTGAAAATGAAAATAAAAATTAAACTTTATTTAGTATATATGTGACAGAGAAACTTTAAAAAAGATAGTTAACTCGGTTGGGAGTCGTTTCTCATACAATAGGTGTCGGTTCGGGATCTTTACACAAATAACCGGTGATATTCATTATTTATTTTTTTAGTCATATACATAGATTATACATATATAATACATATATTATACCTCAATCGTCTATTTTTAGTTTAAGTGTTTGGGTGGGCGGCTATTTGGGTTAATTCTTCTACTAATAAATACGAAATACTCTTATTTATAGCATTTTGCTCCTATTAAGACCCACGTAGGAACTTTTTTAAGAATAAAATCATAAATTAAACATTCTATTAATTTCTATTGTAAGATAAATACAGTTAAAAATTTCAAACATTAATCTCTCTTTAATTCAACGCTTTCCCGAAGATATAATAACCAACAAGCTGCTTTAAACTAATTATAACCTGTCAATCTCACCAAAAGTTATAATCGTGTTAAACAATAACGTAATCGTAGATTGTACATTTAGTCAACATCAAAATATTATTAGATGATGCTCAAATTTTAAATATATGGAGTATATGATAATGATAAATTTGGATAATGCATGGGGAAAAAAAAAAGGAAAAAGGTAAAAGTAAAGAAGGAAATATCTTTTAGGAAAAAGGTAAAAAATGCGATCCAAATATTTTTTTTACACAACAAGTGTAAGTTCAATTCTTATTTTTTGATTATTCTTCTTCAGTCCCAAATATTTACACTGTCAATTTGCATAACGTAATTTTTTTTTTCTGTAACGTACTTCGAAACAATCTACTACATTATAATAAAAGCAATAAACGATTCAATTGGACCTATATGAAACTACAAGATAGGTTAATACTTTTGAAGACTAGCATAGTCCATTTTTTTGTTTTGTTAATTGGACCTATGTTGCGCGGATTCTTAAAATAGTTGTCGTATCCGTGTCAAATCCTCCAAAAATGTATTAATTGCGGACGATCAGATACACACCCATCAACATTTTCGAAGAATTCGAACAACATAAAATTGGACATATATATAATGAGTCTGATAAAGCAAATATCAACAACAAACATGGTTTTTGATTATTTAATATATATATATATATATATATATATATATATATAAAAAACTGATCCCAGCTTATTTAAGAATAAAACATAAATGTTGTTATCATCTTTAAAAACCTTAGTGTGTGTCCTTGACACAGGGGCTAAGCTAGAATACAGTTTATGGGTTCGGCCAAATTCAGTAAGTTCATTTAATGTATACAAATTATTAATTTAGAACTTAGTAACTTAAATAAAATTAGAATTTCGAACACGTAACTTTAAATCCCGGCTCCGCCTGTCTTTACCTATGTCTCCACAATAACTTGAGAATCCTCATTCACCTCACACTTATTATCAGCAACATTAGACTCAGTAACCAAATTAACAAGGAAATCAAAGACATCAGTTGCTATAACAGCAGATGCAACATCTTCTTTATGTAGAGTTCTTCTTTTCCCTTGCATGGTTATAATCCATGCCCTTTTTGTGAGTTTTTCAATGAATAATTCACATGCCTTAGAAAAAATAATGGGAGCTTCTCCAGATATCATCTTCACATCATCACTTGATTTCTTCATTATTTTCTTGATTCTTGCTAATGGTAATGAGTGTGGCCCTGTCTTTGATATTCCTCCTGAAAGAATTCCTGAATATGCCCCTGCTTGCCTCATTTTCTTTTATAACCGTGGTGTTCAGACCAGCTTATGTGTACCTCAGCTAATTTTACGAATACTTGTTACCTCCCACCAATATAAATATCGGGTACTTTTGGGATAATAGGAGTGTTGTGAGAGGAGAGTGAATATGCCCCAACTTGCCTCAATTTTTTAATAACTGTGATGTTCGGGTTAGCTCGTGTGCACCTCGGCTAATTTACAGAATACCTGCTATGTCCTACCAACACATTCGTACTTTTGGAATAATAGGAGTGATGTGTGAGGGGAGTGAATATAGGGTTTTGTGTGAAACAATGAGAAAGAAGGTTGTAATTGTTGGTTAAATTTCAAGAGCTATAAAAATGCATTTATATATTTATTGATATGGAGTGTAGTAAGAGCAAAAAATAGGATGGCCGGCTGTCTTGGCCGGCTAGAGGGTACTAGTTAGAGACTATTTCACAAAATTCTTATTCAATATTTGGAGGTTTCTTATAATATAATTTTATGCTTTTTTCTTCTTCTTTTTTAATAAATTTTTTTGGCTAGATAAAATACACTTGTCCCGTCTTGGTAATGTAAGAGATTCTAAAATGCCCAAAGTTCTTAATTTGGACTTTGGACACTCTGATTTTGTGTAGGTGATGGGAGATATGTAACATGCATTTGATGGAATAATCAAAGTGCGTATAAACTGACAAGAGGATGAGAAAATGTAATCTAAGGAAAAAGGTATTTTTTTTCTTGCAAAATAACTCTTGAAAAATAGTGAATTATTACTGATGACGAATCGATTTATTTTAATTACATTAAAAAAAAGGTTTGAAATATGGGAGTGATGAATTGTCAATTTTTTAATTTTATCATATTTGATTTTTATGTGCAACTTTCATAGCATCCTCTAATAATTATATAGATGTTGACTAAATCTAAAATTTGCGATTATGTTATTGCTTATCAGGACAAACTACTACTTTTGGTGAGATTGACATGTTGTTTAATTAAACGTAGACTTGTTGATTATCATTATTTCTTCTAGAAATCGTTGCATTATAGAGGGAGAATATTTTTCTGACAAAAAAACAATAAGAATATAGCTAACTAGTAATTTAAATATTTCCATTGCAATAATTACATGAAACATAGAGTTATAAACACTTATTTGTTAAAATACTCTTGTCTTCATAACTATCTAAATCTAAATATTTTCAATGGCGCTCTGGTGGAATCTTCACGGACAGAAAAAGATTGCAGTCAATTTGATAATGATCGAGTGACATTGTTTCTTTGGCCCGAACCGAGGAATCTCTTAGATATGATGCAACACGGGGGGACGGAAATAAGATAGAGTTAGAAAATCAACTGATTAATCCTAAACTAGGAATACAACACGAGAACCTATTTTGAGGTGGAGTTAACTTATATTTACTTATAATATAATAATATTTTTACACTATAAATGCAATTTAATTTATTATAGAAGGTTAATTTCCTTATATTTTAACTTACTAATTCCATTTATCATGGATATGTAACTACAACTTTTTATTTGATAACCAAATATATAACTTCAACGATTTTATGTTGCTGCACAGAAGTTAAACTATTTTTTTCTCTCGGAAATCGCTAAACACTTGTTATTATAATTAAACAACATAGAGAAACACTTGATATTAAATGAAACAACATATAAATGAAAACATTAGAATTATTAATACTAATAAAGGAAACAAGTTGGATAGCTTCTAATCAATAAAAAAACTAAAATTAGCTACGAACTTTGTCGCTAATCTATTGTTAATCGCTCACAACTAACAGAATTTTTTGAAAATTTATCCGCTCAATAGGATTAGCGACGAATTTTTCTGTTTAACTACAGAATTTATCCATCGCTAATTCCTATTTTTAGTATTTGAATAAGCTTCTCCTTCTACCAAGAAATTACTTTCTTCTTAGGCACATGTAAGAAACAAAATAACAAGGTCAAAACTAAAAAGAAAATAGGGATGGTCATATAACCACAGGACGAATTGCAGCGATTACCATTAGCTGGTATCTGATCGTAAGCTAATTTTCTTACTACTACTGCAACAGAAACAGTAGTTATGAACCCAAATACTATCGATATATATAGGTATAAGCGCGCATCAGGAGGATAATTATCTTTATTGTCTATTATAGCACTGTTAAATAAAACACAACAGTGACAATCAACATCGTTCAGATCCCCCAGACGAATACAACAGTTACGATTTTCTTCACTCGTCGATGCCTCTGACATACTGTATGGGTTCGTACGACAGCCTCAAGTTAATGGTACAAAAACGTAAACGTGGAAGAAAGGCCTTGTAGGAGTTAGGGTTTCAAAAACCCTACAGTATTGTAAATTATAGTATAAAAAATCTATAATGCATAAATAACATAAGCTTTTTCGATAAAAATGAACATAGTGGATAGTTGTTATCAAAAAGCTTCAAAGATATTTTTTTTAGAGTTGAAAAACGTACTTTTGTTTTAATAAAAAAAAGTTATAAAAGGACTCTTTTGAAAGGTGAGTTTAATTTATCAAATGGCCTTCCAACTTACTATTTTGTCTGTAGAATATAAAATTACGAACTAGTTAATGATCGATTTATTTTAGAGAATAAAAGGAAAAACTATTTTGACATAAGCATGCCAGTTAATTAAAGAATTTTTAGTATTTGAATCGTCACCTATGACCACACCCAAAAATATAAAGTTTGAAAAATGCCAGGGGTGAATATAATCATATATCAATTTGATTTTAATGTGAATTTCATAGCATCATCTAATTACAATATATTGACGTTGACTAAATTTGTAATCTCCGATTATGTTATTGCTTATCAGGACAAATTATTGCTTTTGTTGAGATTGACAGGCTATTTAGTATTTTAATTATGAATTTGATAGCCTCATGTCATATTTAATTACTTTTTCACAAGTTTATTCTTATTAGGTCAAAATCCACCTCTATTTTGACATTGGCGAATTATTTTCTTTCATTATAACTACTACTCCGATTAAAAAAAGTGGTCTAGAGATCTATTTGTTTAGGAATGGATATTGTTTTTTTTTGGCTGAAGTATTGGTTTTCATTTTTCCAGTGAAATGATCTAAAAGCAATTTAAACACTATCAATGTATTTTAACTAATTATAAAAATTACTAATTTACTTACCTTTTAAGTTATCCATTAAGCTTAAAGTAGATGGTTATCTATTGTCACGACCCAAAATCCCACCACAGGCGTCGTGATGGCACTTAGTCTCTAAGACTAGGTAAGCCGATTACAATTACATTTAAAGCCATTTTTTACATATAATTTAATACAAGCGTCAAAACCAACAGCGGAAATATTTAAACAACCTCCCAAGACTAGTAATACTGAGTCACGAACTTTAACTGAATACATGAAAGGATCTCAACAATCGAATACTCAATACTGTTTGATTAATAATTAACAGTACAATAAAATGGAAAGACTCCAAGGGATTGCGACGACCAAGCAGCTCTATCTTGAATCCTTGCGATCACACTCTAACTCTGTCCGAGTCCAATATCTCCAATACCTGGCTCTGCACAAAAATGTGCAGAAGTGTATTATGAGTACACCACAGTCGATATCCAGTAAGTATCAAGACTAACCTCAGTGGAGTAGTGACGAGGTACAGTCAAGACACTCACTAGTCTAATAACCTATGCAATATAGTATACAAAAATAATAGAAAACAAGTAACAATGATGACAATAATAATCAACTTGTGACATAAATAGCAGAGCAACAAGAACACCATAAATATTGCTCAATAAATAATGAATACAAGTACAACCAATTAATCAGGTCCTTCAAATATAAATCTTTCGCCTATATGTTTTTCAAATAATAATCTTCAGGATATAATACTCTCCAATGAATATATTTTGAATAGACTCCCTTCAAATAAATATCTTTCAAATATAATTCTTTCAAATATAATTCCTTCAAATAAATATCTTTCAAATATAATTCTTTCAAATAAATCTCTTTCAAATATAATTTTTTCAAATAAATATCTTTCGAATAAAAGTCACATTGTGACACCTCATTTCAAAATCATAAAAATACGGGCCTCAGCCCACTTTCATAATTCCACGGCACCTCGTGCCAATTTCTCTGTCACAACCGCACGGACAACTCACGTGCCAATATCATCATCATTTACTCACTGCACCTCGTGCCCACATTTCATATCACAATTGCACGGACAGTTCACGTGCCAATATCATCATTATTTACTCACGGCACCTCGTGCCCATATTTTATTTCATAATCCGTCTGGCAATAGCCACAGGCTTCTAATTTTAACATAGATCAGACTATTATCAATTTACCAACAACAAAAAAAATTGCACAAGATATAAAAATAAATACAAGAAAAATCACAACATCACATGAAAATTACCAATACAATAACCCCATATCATCACATAAAAATTACCAACTCAATAACTCCACATTATCACGTATCATCCCTAATAATAGCCACACACTCATCTCTCCTATAGCCACCCGTATCACTCCTATAATAGCCTCTATTATCCCTCCACCCTGACAATATCAATAGCCACCCTTATCGCTCTTATAGTCATCCTTATCTCTCCGCCCAAATAATATCTCAACACACATAACCACAGTGAAATGCCACCCTCATGCCCACATAATATCAATAGTGAAATGCCACCCTTATATCCTCATAATAATAACTCAAATCACACAATAATTTACACGGAATATTATCACGACAATACAACACAATCAATTCATATCACAATTTGCCCAATGACCACAACCAATTTCAATAATATAGTAAAATCAATAAATTTCTCAAAAATAGCCCAAGGCTCCACACAACGTATATAAAACCTCAAAACAATCAATAGAGATAGAAAATACTCAGTATAGGGCAACGCCTTCCTTAATCTAAATTCTTGATAATTATATTAATTCCTCAGTCTAAACTTATTTCATTAATTATTTGCAGATGAAAAATCTATAATATAATTATTTCCAGAAAATATCAATCAACAAACTCACGGAATTCACATAAATATTCAAGTAACAATCACATCAAATTATCATATAAAAATAAATTCAACAAACGAGACTTGAGACATGGCAAATAAATGATTTAATAAATGCCAACAATTATTCAATTTACTACACAATAATGCCTAAGACTTTAACCCAATAAATTTTGAATATATAAGCCCGAGTATGTACTCGTCACCTCGCATACACGGCTTTTTACATTTCACAAATGGCACATAAGACTCAGTGTGTGATGACCCAAAAGGTCATCTTATGTTTTAGAACTCAAATTTGCGCTTTTAAGCCTTAAAAATCTCATTTTTACCCTCCTCGATTTGCGTGCGCAGTCCGGGCAGGTTTTCGGAAAGCTTTTATGTTGAAAACTAATGAAAATAAGAATTTTTGCCTTAAAAGTTAATTTTAGTTGACTTCAGTCAATATTTTTGGTAAACAGGCCCGGATCCGTATTTTAACGGTCCCGGTAGGTCCGTATCGAATTATGGGACCTGAGCGTATGCCCGGAATCGAATTCGGAGGTCCGTAGCTCAAGTTATGAATTTTTGATGAAAATTAATTATTTTTAAGAATTGATTGATGTTTGACATTGATAGTGCCGGGTCCGTATTCTGGTTCCAGAGCCCGGTACAAGTTCATTATGATATTTAAGACTTGTCTGTGAAATTTGGTGAGAAACGGAGTTTATTTGACGTGATTCGGACGTCCAGTTGAGAAAATAGAAATTTTGAAGTGTTCTTGAGAATTTCATTTGATTTGGTGCTAAATTCGTAGTTCTAGGTGTTATTTTGGCGATTTGATCGCGCGAGCAAGTTTGGGTGATGTTTTTAGACTTGTGTGCATGTTTGGTTTGGAGCCCTGAGGGCTCGGGTAAGTTTCGGATAGGCCACAAGATGTTTTGGACTTTGAAAATCTGGTATTTTGCTGCAGCAAGTGTTCTGGCATGTCCTTCTTCGCGTTCGCGAAGGTACTCTCGTGAACGTGAAGAGTAAACTAGGCAGCTGAAGATTTCTTATTCGCGAACGTGAAGCGATGGGGGCGTTACCCTTCGCGAACGCGACAAGCCCATCGCGAACGTATAGTGTTAGGCATTGGGGAGGGGGAGTCAGCCATTCCTTCAACGCAAACGCGAGCAATACATCGCGAACGCGAAAGCCAGGGGGAGTAACCATCGCGAATGCGAGCTAGGTCTAGCGAATGCTAGGCTTGGCAACCAGTACCCTTCGCGAACGCGACAGTGCTCTCGCGAACGCGATGAACACTGTCGCCCAGCACTTAACAGAATCCAAAAATGGGATTATAGCCAAAAATTCATTTTCTCAAAAACCAAACGGTGAGAGGCGATTTTTCAAGATCCATTTCTTCCCCAAATTATTGGTAAGTGATTCTAAACCATTTTTTTTCAATTACCCATTACATTTCTTAAATTTTCAACCTCAAATCTAGAGTTTTCATGGTAGAATTAGGGGTTAGGGTAGAAACTAGGAATTTCGGGAATTTGGGGATTTAGACCTCGATTTGAGGTCAGATTCCAAAACCAATTATATATTTGGGCTCGGGGATGAATGAGTAAAAGAATTTTGGTCCGAACCTCGGGTTTTGACCAAGCGGGCCCGGGTTCGAATTTTTGACTTTTTGGAGGAAAAATTTGGAAAATTTAATTTATGAAATATAATTGATTCCTTTAGCAATATTTGATATTATTGAGTCATTTCTGAATAGACACGAGTGGTTTGGAGGTGAATTCCAAAGGAAAAGCTGTGATTGAGAATTAGGTGGCCTTCGGAGCAAGGTAAGTGTTGTGTCTAACTTTGGCTTGAGGGAATAGGTATTGTGTGGGTATTTGCTACGTGTTTTGTTGTTGAATACGATATATAGTTGAGGTGACGAGCATCTATGCATTGTGGTCGAGTCATAGCATGCGAGTGAAATTTCATTCTTACAAATTTGTAGTCTTAAATCTTGTTATTCATACTTATTGTTATTGTTGAAATGTTGGGAGACTTGTATCCGGTTCTACCAAGGTTGATAAAATTGTGAATATTGATTCGAGGTTGAGATGTTAAATTGTGAAAGTAATCATTGATGAAATATTAATTTCTTTGTGAAACTTCTCTCTATCCGTTGTTATTGATTCTGTGATTGGTGAGGAGGAGTGTAAAGCACGAAGGGTGATGCCGTGCATGCATTATTTATATTGTGAGAAAGAGTGTAAAGTACGAAGGATGATGCCGTGTATATTATGAGAGATTTAAAGCACGAAGGGTGATGCCGTGTATATTATGAGAGGTTTAATGCACGAAGGGTGATGTCGTGCCGTTCTATTTATTTATTCGGTGAGGTTGAGAGTAAATGTACGAAGGGTGATGCCGTGTCATTCTATTTCTTTATTTGGTGAGGTTGAGAGTAAAAGCACGAAGGGTGATGCCGTGCAGTTTTTCTTGTTGTTTTAATTGCTCAATTCGCTTAAGGATCTTCGGTTTAATTCTGTCTTTTCATTGTTCTCACTCTTTATGTTGTATTCCCCCACTGTATGTTCCCTTCCCACTATTTCTGTGTTATTTTTTTATTTACTGTTGTTGCCACTAGCATAATTATACTGTTCAGGTTATATGTGGGTGTCTTGTCCTAGCCTCGTCACTACTTCGCCGAGGTTAGACTCGATACTTACCAGTACATGGGGTCGGTTGTACTGATGCTGCACTCTGCACTTTCTGTGCAGACTTTGATACCGACTCGGGTTGATCGAGATTTTGCTATTGGTCTGCTGTCCGGAGACTCAAAGTGGATCTGTCGGTGTTCACAGACCTTGAAGTCCCCGTCTACCTTTTATGTCATTGTTGTTTTCTTTCATTTAGACAGTTGTATTTCTTTCAGACTATTACTTGTAGTAAATTTTAGAATGCTTGTGAATCGTGACTCCAGATCCGGGTAGTAGTAATTAATACAGTTTTATAAAATTATGCACCTCTTATACTTCATCTTAGTTAATCATTGTTATTTATTGAATGGAAATAAGGAATTGGTTTAACGATTTTCTAACATTGGCTTGCCTAGCAAGTGAAATGTTAGGCGTCATCACGGTCCCGTCGGTAGGAAATTTCAGGTTGTGACAATTGGTATTAGAGCACTAGGTTACATAGTTCTCATGAGTCACGAGCAAACTTAGTAGAGTCTGAAGGATCGGTACAAAGACGTCTGTACTTATCTCTCAGAGGCTATGAAGTTTAGGAACAACATCACTTCTTTCATTCCTTATCGTGCGACATTGATTTTTGCTTGAAACGTATATCTCCTATTCCTTTGTATCCACTCGTGTATGACATTGCGCACTCGATATCAGTTGTGCGTTGACAGTTCTGATGCCGCAGATGAACTACGAGGGATCCAGAGATGCTCAAATAATGCCTCAACATGTGATTCCGACTGAAGATGCGGACGTATAAAGAGATCACCCAGTGAATAATGTGGGGGGTACAACGTACCTTGGCATCTGGTTGATTTATACGAGTTGTGAAGGTTAGTATTGTGGACCATCGAACGTGGTGAACTATGACTTCGCGCCGAGTGGGGGAGTCCACTATCAATGAATGGATTGCGAGTCATGTGTTATATCAGTTTTGGCCTGAAATGTATATATGTGGTACTGAAAGGTTTCCCAAGAATTTACACATGTTTAAGGCATGGGATTTTGTAGAGGATAAGGTTGGTACTTGCGGTATGTCCGCCTACTTAATAATCTTATACTTCAGTACCAAAGGAGTTAGAGAAACAACACTAAATTTACAGAAGGTCTACTCAGCGTGAACGCCATGGTTGCGGATTTTGGGATACTTCGGAGGAAGTACAGTGGTTGACGAGATTCTAGACTATGTGGTTTATGCCAAGATTTGTCTGTATGGAGCTCTACTTTTGTGATCGTTGTGTATAAATAGGGGTAAGGGTTACCTCTGAGAAGAATCGAAGAGTATGTTAAGAAATGGGTCAGTTCAACAGTGTTGAGTCAGCATAACAAAAGAAGAAATTGGCCTTGGGAGAGATAATTCTCCACAGGTCCGTGGCAAGCCTATGAAGAGGGCAAACCAGTCAATACAACACCGCCCACTTGGCTCGGTTCTCAGAAATGCTTTTGAAAGAGTTTGTTTCCCGGACTCTCCGTAATGTATGTCGCATAGGGTTTGAACGATTGCGTTAGGTCACCATGACGGTGTCATAATATGCCATCAGGTTCAATAAGTTAGCCCATCATATTCCTACTTTGCTTCATACAGCCAGAGAGCGAGTCCACTGACTCATTAAAGGACTTAATTATGATCGTAAAATTTTGTATGACTCGGGAGATACAGACTGATACTTCATTTCCACTAGTGGTAGAAATTGCCAAGATATTAGAACGTGTTCAGGGTGAGGAAGGAAACTAAGGAGACCAAGACGTCTCGAGGTTCTGGGGATTCAGTGGATTCTACTCTGTGAGTATAAATCATTATGGTGGGGGCTCGGGTAGTCGGCCAGCCCAGTTCGCACATCGGATTAATCGAGGTGCTCCAGTAAGTTCTTTTAATGCACCACTGACATGAGTTTCCTATAATGGTTATTCTAGTTATCTGGCACAGACTCAATATGAGCAGCCAAACCCGCAAAGGGGTTGTTATGAATACGGCGATACTAGGCACATCATGAGAAAATTGTCCCAAACTTAGGAGAGGCATATTTCATCAAAGCACTCAAGCTACGTGCCCCATTGCAGTTACTACATCACTCGCACGATCAGTTAAGGGTGGAGGACAGGCGGGTAGAAGGCATCCTAGAGGTGGAGACCCAGCCGTTGTTATATTTGTTTTATGGTATGGTGGAGGTCGTTACATCAGATGGTGTCCTTATATGTACAACCTCGATTTAAAATAAAGGAATAATTTTCTTAACTTGATTCGGTTCTGAGTATCAAGACGAGTCCTCCTATTGTGCTCCACTTATGAGTGAGCTTCGTAATTCTATAATCTATTTATGTGTCTACTTCTGTTGGGAGGTTTTATGGAGATAACTACACCTATCATTCCATGATGGACTCTAATAAGATCTGTGAGGCTAAAGTTGCCTTTCTGGTACTTATTTTGGTATATTTTAATGTATTTCCAGATAATTAATTACAAATTGTGAATTATATGCTCTACCGGTGTGGGGTTCATTATGTGTTGTGATTTCGTTTAACGAAAGTTATTTAAAAGGAGAAAATAGAAAGTTTCGATTGACAAGATTTACATATTACTTGTGATTCAGAACTGAGGCCGAGGTCCTCGTATTTTAAAATAAATTGATATGTTTAAACCGGGCTATGAGCTACGGTGAAAGTTATATAAGGACGAGATCCTTGTGATAAAAAAATTCTTGTGTTTAAATTCTCCCTTGTGAAATTAAATTTGTACGATAGTACTAATAGGGAGTCATGCCTGCTAGGCTTATTTAAAAATATTTGTATGAAATTCTCTGTGCACACTTGCCAAATTCGTGTTGTAATATTGAGTTGTAATCTACGAGGTAGGTTCCCACCCAGATGGCGTTAAATGTGACTCATTAATTCGGGTAAATAATTATGAGGTCTTCCTGCCTCGCATCTCGTTATTAGTATTGTGAAGGTTTGAAATGAGATTTTTGTTAACATGAAGTTAATTGACGATTCTGTAATTGATTATGAATAACTATTAAGACCAGATTGACCCAGAAGGGTGCCCCATTTAGATGGTCTGACGAGTGTGAGTTGGGCTTTCAGAAGCTCAAGACCTCTTTGACTACAACGCTAGTGTTGGTATTACCCACAGGGTCAGGATCATATATGGTATATTATGACGCCTCTCATATTGGGCTTGGTGCAGTATTAATGCAAGATGGCAAGGTAATTGCATATGCGTCGTGACAATTAAAAGTTCACGAGAAGAATTATCCTGTTCATGACTTAGAATTGGCCGCCATTATTCATGCGCTGAAGATTTGGAGGCATTACCTCTACAGGTATCTCGTGTGAGGTATTTACTGATCATCGTAGCCTTCAGTATCTGTTCAAATAAAAGAATCTTAATTCGAGGTAGAGAAGATGGTTGGAGTTGTTGAAAGACTATGATATCACCATTTTGTATCACCCCGGAAAGGCCAATGTGTTGGCCGATGCTTTGAGTAGAAAGGCTATGAGTATGGGTAGTCTTGCGTATATCCCGGTTGGTAAGAGGCCATTAGCTGCAGATGTTTAGACTTTGGCTAATCAGTTCGTGAGGTTAGATATTTCAGAACCCAGTCGGGTTCTAGCTTGCATAGTCGCTCGATCTTCTTTATATGAGCGCATCAAAGAGAGGCAGTATGATGATCCTCGTTTACTTGTCCTTAAGGACACGGTGCGGCACGGTGATGCCAAATAGGTTGTTGTGGGGGAAGATGGAGTACTATGAATGCAGGGTCGTATTTGTGTGCCTAATGTTGATGGGTTTCGTGAATTAATTCTTGAAGAGGCACACAGTTTCAGGTATTCTATTCATCCAGATATCGCCAAAATGTATCAAGATTTGCGGCAACATTATTGGTGGAGGAGAATGAAAAAGGATATAGTTGCATATGTAGCTCGGTGTCTGAATTATCAGCAAGTTAAGTACAAGCATCAGAGACCTGGTAGGTTGCTTCAGAGGTTAGATATTCCTGAGTGGAAGTGGGAGCGTATCACTATGAATTTTGTTGTTGGACTCCCACGGACTCAAAGGAAGTTCGATGCAGTTTGGGTTATTGTGGACAGGCTGACTAAGTCAGCGCATTTCATTCCTGTGGCAGTTACCTATTCCTCCGAGCGGTCGGCAGAGATTTACATTCATGAGATCGTCTGTCTTCACGGTGTGCCCATGTCTATCATTTCTGATCGAGGTACACAGTTTACCTCGCACTTTTGGAGGGCAGTACAGCATGAGTTGGGTACGCGGGTTGAGTTGAGCACAACATTCCATCCTTAAATGGACGGGCAGTCCGAGCGTACTATTCAGATCTTGGAGTATATGCTCCGTGCCTGTGTTATTGACTTTGGAGGTTCTTGGGATCAGTTCTTGCCGTTAGCGGAGTTTGCCTACAATAACAGCTACCAGTCGAGCATTCAGATGGCTCCATATGAGGCATTATACGGAAGGCGATGCCGTTCGCCAGTTGGCTAGTTTGAACTAGGAGAGGCTTGGTTATTGGGTACCGATTTGGTATAAGATGCCTTGGATAAGGTCAAGATTATTCAGGATCGACTTCGCACAGCTCAGTCTAGGCAAAAGAGTTATGCCGACCGTAAAGTTCATGATATTGCATTCATGGTTGGAGGAAGAATATTGCTTCGGGTATTGCCCATGAAGGGTGTTATGAGAGTTGGGAAGAAGGGCAAGTTGAGCCCTAGGTATATCAGGCCATTTGAGATCCTCGAGAGAGTGGGGGAGGTAGCTTATAGACTTGCGTTGCCTCCAAGGTTATCCTCAGTTCATCAAGTATTCCATGTGTCTATGCTCCGAAAATATCATGGTGACCCGTCCCACGTGTTAGATTTCAGCTCTGTCCAGTTGGACAAGGATTTGACTTACGAGGAGGAGTCAGTGGCAATTCTAGCCCGGCAAGTTCGCCAGTTGAGATCAAAGAGTTACCATTCAGTTCGAGTGCAGTGGAGAGGTCAGCCTATTGAGGCAGCTACTTGGGAGTCCGAGTCTGATATGCGGAGTAGATATCCCCACCTTTTCACCTGCCCAGGTACTTCTCTATGTCCGTTCGAGGAAGAACAGTTGTTTTAGAGGTGGAGAATGTGATGACCCAAAAGGTCATCTTATATTTTAGAACTCGAATTTGCGCTCTTTAAGTCTTAAAAATCTCATTTTTATCCTCCTCGATTTGCGTGCACAGTCCGGACAGATTTTCAGAAAGCTTTTATGTTGAAAACTAATAAAAATAAGATTTTTTACCTTAAAAGTTGATTTTAGATGACTTTGGTCAACTTTTTGGTAAACGGGTCCGGATCCGTATTTTAACGGTCCCGGTGGGTCCGTATCGAATTATGGGACCTGGGCGTATGCCCGGAATTGAATTCGGAGGTCCCTATCTCAAGTTATGAATTTTTGATGAAAATTAAAAGTTTAAAAATTAATTATTTTTAAGAATTGATTGATGTTTGGCATTGTTAGTGCCGGGTCTGTATTCTTGTTCCGGAGCCCGGTACAGGTTCATTATGATATTTAAGACTTGTGTGTGAAATTTGGTGAGAAATGGAGTTGATTTGACGTGATTCGAATGTCCAGTTGAGAAAATAGAAATTTTAAATTGTTCTTGAGAAATTCATTTGATTTGGTGCTAAATTCGTAGTTCTAGGAGTTATTTTGGCGATTTGATCGCGCGAGTAAGTTCGTATGATGTTTTTAGACCTGTGTGCATGTTTGGTTTGGAGCCCCGAGGGCTCGGGTGAGTTTCGGATAGGCCACGGGATGTTTTGGACTTTGAAAATCTGGTATTTTGCTGCAGCAGGTGTTCTGGCATGTCCTTCTTCGCGTTCGCGAAGGTACTCTCGCAAACGCGAAGAGTAAGCTGGGTAGCTGAAGATTTCTTCTTCGCGAACGCAAAGGCTTGGTCGCGAACGCGAAGCGATTGGGGCGTTACCATTCGCGAACGCGACAAGCCCATCGCGAACGCGTAGTGTTAGGCATTGGGGAGGGGGAGTCGGCCGTTCCTTCAACGCAAACGCGAGCTGGGTCTCGCGAACGCATAGGCTTGGCAGCCAGTACCCTTCGCGAATGCGATAGTGTGCTCGCGAACGCGATGAACACTGTCCCCCAGCACTTAACAGAATTCAAAAATGGGATTTTAGCCAAAAATTTATTTTCTCAAAAACCAAACGGTGAGAGGTGATTTTTCAAGAGCCATTTCTTCCCAAAATTATTGGTAAGTGATTCTAAACCATTTTCTTTCAATTACCCATTACATATCTTGAATTTGCAACCTAAAATCTAGAGTTTTCATGGTAGAATTAGGGATTAGGGTAGAAACTAGGGATTTTGGGAATTGGGGGATTTAGACCTCAATTTGAGGTCGGATTCCAAAACCAATTATATATTCGGGCTCGGGGATGAATGGGTAAAAGGATTTTGGTCCGAACCTCAGGTTTTGACCAAGCGGGCCCGAGGTCGAATTTTTGACTTTTTGGAGGAAAATTTTCGGAAATTTAATTTATGAAATATAATTGATTCCTTTAGAAATATTTGATATTATTGAGTCATTTTTGAATAGATATAAGTGGTTTGGAGGTGAATTCCAAAGAAAAAGCTGTGATTGAGAATTAAGTAGCTTTCGGAGCAAGGTAAGTGTTGTGTCTAACTTTGGCTTGAGGGAATAAGTATTGTGTGAGTATTTGCTATGTGTTTTGTTGTTGAATACGATGTATAGTTGACGTGACGAACATCAATACGTTGTGGTCGAGTCATAGCATGCGAGTGAAATTCCATTCTTGCAAATTTGTAGTCTTAAATCTTGTTATCCATACTTATTGTTGTTGTTGAAATGTTAGGAGACTTGTATCCGGTTCTACCAAGGTTGATAAAATTGTGAATATTGATTCGAAGTTGAGATGTTAAATTGTGAAAGTAATCATTGATGAAATATTGATTTCTTTGTGAAACTTCTCTCTATCTGTTGTTATTGATTCTGTGATTGGTGAGGATAAGTATAAAGCACGAAGGGTAATGCCGTGCATGCATTATTTATATTTGAGGAAGAGTGTAAAGCACGAAGGGTGATGCCGTATTTATTATGAGATATTTAAAGCACAAAGGGTAATGCCGTGTATATTATGAGAGGTTTAATGCACGAAAGGTGATGCTGTGCCGTTCTATTTATTTATTCGGTGAGGTTGAGAGTAAATGCACGAAGGGTGATGCCATGCCATTCTATTTCTTTATTTGGTGAGGTTGAGAGTAAAAGCACGAAGGGTGATGCCGTGCAGTTTTCCTTATTGTTTTAATTGCTCAATTCGCTTAAGGATTTTCGGTTTAATTCTGTCTTTTTATTATTCTCACTCTTTATGTTGTATTCTCCCACTGTATGTTCTCTTCCCATTATTTCTGCGTTATTTCTTTATTTACTATTGTTGCCACTAGCATGATTATACTGTTTAGGTTATATGTGGGTTTCTTGTCCTAGCCTCGTCACTACTTCGCCGAGATTAGGCTTGACACTTACCAGTACATGGGGTCGGTTGTACTGATGCTGCACTCTGCACTTTCTGTGCAGACTTTGATACCGGCTCAGGTTGATCGAGATTTTGCTATTGATCTACCGTTCGGAGACTCAAGGTGGATCTGTCGGCGTTCACAGACCTTGAAGTCCCCGTCTACCTTTTATATCACTGTTGTTTTCTTTCATTTAGACAGTTGTATTTCTTTCAGACTATTACTTGTAGTAAATTCTAAAATGCTCGTGAATCGTGACTCCAGATCCGGGTGGTAGTAATTAATACAGTTTTATAAAATTCTGCACCTCTTATACTTCATCTTAGTCAATCATTGTTATTTACTGAATGGAAATAAGGAATTGGTTTAACGATTTTCTAACATTGGCTTGCCTAACAAGTGAAATGTTAGGTGCAATCACGGTCTAGGCGGTGGGAGATTACGGGTCGTGACACGATGCTTAAGGGGTAATTTTTCCACTCAAGATTCGACAAGATACTTATCTTTTTGAAGTTATGCCGATATTTCAAAATTGCCTTCGTGCTTGAATTGACATCCGGACAGCTCAAATCTATCTAAATTAATTGTATAACTTCATTAAAATTCATCGAAAATAATTATGGATAATAAAACGTCGACTTAAAATTTTATTCTAGAAAGTCAACCCAAAGTTAACGCGGGGCACGTCTCTCGGAACCCGACATAATTTTTAAGAAATACGAACACCCATTCAGATACGAGTTCAACCATACCAATTTTATCAAATTCCAATAACAAATCGTCCTCTAAATCTTGAATTTTCATTTTTTTGAAATTGTTTTACAAAAATCCCAATTTTCTCCATTAAACTCGAATTAACTAATGAATATAACCATAGATTCATGAAATATAATCACCTTCGGATATAGAACACTTACCCCAACCAAGCTTGTGAAAATTCTCTTCAGAATCGCCCAAATCCGAGCTCCAAAAATCCAAAATGAAAATGGCAAAATGACTAATTTTTGGTCCTAAATGTTCTGTCCAGTTCCGTTTCTGCGTAACAATTGATTGCATCTGCGGTCTCGCTTTTGCGTGACAAAACTCGCATTTGTGATCCTCACTGCCCAGCCCAAGCTCGCACATGCGAAGCCATTTTTGCTTCTGCGATGGCCAGGCGCATCTGCGCAGAAATTGCCGCTTCTGCGGCTTTCTTCATCAGCTTCTACCTGGGTCGCTTCTGCGTTGCAAATCCTTGCTTCTGCGATCAATTTCTCACAGAAGCGGTTACATCAGTTGCTGCCCAGAACAACAGAATTCCAGCACTTTTCTTCAAGTTCAAATCGATCCGTTAACTATCCGGAATCCACCCGAGGCCCTCGGGACCTTAACCAAATATACCATCATGTCCCAAAATATAATACGAACTTAGTCGACCCTTCAAACTACGACAAACAACGCCGAAATTACGAATCGCGCATCGAATCGATTTATAAGTTTTCAAATCTTCCAACTTCTATATTTTACGCCGAAACGTATCAAATCAATCTGGAATGAATTCAAATTTTGTAGCGAGCCATAAATGACGTAATGGAGTTGTTTCAATTTTCGGAATCGAAATCTGACCTCATTATCAAAAATTCAACCTTCGATCGAACTTTCCAAAAATTCTTTTATTTTTCAACTTTCGCCAAAATACGTCGAATTGTCCTACGGACTTCCAAATCCAAATCCGGACACACGCCTAAGTCTGAAATCACCATACGAAGCTATTGACATTATCAAAATTCCATTCCGGAGTCGTTTGCTCAAAAGTCAAATTTCGGTCAACTCTTTCATTTAAGCTTCAAAAATGAGAATTGTTCTTTTAATTTAATTCTGAATCTTTCGAAAACTAAACTCAACCACACCCGCGGGTCATAATACAATTACGCAATTTTTAGGGACCTTAAGTCGCCGAACGGCGCGTTAATTCTTAAAACGACAAGTTGAGTCGTTACATCTATTGTTATAGGTCATTTTCACCCAAATAGTTATCTATTATTGTAATATGTTAAGCAGAATAAATAATTATATTTACACACACACACACACATATATATATATATATATATATATATATATATCTCTATGATTATTGTTAATTAGAAAATACTTTGGTTCGGCAAATGTTGAAGATTGGATGTAAGTTGCATTACCGGCATGATAACTACATGCTAATTAATTTAGTATTTGGTTTTGTTAAGATTTTAATAAGTTTAATATATAATTTCATACTCCATGTCGGAAGTTATGGATTCAGTTGAACTCGTAGCCGAAATGTCACCCTTAGTTTTGTTGAGATTTAGTCTAAAACTTGTAATATTCCAGACATATATAGCTCACCATCCTTTTTATTTCAAACTGGTTAATGAAATAGATAGTCAAAGGATTGTTAATTATGAATTAGAAGCATATTCTAAGAATCCTTATTAAAGAAAATGGAACAGTGGGATTATTTTTCTTCTATAATAAGTTGTGCGGTCAAATGTCTCCATTGATTTAAGAGCATCCAAAATATCGTTTAGGACAAAATCTAGTTGTTGGTCAATCTTCATTAAATTAAATTCCCACTCCTCAAATTGGATTATTTCTTGAACATTATTGTTATTTATTATATATATAATAAGGGACTAGGGGTGGTTTTCATGAGTAGTACTAGTTTATTTGGAGGGGTCAAAAATCATAAATGCCCAAATTTTTGCAGGGACCAAATTGAAAATTCCAGTAGATTCTTCTGAGTTTTCCATCGAGTAATAATATGCACCAAAAGATTCTTGGTCGTTGTCGACGATGATAATCCTTTCCAAAATAGAAGATGCACATTGTCAATAACTTGAGTTGATCGTCAAGTTTGAACATTTGGGCTTTTGTGTAACAAAACTTGGGCTTATATAGTGACTGACCCATGAAAATATTCAATAATTGGTCTGTTAATGAGTGGGCTTTATGTGATATATATTGCACATTCACCACTACCTAAATTGTGTTTTCTTCTCTATTTTTCTATTTATATATATTTATCCTGAGTATTAGATTGAAGTACTATTTCTGCTTTTAAAAACAACACAACTGTATATCCAGTGATGTCTCACTAGAGAGGTTTGGAGAGAGCAGTGCGTACGCAAACCTTACCCCTATCATGAGAAGTTAGAGATATTGTTTGCGATAGACCCTCAGCTCAAGGAAAGCATAATCCCAACAATCAATATTACTCGTTAATGGTTGATTAACTTTGATAGATTTGCCCTCAGAAACAAGAAGTTTTGGTCCACATCTTGAAAAAAATCTCCAATACATATGTAAAACAACACTTATTATTAGTGGTGACAAAATAAATTAAACAAAAGTTATCTATCCATATTATCCACTAAAAAATAGGTTGGATAATATATTTTTTTAAAACGAACTAAATATGAATAAGATCCATATTATCCATTTGAAAAATGGATAACCAATGGGTTTAACTTTTACATATGCAAAGACTCAAATTGAGGGTTCTTCTAAGTTTGGGAGACTAGAAATTCTTCCAAAAGTGATTATATTCAAGAAGCCATAGATAATATGGATATCCATATTATCCATCGATTAGTCATTTTCTGTCCCAATTTAATATGGATCAGGTCAGATAATTTATCCGTTTGTGCATTATCCGTCTTCAAACCGCCCATATCCGATCCGACCCCTAACTTACTATGAAAATATGCTAGAGTTATCCCTGCTCCTAGTTACAAAACTGGTCCTATATATAGCCATTCTCCTACAATTACACTTCTTATATTCTCATTATAATTAGTTATAGAGTTCTATATGATATTGATTAATACAAGATCTTTGTTAATCATGCATTTGTCTTTACACAACTTGCTTCACCATCAATCCAATGTCACATAGCTTCTATATCAACAATTTTCATTTACTAAAGATGACAGGTGTATAAGATTGTCAATGTCTTAATTTAGCCATTACTATCCTTTTCTAGTATAGGTGTCAATAAGATAACTTGGTATATATTGATACAAATAAATTGGAGACAACCATCTTTAGGGAGAAATTAAGTTACTATCTTGTGAACAATCAAAGAACATGATTTTGATCATTATTAGATGGCCCCTTTTTATTTTCCCCAACCCTTCTTGTGAAAACTTCCTTTTATATTTCTCATCATCACTTTTATTTTCAAACCTCAAACCAAGGCAATATAAGATCAATTTTCAAATTAAGGCTTCTAATATCACTATTACTAAAATAGTGAATGAAACTTGATCTAGATAAGCGGATGCTTAAGGCCCATTGTTAGGGTTCGAACTCGATATCTCTAGTTAATGGTGGAGGAATCTTACTCTCGTTCGTCCCATCACTCCCTTGGTACTAATAATCCTTCATCTCAACTCTTGCAAAAAGAAATAAAGAAGAGCAAAGATTTGATGGCCTTTTTGCTAATAATTAGCCCATCGTTTGTATATATTTAATTAACACTTAATTGCCTCAGCTCGTTAGTGCAATCAATCCTCATGATCATTTTAAAAGTCTTTTTTGGATCACATGATAACATGTCATTTAAAGCTTTCATTTTTACTTGTAGAGGAGGCTATACTATAAAGTGAAAGAAGAAAACATTAAAGCTGCAAAAAAAGAAAAAGAAATCATCAACTAATACAGTGGCAAAACCCGAAATTCTTGTCAGTAGATTTTTTAAAAATAAAACTACAATAGCACATTGAGGGGTTGTTTAGTTTGAGGACAAATTATGCTAGAATTAGTTATCGTGGTATTATTTCTTATTGACTGTTTGATATATTGTATTAATTCTGAGATTATCAATTTTACTGTTTTATCCTGGGATAACTTTTCATGGAATTACTATTACACCGTCTAGCAGGTATAAGTTATTCCGGTACAATATATTTTTATTCATGGCTTATCCTATGATTATTAACCAAACAAGGGATATAGGATGGTACTAAATTTTTATCCCAAAATTATTTTTGCTTATCCTTCATACCAAATGACCTCTTAGGATTTGAATCGGTGGCCTAAAGCAATTCTTGAACGCCCTATACCACTAAAATAGATTTTTCTTCCTTATATCAAGAGGATTTAATCGTTCATATATAATCAAAAAAAAGTTTATTTATTTATTTATATAGTATAATTTTCTGACCAAGAAAATTTAGTTGAATTCCTTGGAACAAGCTAACTCTGCCCCTCAGTGGAGAGACCACATAGAAATGTAAATGGTGGAAAAAGCAAAAGAAAGAAGGAAAAGATCAAATTGAGATTTTTCTATCATTAGAGCAAACTAGTTGAGAAAGTGCAATCATAAGTGAATGTGCATATATACAAGGGAGACAACACAAGGTGCTCATATGATGAAGAGGTTTCCCTACCCTCAAACCCCACCCCCACCCACCCCACTTTCTTTCATAGTTGAAAACAGAAACAATATCACATTCTATAGTGTAGGCACAACAAGAAGGTGTAAAGAGGTCCAATTCTTTTCAAGAAAATACAGTGACAGATATAAAATAGACGTAACGTGTTTGACCGAATTTACTTTATTTAATTCAGATGTCATTAATACATAGATACATACGTAATTCTATATTATAGGCCCCGCAAAAATATTAAAGATAATATCCTTAGGGTAATGTGTCAAGTGTGCTCTTAGAATATGTCTTTGAGCTCATAATGAAGGACGTGGTGTGCTCAGGGAGATAATGACATTACTTGTGACACTAGCAAATGGAGCTTAAAACAAGCCAATGTCCATAAAATGTTGAAAAATTGAAATTAAATTTAATTTTGAAGTGGTGAATACTTTAGATTTGAAAAATTGATATTAGATATTACTATATGTGTAAGTGCGCGCGTGCGTGTATGAATAGAAGCAATATATATATATATATATATACATATATATATATATATATATATATATATATATATATATATATATATATATATATAATGAACATTAGTCTCACAAACTTTACAAAGATATGGTAGTAATTAATGTGTATTTACTGCATATATTAGTGTCAAATATTGATACAAATATATGGTAGTATTTAATGTGTACTTTACTGCATATCTCGTAAAATCATAAATAAAAGTGAGAAAATAATTGTCACGTGCAAGACAGGTCAGAATTTGCAAACCCCCACGTGACAAAAGTCTCTGTCCATCTCAGCATGTAGACCAAATTAAATCTGTGGAGCAGAGAATTTACAGGTTGTCCACATTGATCAGTAATTTAAAATGTTAGAATTTGTAATTTTAAAAATAAAACAAACATGTTACAATACGTAACGGTAAACTGAAGTATAAAAGTTTTCTACACTGACTCAATATAATTTAAACTCATAAGATTATTATAAGTAAATATCCATAATAAATATTTATTGGTAACGTGGTAAAATGATAGCCAATTTATATTAAAAGAATTTATAGTATCAGTTATTAATTTATAGCTAATGTAATTTCTAGCAGAGTGGACCATTGCACTTTTGACGACTAATGTTAACTTCCAATTTAGTTAAGAAAATGTGCAAAATAAATGCAGCTATAATCTAGTTGTCCATCAATTGAGGAAATCTCACACATATGTGTAGTACAAAGGACAAGTGACAAATAAATAGAAAGTGGTCCACTAACCAACATGTGCTTTGGCTCATTCTTTTGTTCCGAGCCTCACTCACTGTATCGTTTATATTCTCCAAAATGATTATCGCATCCGTATTGAATTCTCAAAAAATACACTATTTTGAAAGGTTCCGATACATTTTTGAAGAGCCGAACAATATAGTTCACGAGCATTCTCAAAGATCCGAATGAGAGAAGAATAAAGCAGGCTGTCCTTTGACTAGTTTGTGGTTTTCCCTAGAGCTATTTATTCTAAATTTCCCTCGATGATTTTTTTTCTTTTTTCTTTTAATTATCTTCTTTGTTTGAAAATTGGTTTGATTTGCTTCACTTATGAGAATTTCTATCAATTCTTGTTTTATTTGAAATGAAAATGGATGAACACGCACTTGAGCCTAGAACTGATAAAATTCGGGGAAAATATGGAAGTGGTCACTCTACTGGGGACAAGAGTTGAGGACCCTCCATCCCAAAATGGAAAAACATTGGCCACATTTTGTATACGGTCGAAATCGAGTTCGCCTACGACGTGGCAGGTTAGGCTCGGAACATGACAACCAAAGACTGAAGATCGACCTCGAATCCCGCCGAGCTAAACCCGGGGTCAGAACGCCTGCCTTCGAGAATATTGAGTCCATAATCCCGCAGTCGACCTTAGCCCCGATCGAACTCGAAGAAACATTGCTAGCATAACCAACAGAAAATCGAAATATCCGTGACCGGTCGGATATTTCGGCGGGAATCTCGGCCCGTATCAAGTAAGGAACCATCAATCAGCTAATCAAGGGATTTTTACCTTCGATAGAATTGTACCTAAAGTAGGACTCCTATACTATATAAAGGGGGTCTGATAATTCATTAAAGACATGGTAACACGTATCCCAAAGTAATACATTATTATTATTTCTCTTGTTCTTCTGTAACCTGACACTGATTGAAGTGTACCTGGCTCGAGGGTAGTTAACCTTCCAAGGCTGATACTATTCAATTCGTGTGGTTTGCATTTACTTTATCATTATTTATTTCAATTGCGATCCAATTTATCATTTTGTATCAAGTTAGTCCACGTATCCTTAAAACCACTTACAAATTCAATTATTATCCGATTTTGAGGGTAAACAGTTTGGCGTTTACAGTGGGGCTAAGGATAATAGTAGTTATTTGATACAAATCTCCATAACACACACTACTTTATACTTGTTCTTTGAAATATCTCTAATTGCAGGTTAAAACTCAAAATGTCGAATTCTCAATCAGCACCCCTACACGTTGACAATGAGTCTAGTCATCACGGTAAAAATAACAACATAGCGCCCGGTGATGAGGTGTCGCCCGGTGATCCCATCGGAATTCCGTTCGCGGGCCCGATTGATGCTAATTCACATGTGGCTATCGACACAAACTTGCCTACCGACCCCGAGAATAATCAAATCGTGCTTGTAGTCAGAGTTCTAAACGGATTCAACATGGCATGTGAAACCACTAAGGGTGAGATAACATTACCAGTGAACACCACGGGGACCATCCATGAAGCTAAGTTTTATGTGATCGAAGGAGACATAAGGTACAACGCTTTGTTCGGGAGGCCATGGATCCACAACATGAGAGCAGTACCCTCGATGCTGCACCAGGTGCTGAAATTCCCAACACCCAGCAGAGTCAAAACAGTTTATGGGGAACAACCGGCCGCCAAGGGAATGTTCGCGGTCGATGAAGTGATCCCAGCATCCACAATCACAACATCGGAGGATCCAAACCAGATGGTCAAAAACGAGGCCAAATAGTAATCACTGATACCGGCCTCGATAGAATCAGAGGAATGAGGGGTAGATGAGGACGATGATTATGGGGTCACTAGATATTTCACAGCCCCCGATGATTCGGATGCTACAAAATCAATGGTCGAAGAACTGGAACAAGTCGTGTTGAGTGAACACTTGCCCGATCGAAAGGTACACCTGGGCAAGGGGTTAAGCCCCGAGCTCAGGAAAAAAGTCATTCAATTTCTTATTGCTAATGAAGATTATTTCGCTTGGTCCCACTTTGATATGACAGGGATCTCACCGTAGATAACCACTCATAAGCAGAGCCTGGACCCGAAGTTCCATCCGGTCAAGCAGAAGAAGAGACCCCAACCCGAGGTCAAACATACTTTCATCAAGGACGAGGTATCTAAACTCCTTAAAATAGGTCCATTCGGGAGGTTAAATACCCAGATTGGTTAGAAAATGTAGTGGTAATCCCTAAAAAAGGGAACAAATTAAGAATGTCTGTAGACTATAAGGATTTGAATAAGGCATGTCCCAAGGAATCTTTCCCTTTGCCCAACATCGATCGAATGATCGACGCCATGGCCGGCCACGAGATCCTCAATTTTCTCGATGCCTACTTCCGGTACAACCAAATATGGATGAACCCGGGTGATCAGGAAAAAACCTCCATCATCACTAAATACAGCACATACTACTATAATGTGATGCCATTCGAGTTAAAAAATGCATGTGCCACTTACCAACGCCTAGTAAACTGGATGTTCGAGGAACAAATAGGTAAATTAATGGAGGTTTACATTGACGATATATTGGTTAAGTCCTTGCGAGCAGAAGACCATTTAAAACATTTGCAGGAAACCTTCAGCATATTAAAGAAATACAATATGAAACTGAACCCGGAGAAATGTGCGTTTGGAGTTGGGTCAGGTAAATTACTCGGATTCATGGTATCCAACCGAGGAATCGAGGTCAACCCCAACAAGATCAAATCCATTGAAGATATCACGGTTGTGGACAACGTGAAGACCGTGCAAAGATTAACCGGGCGCATAGCCGCCCTGGGGCGATTCATCTCAAGGTCCTCCGACAAAAGCCACCGGTTCTTCACACTATTAAAGAAGAAGAATAACTTCTCATGGACCCTGGAGTGCCAAAAGGCCTTGGAGGAACTCAAGCGGTATCAATCGAGCCCATCGCTTCTTCACACGACGAAGATAGACAAATAACTATACTTGTACTTGGCAGTATCGGAAATAGTAGTAACTGGAGTCCTGGTCTGGGAAGAACATGGTACGCAATTTCCAATTTACTATGTTAGCAGGATCCTAGGTGAGGCCGAAACTAGGTACCCTCACCTAGAAAAGCTGACGCTCGCTTTGCTAAGCGCCTTTAGAAAGCTAAAATCATACTTCCAGTGTCACCCCATATGTTTCGTGACTACTTCCCCATTGAGGAATGTTATGCATAAGCCCGAGCTCTCAGGCCGGTTGGCTAAATGGGTCGTGGAAATCAATGGGTACGATATTAAATATCGACCCCAGACCACCATTAAATCCCAGATTTTGGCAAACTTTGTGGCCAACTTTACGCCGGCCCTAATACCCGAGGTCGAAATAGAGTTATTAATCAACTCAGGAACCTCCTAGGGGATCTGGACCCTCTTTACGGACGGCGCCTCGAACGCAAAAGGGTCTGAACTTGGCATCGTGTTGAAGCCACCAAATAGGCAATGTAGTTAGACAATCTGTTAGGACTGTGAAATTGACTAACAACGAGGCCGAATATGAGGCCATGATTGTAGGTATCGAACTAGCCAAAAGCTTGGGGGCAGAGGTGATCGAAGCCAAGTGCAACTCCCTCCTTGTGGTAAACTAAGTTAATGGGACGTTCGAGGTCAGAGAAGAACGAATGCAAAGGTACCTGGATAAGTTGCAGGTAACATTACATCGGTTCAAAGAATGGACTTTGCAACACGTACCTCGGGATCAAAACAGTGAGGCTGATGCCCTTGCTAACTTAGGGTCATTGGTCAAGGATGACGAGTTCAGCTAGGGGGCAGCCGTACAACTTATGAGATCGGTAGTGGAAGAAGGCCATACCGAGATTAACTCAACGAGCCTAACTTGGGACTGGAGAAATAAATATATAGAATATCTAAAGACCGGAAAACTTTCCTTGGATACAAAAGAATTGAGGGCCCTACGTACAAAGGCATCCCGGTTTAGTCTGTCCGAAGACGGAACCCTGTTCAGAAGAACATTCATGGCCCACTCGAGATATGTCTAGGACCAGGGGATACCGAGTGCGTTTTGATGGAAGTTCACGAAGGCACCTCTGGAAATCATGCAGGCATAGAATCATTGGTTCGAAAAGTGATCAGAGATAGCTACTACTGGATCGATATGGAAAAGGACGCGAAGGAGTTCGTACGAAAATGTGATAAATGTCAAAGACACGCTCCGATGATTCATCAGCCCAGGTAGCTGCTGCATTCGATTTTGTCACCATGGCCGTTCATGAAGTGGGGAATGGATATCGTTGGCCGCCTTCCGTGGGCACCCGGTAAGGCTCAATTTATATTATTTATGACTGACTATTTTTTTAAGTGGGTGGAAGCCCAGGCATACAAAAAGGTCAGGGAGAAGGAAGTCATCAATTTCATTTTGGACCACATCATATGCCGGTTCGGAATGCAGGCCGAGATCGTGTGCGACAATGGGAAAAAATTCATCGGCAACAAAGTTAGTAAGTTTCTCGATGATCATAAGATCAAAAGGACCCTATCAACACCCTACTACCCTAGTGGGAACGGACAAGCATAATCGACCAACAAAAACATACTCAAAAACCTCAAGAAAAGGTTGATCGACGCCAAAGGAAAATGGAAGGAAATCCTACCCGAAATCTTATGGGCATATCGTACGACCTCGAAGTCCAGTACCGGGGCCACCCCCGTTCTCACTGGTTTACGGCGTCGAAGCTCTAATACCACTCGAAGTCGGAGAACCAAGTCTTAGGTTTGATATACAACCAAGGAATCGAATGACGAGGCTATGAACACGAGCCTAGATCTATTAGATAAAAGGCGCGAAGCAACCCTTGTCCGGTTGGCCGCCCAAAAATAGCGGATCCAGAAATATTACAATCAAAGTGCCAACCTTTGACACTTAAATGTCGGGGACTTAGTGTTAAGAAAGGTCATACTAAACACTCGAAACCCAATTGAAGGAAAGCTGGGGCCAAACTTGGAAGGACCTTATCAAATTATCGAGATCACCGGTAAAGGATCGTACAAGCTCTGAACAATGAACGGTGAGAAACTACCGAACAATTGAAACATAACTCACTTGAAGCGATACTATTGTTAAGGTACGATATATCCCATTTATTTCCTTTTATTTATTTACATTATGAACTAACACTTGCAGAAAATCATCAAAGAGCGATACAATCTTTAGACCTGAAAGCACGCGTTGCACTTTTTTTCCCTTGAACCTGTTATATCCCAAATGGATTTTCCGGCAAGGTTTATAATGAAGAAACAATAAATTGTTCTAACTTAGAATTGAAGGCTGGTTACGAACCGGTATCAAAGATCACGACAACAGCATTCGAGGCCTCTCTACGCTCGGCCCCGAACACATGGGGCATCACCCTCGGATAATGACTTTAGTAAGGAAGGAAACTTTATGATTGAATGGTATCGGCTCAATCGATAGGATTTACTGTAAGGGCCAAACAATCAAATGAACCATGCCCGCATTGACTACTCGAGCCCTGGCACAAAACTTGTACATATGTGTAACTACGCATAAGAATAAAAAGAAGTTTCTATCTTGTGGATAAATATCTTGTCCCTTAAGAATTTCTTAATGTCTTTTCCTCTTAAAGAATTTCTTACATTCGATCCCCTAAAGGTATCGAGCCCAAGGGCCGCCTTTATCCGAGTTCAAACGATCACTCCCAGTCGGGGGCTGCCATCCAAAAATAAACTCGGACAGCTCGGGCCATCAGAGCCCGAGGGCACGAGACCTATTAGGCAGTGCCCGAACCTTAAAGGCTACGGCCATCCCCATTCGGGGACTGTTATCTTAGGCAAGCCCGGATAACTCGGGGTAACAAGCCCACTAGGCAACACCCGAACTAAAGGCTACGGCCATATTAAAATGGCTCGGAGACGTCCGAGACCCGTAACAAAAAAACAAGGCCTTTAAAATTTTATAACCGGTTCTAAAGTCTAACTTCGGCAAACTATAATCTAGAAAAGCATAAGTACTTTGGGAAAAAAGTTTCTGGTCATACCGAACCTCCACGATGCCTTAAATAAAATAATATAGAATGCAAGGCTTGTTCGAACCTCTGAACATGACCTAACTATTTTATGCTAAGGCTTTTCGATCTTTGCAAACATAAAGAATAAAGCAAATGAAAACAAAATTCTTAAAAACCGTCGAAGGGAAAAACAAGCCTTGTATATTATATATAGTCTTTACAAAGGCCAAATGACCTTAACAAAAATACAAAAGTACATAAGTACAAATAAAACAAAAAAAGCAAAAAAATTCTACAAAAGGCGTCTAAATAGCTTGGCCTTCTCCACCCCCGGATCTATCGGAACCCTAGGAGTATTCTTCTTCTTTTTCCTCGGGGTAAGCCAATTTCTTGGCCTCGACCTCGAGCCCCTTAGCGATTTCGATCTCGGCCGATAGATCAAAACCCCGAGCATGAACCTCCTCGAGGGCCTCTCTTCATGACTGCCACTTCTCGTATTCAACAATGTCTTTCAAGCGGTCCTGGGCCGCCTCGACATAGCCTTATATTGGGCCACCATCTCGTCGGCGTCGGCTTTAACCACCGCGGCCGCTGACTTGGCTGTTTCAAGTTCCTTGGCCATAATTTTTCAATCAGAGGCAGCCGAACTTAGCCGAGACTGGAGCTCTTCAACCATTTTGGCCTGCACCTCGGCCTTTTCCTTTGTTGCTCAAAGCTGGACCTCAGCCGAAGTTAGTTGCACTCGAGCAGCCTCTTTTTCCGAGGCCAGACGATCCATCTTGTCCCTCCATTCGTCGGTCTCGGCCTTGACATCATCCATCTCAGCTCGTAGTTGATCAATCTGATTGATTTTTTATTGGACCTGCAGATTCCGACCGTTATTCACCAATCCTAGCTCTTCGTCACTAACCTCAAATATTTTTACCTACTCGACCAAGTCGGCATGTGCCTTTCGAGCCACCTCAAACTCAGCTCGGAGGCTCTTAACCTCCCCCTCGCGTTGCTCACTGAGAATTTTGTACATATCTCTCTTCTTAATAAGCTCTTAGCTTCGGCCTCGAGGAGACTCAAATCTTCTCGATATCGGAGGAAGGTATCGTGTTGAAGCACCGAGGCCTACGAATACAAGAAAAAATATTAAGAAGGTTTGGTAACAACTTACCCGATTCAATGCTTGTTGTGCTTCGTTGAACAAGCATGGAGATTCCACCTCGTTCATCTTTGCCTGGACCTCTTCAGTCACCAAACACCGGAGGTAACTAGCTACCCCAACAGGCACGGAAAGGGCTCGGGCATCCTCCGGAACAAAGATCATGTTCGACCGCTTCCGACCGGGATCGGCACTCGGGGCAGGGAATCAGTTGAACAATCTCGGGCTCGAGCTAGACCCACTTGTCCCCGAGGGCACACTTCTTCTTGGTACTTCTAAATCACCTAATTCGGTGACATCCTCCGTGGCAATAGAGTCTATGCCATCAAAACAGTTTTGGAGGGGATCGTTCGCTCCTTGGACCCCCTCATTTGAACTCTCCTTCGCTGCTTGAGCTTCAGCAAACATTAAGTCCGTGAACAAAGGCGGTCCCGTTATATCGATGACACCGGGTGGAGCAGAACCGGCGTTTTGAGGGTTCTCGACCCTCACTGATGCATCAACCTCTTGAGTTTGGGAGGGATTGGCCTCTATCATTCCCCCCTCGGTTGATGCCCGTTCTTCAGGTACCGATGTCTCCCGGGCCACTAAAATTCCGTCCTCTTCAGACTCGTCCCTGAGTCGGTAGAGGGAGTCCGAATCAAGTACTCGGGAGCTGGAGGTTTCTTTTGACTTGCGGATCAGCCTCCTCCTTGGTTTCTTTTTCTCCGAGCTCGAAGAACTCGGAGCCCTTTTTCTCTTCTTCTCTTTACCCCTTTTCGAAGCAGGGGACTCAGTGGGAAGATCATCACTACCGGATCGGGGCCTCACTTTGACATCCTTGGTTAAACCTACAAAAATAAATAAAACAAGTAAGGACTTAATCATTCAAAAGGGAAACCAAATATTACTCATGAAAGAGATCTCACCCAGCGAACGGGCCTCCCACCGGCCCTTTGAAAGCTCGCGCCATGAGCGCTTAGAATATGGCCTTTGTGATACGATGCCCTCGACCCACTCCTTGAGTCGAGGAACTATGTTCGGGATCCGAGCAACAACTGCACCATCACAGAACACCGATAAGAAAGAAGGAAAAGTGCGATAAATAAATTCTTGGAAGCAAAATTATATACTTACTTGACATGTTCCACTTCTCAGGAAACGACATGTGCTCGGCCAGGATCAAGTCCGAGGTCCTCACTTGGATGAAACGGTCTAGCCAACCTCGATCCATATATTCATCGATACTCAAGAATGGGGCCTTACTGGACCGACGGACGAGCTTGATCAGTCCCCCCGGTAGAGTCGGGGACTGTATAAACACATGAGGTGGTCGATAGTGAAAGGACACCCTTCGATCTTGCTTACAAAGAAACAAAGGAGGATTATGATCCTCTAGAAAGAAGGGTGAATCTGACCGAGGGTTACCTCGTATCTTTTGCAAAAGTCGATGATAACCGGGTCCAAGGGACCCAGCGTGAAGGGATAAGTGTAAACACTTAAAAATTCCTCGACGTTGGTGGTGTTGGATTCGTCAAGTTCGGGAATTACCACATGTTTGTCGACCCAGTTATAATCCTTTTTGACTTCGGAGCGAATATCCTCGGTGATCGAGCAGATGTGCCTCGAGGCATCCTCGCACCGGCCTGGTACGGAGGATGGTTTTTCGATCTTAAAATCAGCGTTGACCGGACATCTCCCTGGGATGAACATTTTTAGAGGAGGTTCCGGTACTGGTTCCTCGACAGCAGTACGCGAAACGGTCTCTTCGGTGTCAGACCGCGAAGTAGAATGAGTTTCTCTTTTTGGGGAACGATTTTTGAAGTCTTCGCCATTTCTTTGAAAATGAAGGAATATGGAGGAAGAATAGGAAGTTAAAAGAGTACACTTGATGGTTTGGGATGAAGACGGAATAGAAGTTCTAATAAAAAGATCTCAAATAACCGAAATATAAGTGCTTGAAAATATTAAGATTGCTAAGGTACGAGAGCAAAAGGTTTGAATATAAAGTTTGAATGAGCAAGTGAGAGGGTATTTATAGTTTTTCAACGACAGTTCGCATCCAGGAGTGGCTGTCCAGCAACTGACGAATATTTAATTCCATAAAGACTTGACTGACGAGACGTTTCGACTGTTTTGTTGTTTCCGTCGTGTGGTATCGAAGAAAGAATCGGAATCTCATGTCGTTTCTAGTCGTCTTACTCTCCGAAAAATGATAGGACTATCTATATACGGTCGAAATCGAGTTCGCCTACGACGTAGCAGGTTAGGCTCGGAACATGACAACTAAAGACTGAAGACCGATCTCGAATCCCGCCGAGCTAGAATCCGGGGTCAGAATGCCTGCCTTCGAGAACATTGAGTCTGTAATCCCGGAGTCGACCTTAGCCCCGATCGAGCTCAAAGAAACATTGCTAGTATAACCAACAGAAGACCGAAATATCCGTGACCGGTCAGATATTTTGGCAGGAATCTCGGCGCGTATCAAGTAAGGAACCAACAATCAGCTAATCAAGAGATTTTTACCTTATATAGAATTGTACCTAAAGTAGGACTCCTCTACTATATAAAGGGGGTCGGATAATACATTAAGGACATGGTAGCACACATCCCAAAGCAATATATTGTTATTAGTTCTCTTGTTCTTCTGTATCCTAACACTGATTGAAGTATACTTGGCTCGAGGGTGGTTAACTTTCCAAGGCTGATACTATTCAATTCGTGTGGTTTGCATTTACTTTGTTATTATTTATTTCAATTGTGATCTAATTTATCATTTTGTATCAAGTTAGTATACGTATCCTTAAAACCACTTACAACTTCAATTGTTATCCGATTTTGAGGGTAAACACATTTATAAAAGATCGGAACAGGTTGGTTGACAGTTAAGAGTAACAGAGTTCCTTCACATGGATACACGATTTAAGTTATATTCATTAGCAGTATAAAATATTTTATATTATTAATGTATTTCAATTAATTAAAATTTTGTAGAATGCATGCCATGCTTTATTTAGGGAAGTATAATGCAAAACTTGGGAACTTTTTGAATTTAGATGACATGTGGTTTGGCTTCTTAGTAAACTGTTGACAGAATATATATACAGAATAACGAACTGGGGTTTACAGATGTAACCATACAGATGTTTACAAATGTAGACCAGATGGTTTTGTCTATTGTGTGAAAGATGAAAACTACTTCTCAAGCTCAATCAATTACCAGCTTTAAAACTGAGAAAAGGTACAAAGATAATAAAAATCTAGGTACGCACCATTTATCCTTCATTTATATATGAAAGCTTCAATTTTCTCCTATTTACACGTATATTGCTGAAGGCAATATCAATATCTACCATCCGATCACGATCTGGCAGTATAATGTTAAAAGGGTATAAAAGGGTATCGGGTTCGAGCCCTGAATATGGAGTCACCTTTGTTAGGGAACATTTTACCTCTCAGGGGGTGAAGCTATACTCTGATAGGGGTGGTAATCAGAGGCGGAGCCGGGATTTCAAGCTTATGAGTTCGGAATTTTAATTGTTTTAAGTTACCGGGTTCTAAATTAATAATTTGTACATGTTTAATGAAATTTGAAGACAAAAATAGGGTTCTAACAAAAGTTTACTGGGTTCGGCTGAACCCACTCTCGACACTCTAGCCCTGCCCCCGGTGGTAATTGACTACCCTTCGTGGAACTTACACTGCGTATATAAGTAAAATATTAGGTTTTAGAGGTATATAACATATATTGAATATCTTTATCAGAGATTTTTTTCTTTACTTTTTTCACGTTTGAACACCCTTGGGAAAATTCCTAGTTTCACCACTGCTCTCAGTGTAGGACTTTCCGGCGTAAATTCGAATTTAATCGGAGCTCAATACAAATACTGAACACCGGGTGAAAACCCCCCCAAAAATAACTAAAGGGTATCTGTACATGAAAAGGAATGGGTATTTAAGTCGATTTTGCATGCATGTTGATTTTCAAACGAGTTTAACTTCTATACAGTAATAGTAAGTCAAGATATATCATGCATGGAGAATCGATTTAAGTTAAATTTATATATTGATGGTATAAGAATATTTATATAATTAAGTTACAAATAAGATAATTATAGGTAAATTTTTAAAATTTATATTAACTATATGTTACTATTTCTTGTTAAATTGAGTTAATGGATATAATGATACTTTGCCATCTATTAACAAATCTTGGATTCAGTTAATTACAAGTTCACTTAGCCAGTTAATCCAGGCAAAAGGAAGCATAATCTGTTCTTAATTTCTGAATTTAATTTGTTAATAGGACTTTATTCTTAGAATTAACGTATAACCTTGTCAATTCTGTTTAAATGCATTCCCAAAAGATGGCATAGCATCCAATGTACGTAGTTCTATCGTATTCTGTTATTAAAATAAAATTTCAGTCGCAACCAAACAAATGTTTGAAGTTTAATTACTAATTAAATTACACAATAAATAGTTCTTACTTAGCTGTATTCGTAAGTTATTTAAATATTCAACCTAACACAAAAAATAAGTATCATACGTTAAAAAAGTCAGAGTTTCGGCATCAATACTGACTATATTATTGGTTATAGAGTAGTAGTTTAATTACAATGGGATCCAGCTCTATTAGTAACTCTTAAATAATCATTCTTAAATAATCACTTTTTTTAATAACCGAAATATTTTAGAAGGCTATGCAAGATTAAAACTCGACGGATAATAAGTCAGTTTCTTTATACTTTTCTATTTAAATACCAGACTTTCGTCGAGAGAATTCGAACTCGTAACATGCGTTCTATAATTCAAATATCACGTGTTGTAATCTTATCCCTCGACCAAAACCCGAGCCTATTAAATACTAATCGCTATCAAGGTCAAGTTAATTACTAGTAATAGAATCCATATATTGTACTATGGCATCATTATTTAGCATTAATGATACATTTAATTGCTTTACTAAACTTGCCTATAGCACGTGTCTAGGTAATTTATATTCGTTTTTGCCTTCTTGTCACGTTCTTTGCAGCTCTTTCTCTCTTTATTTATTTAGTTTTGAAATCTCTATTTATCTAGACTGTAGGCAATTCAACCTTTTTCTCACAATTATATAACGATTTTTATTTTATTACAAATATAGATAGGGTTACTTTCACTTTATAGTCATCGGACTTTATACACAATAGCTATAAAGTTACAAATTTTTTTTTGTCAGATTAAAGTAACTAGAATTTATCCACTATAAAACTATTTTATCATATAAAAATAACTGAACTTTATTGACAATAATAGTAAAATCATAAAACTTTACCAGAATAACATTACAGTCATCTTAAGGGTAGATTTTATCGTTATAGTGTATATTATTTATTAGCTTTACTATTATATTAACTAAAATTCAGTTATCTTAATATGACCAAAGATAATTTTGTAACTTTATTACTATAATAGATAAAGTTAAGTGAATGTAAAGAAACTGAATATGCCAATAAAAGGTGATAAATTGAATTAGCTTTTAATGTGTATATAATTAGGTTTAGATGAGGTAAGGTAAGGAAATGGGGATATTTGATCTTCTAAAAGTGGAAACCTTGTTGCTAAAAACTATGTTTTTTGTGACAACATTAAATTTTTTTTTTCCTAATGAAGGAAAATTTGATATGACAATTGGATTTGGACATGTGAAGTAAAGTCACAAAAAAGGGAAAAAATATTTAATGGACTATTCAACGTTGGCGTGCATTTGTTGCAACTTGCAAGTCCCATATTGGAAAGTTTCATCCATTTCGATAGTGATTTTGTTTTTTCCAATGACCTAATATATTTTATGATATTAGCAAGTATAGATTGATAATATATGTATTTTTATAGCAATTATAGATTGATAATTAAGAAAACATGGCAAATAATTTATTATAACTAATAAAATCACATTATGTAAGATTTCTTTTGATTATTGATGTATATAAGCAGTGGTGGATCTGGTGCAAAGGTTAGGAATTCACGTAAATTTGGTAACTTTTGCATAAACTCTAATATTTGTACAAAATATTTATTACAAATATAAGCTTAAAATTCTGAATGCGCCTCGGTAAATAAGTTTTAACTCTTTAAAAGTCCATTCAGCTAGATAATGTTCTAACCCTTCAATATTCGGTTGATTATAGGATAGAACGCCTGTCTATAGGTGGTAAAATAGCATTAGCGAGTGTTGTTCATAAGTTATTTGATCCTCTAAAAAATATATTTATTAAAAAATCATTTAAAATTGAGAAATGAAAAATTGATTTACAATCTAAGAAACCATACAAATAATATGAGAATTTTAATGACAAAAGTATAAAAATAAGGATTTTTGGTAGCAAATTAGAATTCTATGCTAGTCTAGGCCACAAAAAAGAAAAATCAGGTGATTAATCATACGTATGTAACATGAACCAATCATTTCCTTCAAACAAATTGAATATGGCCAAATGTGGAAATTGCACCCTGAAGTGCCAATTAAGCAAGATATATTCAGAATCACTTAAAGGGACACTTATGTCAATAATAGACATATACATACATGCATGCCTATATATATATACACACACACGTTATGGTCCCTGAAGGGGAACCTTGGAGAGCCTTGACGTAACTAGTAAAGTTGCTATCATGTAACTAGGATGTTACGAGTTCGAGCTGTGAAAACAGTCTCTTGTAGAAATGCAGGGTAAAACTGATTACAATAGACCTTTGTGATGTGATTCTCCTCGTATCACGCGCATAGCGAGAGCTTAGGCACCGGACTCCCTTTTAACTACATTATGGTCCCTCAAATTGTTAAAAAAAATTACTTTAATCCTTGTGATATCTAATTATGGATATTAAATCCTCTTTTATTAGATTTTTATATTATTGGTCATTTTCTACTGATTATACTTAGCAGCCATTTACTATAACTTTCTATAATTTACTTTAGGATTTTGCCTAATATCGGATCTGTCGGTATCTTATTATAATCTTAAAGCAAAAAGAAGTTTCACCTATAATATTTTAACTTCCCCTTCCCTTCTTCCCAATTAGTGGACAAACAAAACCAATAAAGTCAATTACTCTCATAATTTCATTTTATGGTATATCTATATTAATAACTCGTAATAATGATATATTTTTATATTTAATAAAAATAACTTTAAATATTTTATTTTATTATAATAATATACTTTTATATTCATACAAATTTAATAGTAATATATTTTAATATTACAAGTTTTATTTTTTTTAAAATTATATGTCCCGTCAAATGTCACATAAGAAGTGGAAAGGAATGTATATTATTTTGCTAAAGTAATTAAAAAAAGATATTATATAAAATTTTCACAATGTGGTGGACTTCTGTTACATGCAAGATATAGAGAGAGAAACCGAGAGTATAGAGAGAGAGAGAACCACTGTGTGTGTGTGTGTAAATTTGCCAAGAACACCATTATACCCACATCAGATCTGCTGTATTCTCTCCTCTCAATACATTCTTGATTCCTTTCATCACAATTCACTCTCAAAAAACTCTGAACCACTGTGTGTGTGTAAATTGCTCTGTTTTAACTCATTTCTATTGACATTCATCCACTGTGTTAACTCAGTGCCACGCGTCACTTTCTCACTCTTTTAGCTCAATTCTTATGCTCTACGCTGAAAAAAACGAATTGAGTATTTTTTATTTTATTAAAATTGGTGTTTTTTGCTTAATGGTAGCTTTCCGGCAGTGTCCGCCGGAGCTCCGGTGAGCTCCGGCGAAAACTGTGAAAAGGGTGTGTTATAAATGAGGTAAAGTGAGGGGTAAAAGTGTAAAAATGTTCAAGTCGGCGCGGTGGAGGAGTGAGAAGAACAAGATCAAAGTTGTGTTCAAGTTGCAGTTTCATGCAACTCAGGTATATCCTTTTATTAGAATTTTACTGCATGGTAAAAATTTCAGTCAAAGATTGAATTTTTACTGTTCTGGGTAGCTTTTTCCTTGAAATTTTCTGTCAAAAGATTGAATTTTTACTGTTTTTATTGCTGCTTGATAGTTGATAGCAATCTGAATTGGATGATTTGATTGATTAAGCAGTAGAAAATAATTAACCCTTGAAAAAGATTGAATATTTTTGTCTGCAGTGTGAACTTTAGATTCATGGATGAAAGAATTAATGTTTCCACTGAACTTATTGTCTTATACCATAATTTGAACTGGAAGACAAATTATTTAGTAAAAGGGCAGCTCGGGATCCGGAGAAGGGCCGCACCCCAAGGGTGTGTGATGTAGGCAGCCTACTCTGCAAGGATCGGTGACTGATTTCACGACTCGAACTCGTGACCTATAGGTTACACGTTTACAACTTGACCGTTGCTCCAAGGCTCCCTTTCAACACAAATTATTTAGTATTAGAATGAAATGGGGTCGAATAAAGTGGAACAGATATTGAGGATTCATATAGTCGATCCAACTAATTTGGAACTGACACTTAGTTGATGAATTGATTGATTGATCCCTTTGCATTTTCATGGCAAAAAAAGCTGTTTCTGTATCCATTTTCCTTTGATTTGTTTCTTCAAATCAGACACTTTTTTCAAGGCAACTGATAAAAAGCTTGTTGTATATGAGAGAAGCAGTGTATTCTGACCGAAAGTCAGCAATCACGGTAAACAATGATAAAATCACGCCTTAGGCCTTCTTAAGTTACTAGGTTCTGAATTGATAATCTGTATGTATTTAATGAATTTCTTTAGACAAATATAGAATTTGGACTAAAGTTATTGGGTTCGGCCAAACCTTTAACCAGCATGCTAGCTCCGCTCCTGGGAAGGGTGTCTGGAAGATTATCATTCATTCAAAGCATAATGTATTAATTGTTTATGTGTCATAGGTAGCGGGGGATGCATTGATGATATCTGTTGTCCCTGCTGATGTGGGGAAGCCGACATTAAAACTAGAGAAGGCGATAGTTCGTGATGGGAGCTGTTACTGGGATAAAGCAGTTTTTGAAACTGTGAAGTTGATTCAAGAACCGAAGTCAGGGAAGATTCACGAAAAGATCTATTACTTCATCTTGGGAACCGTAAGTGTCATTCAAGTTAAGATTTTTATGCTACATTGATTCGTTATCAAGTGGCTTACATTTTCTTTGGATGTATACTCTATAGGGGAGTTCAAAAGCTGGAGTTGTCGGAGAAGCTTCAATTGATTTCTCGAATCATGCAGAGGCATCTAAGATCTCCTCCGTTGCTCTTCCGCTCAAAAATTCAAAATCAGGCGCTGTATTGCATGTGAGTCTCTCAGTTGTTCGTGCAAGAATACGCCAGAGAATTGCTATTTTTCAAGCTTTTTGGACCTAACTGACTTTAATTTGTGTCATTGTCGATAGGTTTCAATACAGAGGATTCAGGATTCTGCTGATCAAAGGTGATGTCCGATTTCCCAATAGATGCCGTGTTTTTCTTTGGAGCTTTTGGTTCTCGCATGCTAGTTGAAATGTTAGATCTTGTGCTGAATATAAACTAGTTTTTTACCTTTTCGGTGCTTTTACAGTGTTGTCGAAGAAATCGAAAATGCAAAACCAGATTCGGACGATAGGATCTTGAGGATGCAACCAAGAAACGACGATGTAGAAGCTAGCCTTAACGGCAATTCTACAGAGGTGAGATATAAAGACTTCTGTATGATTATAAGAAAATGAAGATCCGAGGATCGCTCCTTGGGCATTGGATGCTCGCTATTATTCTTTCATTTTGATTGATAAGATTGCTTCATTTCTTGTCCGTGCGTGATTTCATAGGATGGTCTAATCAACAAGCCTATTTTGCACGATGGTGTACTGAATGGCAACCGCCGGGTATCAGGTGAATCGGATATTACCATGTACAGTTCTGGTAGTAGCTCGGGGCTAGATACGCCTCGGCAAATCAAAACGAGAACCAACATTAGCCATCAGGATCACATGAACTTCCCTTCGTCTCCGAATCTTGCTTTGGTTCCCCGGAACCCCAGTGTCGATGTCTCTACAACAGTTTACGAAGAAAATCAGCAATTGGATTGGTTGGGGGGTTCTGCTCTTGAAGTAAGTACAGATGGTTCGTCAAGTACTCCAAGAGAAGCTCTTCAGAGATTAGCATCGCAAGAGGTGTCGGATATTGTTGTTGCAACGCTACAGTCCGAGCTCGCAGCTTTTGCTAGGCAGGTAGAAGTGTCGGACTTGGAACTTCAAACTCTTCGTAAACAAATAGTCAAGGAGTGCAAAAGAGGGCAAGATCTATCGAAAGAGGTTGCGAGCCTAAAAAAAGAACGAGACGCTTTCAAGGAAGAATGTGATAAACTTAAAACCTCTCAAAGACGTTTAGACGAGGCAAAATCCAAAGACAAGTTGCTCTATGAAAGAGGGGATCTTCAAACTCTTGTTAGTGAACTTAGGCAAGAATTGAGTTATCAAAAGGACCTTAATGCAAATCTAGAAATACAACTTCAAAAGACGCAAGAATCGAATTCGGAGTTAATTCTTGCTGTGCGTGACCTAGATGAAATGTTAGAACAAAAAAACAAAGAAAATGTTAGCCTTTCCAACAAATCAACGACATCTTTTGACGCTGAAAGGTTTCCGGATGTTATCTCCAAGCATGAAATGACGGATGAAGATGACGAAGAGCAAAAAGCACTAGAGCAGCTTGTGAGAGAGCATAGCGACGTCAAGGACACGTATATGCTGGAGCAAAAGGTTACGAACTTGCACGGTGAAATCGAGATATACAAGAGAGAAAGAGATGACTTAGAGATGCAGATGGAGCAACTTGCCCTCGACAATGAGATACTGAAGCAAGAAAATCACGACATGTTATACAAACTTGAGCAAAGCGAGCTTCAGGAACAACTGAAAATGCAATATGAATGTGCAACTTCTTATGCAACTGTAAGCGAACTTGAAGCACAGATTGTGAGTTTGGAGAATGAGCTGAAAAATCAATCTAAAGAATTCTCTGATTCATTGGCTACTATAAGTGAGCTCGAAGCTCAAGTCAGTAACCTGGAGCAAGAACTAGAACAGCAAGCTCAAGGATTTGAAGCTGATCTCGATACCCTTAGTCGTGATAAAATCGAACAAGAGCAGAGAGCAATAAGAGCTGAAGAAGCCTTGAGGAAAACAAGACGGCAAAATGTTATTACAGCAGAGCGGCTCCAGGAGGAACTTAAAGGGCTATCCATGCAAATGGAATGCTCACTCAAAGCGAGTGAAACGTTGGCTACTAAAGCTTTAAACGAAGCTAATGAGCTCTGCCTACAGAAAATGCTACTGGAAAAGATGCTTCAAAAATCATTCGAGGAGCTCCAATCAATCAAAGAGCATTACGAAGCAAAGGTGTTTGAGCTTTCTAGCCAAGTAAATAATATGTCAGATCAAATGGAAAAGTTGCAGTCAGAAATTGAAGAAAAATCCGTGCTCCTAGGAAAACAAGAAGTTCTGGCTGAAGAAACTGAGCAGCACCTGTCACAGAAAATCATCTCTCTTAAAGAGGAGATTGAAAATCTATTGACAGAAAATATTATCCTTTCTCAGCATGAAGAACATAAGAACACTCTGGCGAATGAGTTGGAAAAGACGAGGAAATCGATTGAGGACATGCAATTGGTTATAGAACAAGGTCACAGTGAAAGAAGAGAACTGGAAACTAGGCTAGCTTTAGTGGAAAGAGAAGCTATGGATACCGTGAAGGAACTAAACAGTACGAGGTCGCTTATTGATGAGAAGGACACATTAATTGCGGAACTGCACTTGGAAGTAGATATCCTTATATCTGAATGCAAAGAAATGAAGAGCTCTTTGTTTGAGGATGAATTGGAGAAAGAAATTTTGAGAAAGCAGGTATCCCAGTTAAAAGATGATCTGATAGAGAAAGAGAATGCATTGAATAGTTTGGACGAAAAGCTCGAAGATGCAAATGATCGATTTGCAAGTCTAAAAGAGATAATAAAGTTACTTGAGGTAATATTCATCTTTATTTGATCTGCCTAAATGTAGTTGTAAATCGTAGGAGTGTGATCAGTCTTAGTTTTTGTTCCATCATCACAGGGTCAGATCAAGCTGAAGGAAAATGCACTTGATAGCTTATCGAATTCGTTTACGGAGAAGGAGAAAGATCTTCAAGACAAAATCGAAGAGTTAGAAAGAAGATTAGAAGAACTCCGACATAGCACGGAAAGACTCGGCGAACAAAAGTCCCAAAAGGTTAGTAGCAAAAAACTTATCTTCTAAATTAGAGTTGGCACGAAAACTTCTTAATTCTATTCTTTTAATATTAGACATAATACAGTCTGCCCTATTTGAAGACTTAATTGGGTGAGGAGCAGACATATAGTTATCAGCATTGAACTAGTCATGATTGAAGTTAGTTAGCAAAGTAGCGTTCTGGTGTAAATCGCCGATATTGTGATTTTAAGGTTGTTTGGCTCTTACTCTTTTTGTTCCACTTTATATGGAGTTCTTTTCTTTTTAATATGTTTGAAAAGAATGACACATTTCTATATTTTTAAAAATTCTTTAACATTTAACTTTTCCAGTACACGTTAATGACATTCTCTTGTAACCTTTTAAGGGTACTCTTTGTATGTGCTAAAAGTCGTTGTTTCTTTCTTAAACTCTGCCTAGTCAAATACCGTCATATAAATGAAAGGAAGGAGTATTATTTAAGAGTATCTGAAAGATGATACTTTGGTACAGGTGGTTACGGAAGATCTAAATCTTGCGATTACAACATGCACAGAAGATGAAAATACGTGTCAAACATCGTCTACAGAGAGGTATGAATCCCGCGTTCAAGATTGATCCTTTACTTTTGACAAAGATGAAAATCACTATCGAGTCAACTTGAACATGTATAACTTAACCCAATTTGAGGGGCGGTCCAGTTTTGGCTATACATACATTTTCCCAAATAAACTGAGTCCAAGACTAATTAATGTTGATGTCTCTTCACAATAATTGTCTTCTCTTCGGTGTTTCTAATTGACAATGACCATATAATGAAATGCAGCAGCAACATCTGTTCATCGGACAAGGAAATGGAAAACGCAGCATCTAATACCGGAAATCTTGAAGTACTATCAAAAGAAATGGAACTACTGAGGGAGAGGAACAAGTTAATGGAAGTTGAACTGAAGGAAATGCAAGGGAGATATTCAGAAATAAGCCTAAAATTTGCAGAGGTAGAAGGAGAAAGACAGAAGCTTGTAATGAGAATGCGCAACATTAAGAGCGCGAAAAAGAGCTCATAAACAATCCATGCAAACCAGATACAAGTATAGGTAACAAAAATAAATGTAAATTAGTGAGGGAAGTTCCTTTTTCTTTTTTGCATATTCTTTCAATTTTGTTTCTTGCATAGACTTAGCCCCCATTAGATAAGGTACAAAATTATGAGTAGTATAAGCATATAGGTTATATTCCTAGCCAAATAAGAAGCTGTGTAAGAGCATTTCAAGTTGTTTTTGTGAGTATTTTATGTTTGTGAACAGATTCTTTCATTATCTATTTAATGGACAGATTTTTTTCAGGTAGGAAAAAAAAATCTTATAGTGGTTAAATGTTCAAATAGTGTGGAAACCATCTCCTCCAACCCCCACCCCCCTCCAAATAACATCATTAGGAATTTACATTGTCAGTATAATTTAACTTGTTATAGCAGGTTGTTGTCTCTTTTAGTTCAGATACAGATACTGTCAGTGTATGGAAGTTGGGTGTAATTTAACTTGTTATAGTAGGTTGTTGTCGCTTATTGTTCGGACACTCTCAATATAGGAAAGTTAAACTCTATTTAATTGTTCGGACACTCTCAATATAGGAAAGTTAAACTCTATTTAATTATTTGCTTCTTAAAACTCATGATTCCAAAGCTGAACTCCAATAGCATAAACAGAGACAATTAGTAATTTGGACCTTAATGTTTAGTTAGAAAAATAAGATTTATTATGTCACTGGAGTAAGGGGGGTATTATATGATTTTGAGACACCTAGTTCTGTCAATCCAAAAAGAGTAAATTTAACAACATAATGAAGCATTTGAAGCAACTAACTGTATCTCAGGAAATAGCTGACGACTATAAAAAAGACATCCATCGAGTTGAAAAAGATTAATGTACTCTTAAATAAACAAAATAAAATCCAACATCAGATTCAGCATTAACAAAAAATATTAGGTAACCTTTTTCTATCTTTTAAATGTTTTGGTTGGCAAAATTACTCGTTATATATACTGATGAAAAATAACAAATACTAATGGAATAGGTGAAGTGAGGAAATGCTGATCCGAACATCACTGTAATCAATATAATCTTAACAAATACTAATGGAATAGGTGAAGTGAGGGAATGCTGATCCGAACATCACTGTAATCAATATAATCTAATATTTTATTGCTGACAAGAGATATCTTAGACAACAAGCAGAGGCGGACCTATGTAAAGGGAAGAGAAATCACCGACCCGTAAATTTCGGCAAACATTCTAGATATATATATATATATATTCATATATGTTGGAAATGGTTATATATTTTACTTGAACTCTTAAGATCAAAAGTCTAATGAAGCATTAGTTGAGCAATTCGTTTATGTGTCCCGCCACCTTCAAAACCTAAATGAAAACAAATAACACATCTATAATATATTTTCATCATGTTACGTGTTTGATATCAAGCTGATAATACAGACAGCTAATACACGTGGTTTTGTTCATGTAAATGAATGGCTCCCTTCACTTCCAAAATTAAACCTACTCTATCAAAAGAACTTCTAATCAAGTTGTTTTTTTCTTCTTCTTTCTATTACTTTATTATTTTATAGTTTTGGTCTTTAACTTTTTCGTATGATCTATAGGTTATGGGTTCGAGTCGGCTATTTACATCACATTCCTTTAAGGTGCGACCCTTTTCCAAACCCTGCATGAACGCGAGATGCTTTGTGCACGAACTGTCCTTTTTGGTCTTTAATTTTCTCATCTTTAGCATTGAATCCCTATAAAAAGAACCAACAATCAGGGGCGGATGCACATTTATCGAAGCAGTGTAATGCGACACCACTTCGTCGAATTTTTTTACTAAATATATGTATTAATACTGTGAGGAAGCGGATAATTAGGAAAAAATAACACCTCTTGACATAAATTGCTCTTGACTTGGTTATTTGCTTGATTTTGCTCTAAGAGGTCATCGTTCGAACCTCAACTAACACATCTTTTTTGAACATATTTGAGAGAATCTATGCGGTTAAAAATTGTGATTGAAGTAAAATTTAATTCACGAATTTTTCTAACTTAAGAACCAACAAAATCCATAGACTAAAGTTATTTCTTGTTTCGAAGTATGATAATTAAAGTTATTATTCCCGTTCTTTTATAAATTTTGACACCGCTTATAAAATTCTCGTGTACGCCCCTGCCAACATAATTCTATATCAACCGATATTCTTTAGCCATGCCTGAATTATTATTGAGCTAACTATGGTATCATCACTATTATGAAATGCATGAATTGTGACTTCAACTGAGACAATCTAATCAAGTAGAAATGTGAGTTTACATCCCAACTACCATAACATTAAATGTAGGTACTTGGACAAAAAGTAAATACACATAAGATGTTACAAGCATAAGCCCTTGAATTAACGTTTGAAAAGGAGAATACTTTCTTTAGATTTAAAATAGTACAGAGATTGTCGCACTCATTATTTTTTAGAATCAAATATAGGTTACGGGTTCGAACCATAAAAGTAGCCACTACTTGCATTAAGATAGGTTATCTATGTCACATCTCTAGGGGTCGAGCTTTTCCCGAACCCTGCATGAATGCGAGATACTTTGTACTCTGAACTGTCTTTTTTTTAAAAACAATTCTTTCTAAATATGGTTAGATACTTGTTTGTGTTATATATATATTTCAAACTCAAAATTTGGGTTACACATTTTCCTTTCAAATGAAAAAGAACTATACTTTGCCAATCATCATTGAAATCCACCATTCAGTTATGGTGTCGTGCTATTAAGAATAAGCTGAATTCTCTAATATAAACATTTCTTTCGGATTCAATCCAGAATTTAATACCTCATTAAAAAAGTTTTTATTAAAAAAAATCTAATTGAGAAGAATCAATTAAATAAAAATCCGCTTAAGCATTCGACACAAATGTTGACAGAGTAAATATACAACAACAATAAGCTCAGCGTAATTCTACAAGTGGAGTTTGGGGAAGGTAATGTATACGTATCGTTACCCCTACCTTGTTAAGGTAGAAATGCTGTTTTCGATAGACTCTCGGCTCAGGATGACAAAGTAAATATATGTATGATAATTTCTTGAAATGATATTACTCGATTGTACATTAGCTCGATAATACATTTGTGCACTTTAAACTATCTATGTTTTTGGGTATATTTGTACACTTTAAACTATCTCAACTATCACTCTGAAACAAAACATTTTGAGGTACAAAGTGCTCTTCTAGCCTATGAAAACTTGCCAAAAAATTTCTATCTTATTTCTGTCGATATCTGAAACTCACTAACTCGACTAATTTAAAATCCCGTTGCGTGGCAATTTTCGTATAAAAATAAAAAACTGAAAATGAAAATAAAAAGGAACACTCATAGTCTTTGTTGTATCAAGCCATAAACAGTCACAAGAGCCATTACTAATGAATGATCAACATTAGGTTCTACCACCAAACTTAACACATCATCTCCAAATTGAACTCCACAAGATGATTGTTTTTGTTTTACCTGCATAAACCCAATTACTGATTTTGTTAAAATCAATTCCAATTAAACGAAAAATCCATAGCTATAATGGAGTATTATTTAATAATCAGGAAATTTTGAAGCATATATACTGCTTTGACAAGAAGAAAACCACTATGATACCAACACCTCACTAATTAAAAAATATTGACAATATAAGGTAGTTTTTACATTATCAGTTCAGTTTAACATATTCTACCAGAGATTCAGTTTAACATATTCTACCAGAGATTCATAAACTTCTACTATATACTTTTTTATTTTATTTTTAATTTTACATAATATTGGTTTTAGATAAGTTTATGAAAAATGAGAATCCAAAATGATAATAATATTGTTGTTATTATAGTGTAGTTTTACCCATGATAGTATGTTAGTTAATATTTTTATCATTGTACTACTTAATAATACTTATCATACAAATTTATCTTTAGTTAATTAATATCTTGTAAGTTATCTAAATGCATGTGTAAATATTTTTTACTGAATCAGTATATAGAACTTAAACTCTTGTAAAACAACGAGATAGTGACAAACCTCGGCAATAAGTTTGTTTTCTCTGCTGACAATCTTGAATTCTGATTTGCCTTGTAAACCTACAATCTTATAGCAGTTTGTTTCAGCTTCATCAAATCCTAATAAAGTAACATCATAGTTTAAGTAATCTCCCCATAGGAAATAACCATTTCTCTTTACTTGGAACCAAGGTATCTCAATCAAATTATCATTGCTCCATTTATAGCCATTCCAATGTCCAAAAACTTGAAGTTTCTGCAAAAAAACAATAGAAAACTTAAGTATAAACACAGATTATAAATTACTAGCTTAATAATGTCAAGATTTTGCATGCAGGGGCGGATCCAATAATGTTCGCGAGTTAGAATCATTAATATTGCTTTTGCATCAGACCCTATATATAAAAAGGCACTCCAGTACACGAAGTATTCCGTGTTTACGCAGGGTCCAGGAAGAACCGCATGGGAAGGGTGTGACTTATGTCGTCTACCCTAACACATGCGCCAATAGGTGATTTCACAGTTCGAACCAGTGGCAGATGCATGATTTCGTTAAGGGGTACAAAAAAGAAAAAGTTAAGAAATTAAAAGAGACTATGGCCGTTGGGAATTGAATCACCGACCTCAAAGGGGTTTGAACCCCCTTGACCACTCAGCCATACTTTTGAGTTGTGTCAAAGGGATTCAAAATATTATATATAGAAGCATAAATCAGAATTTTTTCTTATATGTACAATGCAATTTTCCGGCGAAAGAGGTTCGGGTGAAACCTCTTCTGCCCCCTAAATCCGCTGCTCGAACCCGTGACCTATCGATCACATATCAAATACATATATGTGCCAAAACAAATATAGATAGAGTTAAATATGTATTTTTGAACCAACATCATCTAAATTTTGGATCCACCAGTGACTCCAATACTCATGTTAGATGAAATAGGATGTTGATTTTTCTTCTTTTACCTTTTGTCGTATGGAGAAGAGAACTTTGCCTTGTAAATCCATGAGATAGACTTCTTTGCTACATTTTCTGTTGTAATTGTCAATCCTATAAATAATATGGCCTTTTGAGTCGAAAACAGTGCAGCCATTTCCATGGTAGACCAAAGATTTCATCCATAAAGTGAATGTTTCTTTTCTCATAGTCATGTATGAATTTGTTGAAGAAAAAGAAGAAGAAGTTGATGTTTGAGGGTAAACTCTAGCCATTGGAAAAGCCTATAGAGTACACAAACTCGTAGAACAAAACTTCTTACTATGAGAGTTTTTATATATACACCTAGACTAGAAATATAATTGAAGAGTGGCTTGGGAAACTAAACCAAACTGGGGTTTAGTGAATTAATTATGATTTTTGGGGGACAAGAAGAGTGGCTTGAAGTGTAAATGAAAATGAAAGAAGTAATGATCAAATTCCAAAATTGAAACATATCAATATATGTGGGGGAAAGGTTGTTTTTGTTAGTGGTTGTGATTGGCCCTATCTATTTAAGTTTTCAAAACATTAATTCAAAAAATACATTCAAAGGAGGCCCCATTTTTCACTTTAATGGAAAATTTTCTTATTAAACTTACTTTTTTTAACCAGAAATTTTGTGAAAAGAAAATCAAAGCATTTGTTTTTCATTTTATAATAGTTCTATAATCGTTGATGTCATGAGAAAGAGAAACATGCATGAATTTTTGGTGTATTTGGTGTTACTTTTTGTAATGGTCATTTTATTGAGAGAAATTATTAAATAACATTAATATTTTCTTATAGAGGTGGCCAAAAAATTAATTGGCAGTGCACTTATTATGTTTTCTATCAGCTTAGCTAAGTTGGTCATTGAAATGATTATATTTGTTTCATTGCACTTTTGAGGACTAGTTTCAAAAGCTATTGATTTTATTAAGTGAAGTATACAAATAGCCCTCAAATTGGATGGTTTTGAATAGCACTCAAATTTAACAAGTGTTGTGCTTTGTTTGCCTCGTAAAAAAGATAATTTAGTGTATAAAATATTTCGTGGTCACGCAAAGTTCGGAAAAGAGTCGCACCCCAAGATGTATGATGTAGGCAGCCTATCCTGATGATTCAGGGGTAACACTTCTAATTTTTAACATTGAAGTTCTGTCTATGGGACAAGCGAAGGTTAAAGTTAAAGACCATCCGAAGAATATCATATTTTTGTAATATTTTGGATTTTATTTTGGTTTTTGGATTATTTTCGGACAATGTATTAGTTGGGCCTTATAGCCCAAGTTAGTGCGAAGAAGACGGACCGAGTATACTAGGGCTGGATAGTGGCCCAAACTCAAGAACAATTTGATGTATATGTCAAGAAAATCATCTAATTAGTAATATGTATTACAATCATGTATTTTTTTTTACGAGTTTTAATTAAGTGGCCAGGAGAATAATGTTCACAGTACTTCTTGAGCTAAATGCTAAAGAATTACCTAAATGTTGAGCTGCTCATATATTCTCAACCAAAGGTTTCGGGTCAGAGGCAGAAGCATACAATAGGGAGAGGACTCACCGACACTCGGAAATTTCGACAAAAACTCCATGTGTACTTGTAAATATCTTCAAGAAATACTCAGATATTAGTATATAGAAACCCATACCAATCTTTATGAGTAGTGATAAATTTATATTGAATGTCATGGTGTCTCCGCGACTGCCGAATCCTGGGTCCGCTTCTATTTCGGGTTCGAGTCTTGAGTATGAAAAAAATTCTATAGGGAGCATTTTCTTCTTTAATGAACCTTACGCGACATGGATCCAAATTATTCGAAGCTCCAATATGAATGTCGAATACCTAACGGAAAACAAAAGAAAGCTCATTTCTTGAATCCCTATACCCTAATATCTCCCGTTAACTCCCAAACAAGAAAATTACGGAAAAAGGGTCTACATGTCAAACTAATGGATATATAGGAGACAAAGCAAATGTGTGGTTTTCAATTCTCATATGGTGGATATTATTATAGTAGGAACGTAAGAAGGTTGAACACCGCCGTCCAGCAGCTTGTCATTTACAAATGGTTCATAAATTCCATTAAGTTAAACGTGATGTGTTTCCATAAATAGTATCCAACTGAACCCATAATTTTCGACACATAACGAACATCACTATTAGAAAATGGCTAATTTCCGACCGTCACATCGGTCGAAAAACGGTCGGAAATCGTGTTATTCCGACGAATTTTCGATCGAAAAAGGTCGGTCGGAAAACACGTGGCCGCAAAATATTTGCGATCGAATCGGTCGAAAATTTACCGACCAATTCGATCGCAATCACTTAAATTTTTTGACTGATGCAGTCGGAAAATTAAATAATAAAATTATTTTTTAATTAAATATTCCGATCGAAACAGTCGTAGATATTGAGTATAAATTAATTAAATTTTTTCAGAAATTCTCAATTTGCGACCGAATCAGTCGCAAATCAGTCCCAAATTTGAAAAAAATTTAGTAGAATTCTTCTGTATTTTTAATTACACCACCGCTAAATAAAACAACCAACCAAACACCTAATAGAGAATCAAATACCTAATATAATAATCCAAATTAAATATTTACTACAAAACGAACATTAATATTTATAACAATCCAACCAACTGATCAAACACCAATTTTGATCGACCAATTATCAAAATAATAACTCAAATTCGTAAATTAAACTTGTCTCTAACTTCAACTCTAAAACATTTAAATAGCTAGTCCTAGTGAGACTCAGTCTCCTTCTGAGACGCAGACTCCATTGCTGCTTGACTGTCTTTCTTGCTTTTATTTTTTAATAATTTTTGAATCAAAACGTGAGTTGCGTCCCATTCTTGCGACATTTGATCCATTCTTTGATGATACCTTCCATGTCTTCTTGGGAAACCGATTCACTAGTGAATAATACTGTTGGACGACTGGAGAATGGATGTACTCCAATTCCGTAGACTCGACCTTTATTTATTTTCACGAGAAATAAAGAAAAAAAAGAAGCAAAAGGAGTAAGAAAACAAACACGCAACTATGTGTACTTTTAAAAATACACTATGTTCAATGATAAAAACCTTAAAGACTAAACCCATAAAATTTAAATTGTGGATCCATATCTCTATATAAATATTATTGAAGGTGAGTTGTAGAAGATAAAATTCCTCCATTCTTATCTACATGTCTAGAGTTCGAGTTTGAGAAATATAAATCTTTCGATAGAGAATGCTTTGTCTCTGATAATAAAGCTATGAAATGCAGATGTAGCTGTATACGGTCAAAACCAAGTTTGCCTTTCGTGTGACTAATCGAGATTGGAACATGATAGACCGAGGATCGTCATTATAATATCGAGCTATGATGTGAAGTCAGGCTGCTGAGTTCGAGCCCTAGAAACCGACCAAGGTCGGGATCAGCCGAGATCGATATCGAGCCCAGATAGAGGTCGAAACCCGGAGACCCAGAGACAGATCAAATACGGAGACCAAGTCAAAGCCCTGATAGAGGTCGAGCGAATAGAGGCCGATCACGGTCGAGAGCGGCCGAGTTTGGGCTCGAGCCAAGGGACAAAAGAGCCGTTATAGCCACATTTGGGGAGAGAATCTCGGCGAAAATCAAGGAAAGACTAATTAATTATTCTATCATGGGATCCCCACTATATATTTTTAATTATATCCAAAGTAAAATTTTTCCATTATATTAGAGTGACTGTCATTTGTAAAAGGGCATGGAAAGAAACCTTCATACATTCTCACATTGACAGATTATTGAGATTTACATAACATATAGCAAATATTGTCCTTTTTGGGCTTTTGATATTGATTCATCTAGTTCATTTATCAATCATTCTCTACTTAATTTGGGTTGGTGTTCATTCTTTTTCACAGTCAATATACGGTATATTTCTACTTATCTTTCTAATTTGTACCAATTTACACCACGTATCCTTAGAACTACGTACAAATTCAACTCCATCCGTTTTTCGGGTAAACAGTTTGGCGCCCACCGTGGGGCTAAGAATAATAGTGGTTATTTGGCACTAATCTCTGCAAAACACACTATTTTACACTTCTTGGAAGTGTCTTTAATTTCAGGTTAAAAATGATGAACTCTCGATTAATAGCCCTACCTATTAACAACGAAGCTGGCCTTCAAGATGAGAACAACAATCTGACGATCGGGGATGAAAGGCCACTCGTCGATCCCGTTGGAACTCGGGTCGCAGATCCAATTGACGTTAATTCACACGCGGCTATCGAGGCGAACCAACGTTCCGACCCTGAAAATAACATTCGTGGTAGAACTCGATCTGCAGTTCGAAATACCTAACACGTTAGAGAAGTCGGGATCAGCCTGCGTATGATTTTTGAAATGTTGCAAGCTCAACAGGTAGCAATAGCTCAGTTGCAGAGCCAAACTCAGGCACCAAGCAGGGATGATCCCGATCCACCCCAAGAAGTCACCCATAAAATAGGGCAAGCTATAGTAAGATCAGATGAACAAGAATCGGGGACTAATCCTGAAATTATTAGGATGCTCGAGGAACTGACAAAACAAATTGAGTTGGGAGAAAAGAGGATTGAAGCAAACGACAAAAAAGTAAAAACTTACAACTCCAGGGTTGATCAGATCCCGGGAGCACCACCGTTATTAAAGGGCTTGGATTCCAAAAAATTCGTACAAAAGCCTTTCCCCCCCGAGCGTGGCTCCCAAACTGATCCCCAAGAAGTTCCGCATGCCCGAAATTCCTAAATATAATGGGACGACCGACCCCAACAAACATGTCACCTCTTACACATGTGCCATTAAAGGGAACGACCTAGAAGATGATGAGATCGAATCCGTATTATTGAAGAAGTTCGGGGAAACCCTGTCAAAGGGGGCAATGATATGGTATCATAATTTACCGCCTAACTCTATTGATTTTTTTTGCTATGCTTGCAGATTCTTTCGTAAAAGCACATGCCGGAGCCACAAAGGTCGGGGCCAGGAAGTCAGATCTTTTCAAGGTAAGGCAAAAAGATAACGAGATGCTAAAAGAGTTCGTATCTCGTTTACAAATGGGGCGAATGGATCTATCACCTATCACAGACGATTGGGTTGTTCAAGCTTTCACTCAAGGACTGAACGAACGAAGCTCGATGGCTTCACGACAGTTGAAGTAGAACTTGATCGAGTACCCGGCTGTTACCTGGGCCAATGTACACAATCGATATCAATCAAATATTAGAGTTGAAGATGTCCAGTTAGGTTTTAGGTCCTCTATTAAAAGGCACATTAACCGAGAAGCAAGATCGAACAAAGACCGATATCGGCCGTATAACGGAGATCGCTAAGGCAGCGAACCTGCACGTAACCCCGTACGAGGCAAAAATATAAGAGACCGAGGCCAAGGAACTCGGCTGTTGATAAATAAGAATAGGTTCGACAGGCATATCGGACCTAAGGAAGCACCACGGTTATCGGAATATAACTTCAACATCGATGCATCCGCCATCGTGTCGGCTATAGGACGCATCAAAGATACTAAGTGGCCTCGACCTCTGCAGTTCAATCCAGCCCAGAGAAATCCCAATCAAATGTATAAGTATCATGGCACCCATGGTCATAGAGCTGAAGACTGCAGGCAGTTGAAAGAGGAGGTAGTTCGGTTATTCAATAAAGGGCACCTTCGAGAATCTTTAAGTGATTGGGCCAAAAACCATTTCAAAAACAGAGATTTCAATAGACAAAACGAACAAGAAGAGCCACAACACATCATACATATGATCATCGGAGGCATCGATGTCCCCCAGGGGCCAGTGCTTAAACACATTAAGATGTCGATTCTAAGAGAGAAGCGATCTCGTACTCAGAATTACACACCTAAAGGAACCTTGTCCTTTAGTGATGAGGACGAGGAAGGAATCATGCAACCCCATAATAATGCACTGATAATATTTGTACTTATGAATAAAACTCAAGTTAAGCGTGTGTTAATTGATCCAGGTAGTTCGGCCAATGTCATTCGATCAAAGGTCGTAGAGCAACTCGGTCTATAAGACCAGATCGTGCTTGCTACCCTTGTACTAAACGGATTCAATATAGCATGTGAAACTACTAAGGGCGAGATAATTTTGCTAGTAAATGTAGCTGGGACCATTCAAGAAACGAAGTTCCACGTGATCGAGGGCTATATGAGATATAACGCCCTATTCGGGAGGCTATGGATCCACAACATGAGAGCAGTGCCCTCGACCCTTCACCAGGTTCTGAAATTCCCAGCACCGTAGGGAATCAAAACGGTCTACGGGGAGCAACCGGCCACAAAAGAAATGTTTGCTGTCGATGAAGTGATTCCAATATCATTATTATCATCGACAAAGGGATCAGATTCGAAGGAGAAACGAGACACCAAATAGCAATCACAAATGTCAGCCTCGACCCAACTAGAGAAACAAGAGACTGGCGAAGATGATGATTATGGGATCCCTCGATCCTTCATGGTCCCCGATGATTCCAACACTACCAAATCAACAGTCGAAGAGCTAGAGCAAATCATGCTAATCGAACATCTGCCCGAGCGAAAGGTATACCTGGGCACGGGGTTAGATCCCAAGCTCAGGAAAAAGCTTATTCAATTTCTTATAGCTAACATGAATTGTTTCGCTTGGTCCCATCTTGACATGATAGGGATGCCACCGGAAATCACCACTCATAGACTAAGCTTGGATCCGAAATTCCATCAAGTAAAACAAAAAGAAGGCCCTAGTCCGAGGTCAAACATGCCTTCATCAAAGACGAGGTAACCAAACTTCTTAAAATTGGATCCATTCGAGAAGTAAAATACCCCGAATGGATAGCAAACGTGGTAGTAGTCCCTAAGAAGGGGAAAAAAACTTAGAATGTGTATAGATTATAAAGATCTGAATAGAGCATGTCCTAAGGATTCTTTTCCTTTGCCTAATATCGATCGTATGATCGATTCCATGGCCGGCCACGAGACTCTCAGTTTTCTCGACACCTACTCCAGGTACAACCAGATACAGATGAACCCGGAGGATCAGTTAAAGACCTCGTTTATCACTAAGTACGGTACCTACTGTTATAATGTGATTCCATTTGGTCTAAAAAATGTTGGTGCAATTTATAAACGCCTAGTAAACCGAATGTTCGAGACGCAAATAGGAAAATCAATGAAAGTTTATATTGATGACATGTTAGTTAAGTCCCTGCGACCAGAGGACCATTTAAAGCATTTTCAGGAAACTTTCGACATACTGAGGGAGTACAATATGAAAGATCCAATGAATTCCCTAAAATCGGATGACACAAGGCGAACTAGAATAGGCTGATTGATCCAGGTAGCGACAGGCTCCAATCGAAAGGAACCGCGCGTACGCTAGAAAGACGTATAGGCAAGCCTTTCTTTATGATCATATGGATCGCTTTTCGTGACTTTTCTTTCCATAGGCATAGATTGCAGTCTAACCAGCTTTCTAACTTTAGGGGACCGAGAATCAGTCTTTTGATCCTCCTCGAGCCTACTCTAGCTCAACCTCAAAAAATATGCATTCGGGGTTGGCTCGGGCAAGTTTCTTGGTTTTATGGTGTACAATCGAGGAATCGAGATCAACCCCGATAAAATCAAAGCTATCGAGGACATTACGGTAGTAGATAATGTAAAGGACGTACAGAGGCTAATGGGACGGATAGCCGCCCTAGGACGATTCATTTCGAGGTCCTCAGATAGGAGCCACCGATTTTTCTCTCTGCTTAAGAAGAAAAGCAACTTTGCATGGACTACAGAATGTCAACAGGCTTTGGAAGAACTAAATCGGTATTTATCGAGCCCGCCGTTGCTTTATACCCCGAAGGTAGACGAACGACTTTACCTGTACTTAGCCATCTCGAAGATAGCAGTGAGTGGAGTTCTGGTTCGAGAAGAACGAGGTACGCAATTCCCTATTTATTATGTCAGTTGAACTTTAGGTGAGGCCGAAACTAGATATCCACACTTAGAAAAATTAGCGCTTGATTTAATAAGTGCCTCTAGGAAACTAAAACCATATTTCCAGTGCCATCCGATACATGTTGTAACAACTTATCCTATTCGAAATAGTTTGCACAAACCCGAGCTTTCGGGTCGATTGGCCAAATGGGCCATAGAAATAGGCGGGTACAATATTGAGTATCGACCCCGAACCGCTATCAAATCTCAAGTCTTAGCAGACTTCGTGGTTGAATTTACGCCGGCCTTCGTACCCGAGACTGAAAAACAACTGCTGATAAAATCATGTACCTCTTCGGGAGTATGGACCCTCTTTACTGACGGTGCCTCGAATGCGAAAGGGTTCAGACTGGGCATCGTACTAAAATCACCCACAAGTAATGTAGTTAGACAGTCTATCATAACTACAAAATTGACTAACAATGAAGCCGAGTATGAGGCCGTGATTGTAGGTCTCGAACTAGCTAGAAGCTTAGGAGCCGAGGTCGTAGAGGCTAAGTGTGATTCCCTCATCGTGGTAAACCAAGTTAACGTGACTTTTGAAGTCTGAGAAGATCGAATGCAGAGGTACTTGGATAAATTACAGTTGACTCTACATCGATTTAAGGAATGGACTTTGCAACATGTACCCCGAGAGCAGAACAACGAGACCGACGCTCTTGCAAACTTAGGTTCATCGGTCGAAGATGACGAACTCAACTCGGGGACTATCGTACAACTCATAAGATCGGTGATCGGAGAAGGTCACGCCGAGATAAACTCCACAAGTCTAACCTGGGATTGGAGAAACAAATATATAGAGTACTTCAAGAACGGGAAGCTTCCCTCAGATCCAAAGGAATCGAGAGCTCTGCGCATAAAGGCAGCACGATTCACCATGTCCAAAGACGGGACACTATTTAGAAGGATGTTCGATGGACCATTGGTAATATGTTTGGGACCAGGTGATACCGATTACATCCTACGGGAAATTCACGAGGGCACTTCTGGAAACCATTCCGGTGCCGATTCACTGGTCCACAAAGTAATCAGAGCAGGGTATTATTGGATCAATTTGGGCAAGGAAGCAAGGGAGTTCATTCAAAAATGCGACAAATGCCAAAGACATGCGCCCATGATTCATCAACCTGGGGAGATGTTCCACTCAGTCCTATCTCCATGGCCCTTCATGAAATGTGGAATGGATATCGTCGCCCCCTCCCATCAGCCCCAAGTAAGGCTCAGTTTATTTTGTTTATGACTGATTATTTCTCTAAATGGGTTGAAGCACAAGCTTTCGAGAAAGTCAGATAAAAGGAAATGATAGACTTCGTTTGGGATCATATCATATGTCGATTCGGGATGCCATCCGAGATTGTATGTGATAATGGAAAACAATTCATCGGCAGCAAAGTAACTCAATTTCTCGAGTATCACAAAATCAAAAAGATCCTATCAACACCTTATCATCCCATCGAAATGGGCAAGCCGAATCGAACAACAAAACCATCATCCAAAATATTAAGAAGAGATTAACCGACGCTAAAGGAAATGGAGAGAAATACTACTCGAAGTCCTATGGGCATACTGCACAACATCGAAATCCAGTACCGGAGCCACACCATTCTTGTTGGTTTATGGCGTCGAAGCTCTTATCCTGGTTGAGGTCGGAGAACCTAGCATCAGGTTTTGATATGCGACAAATGAATTGAATAATGAGACCATGAATATGAGCCTAGAATTATTGGACGAAAGACGAGAAGTCGCTCTCGTCCGATTGGCCACCCAAAAAGAGCGGATCAAAAGATACTACAATCGAAGAACCAATCTTCGACATTTTAAAATCGGAGACTTGGTACTAAGGAAAGTCACCTTTAACCCCCGAAATCTGAATGAAGGGAAACTGGGTCCGAACTAGGATGGACCTTATCAGGTTCTCGAAATAGTCAGAAAAGGATCTTACAAGCTCGGTGTGATAAACGGCAAACATCTACCGAGCAATTGGAACATATCTCACCCAAAATGATACTACTGCTAAGGTACGACCCTTCCATGTTCATTTGTATTTTGAAATTAACCCTTGCAGGTGTCCGACTAGAAACATGGATGGATTCTTCAACTCGAAGCCTTTAGGTCTTAAAGCACGCGTTGCACTCTTTTTCCCTTAGACTGGTTTCGTCCCAAATGGGTTTTTCGGCAAGGTTTTTAATGAGGCGACTATTGATCGTGCTAACTTAGAATAATTCAATAGTATCTAAGGCCTCTTTACAATCAACCTCGAATACTAGGGGGCATTACCCTCGAATATATCAAGTTCGATGCAAGGAAATTACTTCATGGCAACAGGGTCTCGATAGGAAAAATTTGTAAGGGCCAAATGGTCAAACGAACCATGTCCGCGTAGTTTGCTCGAGCCCTGGCACAAAATATGAACACATGTATAATGACTTATAAAGAGAAATTTCTTCTTTACCGATATCTCATATCTCAGAAAGCTTCTTCTGCTTCATATTCTCGACCATGGACGGAGTTCGAGCAAACACTTACTCGACCATAAAGTCTAAGGGCTACCTTAGTTCGAGTTCGAGAAATCACTCTCACTCAACTAAAAAGCCTAAGGTCTACCTTAACTCGAGTTCGAGCAAACACTCACTCGACCATAAAGCCTAATTGCCACCTTAGTTTGAGTTCGAGAAATCACTCTCACTTGACTGAAAGGCCTAAGGGCTACCTTAATTCGAGTTCGAGCAAACACTCACTCGACCATAAATCCTAAGGGCTACCTTAGTTCGAGTTCGAGAAATCACTCTCACTTAACTGAAAAGCCTAAGGGCTGCTTTAACTCGAGTTCAAGCAAAGACTTACTCGACCATAAAGCTAAAGGGATACCTTAGTCCGAGTTCAAGAAATCACTCTCACTCGACTGAAAGGCCTAAGGGCTACATTAATTCGAGTTCGAGCAAACACTCACTCGGTCATAAAGCCTAAGGGCTACCTTATTTGGAGTTCGAGAAATCACTATCACTCGACTGAAAAGCCTAAGGGCTACCTTAATTCGAGTTCGAGAAAACACTCACTCGACCATAAAGCCTAAGGGCTACCTTAGTTCGAGTTGGAGAAATCACTCTCACCCGACTGAAAATCCTAAGGGATACCTTAATTCGAGTTCGAGCAAATACTCACTCGACCATAAAGCCTAAGGGATACCTTAGTTCGAGTTCGATAGATTACTCTCACGCGACTGAAAAGCCTAAGGGCTACCTTAACTCAAGTTCGAGAAATCATTCTCACTCGACTGTAAAGCCTAAAGGCTACATTAATTCGAGTTCGAGCAAACACTCACTCGACCCAAAAACCTAAGGCCTACCTTAACTCAAGTTCGAGAAATCACACTCACTCGACCATAAAGCCTAAAGGCTATTTTTTACTTCGAGTTCGAGCAAACACTCACTCGACCATAAGACTTAAAGGATACCTTAGTTCAAGTTCGAGAAATCACACTCAATTTGAGTTCGAACATTCACTCAGGGACTACCAATAAGAAACGGTCGAGTTCGAACATTCACTCGGACCTTCAAGTAATTATCCCATGCTAAGGCACTTTTTTGCCTTTGTATAAATTAACAAGAAAGGAAAAAGATTCAAAAGCCATAGAATAAAGAAAGTTTTATATATACTAGAAATCATTTACAAAGGCACCATGACCCGATCAAGTTTTTCTACAGAAGACCAAAACGGTCTTAAAAGAAAGAAGAAAAATACTAAAGGACTTAGTCCTCTCCAGAAGCAGCATATTCGCCTTCGAGGCCTCCTTCACTCTAAGATCCACTCATACTCCCGATATCGTCATCATCGGGAAAGGCCAACACTCTAGCTTCAGCTTCAAGATCCTTTGCGTTCTCGATCTCGGCTGTAAGATCGAAGCCACGAGCGTGGATCTCCTCTTGAGTCTCCCTCCGAGATTGGCATTTAGCATGCTCAGCAACCCAGTTTGCTCGATCTTGAGCAGCCTCGACAACCGTTTTTGCTCAAACCTGAGCAGCTTTAGCATCAGACCGGTAGACATCCACTATTGCATCGGCGTTAGCCGTGGCTATTTCGACCTCCGATTTGGCCGCTGCAAGTTCCGAGGCCAGTCTCTCTCGATCAGAAGTTGTTGAGCCCAACCGAAATCGAAACTCCTCAATATTCTTAGCTTGCACCAAAGCTCTCTCTTTCAAGATTCGGAGTTGGGCCTCGACCGAGGCCAGTTGAGCCCAGGAAGTCTCTTTTTCAGAGGCAAGGCGATCCATGTTCTTTTTCCACTCCTCGGCCCCCGCTTTCACTGCGTCCACCTTGGCACGAAGCTGCCCAATCATATTGAGCTTTTGCTGAACCTGTGGGACCGAACTGTTAGCCATCACGTCCAAATCAGTATGATTAACTTCAAAGATTCTCTTTACCTGCTTGGACAAATCAGCTTGTTCTTTCCGAGCTGCTTCTAGCTTGGCCCGAAGTCCTTTTGCTTCTCCTTCCCTCTGCTCACTGAGAAGCTTGAAGGCATCTCTTTCCCCTCAGTAAGCCCTCAAATTTTAGCTTCGGCCCGGCTTAGCTCCCCTCGGGATCAAAAAAATGCCTCGTGATAGAGTGCAGAAGCCTACAAAAAATAAAAAGGAGTTATACAAAAAAAGAAAAATACATGTATGAAAGTTGACGAAGAGAAAACGAACTTACCCGATTCAGGGCCTGTTGAGCTTCGTTGAATAGACGAGGAATTCCCACCTTGCCTGAGCTCTTCTTCGAAGCCTCCAAATCGCTCGGACCGAAAGCATATTCTACCCCAATCAATAACCATGGAAAGGATCTTCCTCTCCATGGGCTCCCTCCCCGTGATAAACCTCCACAGCTTGGGCGTCACGTATCATCGATTGAGAAAATGAAGGAAAAGAAGGGGAATCACCGATCTCTATTGCCAGATTATGTCTTTTGAGGTGCCGCCCCCGTCTTCGGGAACCTTAAACTCGGTTCCTGCACTAGCATCAACCGCCTCTTCGACGGACTCTTTGCCCCGAGGTAAAACATCCTCGGTCCATATTTGCTTAGGAACTTGGGTCGAAGTTTTCTCCTCGACCTTATCCGACGTGAGTGGAGCGGAATCAGTCCCCACGGATCCCAAAGCTTTACAGATATCGGAACTAGCTCGTGCACGGGCCACCAGCCCAGAGTCACCTTCTTCTTCTTCTTCTTCTTCCCTTAGACGCAGGACCGACTCCATAGTCAGTGAGATTGTGATCCCCTTTGGGTTTACGGGTCGCTCTCTTCTTGGGTTTTTGATCCTCGGAGTCCGAGGCCCTTTTCCTCTTAATCACCTTCTCTGGTTTTGAGATAGGTGGCAAAGCTTCTTCATCACCTAATGGGGGCCTCATGACCGCATCCTTTCCGAGACCTACAAAAGGGGAAGATAAGTAAACTCATGCTTCGAATAAAACATGTCATCTCGAATGATAGGTGAATCGGTAAGCCAAGATGAAAGCTTACCATGAGTACGAGCTTCCCACCGACCCTTCGACAAATCGCGCTATGAGCGCTCGGCAAATATGGACATCAAAACCAGGTTTTTAACCCAGTTCTCGAGGTGGGGAACCGCACCCGACATCCAAGCAGTGGTTGCATCAAGAAAGACACTAATAAAGAAAGGACGAAGAAGTAAAACAACAAACAAAAATTCAAAACGGGATCATACTTATGTTTCATATTCCATTTCTCAGAAAATGGCATGCTCTCAGCCGGGATCAGGTCTAAGGTCTTTACTTGAACAAATCGACCCATCCAACCCCGATCCTTGTCTTCATCTATACTTGAGGTGAACACCTTGGTGGCACGACGTTGAAGCTTTATCAGCCCGCCTCGGTAAAGTCGAGGGCTGTATAATCTTATGAGGTGGTCGAGGGTGAAGGGAAGCCAATCGATTTTGCTTACAAAGAAACGGATCAAGATCATGATCCTCCGGAAAGAAGGATGAATTTGGCTGAGGGTCACCTGGTATTTCTTGCAAAAGTCGATGATGACTAGATCGAGGGGACCCAACGTGAAAGGGTAAGTGTTAACACTCAGATACCCTTCCACGTGGGTAGTGATCGATTCCTCCGGTGTCGGTATCACGACCTCTTTGTTTACCCAATTACAATCTTTCTTTACCACATCAAGGAGAATTATTGGTATCGAGCATAAATATCTCGATATTGGCTCGCATCGACCGACAACCGAAGAGGATTTATCGACCTTAAAGTCAGAATCAATAACACATCCCCCGGGAACGAGTTCTTCAAGGCATGGCTCCACCACCGGTTTCTCACCGCCCGACCGAGATGAGAAAGCAGCCTCTTTTTGAGGAACGGTTTTAGATATCTTGGCCATCTAAATTTTCAAGAACAAAGGAGGAAAACTGAAATATTTTGGTATTTGGTGAAGAACAAGCAAAGAAAATTTTAAAATTTGGAAATAGCGAACTTTGAAGAAGGCAAAAAACTGAGAAGGTTTGGAATGAGAAGCGTTGAAGGTAAAAGTTTAAAATGATGAAGAAGAGGGGCTATTTATAGATCTCACAATGATAGTTCAAACTTGCCAGTGGCCGACTATTGACTAACGCGCATTTATTGCCTTGGTAACTGAACCCACGTGACATTTGTCACATACGTCACAATCATGATCGACGCAGACGTCAATGTGAATCTAGTCAGAGGTTGAAAAATCATATCCTTTCTCGCCACATTCTTTCCAAGAAACGAGGGGACTATCTATAAACAGTCAAAACCGAGTTTGCCCTTCGTATGACTAATCGAGATTGGGACATGATAGACCAAGGCTCGGCCTCGTGTAGAATCGAGCTATGATGTGAAGTCGGGCTGCTGAGTTCGAGACCTAGAAACCGACCAAGGTCGGGATCAACCGAGATCGATATCGTGCCCAGATAGAGGTCGAGCAAATAGAGACCGATCGAGACCAAAGTCGGCCGAGACCGAGAACGAGCCCTGATAGAGGTCGAGCGAATAGAGGCCGATCATGGTCGAGAGCGGCCGTGTTTGGGCTCGAGCCAAGGGACAAAAGAGTTGTTATAGCCACATCTGGGGAGAAAATCTCGGTGGAAATCAAGGAAAGGCTAATTAATTAATCTATCATGGGATCTCACTATGTATTTTTAATTATATTTAAAGTAGGATTCCTCCATTATATTAGAGTGACTGTCATTTGTAAAAGGGCATGGAAAGAAACCTTCACACATTCTCACATTGAGAGATTATTGAGATTTACATAACATATAGCAAATATTGTCCTTTTTTGGGCTTTTGATATTGATTCATCTAGTTCATTTATCAGTCATTGTCTACTCAATTTGGGTTGGTGTTCATTCCTTTTCAAAGTCAATATACGGTATATTTCTACTTATCTTTTCAATTTGTGCCAATTTACACCACGTATCCAGAACTACGTACAAATTCAACTACATCCGTTTTTTGGGTAAACAGTAGCCTTAATTCTAAGGATTCAATTAAACTTAGTGTTTTTATACAGAACATAACTATATATAGTACACAAAAAAAGAAACGAATACTAGATTTTGAACCTATAATTTTAAAAGTATAGTGAGCTTAGGACTAAAAAATTTAAAGGTTGGAACGAAGTAAAAATTCTCAATCCGCCTCCGATTATTGAAGTTAATCATCCCTATAAATGCAAAGAAATACATCATGTCATGACCAATCTAGCAGAGCTAATAGTAATAAATATAATATAATTAAGTGCATTGCCAATTTAATTTGGTTGTCGTCGCCTATAACAAAATAGAAGAATTAACCCAAATAGTCGCTCATCCAACTATTTAAATTAAAAATAGCCGGCGAAGATATAATATATACATAATTTATGTATTATATGTGTATAAATATGTATAATTAATATATAATCTATATATAACACTAGAAAAAGTAAATAATAAATATGACCGACTATTCATGTAAATACTAAAGAGATTAATAATACTCTCATACACAATGATAAGGCGGCAAAACAACGTTAGGTACACAAAGAAATGCATGCATGATGAGCCCTATATAATCGATTCTTATCCAACATGGGTAATTATTTTCATACATCCCGGCTAATAATAGTTTTTGGTGTTTTGGGTTTATTCGTTGGTGTTTGGGATCATGCAATATGAATTTATGATTATATCACTTTTTCGTGTGTATTAGTATATATTGATTTTGTAAAAAAAAATTAACAGACTGAAATGTCGTAGCTTGCGACCAACACTTATTGCTTCATTAGGCTGAAAATAGTGTTGAATTCCGGTTTTATGCCCCTAAAATGCCAAAAATCGAGAAACGATAATGGAGAAGCAATGCCTATTATTTATTAGGTAGTTTCTGATTGGATAACGAATATTTTGGCTATTCGGGGATGATCGCCCGAATTCATGAAGATGTCGTGGACATTATTAACACACAAAAAATTAGAAATCGTGTTGAATTCCTATTTTATGGCCCTAAAACGCCAAAAAAGAGGAACGGTCATGAATAAGCAATGACTATTTTTCATCTGGTCGTTTCTGATAGACCTATAAAATTTTAGGAGATTTGGGACCGGTCGCCCAAATTCATGAAGATGGCGTGGACATTAGCACACGGAAAATCAAAATCGTGCTGAAATCCTATTTTATGGCCCTAAAATGCCAAAAAACCTGGAACAGTAATACAGAAGTAATGATTATTATTCATTAGGTCGTTTCTGATGGGCCCACAAAATTTTAGGCTATTCGGGACCGGTCGCCCGAATTCGTAAAGATCGTGTGGCCATTAGCATAAGAGAAAACAGAAATCGTACTAAATTCATGTTTTATGGCCATAAAACACGAAAATATAAAGAATGGTCATGGAAAAGTAATGACTATTGTTCATTAAGTCATTTTTTATGGGCCCACAAAATTTTAGACGATTTGGGATCAGTCGCTCGAATTCCTATTTTATGGTCATAAATAGACAAAAACGAGGAACTGTCATGGAGAAGCAATGACTATTGTTCATTAGGTCGTTTCTAATAGGCCCACAAAAGTTTAGGCGACTTGAGGTTGGTCGCCTGAATTTATGAAGATGGCGTAGATATTAGCACACGAAAAATCAAAATTCATGTTGAGTTCCTGATTTGTGGTCCTAAAACGCCAAAAAATAAGGAACGGTCATGGAGAATCAATGACTATTGTTCGTTAGGTCATTTGTGATGGGACCACAAAATTTAGGCTATTTGGGGTCGATTACGCGCTGAATTCTTATTTTATGGCCGTAAAAAGACAACGAAATGAGGAATGATCATGTAGAAGAAATAAATATTGTTCATTAGTTCATTTCTAATTGGCCCAAAAATTTTTAGGCATTCGGAATCGGTCGCCCGAATGAATTAAGAAGGCATGGACATTAGCACACGAAAAATCAGAAATCGTACTAAATTGCTATTTTATGGCCTTAAAAAGCCAAAAATCAAGGAACGGTCATGAAGAAGCAATCACGATTGTTCATTAGGTCGTTTCTGTTAGGACCACAAAATTTTAGGCGATTCGAGGTCCGTCGACCGAATTCATAAAGATGACGTGGACATTAACACAGAAAAAATAGAGATCGTACTGAATTCCTATTTTATGGCTCTAAAACGCCAAAAAATGAGGAATGATCCTGGAGAAGCAATGACCATTGTTTCCCAATATGGTTTCCCGAATACATGAAGATGAAATGGACATTAACACACGAAAATCAAAAATCACGCTGAATTCGTGATTTATGACCCTAAAACACCAAAAAGAGAAAAGGTATGGAAAAGCAATGATTATTGTTCATTACATCATTTCTGATGCGCACACAAAATTTTAGGCGATTCGGGGCCAGTTGCCCGAATTCATGAAAATTGCGTGGACATTAACATACGAAATATTGGAAATCATGCAAAATTTCTATTTTATGGCCCTAAACAACAAAAATGAGGTACGATCATATAGAAACAATGACTATTTGAATTAGGTCATTTCTGATAGGCTCACAAAATTTTAGGCGATTCGGGGCCGATTTTCCAAATTCATGAAGATGGCGTGAACATTAACACACGAAAAATCAGAAATCATATTGAATTCCTGTTTTATGGCCGGAAAACGCTGAAAAATGAGGTGCAGTCATGGAGAAGCTATTACTATGGTTATTAGGTTGAATCTGATGGGTCCAAAATATTTTAGGTGATTCGTAGCTGGTTGCCCGGATCCATGAAGATAGGATGGACATATATGGAAGAAAAATAAAAATTCATGCTAAATTCCTATTTTATGCCCCTAAAACGTCAAAAAATGATGAATGGTCATACCGAAGTGATGATTATTATTCTTTAGGACATGTTTGAAGGGCCAATAAAATTTTAGGTGATTTGGGTTCGGTCGCCTGATGCATGTAGATTTGCGTGGGCTATAGCACACAAAAATCTGAGAATGGTGCGTAATTCCTCTTTTATGGCCCTAAAATGCAAAAAACAAAAAGAGAACGGTCATGGACAAGTAATGACTATTGTTCCTTAGGTCATTTTTGATGGGCCAAATTTTTTTTAGGTGATCCCAGTCAGGCTGCCTAGACCTATGCAGAAGGCGCGGGCTATAGCGCACTAAATTTTGGGAATCGAATGAAATTCTAGTTTTATAGCCCTAAAATGCAAAAAAATGAAACGGTCATGGCGTGGCGGTGACTAATATTTTTATGTCATTTATGATGGCCCGAAAAACTTTAGGCGATACGGACCCAGTCGCCTGAGCCCATATAGAAGGCATGGGCTATAACACTCAAACATCTGCGAATTAGGCAGAATTCCAATTTTATGGCCCTAAAATTCCAAGAAATGAGGAACGGTCATGGCGAAGCGATGAGTATTATTCCTTAGGTCATTTTTTATAGGCCGACAAAATTTTAGACGATTCAGGTCTGGTCGCCCGGATGCATGCAGATGTCACACAAAAATCTAGGAATGGTGTGCAATTCCTCTTTTATGACCCTAAAATGCCAAAAAATGAGATCGGTCATGGCCAAGCGATGACTATTGTTCCTTAGGTAATTTTTGATGGGCCGACAAAATTTTAGGCTATTCGAGTCCGATCGCCCGGATACATGCAGATGGCGTGGGCTATAGCACACGAAAATCTAGGAATGGTGCGGAATTCTTGTTTTATGGCCCTAAAACGCCAAAAAATGAGGAACGATCATGGAGAAATGATGACTATTGTTCCTTAGGTCATTTTGTATAGGCGGAATTTCAATTTTATGGCCCTAAAATTCCAAAAAATGAGGAACGGTCATGACAAAGCGATGAGTATTGTTCCTTAGCTCATTTTTTATAGGCCGACAAAATTTTAGACGATTTAGGTCCGGTCTCCCGGATGCATGCAGATGGCGTGAGCTATAGCACACAAAAATCTAAGAATAGTGTGTAATTCCTCTTTTATGGCCCTAAAATGCCAAAAAACGAGATCGATCATGGCCAAGCGATGACTATTGTTCCTTAGGTCTTTTTGATGGTCTGACAAAATTTTAGGCTATTCGAGTCTGCCCAGATGCATGTAGATGGCGTGGGCTATAGCACACGAAAATCTAGAAATGGTGCAGAATTCCTGTTTTATAGCCCTAAAATGCCAAAAAATAAGGAACGATCATGGAGAAGTGATGAATATTGTTCCTTAGGTCATTGTTTATGGGCCAAAATAATTTTAGGCGAATAGGGTCCGGTAGCCCGGATGTATGCAGATGGCGTGAGCTATAACACACAAAAATCTAGGAATGGTGAGAAATTCCTGTTTATTGCCTTAAAATGCCAAAAAATAAGGAACGGCGATGGCGAAGCGGCGGCTATTATTCCTTAGGTCTCTTTTGATGGGCTGGAAAATTTTTAGATGATTTTGGTCCGGTCGTCCAAAAGCATTCAGATGGCGTTGGCGATAGTACACAAACATCTAGGAATGGTGTGAAATTCCTATTTCATGTCTCAAAAACGTCAAAAATGAGGAACGGTCATGACGAAGCAATGACTATTATTCCTTAGGTCATTTTTGAGGAGACGATAAAATTATAGGCAATTTGGGTCCGGTCGCTGCATGTAGATGGCGTGGTCTATAGAACACAAAAATATAGGAATGGTGCGGAATTCCAGTTATAGGGCCCTAAAATACCAAAACACGAGGAACGATCATGGAGAAGTAATGACTATTGTTCCTTAGGTCATTTTCTATAGGCCGGCAAAATTTTAGGCGATTCGGGTCTAGTTGCCTGGATGCATGTAGAAGGCGTGGGCAAACGAAAATCTGGGAATCGGGCAGAATTCTAGTTTTATAGCCCTAAAATGCCAAAAAATAAGGAACGATCATTGCGAGGTGGTGACTATTGTTCAGTAGATCATTTTTTAAAGTCCGACAAAATTTTAGGCAATCCGTGTCCTGCCGCCCAGGCCCATGCAGAAGTTATGCGATATAGCACACGAAAATCTGGGAATCAGGTAGAATTTCGATTTTATGGCCCTAAAATGCCAAAACATAAGGAGCAGTCATGAGAAGCGGTGAGTATTGTTATTTAAGTCTTTTTTGATGTTCTGACAAAATTTTAGGTGACTTGGGTACGGTCCCCCGCGCCTATGCAGAAGGCGTGGGTTTCAGTACACAAAAATCTGGGAATCGGCAAAATTCCTGTTTTATGATCCTAAAACGCCAAAATACGAGGAACGGTCATAGCGATGTGGTGACTATTGTTCCTTAAGTCATTTTTGATGATCCGACAAGATTCTAGGCGATCCGGGTCCGACTACTCGGGCCCATGCAGAAGGCGAGGGCTATAGCATATGAAAATCTGGGAATCACCCAGAATTTCAGTTTTATGGCCCTAAAACGCCAAAAAACGAAAATATAGGAATCAGACGGAATTCCAATTTTATGACCCTAAAACTCCAAAAACGAGGAAGGATCATGGCGAGGCGGTGAATTTTGTTCCTTATGTCAATTTTGATGGTCCGGCAAAACTTTAAGTGATCCGAGTCCGGCCGCCCGAGCCCATACAGAAGTCGTGGGCTATAGCACACAGAAATCTAGAAATCGGACGGAATTATAGTTTTATGGCCCTAAACACCAAGAAATGAGGTACAGTCATGGCGAGGTGTTCTTTAGGTCATTTTTGATGGTTCGACAGAATTTTAAGCTATCCGGGGCCACCCGCTCGGGCCCATGCAAAAGGCGTGGGCTATAGAATACGAAAATCTAAGAATCGGGTCAAATTTCGGTTTTATGGCCCTAAGTCGCAAAAGATTAGGAACGGTCATAATGAGGTGGTGACTATAGTTCCCTAGGTCATTTTTGATGAGAAAAGTTTTAGGCAACTTGATTCCGGCCTCCCGAGCCCATGCAGAATACATGGGCTATAGTACACAAAACTTTGGAAATCGAGTAAAATTCGAGTTTTATGGCTCTAAAACGCCAAAAACGAGAAAATATCATGGAGAGGTGATGACTATTGTTCCTTAGGTCATTTTTGATGGACCGGCAAAATGTTAGATGATCCGGGCTCGGTCGCCTAGGCTCATGCAGAAAGTGTGGGCTATAACACATGAAAATCTAGAAATCTGGCAGAATTCTAATTTTATGGCCCTAAAACGGCTCGCCATGAGTATGATGAGGTGTTGACTATTATTTCTTAGATCATTTTTTATGATCGAAAAAAATATTAAGCGATCCAAGTCCGGCTGCCCGGGCTCATACATAAGGCGTGGACTATAACACACAAAAATTTGGGAATCGGACAGAATTCCAGTTTTATGGCCCTAAAACGCCAAAAAACGAGGAACGATCATGGCAAAGCGGTGACTATTGTTACTTTGGGCGTTTCTGATGGTCTAGTAAAATTTAAGGCGATCCGAGTCCAGCCACCCGAGCCCACGCAGAAGGCGTGATATAGCACCGAAAAATCTTAGAATCGGGCGAAATTCCTATTTTAGGCGATCCGGGTACGGTCGCCCAGGCCCATGCAGAAGGCATGGGCTATGACATATGAAAATCTGGGAATCGAGCGGAATTCCAGTTTTATGGCGCTAAAACACCAACGAGGAATGGTCATGGCAATGCAGTGACTATTATTCCTTAGGTCATTTTTGATGGGCTGGCAAAAGTTTAGGCGATTCGGGTCTGGTCTCCCGGGACCATGCAGAAGGCGTGGGCTATAGCACATAAAAATCTAAAAATCGGGCAGAATTCCAATTTTATGGGCCTAAAATGCCAAAATACAAGGAACCGTCATGACGAGGTGGTGTCTACTGTTTCTTAAATCGTTTTTAATGGTCCGGCAAAATTTTAGGCGATCCCGGTCTGGCTGCCAGGGCCCATGTGGAAGGCGTGAGCTATAGCATGCGAGAATCTAGGAATTAGGCAGAATTCCAGTTTTGTGGCCCTAAAACAACAAAAAAGAGTAACGGTCATGAAGATGCGGTGACCATTATTCCTTAGATCGTTTTTAAGGTCCAGATAAATTTTAGGCGAGGCGTCTTCGTACACCCGGGCCCATGCAGAAGGTGTAGGTTATAGCATACAAAAATTTTAAAATCCGGTGTAATTCTAATTTTATGGCCCTAAAACGCCAAAACATGAGGTACGGTCACGGCGAGATGGTGATTATTGTTCCTTAGGTCATTTTTTATGGTCCGACAAAATTTTTGGCGATCCGGATCTGGCCATTCAGATCCATGCAGAAGGCATGAACCGAAAATCTAGAAATCGAGCAGAATTCCATTTTTATGGCCCTAAACACCAAAAAATGAGTAACGGTCATGGAGAAGCTGTGACTATTGTTCCTTAGGACATTTTTGATTGTCCGACAAAGATTTAGGCAATCCGGGTCCGGCCATCGGGCCCATGCAAAAGGCATGGGCTTTTATGGCCGTAATATAATAAAAATGAGGAACAGTCATGTGGAGGCTACGACTATTGTTCCTTAGGTAGGTTTTGATTATCCGAAAAAATATTAGGCGATCTAAGTCCGACTGTTCAGGCCCATGCAGAAGGCATGTACTATAGTACACGAAAATCTGGAATGCCAAAAGCGAGTAATAATCAAGGCGAGGCAGTGAATATTATTCCTTAGGTCATTTTTGATGGGCTGAGAAAATGTTTGGCGATCTGGGTCTAACCGCCCCGGCCCATGCATAAAGAGTGGGCAATAGCACATGAAAATCAGGGAACTAGGCAGAATTTTAATTTTATGGCTCTAAAATACAAAAATGAGGAACAGTCATTGTGAGGCGGTGACTATTATTCCTTAGGTCATTTTTTATGGTTCAACAAAATTTTAGGCGATCCAAGTCCGCCCGCCCCACCACATGCACATGAAAATCTGGGAATCAGGCAAAATTCCTATTTTATGACCCTAAAACCCCCAAAAACGAGGAATGGCCATGGCGAGGTAGTAACTATTCTTCCTTAGGTGGTTTTTGATGATCCAAAAATTTTTAGGCGATCCGGGTCCGGCCGCCCGAGCCCATGCGGAAGGCGTGAGCTTTATCATATGAAAATCTAAGAATTAGGCAAAATTTCAGTATTATGGCCCTAATACGCCAAAAAAGAGGAATAGTCATGGCAAAGCAGTGACTATTGTTCCTTAGGTTATTTTTTATGAGCAACCCAGTGCACTAAGCTCCCACTATGTACGGGGTCCGAAAAAGGGCCAGACCATAAGGGTTTACTGTACGCATACTTACCCTACATTTCTACAAAGATCGTTTTTTATGGTCTCGCAAACTTTTAGGCGATCCGGGTTCGACCTCTTTGGCCGATGAAAATCTGGGTATCAGGTGAAATCCCAGTTTTATGGCCCTAAAATACTAAAAAATGAGGAACAAGCATGGAGAGACGGTGACTATTGTTCCTTATGTCATTTTTATGGTCCCGATCCGGGTCCGGCAAAATTTGACGAGCTCAAACACAATGAAATTAACGCTCGCTAGCCAAAGATAGTATAGTTATGATTATCGTCTCTACGGGGATTGGATTTAAATAATGATCAAGTAATTTCTAGCTTAACGCTATTCAGGATAATTGGCACGTTGGTTGGTATGATTAACAACTAAAATTAACTATAAAACTAAAATAATTAACAATAGATTATTGAAAGACAAGAGTTGTGCAACACCGAAATATTAACGTGAGAAATAAGGGTCGTGACACGATAGGTATAAGATACCTATTTTGGATCTAACTCTAGTTCAATTTATCTAATGTTTTAATGATTCTCACGAATTCACTCGATAATTAGTTCAGACGTGTAGCCAAGGCTCCTCTCTCGATAAAATCTCTACGAGACGAACTAATATAAAGCCGTGTGAAAATATGCAAGAACGCTTTAATGGATTAGTGTTTAGGAAAACATCTCTCGAATATTATCCTAACTTGATTTAATCAACAATTCAACAAGCTCTTTCAATTACTTAAAAGAATCACTGAATTAAACCAGACAAAATAACTCAAAGATAATCACCAAAATATTTTTCTTTCGATTAAATAAACTGGTAAATAAAGTTGCAATCAATTCAAAGCTCCATAAACGAATTCATGCAATGAACTAGAGTTAAAATTCACAAATATCAATCAAAATACCATATCCATTTAACCCTAAGGTAAACTACTCCATAATCATGGAGAAAGTTGAATAATAAGAAAACATGAATTCAATCCAAACTCGGGTGTTGAGTAGAGGAAAGAATGATGAATCCTTGTGCTTTGAGTTTCCAATGCTCTTCAAATCTTTCGTAGGTCAAAAGTCCCTTAAAAAATATCTTTTTGGTGTATTTATACCATGTAAATGTGAGACTAGATAAAACTACACTTTCCAAGATGAAACAGAAAAATACTCTGAGAAATTTGTACAAGCGTCGCACCATGCGCCGCCCCACGCGGGGCGCTAGTGGGAAACTTCAGAGAGCAGATTCTGACAAGGCAAACAATTTACAGTGCCGCCCCGCCCCATGTGCTGCCCCACGTGGTGCGGCAATGTTAGTTTTCTACAGTATTTCGTTTTCTTTAATTTTTGACATCCAGACTTGGCTCCCGACCCCCGAACGTGATCCTGATTTAATTCATTAGGCTTTTACTCTTACTTCAAAGCTCCAACTTATTCTATTTAGCTCCCGATTATCTTTTTAACTCGGAACTACTTCTTGCAAGGCATAAAACACATAATAAGTACAATATACTAACATTTAAGCTCAACCACAAGTAAAATGCAGTGATTAGAGTGCAAACCATGACTAAAACATGGGTTTCTAGCCTATCATCAATACCCCATACTTAAACCATTGCTCGTCCTCGATCAATCAAATTGCACTTCAGATGGAAATGACCTTTTTATCAGAAAATTTCCCTAACTCATCATGTCCAGAATATTTAAAGTAGACTAAGCACCCTATCATAATATACTAGCCTCAAGACTCGATTCAAAAGCACCACACATTTTTCTCAACCTGCTCGCTTACTCTAACACAGAGGTCAAAGACTTTACCTTACATTCGCAAATCATGTGCCTTCACACAAACAATAGAGAGTAGTTTCACACACAATCAATTTCAAGAACAATTAGGACTTGAGACAGAAAGAGTTCACCCACTCTCAGAATTAAGATTCATGTGCCACAGAAGACGTACTATAGGCTTGCCGTAGTATATTACTCTGCTAATTCGAGCTCATTCAATCAAAGATCAAGTAGGACTTAATTTAGTTGTAATGTAGGTTGCGGGGACAGGTAGGATACATTTGGATATAGTGACTACACCTCCCTAAACACTTTAATACATATAATTCTACATTTTAAACCTCACACTTATTTTGAACCAATCTCCAACCTTCACAACATCAAACTCCTACTTTCTGTGAGCACAAACAAGATGAGAACTACACTAGCATGGAATCAAATTTTTTCTAACACATACACAACTCTTCTTTTCCTTTTTTCCCCAAGTTCTGATTGATTTTTCTTTCTCATTTTTTTTTCAATTCCTTACATGTGGCTCTCACAAATTTTCAGCTAATGCACCTTTCTCCTTTTTCAATAGTTCCACTCAAAAATTTGACCATACCACAACTTAGCTTTTACAAGCTCATAACAAATTCAAGTGCTCAAGTGAGGTAAAAGGTTCAAATAGATAGACAGTTCAAACAAAGAGGTCAGTCTTGTAGTGTGGTTGCCAAAGAAATAGGATTATAGGCTCAACATGGCTAACTAAGATACTTCACAATTGTCACCCCCTTTTTAACCCCAAAAAGATATGTATGTTATGGATTGTGGGTTAAAGAGTTTTTCCAATTAAAGTGACAAACTTGAGTAGGGATTATTTTATTTACAGAGTCACCAATTGGAATTGAGGTTTTGGGTGTTCCAAGTCACCTTTTATTTGTATCCCTAGTCAAAGAAAAGTTTGACTCAATTATTATTGGTCTGCGAAAATAAAGTATGGATAAAGAATTTTATTGACCGAGGAGAAGGTGTAAGGCATTCTTCGAGTCCCATGGTTCTTATACGGTCGCTTTATTGACTAAAAATGGCTTGAAATAATTTTTGACAAACTGTGATTTATTGACTTTCATGTTTTATCTATCCGCTTTTATTGCTTGATTATTCATAATTATGGAATTATCCTGAAATGAATCACGCGTACGTGTACTCGTTTTGTTTGGCGCGTCAAGAATCATGTCATGTGTTCGTGTACACAATTAATAACACGTTATTAATATTAAGATTGTTTCGCCCAAAGTTGTGCGAACACATACCTTAGTTTTAATTTTAAAAATTATAATTATGTCACGCGAACATGTATATAATCACGATAATTGATTTATTATTGCGTGCCTAAAGGATACTAACGATATTTATGAGTTATTTTCCTAAACTAGTTTGAGATTATTGTGAGGTCATGGAGTTATGGAAGATTATTGTGGAAAAGAATGTATGCCTTTGACTATTATGATTAGTCACTAAATATAACTCAGTATTCTATCTCAATATTAAAAATCGTTCACATTGTGGCTAAACAAAATTACCATCAATATTAATAAACGAACTAATACATTAATTAGCCTATACAATTGCATCTAACACGTGACTTAACTCAAACGATTAACAAGACTCTATCCAAAATATTTTAAGCAACAAACATCAAACAAAGCAGGATGTTGATGTGATCTTTCCAGCAATATTAATAATTCCCATAAACTTTACAGTAACAAAAAGAGACAAAAAAGACTTAGATCAAACAAAATTCTTTGTTCATCAACTCAACAAATCTGCTCCTAAAAGTCTTTATAGAACCTTTATACTTTCTATTATAAAATTATTAGCACCAATATCTCATAAAACCCACAGCGAGTGATAATATTAAGAATCCAAAAGCAATCACACTATGAGAAAAGAAGTAAAACATCAGTAGCATGGATCTAAAATATGTAAATCACAAGGAAACGAAATAGAGTAGTAAAAGAAAGGAAGAACTAAACCTTGAGCAATGAAACTTTCTCAATGTATTGATAAGAAATTTGAAATAAACCAGCTGGTACAGTTGCAAAATGTCAAACCCAATGCGAAAACAGGGATACTGAAGCAGAGATAATGGACGGAACTAGGACGACCTCGCACTCGACGACAATCGGACCTTTTGAATGGGTTTTGCCTCAAATTTTCAAGGATGATACCGGCAGGTTTTTAATAGTGATTTATTGGCTGGTTTAAGGTGGTGCTTTTGGGTGGTTCGCCAGTAACTCAATGGAAATATATTTTGGGCTATTTCACGTAGTTAGCTAGCTGCGTTTTCGTGGCTTCTCGTGGCTGATTTTGTGGTGATTTAAGGGCATTTTGGAGCTGGTTCTAAGATGGTAACGACAGTGGGTTTACATAGCTAATGGCTACTAGTTTCTATGGCCAAAAGTAGTGAGGCTTTGAGGAGGAAGATGGAGTTTTATGGTGGGGTATTGCTGCGTTTCTTTTTGCTTTTGCTGCAGTTTGTTTTTACTGGAATTTGGCTCGTTTTTCTATTGCTTTAAGAAGAAGAAAAAAAGGGGCTGCTATTTCTCTCTTTTTTAAAAAAAAACAATGAGCAGTGCTCTTTTTATTCTCTCTTTTTTCCTTTTTTATTCCCATTTTCCCGCGTTGTCCCCCTATTTCCTCCTCCCCTTTTTTATTTTCCTTCTCCCCTTTTTGACTTTCTCTTGTATATGTTTGGGGTGGAGATGAAGCTACTTTTTGTTTTGTGAGTGTTCGTTGGTGGAGGGAGTATGTGAGGGAAGTGCATGGTAAAAGTGAGAGTGTGAGTGGAGGAAGTGAAAAATGAGGTATTGGTGAGATAAGTGAAAAATAATTCACGCATAGTCAAAAATTAGGTGCTCACAATAATTAGGTGGGTAAAACGTATAATTGGCTCAACAAATGAATGGCTATATCACTTCTTAGACTGAACAAGACTACTATTTCACTTTGCAAACACATGAGGAAAGTTCTAGACATCAACTCACAAACACATAATATCACAAATATCTCTCACACACACTCGCACATAACTCACTTAGGATCAAATCTATCCTGACTCTCTAGTCAAAGCAGTTACTGAAAGTCAAAATCAAATAATTTAAGACACTTATACATAAGTCAAGAACTGAGCCTAGACGTCACAACTAAAGCTCTCACTACTCTCAAGGAACAACAAAGTCAAGAGCAGTTATCTCCATTTAACACTAGAGCACAAGACTTCTCTATTCCTAATAAAAGAAAAACTGATTACACCCGATTCAAATAAAACCCTTGGAATAGAACCACGGCACAAAGAAAAACCAAGGGAGAATTGTACACTACCTAAGAAAAATAAAATATTTTTTATTTTTTTCTTCGACTTTAATCCCTCAAAAAGTCGGTCGAGGAAATCCATCGTTGGGAAAAGTTAATTTTTTTTCGAACAAAACACAAGAAAACAAACATACATGTACATATTTACATCCCCCATCCCACACTTTAAATTGTTGCATGTCCCCATGACACATAAATAAAAAGTAATCGGTAAAAGAAACTCCCATGATTCATCTAGTCGGGGTCTGAATCGAAGTCGGGATCTCTTTTACATGCCCGACCCAGTGCACACATCCATGTTGAGAGCTTCTTTTCGACCTTTCTTTTAGGTATACCCCACACTTATCAGTTTTACTCTCTCTAGTTTGCTCCTTTAGGGCCCCCATTGATCCTTCTATTTTGAAGACCACCCTTTCTTCCGCCACTCTGAGCATGAACTGCCTTGCTTGAATGTCTAGAATTCCTCTGCCATTAGCCAAGAAAGATCTTCCTAGAATGAGAGAGACCTCCCTATTCTCCACCATGTTCACTACAATGAAGTCCACAAGGAACACAAATTTTTCTACCGAACTAGTACATCTTCTACTATTCCTTCATGTATTATTGTGGTTTGATCCGCCAGCTGCAAGGATACAAGTATAGACAAAGGTGTAAGATTAATAGACGAACCTAAATCACACAAAGATTTTTCAAACTTAGTGCTTCCTAAAGAGCAAGGTATAGTAAAACTCCCTGGATCTCCACACTTTTGAGGGAGCTTGTTTTGCTAAATGCTCTGTGAGCTTGACAATCGATGTCTCTTCCACTTTTGACTTTTTGGATAATATCTCCTTCAAAAATTTAGCATAGGCTGGCATCTATGAAAGCACCTCTATGAAAGGTATATTCACATGCATCTGCTTGAGCACTTCTAGAAAGCGCCTAAGTTGTTTGTCCAGCTTCTCTCTATACTGCTTCTGCGGGAAAGGTAGAGCAGACACATATTTACTTTATTGAGTCTCCTCATTTATTGCATTCTCATCTTTCTTCTTGTTCTTCTGAGCTCTAGTCTTCCTCTTCTTCTTCAGACCCTCAACTACTATCCCTACACCTTCTTGAATGTTGTTATTTTTCTGCTCCTCCACAATCTTCATCAGTCTTTCAATTAGTTCATCCTTTTATTTTTCCCCGGTATCCTCCCATACGTGCCTACTCCTCAAAGATACTACATTTATTGTCTCTTTTGGATTTCTTTCAGTATCAATAGGGAGAGTTCTTAGAACCCTCTTAAACAATAGATTATCTGGTTGCCCCACCAGTCTTTCCAAGTTTCGAATAGTCGTGCCTTGTTCTCTAATAGCTGCGCCATGGGTTTCAAGCCTCTCACCTGTCTTAATAATAAAGGCCTTTATCAAATCTTCCATACTAGACTGATTAGACTCTGGAGGATGATAATGCTGCCTCAGCTAATTTTGAAAACCTGGAGCTCCTTGTCCTTGGGTCTGGAGTTATTTTGCTGCCACGCGTTTGCACTACCACCTGGACCTGGTGAACTTCAAGAATAAACCTGGGTGCTTATGCCCCATGGAGTTAAAATTGTTGCCACTTTGGTAGTTGCCTCTGTCAAAGCTCTCCACGACATTTACTACTTCAGCTGAAGCTTGACACTCATGTGTAGGGTGTCCCATTCCACAAAAGTCATTTGCTTCTTGCGGCTTACTCTGTACCTTGGCCAATGTTAAATTTCTTATCTCTCTGGCCATGGTATCTAGCTGGGACTGCACTGATGAATTGGAGTTTACCTGGTGAACCCTAACTGATTTTCTTCTATCATTACTCTCAACACGCCATTGGTTAACATCTATAGAGAGCTCATTAGGAATTGCAACAATCTCCTCAGGAGTCTTCTTTATTAAAGGACCTTCAACTGCAGTGCTTAGAGTTCGTCGTAAGGAAAGTGTCAGTCCATCCCAAAAGTCCTGGAGTTGTATCCACAATTCGATTCCATTATGCTGACACTTTCTCACTATCTCTTTGAATCTTTCCCAAGCTTCGAAGACCATTTCAGTATCCTTCTGGCAGAAATTGTGGATTTCTCTTCTGAATTTTACTATTTTCGCAACTAAGAAGTATTTGTCAAGAAACCTTTTATTCATATATTCCCATGTCCTGATCGACCCAGTTGGTAAGCTTCGAAGCTAGTGCTTTGCGTCATCCTTTAGTGAAAAGGAGAATGCCCTTAAGTAGACTGCATCTTTTAACACTCCGGTGTTCTAGATCGTGTTCATAATTTTTTCAAAATCCATCAAGTGAGTGTTGGGATCTTCATTCACCTTCTCTATGAAGACACAGTTGTTTTGGATGGTTTGAAGCAAGCCTTGCTTCAACTCAAAATTATTCACTGCTACGGGTGGAGGTCTGATAGTGGGCAGTCCCTGATTGTAGATTGGTTTGGCATAATCACCCAATGCTCTACCAGGATTGGGTACCACATTCTCGAACTGGTCTTCGACCAAGGGTCGATTTAGATTGAGTTTTCGACCGCCATCATCTTCGACAGTCTCCTTAACAACTCTACGGGCTGCCTAAGCAGCTGCCCGTGCGGCTGCTTTCTGTGCAGCTATATCAACTACCTGCTCCGTTTTTAGCCATGTTCTCTTCGGTTGGAGATTACCCTAAGAATTATTTGGTGAGTTCTTTCTCTTTTATCAGTTGTCGGAAGTGTTTTTCCAACTCCAATTTTTAGGGTGTTACTTCTGTTGCAGAAGATCAAGTCATACATCAATGAACGTAACATGTTGATTGCACGCGGAAGAGAAAACCGTGAAGAATAAAATAAAATAGATTCCTGAATTAGCACCAAAAATTATTTTGACCACTATTGATTGCCAATACCCGTCAACGACATCAAAATTTGACGAGCACAAACACAACACGAAATTAATGCTTGCTAGCCAAAGATAGTATAATTTTAATTATCGTCTCCACAGGGATTGATTTAAATAATGTTTAAGTAATTTCTAGCTTAACACTATTCAGTATGATTGACACGTTGATTGGGATGATTAACAACTAAAATTAATTATAAAACTAAAAAGATTAACAATAATTACTGAAAGACAAGAGTTGAGAAACACCGAAATATCAATGGGAGAAATAAGGGCCGTGACAGGATAGGTGTAAGGTAGCTATTTGGGATCCAATTCTAGTTCAATTCACTCTAATGTTCTAATGATTCTCACGAATTCACTCGATGATTAGTTCATACGTGTAGACAAGACTCCTCTCTCGATTAAATCTTAACTCTATGAGGTGACCTAATATAAAGCCATGTGAAAATGTTCAAGAACGCATTAATGGATTAGTCTTTAGGAAAACGTCTCTCGAATATTATCCTAATTTGATTTAATCATCAATTCAACAAGCTCTTTCGATTACTTAAAAGAATCACTAAATTAAACCAAATAAAATAACGCAAATATAATCACAAAAATATTCCTCTTTTGATTAAATAAACCGGTGAATAAAGTTACAATCAATTCAAAGCTCCATAAATGAATTCATGCAAAGAACTATTATTAAAATCCAAAAATATCAATCAAAATACCATATCCGTCAAACCCTAAGGTAAACTACTCCATAATCATGGAGAAAGTCATCATAAATAAAGTTGAATAATAACAAAACATGAATTCAATCCAAGCTCGGTTGTTTGAGTTGAGGAAAGAATGATAAATCCTTGTGCTTTGAGTCTCCAATGCTCTTGCAATCATCCGTAGGTCAAAAGTCTCTTCAAAAATGTCTTTTTGGTATATTTATACCATGTAGAAGTGGGGCCGGATAAAACTACCCTTTCCAAGTCGAAACAGGAAAAAACTCTTAGAAATTTGTACAGGCGCTTCACGCAATGCGCCGCCCATGCGAGGGGCTAGTGGGAAGGTTTAGAGAACAAATTCTGACAAGGCAACAACAATTTACACTGCCGCACCACCCCATGCGCCGGCCCCCATGGTGCGGCAGTATTAGTTTTCCAGAGTACTTCGTTTTCTTCAATTTTGACATTCAAACTTGGCTCCCGACCCCCGAACGCGATCCCAGTTTAATTCATTCGTCTTTTAATCAGACTTTAAAGCTCTAACTTGTTCAATTTAGCTCCTGATTATCTTTTTAACTCAGAATCACTTCCTGTAAGGCATAAAATACATAATAAGTGCAATACACTAACATATAAGCTTAAACACAAGTAAAATGCATTAGATAGCATGCAAACTATGACTAAAATACGAGTTTCTAGCCTACCATAACCGCCCGAGCCCTTGCAGAAGGCGTGGGCTATATAGCATACGAAAATCTGGAAATCGAGCGTAATTTCGATTTTATAGCCCTAAAACACCAAAATACGAGTAACGGTCATGGCGAGGCAGTGAATTATGTTCCTTAGGTTATTGTTCATGGGCTGAAATCTTTTTAGGCGATCCGGATCCTTATGTCGGGGCCCATGCGAAAGGTGTGGTCTATAGCACACAAATATTTGGGAAACATGCGCAATTCCTGTTTTATGGCCCTAAAATACCAAAAAACGAGGAAAGGTCATGGAGAGGCAGTTGATTATTGTTCTTTCGGTCATTTTTGTATAGTCCGAATAAATTTCTGGCGATCCGGGTTTGGTCGCTAGGGCCCATGTAAAATATGTGGGCTATAGCACACAAAAATCTAGGAATCGGAAGAAATTCTAATTTTATGGCCCTACAACACCAAAAAAAAATAGTAACGGTCATTGCAAGGCAGTGACTATTGTTCCTTAAATCAATTTTTATGGGTTGGAAAAATTTTACGAGATCCGGGTCTGTCCGCCCGAGACTTTGCAAATGGCGTGGGCTATAGAAAAATAAAAATCTAGGAATCGGGTAGAATTTCAATTTTATGGATCTAAAATGCCAAATAATGAGGAACAGTCATGGCGAGGAAGCGGCTATTGTTCCTTAGGTCATTTTGATGGTCCCGAAATTTAGGCAATCCGGGTTCGGATGCCCCGATCCATGCAGAAAGCGTGGGCTATAGTACATGAAAATCTAGGAATCGGGCAAAATTTCAGTTTTATGGCCCTAAAACGTATAAAAAATGAGGTACAGTCATGGCGAGACTTTGATTGTTGTTCCTTAGGTCGTTTTAGATTGTCCGACAAAATTTTAGGCGATCTGGATTCGGCCGATCGGGCTCATGTAGAAGGAATAGGCTATATCACACGAATATCTGGGAATCGGGCATAATTCCAGGTTTATCGCTCTAGAATACCAAAACATGAGGAACAGTTATGGCGAGGCAGTGTCTATTGTTTCTTAGGTCGTTTTTGATATTCTGACAATATTTTAGGGGATTCGGGTCTGGCCACCCAGGCCTATGTAGAAGGCGTGGGCTATAGTACAAAAGAAAATCTGAAAATCAGGTGGAATTCTAGTTTTATGGCCCTAAAATTGTCACGACCCATAGTCCACTAAAGGTTGTGACAACATCTAACACCGCTGTCAGGCAAACAAATAGTGAATGATCAGCTTAATTACTCATTTTAGTATTGTGAAATCATAATTTTCCTTATTTAAATAGTTTGGAATAGAATTTACAGGATAAATGATAATATTTTCATAACTACAATAACAAACAACCCGTGGGAACTCCCAAAACCTGGTGTCACAAGTACATGAGCATTTTCTAAGGAATACAATGATAATACAACATCTGTCCGGAATGTAAATAAGACAGGATAAAATAAATAGTACGATAAAGACTCGATGGACTGCGATGCATAGCGTGAGATGCAGCTCACGTAAAGTCTCCTCAATAGATGCGCCTACGCGCCAAGATGATCACCAAATGACCTGTCATATCCTGCATATTTAGTGCAGAAGTACAGCATGAGTACGTAAATCAATGCGTACCCAGTAAGTATCTAGCCTAACCCCTGAGAAGTAGTAACGAAGGATCGGCATCGACGCTTACTAGAGGTCCAAGTAAATAATATAATAATTCATAATAGATATGAAGTGTACAACAATAGTGGAGTAAATCTATAATTTCATAATGTTCCAATTATTTCTTTTAAATCATAAATTTCACGATCTTGTATTGTACCTTAATATCTCAGAAAATGCCAAGTGTCAATACTAAATAAATAAGAAATATCATAAAATTCCAGGCATCAGTGGAAGGTTTATCTTGTGAATATTCGGACTACTAGCGATATCACGCACGATTCTGCCGAGGTCGTTCGGCCCGATAATGTGTACACTCCCGAGGATCGTGCAGCACGAACCATAGATGCATTTATATACTGCCGAGGCATTCGGCCCGCTCCACAAGAAAGGAAGTTACCGAATTACAAGACACGTGTTTACAATACAGTACATGAGCACAATAATAAGTACACCCCTTTACATTTATCAAATATCTTGGCAACAACTCAAGGTGATAAAGCTCGGCCTAATATATTTATATGTTTCTAAATCAATTTCAGTTATAATTTCAATTAATTAAGCTAGCAAAATGAGTCCAAACAATTCAAATATTACATGATAAAGTCCTAAGTCTACCCGAACATAAACATGCTTTAGCTACGTACGGATTCTCGTCACCTCGTGCATACGTAGCACCCACAACTAGTTTCACACAACAATAAATATCACCTAGGGGTAGTTTCCCTCTCACAAGGTTAGACAAGAGACTTACCTCGCTCCAAAATTCCATAACCGGCTCCAAAGTTTCTCTAAAACCTCAAACTGATGCCTATCGCTCTAAAACCCATTATAGTTGGTAAAGATGGCACTCCAAAGGTTCTCCAAAATCGGCTTCCATGGAAGAAATGAGATAAAAATGGGCCAAACCCCCGTTTTAAAAGAACACACTACCCAGCCCGACCTTCGCACTTGCGGAATAGTAGCCGCTTCTCTGCTCCGCACCTATGGATAATCTGTCGCTGGTGCGGCTTCAGCACAACCCAACAACCCTCACTTCTGCGCCCCAAGTAGCGCTTCTGCTTCTTCTTCTACGAGCCTTAAGCGCTTCTGCGCTCGCGCACCTGCGCCTCCTTTTCCGTTTCTGCAGCCCATACCTTTTTGGACAACCTCCGCTTCTGCGCTCCAATAGTCGCATTTGCGATCTCGCAGGTGCGGGAATTCCTTCGCACCTGCGGCCTCTGTGCAATTCACTCCCAGTCGCTTCTGCAGTCCACTTCCTCCCTTTTGCGATGAGTCTTCCTTAGAAGCGGTTACACTAACAACCAGATTTTCCAGCTTCTCCACACGTCAAAAAATCGATCTGTTAACCATCTAGAATCCACCCGAGCCCCCCGGGACCTCAACCAAACCTACCAACAAGTCCTAAAATACCATACTGACCTACTCGAGCCTTCAAATCACATCAAACAATATCGGAACTACAAATCGATGATCGAAATCCTCCTTTAACTTTCAAACTTTAGCGAACGCATCTGAATCATACCAAAGCATTCCGGAGTGACGCCAAACTTTGCGCACAAGTCATAAATCACAATACCAACCTATTCCAAGGCTAGGAATCCCAAACGGATATTGATAACACCAAGGTCCACCTCAAACCAAACTTAAGAAATTCTTAAATCTTCAATATGCCAACCTTCCATAATAAGCGCTGAAATGCTCCCGGACGACCCGATACTCAACCCGAACATATGCACAAGTCCGAAATCATCATACGAACCTGTTGGAACCTTCAAATCCCGATTCCGATGTCGTTTACTCAAAAGCCAAACCTTAGTTAATTCTTCCAACTTAAAGCTTCCGAAATTAGAATTTTATTTCCATATCAACTCCAAACTTCCCAAAATTCAATTTCGACCACACATACAAGTCATAATACCTTAAGTGAAGCTACTTAAGACCTCAAACTGCTGAACGACGTGCTAGAGCTCAAAACAACCGGTCGGGTCGGTACATTCTCCCCCACATAACATATGTTCGAAGATGAACCGGTTGTCCATAATCACCGTTTAACACCTCCATACTGGTTCTAAGGACTGCCCCGGAGTTGTCCATAATCATCGTTTAATACCTCGTGAACTTACCCGTGCTACCACAACCCATGTGAGCACATCAGCTCGAGCTAGACTGAAGATCCTCCCCTTTTATTTATTCAATAAGCCTTAGAACCAACTTTCGACATCCAGAATTCTCTACAAGACCTGATTCCAACATACGAACACTGCATCAATCACTAGACATTGTACCCAACATGACCATGCTCTAACGCTGAAATCACACCATGCACCACATAAGTCGCTTGAGCATAATAATATCTTCCGACCATGATAGTCGCAATCTCACGAACCTCGTGCCCGCAGTACACCTCATAACACATATAAGCCATATTCCAACTCTCGCAATACTGCCACGACGAAAAAGATGTGTAGAAACTCATACCACCTGCCGAATCAACAAATTATTGAGTATCCCCCCCGACAAGAATCATTACCTCATTCTGAACTGAATAGCGATATTTGCTTTTTAATATAACTTATATAAATCTGATCGCACTGATCCCAGGTCCAATAACTGCATCTCGCCCAGTACAAGCTGCTCTGGCAATAAGCCATCTCAAACACTGTCAAAATCTCATATGACACCAACAATGCACCAACAAGCTACAAACTCGAATATAACTCAAAAGGTAGAACAAACTCGGGCAGGGAATTACCCAGCCCGCGTAACGAATAGAATGACTGAAAAGGTACTATGAACCTACCTCAGGGATGAAAAACAAGGCACACAAAATAAGTCTAAGGAACTATGCTCAACATCTCACTGCCGCGACGTGCAACCCGATCCAATGTGACACTATTGCAGCATGCAACCCGATCCAAACATGACAATGTTGCGGCGTGCAACCCGATCCAAACAATATACCCGTGGCGGAGTGCCATTCGATCCACACATAACAATCAAGAAGAAAGCACACATCAAGTCATAGTACTTATACTTAAAAAATGCCCGGATATCGACCACAAGCACGCCAAGTGCATAATACAAATCCTGGGGGGACGGATAGCGCCATACGCTATGAAGCCCAAGCACAACTAAGGTGTGATATATGATCTGCATCTCGAGAGCCATCCTTCTCACATAACACCATAGCTACGTGGGACCTCAACAGATGTGCGAATAATCAAGACATCTCACAACCCACATGGCACAATAGAGTATTACATGAAATAGCTGGCGACGAAAATAACATCCAATGTCTGAAGACTCCTCCATAAGAAATGCTATGCTGAATGAACACACCCGGCCTGGTAAAGAGCACACATCCACATTTAGACTCATCAACGTACTTCAAGCCGATTCTGATCATACCATACTGGGCTAATAACCTTTCAAGGATCCACAATGACCTATTCATGACGCATAAGAACAATCGTCAAATCCGGAACAACTTACATGGTCCATAGCCCAAGGAATAGAACGCCTCTCAGGCACAAACTTTCGCATCTACGATATTACCATAACCTCCATACTTGATTTCAATCTTTAACAATCAAGTGACTAACATGTCAGACTTATACAATTCTCCCCGTGGGGTACGCTCCCACGACCTTCCGCTTAGGTAGCAAAGTCCGCACATCGATACCACCAATCGTACTAATTCTATAAAGCAAACCAAGAATCTGTAACTCAATACACAAGGCCTCTTACCCAGAATGTCGTTCTTAGGTGGCACCAAAGAAAATACTAACTTACTATGAAAATCTGAATTCCTTCCTGCTTATCCGAGCTCGTGACCTTCTTGTCGACACTGAACCACAACCTTGATCCCCACCTTTCAAATTCCCATGTTGCTCACTGCACCTATCATGCCGCTATACGAGAGTACAAGAATTTTATCATAACTCCTGAACCACCAATAGAATAAATACTTCATCGCCTAGAACCCCTTTCACTCAACACATTTTAGAGGAACGATGACAACACGCAACCAAATTTCCATAACCGCAAAAAATACAAACTTCAAGTCGTGGTTTAAACCACCATAACTCTTCCGGGATCCATCTATACATAGCATGCCATTACAATCAAATACCTCCAAGTCAATCAAGTTGTGGTGGCGCTCAAGCCCACGCATACAACCACAAACCACATGTATAACTTCACGCTGAAGGAACTGATCATTGCCATAATCATGTTGATTCAACCATTACTAACCAACCCAACTTATTCCAATTTATTCTTGACTTGCCCTAGAAATAATAATAGCTCCATTCAAAAATGTAACGAACCAAATCTACACTCGTTCCGAGTGACCCGCATCACGAGAACACATCGTCTCATTACTCATGAATCATCTCATATTATCCTTACGCGCACAATAACATCTCTAACTGGTACACCTATTCTGCAAGACCTTCTACGAATCTGAAGCTATTTCTTCATTTCCTCCAATACTGCACTGCATACCCAATGATGACATAGAACATTCCAAGTCCTTAGGCACTGCACTTAAATCCTTGAACCCACTAGGACCACTGTTGAGAGTCACTAACTCTGACTTGGTCCCGAATATAAGCTAAACTCTAGTGCATTGTTAGCACCTGAACACCCTATCAAATAAGCACCAGGTTGAATTCTTTTCCTTGTACACTACACCCATAAAAAGCATAACTCTGAGTCTCCTCAAAACCTGAACATGAATCGATAAGGTCAAATATAACACACATTCCTCAAATCCTTTTCTCGAGTTACCACTGATATTTTCTTTCCTTAGTTATAATAACCCACTAATACACCGATAATTAGACACCGGTCAAACGGACAACCACGTGATCCAATCGTACACGGTGGGGCTCCCCCACTTAACTTGATTCTTTAATTACATAACCCTGGAACCCACTAAGATTCCTCATTCCCAATTACCATGATCTCGCACAATTAACGCGCCAAATTTCTTGTAGTTTCTTATAAAACTTTTCATGAACATTTCGAATTATCAGCCATGATCGCCTGTTCGACCTCTCGCTGGATAGTAAGTAGAACTCTTCATAGAAACTTTATCAAAATCATGCAGCCGCTATTCTGCTCACATGAGATAACCCACCTATGGAATTCCATGTCGACGTCTTCCAACGGCGCTGCACTGGGTACAACTACTACGAAATCAGTTGGCCCTCCTGAGCCCGTGCTCATCCATCAGTTGTACAAGTCTAATCATTTCCCATTGACATCAACTGAAAGTCTGACAGTACACTTCAAACTCAAAGTCATGTTGCATCCAAAACGATAATCAAGTTTTCACAACCCTCTTCTTTTCAAGCAAACTCCTTTCTACCATATTCATTGTTTTCTCCGTGCATTAGCCACCATCCCAAATACAATTGATAAACCTAGTCACTTCTCCACCATGATTCCCAAATCGCTCTAAACTTTCTTCAAACAAGTGGCTTCCTACCACATAATCCATATGCTACTCTACTACTCCCACTTCGGTTAAACTATCTCCCTCAAGTAACTGCTCGACCTATGCTTTTCATACTTGACCTGCTAGTAATTCAACCACCGCGAGACACCTCACACCATGTCCTTCCTCATCCTTTGCTACCCAAATACTGCCTCAAATCAAAATCCATCTCTATAGTACCTGAACTAATAAATTGCTATCAACTCTAAACCTCCTAGAAGATCATCTTTCTCGAGCCATCAATATTAGAAACACCGATTCGATCCCGAAACCGCTACATACTGCTATCTCTGACAACCGCTTCTCAGGCACCATTTCACAGTACCATGCCCCGTAGGTAAATAAAAGAAGACCATAACACCGGCGAACCATAATACATTCAAACTAGGACACGACACCACATCACAGATAAAAATTGCACCATGCTTAAAAATACCAAGTCTCGTTACTTTATCAACCCAAACCTGAATATTCATAGTCCGATTGCCTTTTCTTTGCTGGAATTAAACACTGAACCTCTAAATTATGAGCTGAGAAATCCTCATTTCAAGTCATTCATTGCCTCTACATATAAGCAAGTACCCCACCATTACACCAACACCGTGCAATAACAACGCATGAACATCATAGTAATTTGTGCAGAGTCTTGAAACCATAGGGAATACAGATACCGAGCTGGAATAAAAGAACATCCTTCCAGCGACGATAATAGCATGCCCAAACTCGCAGGGAAAAACATCCTGCTCCATGTCTGTAGTACCAGTACAACTCCTCGATGTCCAAGTGATAACACGCGCTTCACGTCGCGTAAGATTGAGTAGGAAGGAAATAAAAGCATAAGCCTCAAAGGAATCAAACCGCACGAAGAGAAAATCAAGAAGGAAAGTGCTCCTAACAGCACTGTAGCCTCTCGAAAATAAGTACAGACGTCTCTGTACCGATCTACAAGACTCTACTAGACTTGCTCATGACTCGTGAGACCTGTGAGCACCTAATTTTTGCCCTAATATAAAATTACTCCTAAAAATCCAAAAACAATAGCTTTAAATTATTTTTCTATATCTTTGCCTAGTTAGCTTTGTGCGTATTCATGTTTGATGCAATTTTAAGTTGAATTTTAAATCCTAAAGAAAATACAAAAATATTTTGAATTTTTACATTTTTAAATTTTAATTGCATAATTAATTGCATTTGTAAAACACTAAAATACCAAAAATACATTAGTAACTCTACATGCATTTGTTAGCTAAATGAATTAGTTAATTGTAGAAAAATAGGTCATTAGGTTAATTTTGCAAATTAGTTGGAATTAGGAGTGTTAAATAAATTGATTAGTCTTGCAAAATACAAAGAAAGAAAAGCGAAGGCTATGGGGTCTCATTACAGCTTTGGGGTAGGTGTTTCTAGTGGCCCATTTTCCTTCCATTCGCCCCAACCCGCTACCCGCCCGCCCAGTATCCCCCTTCATCTCTAAAATAGACCATAATTTGACCTCTCTTTCAAAAAGAGCTTAGAGAACGGACACCCCCTCTTGAAAAACCCTAGCGCCGCCTTCTCCCTCCTCTTCTCTCTCACACGCCATACTCATGGATTCGCCTCACCATCTGCAGTGTCGTTTTTGAGATTTGAAGTCCAGGGTAGCTAAAAACACAAGAGCAACAGTTGAAGATACTCCAAAATGCTTAAAACATGCTAGTTTAGATCTGTAGCTTCAAAGAGCTATTCGGTTTTCTTTGATTTCTTGGTCAATCTCTGGGCTTTAGAGTGATTTAACTCTCAAATTGCAGCCGAGTGCTGCTGATTCACTTCATTACTGAGCTCCGAATCTGCTGATTTTCTATAGCCCGTATTTGGCAAATTCTGATCATTTCTCTGCATCCTAGGTACATTACCTCAAACCTGTAATTTCTCTTTGATTGATGATGAATTTCTAAACTTGTTTCTAGCTCATTTGTTACAATTTGTTGAATCTGTTGCCTCAATTTAGTTTGAGCATAAGTGGATTATCCACAAGTTCAGTAGAGATGTGATACTTGTTTATTGGAATCTGATCTCATGACAATTTTGTGAGTTTGATTCAAATGGGCGTTGCAACGTTTGGTTTAGCTAATACCTAAAACAGGCTATAGATCTAAACAATAATCGTGAATTAAGTTCTATGATTTGTTGAACAATCTGTGAATATCAAATGTTATTTTTGAGGTGTAGTTGATGATATGTGCACCCTCTCTAAATTTAGCTGTTAAACCTCGGTCTTGTGACTTTGTTCATTTTGGAATAATATGCACTAGATTCTGATTTGCCGGAATAATCCAATCCTGGTAAATCGAGAAGCTATTTGGACGAAATGAAAACTATATAGCCTGGAGATGTGTATGTGTTTTCTATGGAGAATGTGTAATGGAAGCATAAATCGATAAGAGGGGTTGCTCTGATGGTAAGCAACCTCCACTTCCAACCAAGAGGTTGTGAGTTCGAGTCACCCCAAGAGCAAGGTGGGGAGTTCTTGGAGGGAAGGATGCCGAGGGTCTATTGGAAACAGCCTCTCTACCTCATGGTAGGTGTAAGGTCTGCGTACACACTACCCTCCCCAGACCCCACTAGTGGGATTATACTGAATTGTTGTTGTTGTTGTAGATTAGTGTATCTTGTAATTTATGAAGCTAATTGTCAGATTCCTTTGATTATGTATGGTATAGAATCACTTGATCATAGAATGTGTTTGTCTGGCACTGATGGCTGAATTTTAATATCATTATGCCATTCTAACCATGTAGGATTAAACAATTTTCAAAAAGGGGAAGTGCAACTAAGCCAATAGACATAACTGATGTCCCGACGTAGCTTCAATGAGCAATTTAGATCAGTCACGTAACTTTTCGTTAAATCCTTTTGATCTCACCTATTAAGCCCATCATCTGGCAATCCCATTTGATCAAATTATAAGCAGTTCCTCGGCAATATTTGAGCCTGCACACTTGATATTCAGCTTTTAGAAAAATAATTATCTTATAAACATTTGTAGCTTGTCATCATGACTATGGGTACGGTTTCCGTGGCATAGTCAGATACATAGTCCCCAATTCGAGTGTGCGTTTCACGTGACTCGGCCATAACTTCGAATTAATAATAAAACTAAACATGTTATAAATCGCGGGTGCATTTCATGTGACGTGATTCGCAATGTATTCAAAAATAATAAGTGCGTGACATCGCGACTTATTTAAATAAACTCCATAAATAATTAAAAGTGGTTAGAAAGTTAAAATTGCACAATAGGTTTTAAACGTGTAATAAATCAGATATTTAGGCCAATTATTAATAGTTAAACGACCGTGCTAAAACCACAAAACTCGGGAGTGCCTCACACCTTCTACCGGGTTAACAGAATTCCTTACCCAATCTTCTGTGTTCGCAGATCATAAATAAGAGTCAATTTCCTCGATTTGGTATTTAAAATAAACCGGTGACTCGGGACACCATAAATTATTCCAAGTGGCGATTCTGAAATAAATAAATAATTCTATTTCGATTAATGTCACTTTAATTGGAAAAACTTCCCTATCCCTCGGGAAAAAGGAGGTGTGACAACTCCCATTTGAACCTAACTCTCTGATACTAAGTTGTCACGACCCAAAATCTACTAAAGGTCGTGATGGTGCCTAACATCACCTTTAGGCAAGCCAACAGTGAATGATCAACTTAATTACTCATTTTAGTATTTTGAAATCATAATTTTCATAAATTAAATCTTTTGAAATAGAATTTGCAGGGTAAATGATAATATTTTCACAACTACAATTACGAACAACCCGTAGGAACCCCAAAAATCCGGTGTCACAAGTACATGAGCATTTTCTAAGGAGTACAATGATAATACAACATCTGTCCAGAATGTAAATAAGACAGGATAAAATAAATAGTACGATGGAGACTCGGTGAACTGCGATGCGTAGCCTGAGATACAGCTCACATAAAGTCTTCTCAATAGATGCGCCTACGCACTAAGATGATCACTAAATGACCTGTCAGATCCTGCACATTTAGTGCAGAAGTGCAGCATGAGCATGTAAATAAACGCGTACCTAATAAGTATCTAGCCTAACTCCGGAGAAGTAGTAACGAAAGGTCGACATCGACACTTACTAGAGGTCCAAGTAAATAATATGATAATTCATAACATATATGAAGTGCACAGTAATAGTGGAGTAAATCTGTAATTTCATAATGTTCCAATTATTTCTTTTAAATCATAAATTTATCGATCTTGTATTCTATCTTAATATCTTAGAAAATGCCAAGTGTCAATACTAAATAAATAAGAAATACCATAAAATTTCGGGCATCAGTGGAAGGTTTATCTTATAAATATTCGGACTTCTAGAGATATCACGCACGATTCTGCCGAGGTCGTTCGGTCCGATAATGTGTACACTCCCGAGGATCGTGCAGCACGAACCATAGATGCATTTATATACTGCCGAGGCATTCGGCCCGCTCCACAAGAAAGGAAGTTACCGAATTACAAGACACGTGTTTACAATACAGTACATGAGCACAATAATAAGTACACCCCTTTACATTTATCAAATATCTTGGCAACAACTCAAGGTGATAAAGCTCAGCATAATATATTTATTTGTTTTCCAAATCCATTTTTTAGTTAGAATTTCAATTTATTAAACTAACAAAATGAGTCCAAACAATTTAAATATTATATGATAAAGTCCTAAGTCTACCCGGACATAATCATGCTTTAGCTACGTACGGACTCTCGTCACCTTGTGCGTACGTAGCACCTACAACTAGTTGCACACAATAATAAATATCACCTAGAGGTAGTTTGCCCCTCACAAGGTTAGACAAGAGACTTACCTCGCTCCAAAATTCTATAACCGGCTCCAAAGTCTCTCTAACACCTCAAACTGATGCCTATCGCTCTAAAACTCATTATAGTTGATGAAGATGGCACTCCAAAAGTTCTCCAAAATCGGCTTCCATGGACGAAATGAGATAAAAATGGGCCAAATCCCCGTTTTAAAAGAACACACTACCCAGCCCGACCTTCACACCTACGGAACAGTAGCCGCTTCTGCGCTCTGCACCTGCAGATAATCTGTTGCTGGTGCGACTTCAGCACAACCCAACGGCCCTCGCTTCTGCGTCCCAAGTAGCGCACCTGCGCTTCTGCTTTTATGAGCCTTACGCGCTTCTGCGCTCGCACAATTGCGCCTCCTTTTCCGCTTCTGCGGCCCAGGCCTTTGTCGCCAACCTCCGCTTCTGCGCTCCAACAGTCGCATTTGCGATCTCGCAGGTGCGGGAATTCCTTCGCACCTGCGGCCTCTGCCCAGTTCACTCCCATCCACTTCTGCAGTCCACTTCCTCGCTTTTGCGATGAGTCTTCCGTAGAAGCGGTTACACCAGCAACCAGATTTTCCAACTTCTCCTTACGTCCAAAAATCGATCGTTAACCATCCAGAATCCACCCGAGGGCCCCGGGACCTCAATCAAACTTACCAACAAGTCCTAAAATACCATACGGACCTAATCGAGCCTTCAAATCATATCAAACAACATTGGAACTACGAATTGACGATCGAAATCCTCATTTAGCTTTCAAACTTTCAAACTTTGACGAACGCGTTCGAACCATATCAAAACATTCTAGAATGACGCCAAACTTTGCGCACAAGTCATAAATCACAAGACAAACCTATTCCAAGGCTCAGAATACCAACCGGATATCGATAACATCAAGGTCCACCTCAAATCAAACTTAAGAAGTTCTTAAACCTTCAAAATGGCAACCTTTCATAATAAGCGCCGAAATGCTCCCGAATAATCCGATACTCAACCCGAACATATGCCCAAGTCCAATATCATCATACAAATCTGTTGGAACCTTCTAATCCCAATTCCGAGGTAGTTTACTCAAAATCCAAACCTTAGTCAATTCTTCCAACTTAAACTTTCGAAATTCGAATTTTCTTTCCAAATCAACTCCGAACTTTCCGAAATTCAATTCCGATCACACGTACAAGTCATAATACCTGAAGTGAAGCTACTCAAGATATCAAACCACGGAACGATGTGCTAGAGCGCAAAACGACCGGTCAGGTCGTTACAAAAATGACATAAAATGGATAACGGTCATGGCGAGGCGGTGACTATTGTTTCTTAGATCGTTTGTGATAGTCCGAAAATATTTTAGGCGATCCGGGTCCAGTTCCGGTCGAACGGGCCCATGCTGAAGTTGTGGGCTATAACATACGAAAATCTAAGAATTATGAGGAATTTTAATTGTATGGCCCTAAAATGCTAAAATATGAGGAACCCTCATGGCGAGGTGGTGACTATTGTTCCGTAGGTCATTTTTGATTGTCTAGCAAAATTTTAGGCGATCCGGTTCTGGCTGCGTGGACGCATGCAGAAGGCGTGGGCTATAGAACTAGAAAATCTGGGGACCGGGATGAATTCCTGTTTTATGGCCCTAAAATACCAAAAAAGAGAAACGGTCATGGTGAGGTGGTGAATATTTTTCCTTAGGTTGTTTTATATGGTCAGGCAAAATTTTAGATGATCCGGGTCCGGCCACCCGGGCCATGTAGAAGGGGTGGGTTATAGCACGCTAAAATTTAAAAATCTGGTGGAATTCTAGTTTTATGGCCCTAAAATATCAAAAAATGAGTAATGGGTATGGAGAGGCAGTGACTATTATTACTTAGGTTATTTTTTGTGGGCCAGCAAAAGTTTAGGCGACTGGGTATGGTCGTCCAGGACCATGTAGAAGGCGTAGGCTATAGAACACGAAAATCTGAGAATCTAGCGGAATTCCAGTTTTATGGCCCTTAGACGCCAAAAAAGAGGAACGATCATGGTGAGGAGGTGACTATTGTTCCTTAGGTCATTTTTGATGGTCCGGCAAATTTTTAGGCGATTCGGGTCCGGCCGCCCAGGCTCATGCGGAAGGCGTGGGCTATAATATACGAAAATCTGAGAATCGGGCAGAATTCCAGTTTTATGGCCCTAAAATGCCAAAACATGTGGAACGGTCACGACGAGGCAGTGACTATTGTTCCTTAGGTCGATTTTGATGGTCAAGCAACATTTTAGGCGATCCGTGCCTAGCCGCTCGGGCCCGTGCAGAAGGCATGGCTATAAAATACGAAAATCTAAGAATCGATGGAATTTCAGTTTTATGGCCCTAAAACGCCTTCGAGTTTATTTTTTGGGATTTCGAGGTCATGCAACACGAATTTATAATTATATCTACCTTTTCTTGTGTATTCGTACATGCTGATTTTGTAATAAAATTTTGACGGATTCTGATTGGCTTAAAATATTGTAGGTCTATAGGAAACGGCCTAGTGATCAGTACTCATTGCTTCACTATTACAAACTTCACCAGTACAAATTTTATTACAAACTTCAGGTTCATTTTATGGCGTTTCATGGTCTTGCAATATGAATTTGTGATTATTCTATTTTTTGTGTACATTAGTATATGTTGATTTTATAGAAATTCTTTTGATACTCTGATTTGTCTGAAATTTCTTAGGTCTATGGAATCGACCTAATGACCAGTACTCATTACTTCGCCATGACTTTTGAATTTATTTTATTGCATTTTGTGGTCATGCAACATGAATTGTGATTATATCTATTTTTTCGTATGTATTAGTACATGCTGAATTTGTAAATTATTTTTAAAGGACTTCGATTAGTTTGAAATTTCTTCGATCCATAGAAATGACCTGCTGACCAATATTCATTGCTTCACAATGACTTTTGAGTTTATTTTATGGCGTTTCGAGGTCATACAACACAAATTTATAATTATATCCACTTTTTTGTGTGTATTTGTACATGTTAATTTTATAGAATTTTTTTGACGGACTCTGATTGGCCTGAAATTTTACAAGTTCATAAAAAATGGCCTAGTGATCAATACTCATTGTTTTACCATGTCTTTCAGGTTTATTTTATGGCGTTTTGTGATCATAAAACACAAATTTATGATTATATCTATTTTTTCGTGAATTGCATTATTCGGGCCAGTGAACTCTTAATGCCAAAATATTTTTTTTAAAATATGACCATGATTATAGTGCACTAAGGAGTCATTTGGTAGGATGTATCAGGTAAAAATAATACATGTATTAACTTTGATATTAGTATTCCCCTATTTGTTAGTGTTTTTTAATTTATGTATAACTAACACATGTATTAGTTATACTCCCTGGTATTATTCTATACAACAACAACTGACCTAGTATATTTTCAACAGATGGGTCTGGGAAAAATAGTATGTACGTAGACCTTACCTCTATCAGGTGAAGGTAGAAATATTATTTCCAATAGACCCTTTGCTTGGAAGGAAGAAGAAGAAGAAGAAGAAGAAGAAAAATGAGGAGGAGGATGAGCATGTATACATCCCTATGCAATGCATGTTAATTTTAATATACCAAACTAAATAGTGGATAAAAAATAATTCCAACATAACTAATTTTATCACTATTAATTCTAATGTTACCAATACACCGTATTTAGTACTCCCTCCGTTTTAATTTATGTGAACTTATTTTTTTTTTAGTCTGTGTCAAAAAGAATGATGTTTTTCCTTATTTGGAAATAATTTATATTTATGCAATGATTTATAGTCACACAAAATATATGTGCCTCATTTTACACCACAAATTTAAAAGTCTTCTCTCTTTTCTTAAATTCCTTGCCGAGTTCACATAAATTGAAACGGATGGAGTATTATTCTTATCTATTCTACTAAAAGACCCCTAATAGTATTAAAATGTGGAGTGTTACTCCTTTTGACGACATCATTGTACTTTAATTTTTCCCACTGAAAAAGGGATAGAAAAAGCTGTACGTAGTTGGTCACCATCAATTTATATATATCAAACCCAATCAAATTATGAGCAATTACTAATGACTAATGATGCAATCCAGCAATAAACGACTATCTTACTACTATAATCCATGATTAAATATTTTTATTCCCAAGTAGATAAAAGTGCTTTCGTTTTTCTTTTCTTTTTACTTTGTCTATGCTCTCTTTTTTGACTTTAAGTGAATTAATTCAACTCTAATTGTCGCATCGATAGCACATCGTAACAATGAATAGAACACAAATATAGAATATTATACTTCAACTATATTATTAAATTTTAATGATGTCATAGGTAGTTCAAACTAAAGTGTCATTTTTTTATATTTTTGAATTCTCTGGTATAAATTTATAAATATTTAATTAATTTACGGTTTCAACAAAATTCAGTATTTGATGTCGAGTCTAGAGAGGGGGAACCAGATGGGTTTAACTTCTATTTTTTCACCACTGATCTCTATGCACTTATGTAATGATGCCTTCAGAATTTTATATTAATCTGTTAAAATTTTAATGATAGTTTAATATAATACGTATATATATATTGTATCGAAGATAATGAGTTCACTAAGTTTATAACTCATAAAATTTAATTTTGACTAGGGAAGATCCGTAGTGCCAATATATAGGTTTATATGATCAAAGTAACTTTTGCTGGAAATTATATATGTATTAATAAATTCATCAAGTATCAATAAATGTTTCAATATAAACTTAAATATTATTATATATTAACTTGATGATATTATAAAAATATATAAACTTTAAATTTTGAATTTAACTATGTTTTCTGACTTACAACAAGAAAATCAGCATCTTAGCTTTGAGTGGGGTGTCCATAGTGTCTATCACATCAGAAGACTTGCAAAACACGGTGAAAATCATCAATGTGTGTAGGGTATAGAAAAGGACACATTAATAAAAAGAAACAATTACTATATTTTTCTGCCAAAGGAGACAAACTACAAAGAACAAACAAAAAAATCAAGAAATCCTAGTCAAAGTTCGACAAAAATGTGCACAATTTATATGTTTTTAAGTCAAGTTTTGCAGCATATATATTATAGTATATTATTAAAAGCGGAACCATGATTTTAAGCGTGGATTCTGATCCTTTTAAATTGTTATGTTCTATATTAATAATTTAATTTATATATATTTAATAATATTTTTACAACAAATATAAAGTTTGAACCAAAATTACTGCGCTCGACTTAACTCGTTCCCGGCACTCTAACTTAGCCCATGTATATTATTATATAAACCCTTTCAATACCATCATTTGTTCTTTGTAGGAAAATATTCCGAAACAAAATCCAGTTTCTTCTTCTCTTTCTCATTTCATATTCAAGCTGATTAATTCAATGACTAAAATTTATCCATAAACTTTAGAGCAATCTTCTCCTTCTCCTTCTCCTTCATCCTCTCCTTATGTGAAATCCATAAGAGAAACATTTACAATATGGATGAAATCTTTAGTTTTCCATGGAAATGGTTGTACTGTCTTTAATTCCAAAGGTGATATTGTATTTAGAGTTGATAATTACCAAGAAAGTTGTAGAAATGAAGTTTGTCTCATGGATCTCAATGGCCAAGTTCTCTTCTCCATTAAAAGAGAGGTAAAAGATAACAACAATTCTTTTTTTATGCATCCGAATATCTAAAACAGCCGATTGGAAACGAACTATCCAGTAAGATTTGCGTACACGTTATCCTTCTCAAACCCTACCTGTGAGAATAAACTGGGTATTTTATTGTTGTTGTTGTATGCATCCGGTATCTGAAATCTAACGGTCCACCTAATTCGGGTTTACGTGATGAGTAGGCAGAGACGGAGCCATGATTGTAGTATGTTAAGTTACTAGTTCTAAATTAATAATTTGTACATATTCAACAAATTTATTAAGACAAATACATAGATTTGACCAAAGCTACTAGTTTCGGCCGAACTCGTAAGGTGTATACTAGCTCCGCCTCTATGTGTAGGCTCACTAAAGGGGGAGCCGGGGAGTGCTTCCGTTTTCAAGTCTTAAATCAGAGATTTCTAGTTAAGACTGAAGCATTTCATCAGTCCCACCATACTTCTTAGTGGTAGATGAAAGAATTTCACAATTTTTTTGTAAGTTTTGTATGCAGTAGATATCCACAAATTGGAAACTAACTATATGTATTATTTGTTTAACTATTTTTTCAGAAACTACGAATGTTTGGTCGTTGGAATGGGTATGCATGTGGTGGAAATAAAGGGAGGCCACTGTTTCAAGTAAGGAGGAATATCATGTTTTCAAGAGAAGATGTCATGTGTAATGTTGGGTGTAATAAAAATGTAGGAAATAGCTGCTACAAGATTCAACAATTTGACAAAAAATCATCATTTAAAATTACAAATAATGCTGGCCAAGTTGCAGAGGTTAGTATGTAGAATTCTTTAAATATTTGCATTCATAGAATTATATGAATATAACTTATATACGATGACACTAGAATATAACTTATATATGTTGAAACTATAGACAGTTACCTAAAGTTATCTTTTAGTTAATATATATATATATATATATATATATATATATATATATATATATATATATATATATATATATATATATAGAGAGAGAGAGAGAGAGAGAGAGAGAGAGAGAGAGAGAGAGAGAGAGAGAGAGAGAGAGAGAGAGAGAGAGAGAGAGAGAGAGAGAGAGAGAGAGAGATCATTTAGAAGCAAAAGTTACTTCTTAATTTTTTGGTGATTTATTTGTAGGTAAAACAGAAGCGATCGTCAAGAGGATTTGCCTATGGTGATGATGTGTTAACTCTTGAAGTTGAACCAAATATAGATCACTTGTTAATTGTGGCTCTTGTGACAGTATGAGGTTTGATTCATGGAAAATTATGAGTGTTATGCTAATAATGCGATATCACACTAGTCATACTAATCTTCTCCGTATCGTTTCATTTTATATGATATCCGAAAAAATCCTATAGAGTTTCAAAATTCATCGTGTTCTAGATCCATGTGAACCACCATTCTAATTTAAGAATGTGTTGTGTGTTTGATTTCTTTTTTTTCTTTCTTTTTTTGTTATTAATGATCCTATTTAAATTGAAGTCTTAGTTTAATGGTCAAAATTAGCCTTGTGCGTATAACCAGTAAATTACGATTTCAAGACGTGAAAACTCTTGAGCTACAAGAAATTAGACTATTTGTGGCAAACAAAGTCGTTAGAAAAGGCCAGAGAGTCGCCACTAATTATCTCTACCTTTGGGATTGGGTTGCCTCTTCTACCAGCGACCTAGTTGTCACCATTACTATTTTACTTTTAGTGACAATGCTAGTCGCCATAATAGCCTGAGATGTAGTGCAACCTTTGTCGCCACTAATACAAATTGTATTTTGTGGCAAAGTTCCATGGCTTCTAAAACCTATTTTTTCAATACAATAATCAAAATGCTAATAGATTTTTGAATTTAATATACATGTATTGTCAATTGTCTGTTTTTCATCTATTTTCTGGTTCTTATGATCGTGTTATTATTTCTATGATTTCTGTTAATGGTACTGATATATTGTCTCTTTTCGTTTTCTTGAGCCGAAGGTCTATCGGAAACAACCTTTCTACTCTCTCGGTAGGGGTAAGGTCTGCGTACACATTATCTTTCCCATACCCCACTTATGAGATTTTACCGGTTGTTGTTGTCTAGTAAAATTAAAAATATCTAATGTTAATCTACAAATACAAAAAATATTTCTCAGCCGTATATTATAGGTACTTTCATTACTAAAAAGTCAATTAAATATACAGTACATAATATATATAATTATTCATTGTGTTCGTAGTCGTACGCATAGGCAGAAGGTCAATTTCCCCGAAAAGTAGAACTTAGGATAAAATACTTTAAATAAAATGCTTCATCAACTGCTCAGATACTTTAAATAAGTCATCAGTGTTAAAGAAAACATCAATAAAGTAGTGTTACTTTTTTTTGAATGCTAAAAAAGGTGAACATTATTTCCCTAAGGTTCTTTGCGCTTTTAATCGCATTGCATGTGTACCTATATCAATAAATATATAATTTTAACAAATCAAAAAATATTATTAAATAATATATATGAATTATAAAATAAGAATTTAAAAAGTGTAAGTTCTTGAAAACGAATAATATTACCATTTAGATAGAACGATAAAAAAAGAAGTCTTGCCGTACAAAATTTTCAAATATATAACGCAAAAACTAATAGGATAAAACTCTAGAATAAAATATTGATATAAAATATAAATCCAAACAACACATATGTTTAACTCGGTTTTGATCAACCCCTAGCTTCTTCCTTAGTGTCTCAAAAGAATGCCATAAGCAATTTGAATACAAAGAATATTGTTCATTATTGATTTTATCAAAAACATTTAAGTGGACACAACTCTAATTGAATTCGAAGTTCACCAAACTAAAATCTAAACATTAGTAGAATTAATAAGATAATCTTAATTAGTTTTTCTCGCTTAATAAATATATAGAGCTTTTCAAACACACCTATTTATAGTTGTGGTTAATGATATTATCGTCATTCACAAAATATCTCCAACTCTACTTTAAAATTAACTACAAATATTTACCATAATAGTAGCTCCTAATAATAAATTAAATGACAAAAGTATGTTTAGATACCTATATATGAGGAGTTTCTACATAGTTTAATCTAATTCCTAAATAAACTCCTAATATTAACATTTCATTATCTTTGTGCTTAAACTCCTATGTATAAACTCCTAATTACATAGTTTCTACATAGTTTAAACTCCTAATTTAATCATTCATATAAATAATTAAATGAAAAATGTTGTTTAATGTGTAGTATGGTATACGTGTTATAAAGGCGAACGACATTTCGCTAAGGGCATTCGTGCTTTTACTATAGTATAGATATAGACTAGTCATAGGATACGCGCTTTGCACGTGTTATAAAGCGTGTGTTTCTTATATCAATAAATATACCGTCTTAAAATTTTTTTAAAAAAACATTAAACAAAGTGTTTGACACAAAGTGAGTTCATAAAATTGATAGAATGTTAATTTTATTTTAGTTAGTTCAATAAAATAAGAAATTATGCATCATAGATGTCACGACCCAAAATCCAAAAAGGCCGTGATGGCGCAGGACACCACTGTCAGGCAAACCAACCATAATCAATTAACTTAATTACCCATAAAACTTTCTTTAATGAAATTGTAAAGATAAAACTCATAGAGTAAATGATAAATATTTTTAGCAACTAAATTTCTGAGCAATTCGCAACCATTCCCAAAATCCGGTGTCACAAGTGCATGAGCATTTACTAAGGAATTAAAAATAAAATACAGCATCTGTCCAGAATACAAATTAGATAGGAAAATATAATATTTATGAAGGAGACTGTTGGCTACGGATCATAATACAGAATGTAACTCACCTATGTCCCCACAATTATTAACCACACCTCTGTGCCCACAAGGCCGCTAGACATATATATACCTGCACAATAAAATATGCAGCAAGTGCAGCATGAGTACGAAAACAACGTGTACCCAGTAAGTATCAAGCCTAATCCCGAAGAGGTAGAGACGAGATGACCGACTTTGACACTCACTATGGGTCAATAATATTAAATAATCATGAAAATAGAAATATTTATATCAACGTCATTCACAGAGTTAACAATAATTTTATTGAACCAGCAGAAGTAATTAAATTCCTTGAATTCCAATAAATTTTCAATTTATTAATCAGTCTCATTTTTAGAAACAACAATAATTCCTTAACAAGTAGGAATAATAATTCTTTAAATTTCAAAGGTTTCCAATTTATCAATTAGCTTCACAAGCTGCAATAAACTATCAAAGTATCATGTATTTATTATTATTATTAAGTACGATTTCTGCCGAGGACGTACGACCCGATCCAGAATGTCTTGTACACTGTCGAGGGACGTGCGGCACGATCCCTAGATGCATCTATCCTGCCGAGGCGTTCGGCCCGATCCACAAGAAAGAAGGACATTTTCTTATGTACCTCCGAAATGAGAGTATTTATTGCAAGATTTATTCGAGAGGATAAATAATTTATTTCAACATTTAATTAATTTAAACAAAAACTTAAGCATATGAAAATTTCATCTTTTACTACCTTTCATAACAATTCACAATCTATACATCGAATAATTTAAATAATAAAGAATATAATTTACACAAGTAATTCATGCTTTGAGTCCTAAACTACCCGGACTTTAGCATTAATAGTAGCTACGCACGGACTCACGTCACCTCGTGCGTACGTAGCCCCCACAATTAACCACAATCATTTAATTTAATCTCTATAGGGAAATTTCCCCCTCACAAGATTAGACAAGAGACTTACCTCAATTTGCTCCAATTAAATCCACTAGAAGGCCTTTTTCACGATTATCCAACTTCATCTGACTCGAATCTAGCCAAAATAATTCGATACAATCACTAAAATTATAGGAATCAATTCCATAAGAAAATACTATATTTTTCAATAATAATCCGAAATTAACTCAAAAATATAGTCCGTGGGGCCCATATCTCGGAACCCGACAAAAGTTATAAAATTCGAACACCCATTCTGATACGAGTTCAACCATACCAATTTTATCAAATTCCGATAACAACTCGACCTCCAAATCTTAAATTTTCATTTTTGAAAGATTTTGCCAAAATCTTGATTTTTTTCTATTTAAATCCGAAATAAATGATGAATATAATCATAGAATCATGAAGTATAATCACTTTCGGATATAGAACACTTACCCCAACCCATATGGTGAAAATCGCCTCAAAGATCGCTTCAATCCGAGCTCCATAGATCCAAATGTGTTAAAATGGCCGAAACCTCAAAATATATCTTCTGTCCAAGCATTTACTCTTCGCGATCGCGAAGCACAAAATTTTTCAGCCCCAATATTGCTCTTCGCGATCGCGGAAAACCAATCGCGATCGCGAAGAACAAACTCCCCCAATGCTTTCAGACAACCTCTAGTTTAATAGTCATAACATTTTGTACAAAACTCCAAATTGTAAATGGTTTAACATTCTAAAAAGTAGACACCAAGGACTATAACTGTCATTTGTTGCTCATCTCCCAATTCCTTATATATTTATAGATATAAGCTTCCAAAATCAGCCTTGTGCAACAGAGATTTCCAAACTCTTCCCAGGCAGCCTATAGTGTATCCACTATAACCTTTTGTACACAACTCCAAATCACAAATGATTTACCTTTCTAAAACACATCAAGGGCTACAACTTTCATATTTGGATCATCTCCAAATTCCTTATAGATTGTGAGATATAAGCTTCCAAAGTCAGGTAAGTGCAACAAAGATTTGTTCTACGCGATCGCGAAAGAGCTTCCGCGATAGCGATTCACAAGGCCCCAAACTGCTGTTTGCTCTTCGCGAACGCGAGCAAATGTTCGCGATCCCGATGCACACCTCTGTAGGCAGAAATCAGCAGTTAAAAATGGCCTAGAAATGGTCCGAAACCACCCCGAAACTCACCCGAGCCCCTCGGGACCTCAACCAATTATACCAACAAGTCCTAAAACATCATACGGACTTAGTCGGAACCTCAAATCCCATCAAACAATGCTAAAACCACGAATCATCCTCCAATTCAAGCTTAATGAAACTTAAATTTTTCAACTTCTACATTCGGTACCGAAACCTATCAAATCAAGTCTGATTGACCTCAAATTTTGCACACAAGTCTTAAATGACATAACAGAGCTATGAATATTTTCGGAACTGGATTCTGAATCCGATATCAAAAAGTCAACTCCCCGGTCAAACTTCCAAACTTAAATTCTTATTTTAGCCATTTCAAGCCTAATTTAACTACGGACTTCCAAATAAAATTCTGAACATGCTCCTAAGTCCAAAATCACCATACGGAGTTATTGGAACCGTCAAATCCCAGTTCCAGAGCCGTTTTCTCAAAATATTGACCGAAGTCAAATTTAGCCTTTTAGGCTACCTTAAGGAACCAAGTGTTCCGATTTCAACCGGAATACCCAAATTTCGAACCAACCATCCCCGCAAGTCATAAATCAATAAAAGCACATTCGGGGAGTTTTATTTTAGGGAATGGGGTTCTAAAAGTTAAAATAACCGGTTGGGCCATTACATTCTCTCCCACTTAAATATACGTTCGTCCTCGAACATGCTAAGGACTGTTCCTGAATTGTACAAAATCATTGTTTAACACCTCGTGCACCTACCCGAGCTACCACACCCAGTTGAGCACATTAGCTTGAGCCAATCTGAAGATTCTCCCATTTATCTTGGAAATTAATCCTTAGAGCCAAATTCTAACATCCAGAATTTTCCACCATGCCCGTTTCCATCTTATGAGCACCATATCAATCACTACACGATGCACCAATATAGGATTGCATACCTTGGTTGATTTAAACCATGCACCGCACCATTCACATGCCCATAAAAACATACTCGATAACAATAGTCGAGATTCCACGAATCTGGTGTCCACAACACATCTCATGATACATATAAGTCATGTTCCAACTCTCGCAATGCTTCCACGATGGAAGAAATGTGTAGGAATTCATAACCAACTGCCGAGTCAATAATTTACTGGGTTTCTCCTTCTGACAAGGACCATTATCTCATTCTGATCTGGATAGCGATGTTTATTCATTAATATACCTTATATAAATCTGATTGCTCTTATTTCAGGTCCAATAGTCTCATCTCACCCAGTATAAACTACATAGGAAATAGGTTGCCTTCAACCCTGACTAAGGCCTCCTATAATGCCAACAATGTGCCAACATGCTACAAACTGGAATGTGACACATAAGGAAAAATGAACTAACTAGACAACTGAAAAGGTGTCATGAACCTTCCTTAGAAAATGGGACACAAAACACACAAAATAGAATATAGGGGACTGTACTCAACATCACAATGTTGCGGCGTGCAACCCGATCAAAATAACATACTCGTGGCGGTGTGCCACCCGATCCGCACAAAAAGAATCTATAAGGAAATACTTATCGAGCTAGAATGCTCATTACTACAAAATATCTGAATATCGGATACAAGCATGCTAAGTGCATAATACCATCCCTGGAAGGACCGAAAACACCATACGCTACAAAACTCAAGCACAACTAAGATGTGATATATGATCTCAATCTCGAGAGCCATCTTGCTCACATAACACTATCGCTACGCGGAACCTCAACACATAAGAAATTTATCAAGCCGTTTCACAACTCACACGGCACAATATAGTATTACATGAAATAACCGACGATGAAACGACATCCAACATTCGAATACTCCTCCATAGGGAGCGCTTATGCTGAAATGAACACATTCGGCCTGATATAGGGCCCATATTCATATTCAAATCCATCCACAGACCTCAAGCCGATTCAGATCGCATCGTACTAGGCTAATAACCTTCAAGGATCCATAATAACCCTTTTTTCCCATAACACACAAGAACAACAATCATAACCGGAACAAACTTCCACAGTCCACGACCAAATGAACTGAGCGCCCTCCAGGCATAAATTCTCGAATCAACGATATTACCACAATCTTCATACTTGGTTTTAATCTTCACTCAATCACGTGACTACATGTCACTCTTACACAATCTTTCCGTGAGACACGCTCCCACGACCATCCGTACTAGGTAACAAGTATGAACATCCATGCTACCAGTTACACTAATGTTGTAAAGCATATCAAGAATCCCCAAATCAATACACAAGGTCTCTTACACCTGACATCGACCTTAGATGATGCCGAAAACAATACTATATTACTTTAAACATCTAAATCCTTTTCCTCCTCATCCGAGCTCATGATATCCTTGTCAACACCAAATCGAAATCTTGGATCCTCAACTTTCGAATCCCATGCTACTTAGTGCACTTAACCACGCCAATGCGCAGGAGTACAAGAATTTCATCATAACTCCTGAACCACTAATAGGGTAAATACTTCATCATATAAAAACCTTCTTCTTAACTCATTTCAAGAGAACCATTGCAACACCTGACTGAATTCCCATATCCGCAGAAAATACCGGCCTCAAGTAGTGGTCCACACTACCATAACTCTTTTGGGATCCCTCTACACATAACATGTCATAATACTTGAATTTCTCCAAATAAAATCAATTACGGCGGCCGTCAAGCCTCGCATGTACCGCCACAAATCACACGCATAATTCAATGTGCTGAAGGAACTGATCATTGCCACCATCATGCCGATTCAACCATCGTTAGCCGACCCGTCTTTTCTTAATTTATTCTTAACTTGCCTTAGAAATAATAATAGCTCTATTCATTACATCATGAACTCAAATCCATCCCGAGTGACCTTATTTCACGAGACCATGCTATTTCAAAATCCACAAATCATCTCATACCTCTCCTTATGCTCACTTTTACATCTTCAACTGGTGCACCCATTCTGATACTTCTTTTATGAATCTGAAGTTATTTTCTTCCATTCCTCAAATGCTACATCACAACCTGAAGATAGCACAGAGTACTCCAAGCCCCATTTCATAATCTACTGCAAATGCTCGATACTTAGTCATACTACGGACTCGAGATCCTTAGACACCGCACTTTAAATTTTTGAACTCGCTACCGTTATTGAGAGTCACTTTTTCTGACTTGTTCCCAAACATGATCAACTCAAAGGCCCTGCTAGCACATGGACACTTTCTCAAGGAAACACTCGACTGTCTCATTTTCCCTATGCATTACATCTACACGAAGCATAAACTCCGAGTCTTCCAAAAACCTGAATATGAATCGATAAGGCCAAATATGGCACACATTCCCCAAATCCTTTGCTCAGATGACCACTGAAGTTTTCTTTCCTTAGTTGCAATGACCCACCAATACACCGATAACCAGGAACCTTACAAATAGACAACTATGCAATCCAATTGTAAATGGTGCGGCTCTCCCACTTAGCTTGAAGCTACAATTACATAACTCTGGAACCCACCAAGATTCTTTCTTCATCGTCGACATGATCCTGCACACGCAACTTGCCAAATTTCTCGAAATTCTTCTATTAACCTTTAATAAACACTCCGAACCACTAGCAACATTTACATATTAAATCTCTTACCGAGTAGCCAGTAGAATTCTTCGCAGAAGCTTCGTCAATACCACGCATCTGCTAACCTGCTCACAGGAGATAACCCACATGTGGAAATTACATGCCGACATATTCCAACGCCGCTGCACTGGGTGCAAATACTATGAAATCAGTAGATCATCCTGAGTCCGAGCTCATTCACCAGCTGCACTAGTCCGTTCACTCCTCATGAACGTAAACTAAAGGTGCGACAATACATTCCAATCCAAAGTCATGTTGTATCATTTTTCATATCAAGCAACTCCCTCCTGTTGTATCCAATCTTCCTCAATATAGCAGCTAATATTACAACTTAAGTCCGTAGACCTAGTCACTGTCCATCCGAAATCCCAAATCACTTCAAACATTCCTCAAGCTATGTAGTTATCCTACCACGTAACCCATATGCTACCTTGCCACTCTCCCACTTTGGTCAAACCCTCTCTTTTAAGCAACTACTCGACTTCAGTTTTCTTACACTTGGCCTTCTAGGAACTTAACCACCACAAGACACCTTCCACATATCCTTTCTCATCCTTCGCAGCCCAGTTGCTGCCTTACTAAAAATTCGTCTCTGTAGCACTTGAACCAATAGCTCGTTACCAGCTTTAAACCCTTCTGACGATCATCCTTCTCGAGACATCAATACTAGGAACGCTGCTTCGATCCTGAATCACTGCACACCGCGATCTCTACTGACTGCTTCCCCTATACAAATTCCTAACACCCCGTCGTGAATGCGAGTTGAAGAAAACCATAACACCGACGAACCTTAATGCATTTTACGAGGCGATGACACCACATCAAAATTGAGAATTCTACCACACTCGAAAATATCAAGCTTTGTTACTCCATCAACCCCAAACCTGAACATTCATAGTCCGATTGTCTTTTCTCCGCTGGAATTAAAACATGGAACCTCTAAATCATGTACTGAGAAAAATCTTCTTTCAAGTCGTTTACTGCCCCGACACATAGACAGGCATTCTACCGTTACATAAATACTATGCGATAACAACGTATGAATCGTAATAACAATCAATGCCAAATCTTAAAACCTTAGGTAGTATTGATACTGGACTGAAACAACAGAGCGGCCTTCCGCAGGACGACGACAATAGTCCCATGAAATACACATGGAGAAGCATCCTGCACTACATCTATAGTACCATTAAATTTTTTCTCGATCCCCAATTTATAACAAGCGTTTCACGCTGCATAGGATTGAATAGGAAGGAAATGAAGGCATAGGCCTCAAAGGAATCGAATCGCACGATGGGGAATCAAAAAAAAGAGAAGTATTCCTAACATCCTTGTAGCCTCTCGAAGATAAGCACATACGTCTCCGTACCGATCCGCAAGACTCTACAAGACTTGCTCATGACTCGTGAGACCTAAGTGAACCTAGTGCTCTGATACCATGTTGTCACGACTCAAAATTCAAAAAGTCCGTGATAGCGCCGGACACCACTGTCACGCAACCCAACCATAATCAATTAATTTAATTACCCATTTAGTATTTTTGAAATAAAAATTTCTTTAATGAAATTGTAAAGATAAAACTCATAGAGTAAATGATAAATATTTTTAGCAACTAAATTTATGAACAATTCATAACCATTCCCAAAATTCGGTGTCACAAGTGCATGAGAATTTACTAAGAAATTAAAAATAAAATACCACATCTGTCCAAAATATAAATTAGACAGAAAAATATAATATTTCTGAAGGAGACTATGTTGGTTACGGATCGTAATACAGAATGCAACTCACCTATGTTCCCACAATTATTAACCACACCTCTGTGCCTACAAGGCCGCTAGACATATATGTACCTGCACAATAAAATGTGCAGCAAGTATAGCATGAGTACGAAAACAACGTGTACCTAGTAAGTATCAAGCCTAATCTCGAAGAGGTAGAGACGAGATGACCGACTTTGACACTCACTATGGGTCATTAATATTAAATAATCATGAAAATAGAAATATTTATATCAACGTGATTTACAGAGTTAACAATAATTTTATTGAACCAGTAGAAGTAATTAAATTCCTTCAATTCCATTAAATTTCTAATTTATCAATCACTCTCATTTTCAGAAACAACAATAATTCCTTAACAAGAAGGAATAATAATTCTTTAAATTCCAAAGATTTCCAATTTTTCAATTAGCTTCACAAGCTGCAATAAACTATCAAAGTATCGTGTATTTATTATTATTATTAAGCACGATTTCTCCCGAGGATGTACGGCTCGATCCAAAATGTTGTGTACACTATCGAGGGACGTGCGGCACGATCCATAGATGCATATATCCTGCCGAGGCGTTCGGCCCGATCCACAAGAAAGGAGGACATTTTCTTATGTACCTTCGGAATGAGAGTATTTATTGCAAGATTTATTCGAGAGGATAAACAATTTATTTCAACAATTAATTAATTTAAACAAAAATTTAAGCATATGAAAATTTCATCTTTTACTACCTTTCATAACAATTCACAATCTATACACCGAATAATTTAAATAATAAAGAATATAATTTACACAAGTAATTTATGCTTTGAGTTCTAAACTACCCGAACTTTAGCATTAATAGTAGCTACGCACGGACTCTCGTCACCTCGTGCGTACGTAGCCCCCACAATTAACCACAATCATTTAATTTAATCTCTACAGGGAAATTTTCCCCTCACAAGATTAGACAAGAGACTTACCTCAATTTGCTCCAATTAAATCCACTAGAAGGCCTTTTCCACGATTATCCAACTTCGTCTGACTCGAATCTAGCCAAAATAATTCGATACAATCACTAAAATTATAGGAATCAATTCCATAAGAAAATACTATATTTTTCAATAATAATCCGAAATTAACTCAAAAATATAGCCTATGGGGACCACGTCTCAGAACCCGACAAATATTATAAAATCCGAATACCCATTCGGATACGAGTTCAACCATACCAATTTTATCAAATTCCGATAAAAACTCGACCTCCAAATCTTAAATTTTTGTTTTTGGAAGATTTTGCCAAAATCTTGATTTTTTTCCATTTAAATCCGAAATAAATAATGAATATAACCATAGAATCATGAAGTATAATCACTTTCGGATATAGAACACTTACCCCAATCCATATGGTGAAAATCACCTCAAAGATCGCTTCAATCTTAGCTCCATAGCTCCAAATGTGTTAAAATTGCCGAAACCTCGAAATATATCTTCTGTCCAGGCATTTACTCTTCGCGATCACGGAAAATGCTTCACGATCGCGAAGCACAAAATTTTTCAGCCCCAATATTGCTCTTCGCGATCGCGGAAAACCAATCGCGATCGCGAAGAACAAACTCCCCCAACTCTTTCAGACAACTTCTAGTTTAATAGTCATAACATTTTGTACAAAACTCCAAATTGTAAATGGTTTAACTTTCTGAAAAGTAGACACCAAGGACTATAACTGTCATTTGTTGCTCATCTCCTAATTCCTTATATATTTATAGATATAAGCTTTTAAAGTCAGCCCTGTGCAACAGAGATTTCCAAACTCTTCCCAGACAGCCTATAGTATATCCACCATAACCTTTTGTACACAACTCCAAATCATAAATGATTTACCTTTCTGAAAATTACACATCAAGGGCTACAATTTTTATATTTGGATCATCTCCAAATTCCTTATAGAATGTGAAATATAAGCTTCCAAAGTCAGGTAAGTGCAACAGAGATTTGTTCTACGCGATCGCGAAAGAGCTTCCGCGATCGCGATTCACAAGGCCCCAAATTGCTGTTTGCTCTTCGCGAATGCGAAAAAATGTTCGCGATCGCGATGCACACCTCTGTAGGCAGAAACCAACAGTTAAAATGGCCTAGAAATGGACCGAAACCATCCCGAAACTCACCCGAGCCCCTCGGGACCTCAACCAATTATACCAACAAGTCCTAAAATATCATACGAACTTAATCGGAACCTCAAATCATATCAAACAACGCTAAAACCACGAATCATCCTCCAATTCAAGCTTAATGAAACTTAAATTTTTCAACTTCTACATTCGGTACCGAAACCTATCAAATCAAGTCCGATTGACTTCAAATTTTGCACACAATTCTTAAATGAGATAACAGAGCTATAAAAATTTTCGGAACTGGATTCCGAACCCGATATCAAAAGTCAACTCCCCGGTTAAACTTCCAAACTTAAATTCTTATTTTAGCCATATTAAACCTAATTTAACTACGGACTTTCAAATAAAATTCTAAACACGCTCCTAAATCCAAAATCACCATACAGAGCTATTGGAACCGTTAAATCCCATTCCGGGATCGTTTTTTCAAAATATTGACCGAAGTCAAACTTGGCCTTTTAAGGCTACCTTAAGGAACCAAGTGTTCCGATTTCAACCCGAACACTTTCAAATTCCGAACCAACCATCCCCGCAAGCACATTCGGAGAGTTTTATTTTAGGGAATGGGGTTCTAAAAGTTAAAATGATCGGTTGGGTCATTACAATAGAAGTCTTTAGAATTATGTGGAATATCTTATAAAAATTGTTATTAGTTTTGTATCTAATATCGAAAAAAGTAACATAAAAATACTTTTTGCAAATAACATCAAATTTAAAAATATAATCTCTTGGTCCTTTTGAGATTTGGGCATGATAGATTTGCCCTATGACTCTTAGAAAAAAGGTAGATGTGACTAAAGTCTAAAAATGATTAATATTAAATTAATATTTTACAACAAACAACTAAATACATTAAAAATAATATAGGTAGTTCAATCTGTGGGAATGTTTACAAAAAGAAAAAGAAAAATAATGACAAATCATATAGAATATAATTTGTCTTCTACCGTTTCATCTTCATTGTTTCAAGTTTGCATTTTTACTGATTTGACTCTTAATATTACACAATAACTGATTTTATGCTATTTCATATTCTTTCATCGTTAATATATATATATATATATATATATATATATATATATATATATATATATATATATATATATATATATATATATATATATATATATATATATATATATATATATATATATATATATATATATATATATATATTTTTATGATAATTTTGGGGAAACATTGAGTTGCATTCTTTTGCTACTTAGCTAATTTAATTATTTATTTTAAACATTAAAGAAAATATTTTTTAATAATTTAAAGCTTAATATTAACTCATCCCAAGTTTTAATATTTAGCTATAATCACAATTTGAGATAATTTTGAAAACTTTACTTTGAGATTCTCCTTATAACACACACTTCTATTGCAATTTCAGAATTATGCTCACCTCTCTTATTTTTATTTTTTTTATAACAAAACAAAATTCACATGATAAAATCTAATAACATCTATGTAATGTTCAAATTCCCCTTTAATGGCATTAAATATTAACTATTAAATTTAATAACACAAACTTCTTTACATGAGTACAAAATAAAAGTACTTGCACTTCCAAAATGATAAAAACATGGATTACAGCTCTTTTATCTTATGCACAAATTCTAACCTATTCCATGGTTCATGTTGAATATTTATGTAATGACCCAACTGGTCATTTTAACTTTTAGAAACCCATTCCCTAAAATAAAACTCTCCGAACATGCTTTTATAAATTTATGACTTGCGAGGATGGTTGGTTCGGGATTTGGAAGCGTTTGGATTGAAATCGGAACACTTGATTCCTTAAGTTAGCTTTAAATGGACAAGTTTGACTTCGATCAACATTGTGAGAAAACGACCCCGGAATTGGGATTTGACGGTTCCAATAAGTTCGTATAATGATTTCAGACTTGGGCGTATGTTCGAATCGGGTTTTGGATAACCCGGGAGCATTTTGACGCTTAATAGTAAATATCAACTATTTGAAGGTTTAAAGTTCTTTAACTTTGGTTTGGAATAGGTTTTTGAGAAATTGAAGTCCGTTTGAAATTTTGAGTTTGGAAATAGTTCCGTATAGTGATTTAAGACTTGCACGCAAAAATTCGTGTCATTCCAAGTAGTTTAAGTATATTTCAGCGCATTGAAAGTAATTTGATGAACTTGAAATTCTTAAGTTTGAATCAATTTGGTTTAGGGTATGATTATTAGATTTGATATTGTTTTACGCGTTCCGAGAGTTCGAACGAGTCCGTTTTATAATTTCAAACCTGTTGGTATGTTCAGACGGGGTCCCGGGGACCCCGAGTGTTAACCGGACGAGGCTCGGACCAAGTTGGAAGTTGGGAGCCAAAACTGAAGCTCCCAGCTACTGTCAGAATCGCACCTGCGCTTGGCCCGTCGCAGGTGCGACATTCGCAGATGCGATAGAAGCTTGCAGGCGCGGCCCTCGCATATGCGAGATTTTGAGCGCAGAAGCGGAAGAAGGGAAGGGGCAATCCGCCGCAGATGCACACGATTTGCGCACCTGCGAAAGCGCAGGTGCGAAGCTTTGTGCGCAAATACGAAAATTGGCCAGACAAGTGGAACTCGCACTAGCGAAGATTTTTCGCAGGTGCGAAAGCCGCAAGTGCGGTAATCTGTTTGTAGGTGCGGAAGACCTGTTTGGCAGAAGGCTTAAAAGAACGGGATTTCACCATTTTTTGCCCATTCTTCTTCCATGTTTGGGCGATTTCAGAGCTTTTTGAGAGGAGATTTCAACTAGCAATTTGGAGGTAAGTTAATTCTACACCCCTTGAGTTAAACACATAAATTATAAATAGATTATAACTAGTAAATCTTAGAAATCAAAGGTTTAGGTGAAAAATCTAGATTTTTATAATAATGAGATTTTTACCACGAAAATAGTTATGGAATTGGGTAGAAATTATATATTTGAGTTCTTGAGATTATGGGTAACATTTCTATCTGAAAATTTCTAGAATCCGGGCACGTGGGCCTGAGGTGAATTTTATGAATTTTACCATTTTGGATAGGGTAATTTATTTAATAGATGAATTTCGAATTATTGAACATATATTAATTATTTTATATAACTTTTGGATAGTTTCGGAATTTTCGGCATTGAATCGAGAAATTTAAGCGACGCGATAATCGGAAAGTGGACTTTGAGACGAGGTAAGTCGCTTGTCTAATCTTGTGAGGGGAAAATTACCCTATAGGGATTAAATTGAATAATTATTGATAATTGCGGGGGCTACGTACGCACGAGGTGACGAGAGTCCGTGCGTAGCTACTATTAATGCTAAAGTCCGGGTAGTTTAGGACTCAAAGCATGAATTACTTGTGTAAATTGTATTCCTTGTTTAATTAATATTATTTGATATATTTATATATATGTTGTGAATTGTTAGTTAAAAATATTAAAGGATGAAAAATTTATATATTTGATTTTCTGTTTAAATTAAAATATTAAAGGATGGAAAATTTATATGTTTGATTTTCTGTTTAAATTAATTAATTGTTAAAAGAAATTATTCTTTCTCCCGAATCTATCTCATAATAAATATACTCTCCTTTCGGAGGTACATAAGAAAATGTCCTCCTTTCTTATGGAGCGAGCCGAACGCCTCGGCAGGATAGATGCATCTATGGATCGCGCTGCACGTCCCTCGGCAGTGTACACGACACTCTGGATCGGGCTGTACGTCCTCGACATAAATCGTGCTTAATAATATTAATAATTACACGATACATTAATAATTTATTTCAGCTTGCGAAGCTAATTGATAAATTGAAAAAATAATCCTTGAAATTTAATGAATTATTATTCTTGCTTGTTAAAGAATTAATTGTTATTCCTGTAAATGATATTTAATTGATAAATTGGACATTATTTGAATTGAAGGAATTTAATTGATATATTGAGAATTATTGCATTTAAAGAAATTTGATTATTTCCACTGATTAAATAAATTATTTTAAACTCTGTAAATTATACTGATTTAAATATCCTAGTTGTATTTCAATTATTACCATTGACTCATAGTGAGTGTCAATGTAGGCCATCTCGTCTCTACCACTTCGAGATTAGGCTTGATACTTACTGGGTACACGTTGTTTACGTACTCATGCTACACTTGATTCACTTTTTGTGCAGGAACTTAGGCAAGTACTAGTGGGGGACCTATCGTCTTGCACCCACTTTATTTAGGGGCATAGTGGTGAGCTGTTTCTCTGATCCGTTTTGCAACTACTAGTGTCTCTCTTTGTATTTTTTATTCTGTCTATTTTTATTTCAGACATTATTTGAGGTTTTGTATAATCTACTAGATACTCATACACTTGTGACACCAGGTCTTGGCACACACATTGGTAGAGTTTGGGTTTTATTATATTTTTCTTGGTTTTAAATTTTATCAATGTATGCTTAATTTATTAGTTGGCTTGCCTAGCTGTAGTGTTGGGCGCCATCACAACTTATAGGTGAAATTGGGTCGTGACAACATGGTTTCAGAGCACTAGGTTCACTTAGGTCTCACAAGTTATGAGCAGGCCTAATAGAGTCTTGCGGATCAGTACAAAGACGTCTGTACTTATCTTCAAGAGGCTATAGGGTGTTAGAAAATTACCTTTCTTCATATTCCATCGTGCAATTAATGTAGTACTAAATATTCTTCTCTTATTCTCTCACTGATGGTGAGAACGCACTCGAATGAAGTTCTAGACTTTGGAACAGCTACTCCCCTAGTTGCTAGAAGCCGAGGCAGAGGCCGAGGCCGAGGGAGGGCTCCAGCCCGTGGTAGAGGGCGAGGACGTCCTAGGACCGTTCCAGTTATGCCGCCAGTGAGTCCAGCAGAGAATCCCATTATTGTGTGGCAGAGCCAGCTCCGGTGGATTTCATATCTGCACCGGAATTTCAGGATGTCATAGGTCGTATGCTGCAGTTCATGAAAAATATGACTCAGGCCAGTTTATTTCCGGCAGACCCAGCAACATCTCAGACGGACGGGAGAGCACATACCCCTACCGCACAGGCTCATAGACAGGAAGCTGCTGTATTTCAGACCCAGGGTACACTACCCGTGGGTGGAGCCCAGCCAGTGGCAACAGCTACACCTGAGCCCAGGCCAGCTGTTGCCGACGATCCTCAGAAATTATTGGACAGATGGACTAGATTACATCCTCCTGTCTTTGGGGGTGAGCGACATGAGGATCCATAAGACTTCATTGATCGTTGCAGGGATAGATTGTACAACATGAGGATATTGGAGTCTCATGGGGAAGACTTTGCTACTTTTTAGCTAGAGGGCAGAGCCCGTAGATGGTGGCAGTATTATGCTCTTGGCAGACCAGCAGATTCTCCTCCCATGACTTGGGACAGGTTTATCCGTATCTTCCTAGACAGGTATATTCCACCCTCCTAGAGAGAAGAGTTGCGGTTTCAGTTTGAGCAGCTCCAGCAGGGTCAGATGTCAGTGACTGATTATGAGGCGAGGTTTTCTGTATTATCTCGCCATGCACTTATGATACTTCCTTCTGTGGCGGAGAGAGTGCAGAGGTTTGTAGCCGGTTTACATACTGGTATTCAGGCCACTATGGCTCGAGAGGTTGAGATGGGTACTTTTTATGAGCGAGATGTGGAGATAGCCTAGAGGATTGAGGGTGTGCGTCAACGGAGCCGAGAGCAGATTATGAGAGATAAGCGGTTCAGGTACTCTGGAGAGTTCAGGGGTGCTCCGTCTGGGGGCAGAGGTCAGTTTGTGAGGGGGCAGTCCAGCAGACCCCCATTTCCAACACCACCACCTCCTCGAGGTGCTCCAGTGAGACCTTATCTCAGTGCTATAACAGAGAATTCTTACTGCCCACCAGCTATTCAGGGTCCTCCCAGTGGGTATTCAGTTCCCCAGGGCCAAACGCTTAGTCAGCAGCCTATCGCACCGAAGAGTTGTTATGAGTGCGGAGATCCTAGTCACATACGGAGGTTTTGCCCCAGGCTTCGGGGTAGACCAGTACATCAGGGTCATCAGCCTATGCTTACGGGACCAGTTGCTTCATCCGTAGTTCGACCACCAAGAGGTGGAGGATAGGTGGGTAGGGTTCGTCCTAGAGGTGGAGGTTAGCTGTGCGGAGGCCAGCCAATTGGCGCTCCAGCTCGGTTCTATGCTTTTCCGGCTAGACCAGATGTAGAGGCCTCAGATGCTGTGATTACAGGTATTATTTCTATTTACGGCAAAGATGCCTCAGTATTATTTGATCTAGGATCCACATATTCATATGTGTCATCTCTATTTGCTCCATTCCTGGGTGTTTCTTGTGAGTCCTTGAGTACTTCTGTTTATGTGTCCACTCCTGTAGGCGATTCTGTTATTGTGAATCGGATCTACCGGTCCTATATTATTACATTCTGTGGTTATGAAACTAGAGCATATCTCTTACTGCTCGAGATGATCGATTTTGAAATTATTCTAGGTATGGACTGGTTATCTCCATATCATGCTATTCTAGATTGTCATGCCAAAACTGTTACCTTGGCTATTCCATCTTTGCCTAGGCTAGAATGAAAGGGTTCATCGGTTAGTTCATTTAATCAGGTTATTTCTTTTATAAAGGATCAACACATGGTTGGGAAGGGTTGTTTGGCTTATCTAGCCTATGTTTGGGATACTACTGTAGAGACTCCGGCTATTGATTCAGTGCCAGTAGTTCGGGAGTTCTCCAATGTATTTCCTTCAGATCTTCTAGGTATGCCACCTGATCGTGATATTGATTTTTGTATTGACTTGGCTCCAGATACTCAACCTATATCTATTCCACCGTATCGCATGGCTCCGAAAGAATTGAAAGAGCAGCTTGAGGAGTTACTAGCCAAAGGGTTTGTCAGACCGAGTGTATCTCCTTGGGGTGCACCGGTATTATTTGCGAAAAAGAAGGATGGAACAATGCAGATGTGTATTGATTATCGCCAATTGAACAAAGTCACTATTAAGAACAAGTACCCGTTGCCGCGTATTGATGACCTATTTGACCTGTTGTAGGGTGCTAAGGCATTCTCTAAGATCGACTTGAGGTCGGGGTATCATCATTTGAAGATTCGAGATTCGGATGTTTCGAAAACTGCTTTCCGTACTAGATATGGTCATTATGAGTTTCTGGTAATGTCTTTCGGTTAAACTAATGCACCGACATCGCTTATGGATATGATGAACAGGGTATTCATGCCATATATTGATTCGTTTGTCATTGTCTTCATTGATGACATTTTGATCTACTCGTGCAGCAAGGAGGAACATGAGCAACATATGAGAGTAGTGCTCCAGACATTGCAGGAACAAAAGCTATATGCTAAGTTCTCTAAATGTGAGTTTTGGCTAGAGTCTGTAGCATTTTTGGGACATATTGTATCGGGTGAAGGTATCAAAGTTGATCCCAAAAAGATTAAGGAAGTTCAGAATTGGCATCGTGCCACTTCGGTGACTGAGATCAGAAGTTTCCTGGGTTTAGCAAGTTATTATCATCGGTTCGTGGAGGGCTTTTCATCTATTGCAGCACCTTTGACCAAATTAACCCAGAAGGTTGCTCTGTTCCAATGGTCTGATGATTGTGAGGTGAGCTTTCAGAAGCTCAAGACAACATTGACTACAGCACCGGTGTTAGTGTTGCCTTCCGGTTCAGGGATGTATATAGTGTACTGTGACGCTTCACGCGTTGGTTTGGGTTGTGTATTGATGCAGGAGGGGCGAGTTATTGCATATGCTTCACGTCAATTGAAACCCCACGAGCAGAATTATCCAGTACATGATTTGGAGTTAGCTGCGATTGTTCACGCCCTTAAGATTTGGAGGCATTATCTTTATGGGGTGTCCTGTGAAGTTTATACTGATCATCACAGTTTGTAGCATTTGTTCAAGCAGAGGGACCTAAATTTGAGGCAGCGCAGATGGCTGGAATTATTAAAAGATTATGATATTACTATCCTATATCATCCAGGTAAAGCAAATGTAGTTGCAGATGCCTTGAGTAGAAAGGCGGAGAGCATGGGTAGTTTGGCTTTCATTTCAGCAGAAGAAAGGCCATTAGCTTTGGATATCCAGTCCTTGGCCAACAGACTTGTGCGGTTAGATATTTCAGAGCCCAGCCGAGTTCTTGCATGTGTCGTAGTTCAGTCTGCCAGTATGATGATCCACACTTAATGGTTCTTCGAGAAACGGTACTACGAGGTGGTGCCAAGGAAGTTACTATTGGTGCAGATGGTGTTCTGCGACTCCAGGATCGTCTGTGTGTTCCTAATGTGGATGAACTGAGGAAAAAGATCCCGGAGGAGGCATACAGTTCTCGGTATTCTATTCATCCAGGAGCTACGAAGATGTATCGTGACTTGAGGAAGCATTATTGGTGGCGACGAATGAAAAAGTACATAGTTGAGTTTGTATCTAGGTGTCTAAATTGCCAGCAAGTTAAATATGAGCACCAGAGGACAGGTGGCCTACTTCAGCAGACCAAAGTGGAAATGGGAACAAATTACTATAGACTTTGTAGTTGGGTTGCCGCGGACCTTGAGGAAGTTTGATGCAGTTTGGGTGATTGTTGACAGGTTGACCAAGTCGGCACACTTTATTCCTGTTGTGACTACGTATACTTCAGAGAGGTTGGCCCAGATTTATATTCAGGAGATAGTTCGGTTGCACGGTGTGCCAATTTCTATTAAATCAGATAGATGCCCTCAGTTTACTTCACATTTCTGGAGAGAAGTACAGAGTGAGTTGGGGACCTGTGTAGAGCTCAGCACAGCCTTTCATCCGTAGACCGACGGGTAGCCAGAGCGAATAGTTCAGATTTTGGAGGATATGCTCAGGGCATGTGTGATTGACTTTGGAGGTCAGTGGGATCGTTTCTTGCCTTTGGCCGAGTTTGCTTATAATAACAGTTAACAATCTAGCATCGAGATGGCTCCATTTGAGGCTTTATATGGCCGTCGATGTCGTTCACCTATCGGATGGTTTGAGCTCGGTGAGGCTAAGTTATATGGTACTGATTTGGTAAAGGATGCCTTGGAAAAGGTAAAGTTGATTCAGGAGCGACTTCGTACAGCGCAGTCCAGGCAGAAGAGTTACGCGGATCAAAAAGCGCGTGATTTATCATTTATGGTAGGTGAAAAAGTTCTCTTGAAGGTTTCACCGATGAAGGGAATCATGAGATTTAGGAAGGGAAGTTGAGCCCAAGGTTTATAGGCCCATTTGAGGTATTGAGACGAGTTGGGGAGGTTGCTTATGAACTTGCATTGCCTCCTAGTCTATCGGGAGTTCATCCAAGTTTCCATGTATCTATGCTTCGGAAGTATCATGCTGACCTATCACATGTGTTGGACTTCAGCACAGTTCAGCTAGATAAGAGTTTGGGTTATGAAGAAGAGCCATTTGCCATTGTTGATAAGCAAGTTCGCCAATTGAGGTCCAAGAGGATTTCTGCAGTAAAGGTCCAGTAGAGGGGCCAACCAGTCGAGGAAGTGACTTGGGAGGTCGAGGAGGACATGCGGAGCAAATACCCACACTTATTTAGCACTCCAGGTATTATTCTAAACTCGTTCGAGGACGAACGTTTGTTTAAGAGGTGGAAAATGTAATGACCCAACCGGTCATTTTAACTTTTAGAAACTAGTTCCCTAAAATAAAACTCTCCGAACATGCTTTTATTAATTTATGACTTGCTGGGATGGTTGGTTCGGGATTTGGAAGTGTTTGGGTTGAAATCGGAACACTTGATTTCTTAAGTTAACTTTAAATGGACAAGTTTGATTTCAGTCAACATTTTGAGAAAACGACCCCGAAATCGGGATTTGACGGTTCCAATAAGTTCGTATGATGATTTCAGACTTGGGTGTATGTTCCAATCGGGTTTTGGATAATCCGGGAGCGTTTTGACGCTTAATAGTAAAAATCAACTATTTGAAGGTCTAAAGTTCTTTAAATTTAGTTTGGAGTAGGTTTTTGAGAAATTGAAGTCCGTTTGGAATTCCGAGTTTGGGAATAGTTCCGTATAGCGAGTCCGTTTTATGATTTTAAACCTGTTGGTATGTTCGGACGGGGTCCCGGGGACCCCGAGTGTTAACCGGACGAGGCTCGGACCAAGTTGGAAGTTGAGAGCCAAAACTGAAGCTCCCAGGTACTGTCAGAATCGCACCTGCGCTTGGCCAGTTGCAGGTGCGACATTCGCAGATGTGACAGAAGCTCGCAGGCGCGGCCCTCGCATATGCGAGATTTTGAGCGCAGAAGCGGAAGAAGGGAAGGGGCAATCCACCGCAGATGCGGACGATTTGCGCACCTGCGAATGCGCAGGTGCGAAGCTTTGTGCGCAAATGCGAAAATTGGCCAAGCAAGTGGAACTCGCACCTACGAGGATTTTCCACAGGTGTAAAAGCCGCAGGTGCGGTAATCTGTCCACAGGTGCGAAAGACCTGTTTGGCAGAAGGTTTAAAAGAACGGGATTTCACCATTTTTGCCCATTCTTCTTCCATGTTTGGGCGATTTCAGAGCTTTTTGAGAGGAGATTTCAACTAACAATTTGGAGGTAAGTTAATTCTACACCCCTTGAGTTAAATACATAGATTATAAGTAGATTATAACTAGTAAATCTTAGAAATCAAAGGTTTAGGTGAAAAACCTAGATTTTTATAATAATGAGATTTTTACCACGAAAATAGTTATGGAATTGGGTAGAAATTATATATTTGAGTTCTTGAGATTATGCGTAACGTTTCCATCCAAAAATTTTCAGAATCCGGGTACGTGGGCCCGGGGTGAATTTTACCATTTTGGATATGGTAATTTATTTAATAGATGAATTTTGAATTATTGAGCATATATTAATTATTTTATATAACTTTTGGATAGTTTTGGATTTTTCGGCATTGAATCGAGAATTTTAAGCGACGCGATAATCGGAAAGTGGACTTTGAGACGAGGTAAGTTTCTTGTCTAATCTTGTGAGGGGAAAATTACCCCATAGGGATTAAATTGAATAATTATTGATAATTGCGGGGGCTACGTACGCACGAGGTGACGAGAGTACATGCGTAGCTACTATTAATGCTAAAGTCCGGGTAGTTTAGGACTCAAAGCATGAATTACTTGTGTAAATTGTATTCCTTGTTTAATTAATATTATTTGATATATTTATATATATGTTGTGAATTGTTAGATAAAAATATTAAAGGATGGAAAATTTATATGTTTGATTTTCTGTTTAAATTAATTCATTATTAAAAGAAATTATTCTTCCTCCCGAATTTATCTCATAATAAATATACTCTCCTTCCGGAGGTACATAAGAAAATGTACTCCTTTCTTGTGGAGCGGGTTGAACGCCTCGGCAGGATAGATGCATCTATGGATCGCGCCGCATATCCCTCGGCAGTGTACACGACACTCTGGATCGGGTCGTACGTCCTCGGCAGAAATCGTGCTTAATAATATTAATAATTATATGATACTTTAAAATTTATTTCAGCTTGCGAAGCTAATTGATAAATTGAAAAAATAATTCTTGGAATTTAATGAATTATTATTCTTGCTTGTTAAAGAATTAATTGTTATTCCTGTAAATGATATTTAATTGATAAATTAAAAATTATTTGAATTGAAGGAATTTAATTGATATATTGAGAATTGTTGCATTTGAAGAAATTTGATTATTTTTGTTGATTAAATAAATTATTTTAAACTTTGTAAATCATACTGATTTAAATATCCTAGTTGTATTTCAATTATTACCATTGACCCATAGCGAGTGTCAAAGTCGGCCATCTCGTCTCTACCACTTCGAGATTAGGCTTGATACTTAATGGGTACACATTATTTACGTACTCATACTACACTTACTGTACTTTTTGTGCAGGAACTGAGGCAAGTACTAGTGGGGGACCTATCGTCTTGCACCCATGTTATCCAGGGGAATAGTGGTGAGCTGTTTCTCTGATCCGTTCTGCAACTACTAGTGTCTCTCTTTGTATTTTTTTTTCATTCTGTCTATTTTTATTTCAGACAGTATTTGAGGTTTTGTATAATCTACTAGATGCTCATACACTTGTGACACCAGGTCTTGGCACACACATTGGTAGAGTTTGGGTTTTATTATATTTTTCTTGGTTTTAAATTTTATCAAGGTATGCTTAATATATTAGTTGGCTTGCCTAGCTGTAGTGTTGGGCGCCATCATGACTTATAGGTGAAATTGGGTCATGACAATTTATTTACCTAAATTGAATATTGATCTTTAGAAATGAGATAAATCAATCTTCTTTCTATTTGATTATTCCTTTCAATTTCTTTATTAATATTAAAAAATTATTAATGTATGATAAAAATTTAAACCATTGATTTTAATTATGAATCTAAATACCCGAAATATGTCATATTATAAAAGACATTAGAAGGAAAATAGCCTAAAAAATTTGTAAAAAACTAAATCAAACATTAAAAACTCAATTTTGAAATTGAGTCCTATGTTTTACGTATAACATGTAAAAACAAAATACTTAGACAAACTTGTCGAAAAATAAATTTGTAATATCATTTAAAATTTCAAGAGAAAATTCAATTAACAATTTCTTTTTACAATTATTGTTCCTTAATTATTTTTCATTATTCGATGTTCGTCTTACTTTTGACAAATATAAGGAGTATTTTACTTTTGTGTTATATATAGTTGTCACGACCCCAAATTTTCTCCGTAGGAGGTCGTGATGGCACCTAGTCTCTAAGACTAGGTAACCCTATCAATGCGGAATAGTAATAGATATCTGAAATAAATAGACTGCAATTTAAATAACTACAACTCCCAAAACCCGGTAGAAATAAGTCACAAGCTTCTAAGAATTTATCCTCAATGTCTCTATATATCAAGGTCTAAAGAAAAATAAGGAAGCAACATAATAATGATAGAAGGGGACTCCGAAGTCTGCGGACGCTGGCAGATATACCTCGAAGTCTCCGTGCACAGGTAACTCACTGATGTCTAGGTTGGTAAGAAATACCTGGATCTGCACAAAAAAGATGTGCAGAAGCGTAGTATGAGTACACCACAGCGGTACCCAGTAAGTGCCAAGCCTAATCCCGGTAGAGTAGTGACGAGGTCAGGTTAGGCCCTACTGGAAAATAATAATGGCATGGTAAAATGTTTAACAATATAATAAAATAAAATGACAATGGAAATAAATCAAGTAGCATGTCACCATTTAAATTTCACAACATAATGACAAATAATACCTTGTGGAAACAAAACAGAATTTCTTTGCAACTTTAAGAAAAATCACAATAATAATCAAAGGCAACTGCGGCCGTAAATCAATATCAATAAGGGCACTCCCGAGGTACCGCCTCGTAGTCCCAAATCATAAATAAATTCACAATATCTCATTACCTTATATCACCGCGGGAGCCTTCACATTTAATTTTAAAGAAAATATTTTTTCCGAAATAGCATCCTGCGCTTTAGCCATTCTTATCACACCATATGACTTCTAGTAGTTTCCTCTACTAGCCACGTGTATCAAGCCACCCTTATCTAACTGCATGCGTTTCAATACTCAGACCTTATACCACCGCATGCATATCAATATCACAATATATCACAATTTGCACCTCAAGTTCCCAAATATTTCAATTTACCAAAATAAATCAACAATAATATTTTTCCATAATAGAGAGCTCACGGCTCATGACAAAATAATTCAACAATAATATTTTTCTACAATAAAGATCTCACGACTCCATCACAATTAGTACGAAAATCTCACAAAAATATTCGGGAATAAATAACTCAACAAAATAATATTTTAAATTTTTTAATACGTTGCTTCAATACCAAATTTAAAATGTCAAATACTTCATATTAATAATATTAATTTAAAGAAAATAACCTTCAAATGATGCACAGAATAAAAGAAACCAAGTTTCAACTAAACAAGTAAAATAATTAGCAGAAAAAGGTCAAGCAATTTTAAAAATATAAACATTAAATCAATGATGAAGAATATAACAAGGTAAAATTATTTAATTAATATGCAACAGTGATCTACACAATTTAAAGACATAATCTTTCACATTTAGCCCCGTGTACACACTCGTCACCTCGTGTATACGACTTTCAACACATTACAATTTATCACTTCAATACCAATCCTAGGAAAAAAAATTTTCCACAAGGTTAGACAAGTCACTTACCTCGACTTGCTCTAATTTAACCAAGTAGTGTGCCTTTTCCTCGATTTTCTGACTCCGATCGAATCGAATCTAGTCATAATTAATTCGATACAGTCAACAAAAATTATAGAATCAATTCCATAAGAAAATACTACATTTTCAATAAAAATACGAAATTAACTCAAAAATTTGCCCGTGGGGACCACGTCTCAGAATCTGACGAAAGTTACGATATCTGAACGCCCATTCAACCACGAGTCTAACCATACCAAAATGACTAAATTCTGATAACAATTACACCCTCAAATCCTCAAATTTATCCAAGTGGATTTTCAAACTTTTCCAACTTAATTCACCAATTAAATGATAAAAACAATCACGAATTTGGGTAATTTAACCAATATTGAGTTAAGAACACCTACCCCATTGTTTCCTCTCAAAATCTCCCAAAAATTGCCTCAATCCGTGTAATGACCCGACTTGTCGTTTTAAGAATTAACGCCCCGTTCAGTGACTTAAGGTCTCGAGAAGCTTCGTAATATGTATTATGACCGGCGGGTGTGGTCGAGTTTGATTTTCGGAAGATTCGGAATTTAATTAAAAGAACAATTCTCATTTTTGAAGCTTAAATGAAAAGAGTTGACTGGAGATTTGACTTATGTGTAAATGACCTCGAATTCGAATTCTGAAGATTTTCAATAGCTCTGTATGGTGATTTTGAACTTAGGAGCGTGTCCAGAAAATTATTTGGAAGTCCGTAGTGGATTTTGGCTTGAAATGGCGAAAATTGATTTTTGAAAAGTTTGACAGGGGAGTTGACTTTTGCTATCGGGATCGGAATCCAGTTCTGAAAATTTATATAGGTCTGTTATGTCATTTATGACTTGTGTGAAAAATTTGAGGTCAATCGGACGTGATTTGATACATTTCGGTGCAAGATATAGAAGTTGGAAGATTCGAAAACTCATAATTCGATTCGAGGCACTATTTGTAATTCCGACATTGTTTGACGTGATTTGAAGCCTTCACTAAGTTCGTATTGTATTTTGGAACGTATTGGTATATTTGGTTGAGGTATCGAGGGGCTTGGGTGTATTTTTGGGTCATTGGTTGAGAGATTAGTAAAGTTAAGAAATTTGGGAGTTTGACCATGGTCAATATCGGGTTAAGACGACCTCTTTTCAATATTTTGAGTGCGCGAGCAGGTCCGCAGCGTATTTTATGATTGAAATTCATATATGGTCTGTGTTCGGGAGGTTCCGGATGAGTTTCAGAGTGAGTGTTGAGCGAGATAATACATTTCGGCACTTCAGAGGAAAAGTGCGGACCGCACAATTTTGTGTGCGGTCGCACATCAAGGGTTCTGCAGGTTCGATGGTCTGATTTCGGGGGTTTATATCTTTTAATCTACAATGCATTTGGAGATGATTCGAAAACGAAAATTGTAGCCCTTTGAATCTAGTTTCCAGAAATCTATAGTACGAATCATTTGGACATTTGTACAGAAAGTTATGGGCATTTTACTGAAACCTGGTAGTAGAGAGTGTTGAAGTGCAGCCGCACAATTTGGAGTGCGACCGCAACACCTGGAATGTGCAGACCACATAAAATGTTGCGGTCAGCACAATGAGGGGCCAGATTACGTATTATAAAATCAAGGGTTTGGGTATTATTTCACATTTGGACTTTGGGAGCTCGGTTTGTGGCGACTTTTCGTGGGATTTTTAAAATATTTATCGGGGTAAGTGATTCTAACTCAGATTTGGTTAACATACATGAATATATCATTGCTTTCATCATTTAATCAATATTTTGAGATGGAAAATTGGGGGCAATTGTAGAAATTTCATAAAAATGAATTTTTGGGATTTGAATACCGATACGGAGTCGGATTTGGATAAAATTGGTATGGTTGAACTCGTATCGCAATGGGTGTCCGGATTTTATGAAAATTATATCGGGTACCTAGGGGCGGGCCCCGTGTTGACTTTTAGAATAAATTTTTAAGTCGATGTTTTATTATCCGGAATTGTTTCCGATGAATTCTAATGAAGTTATACAATTAATTTGGATAGATTTGAGCTGTCCGGAGGTCAATTCAAGCAAGGAGGCAATTTTGAAATATCGGCATAACTTTAAAAAAGTAAGTATCTTGCCTAACCTTGAGTGAGGGAATTACCCTTTAGGCATCAAGTCTTATGTGCCATTTGTGAAATGTGAAAAGCCGTGTACGTGAGGTAACGAGTATGTACTCGGGCTTATATGTGCAAAATTGATTGGGTTAAAGTCTTAGGCATATTGTGTAGTAAATTGGATAATTGTTGGCATTTATTAAATCATCTATTTTCCATGCCTCAATTCACGTTTGTTGAATTTGGTTTTATATAACAAATTGATATAGTTATTGCTTGTATATTTATGTGAATTCTATGAGTTTGGTGATTTGATATTTCCTGAAAATAATTATATTATGGATTTTCCATCTGAAAATAATTAATAAAATAAATTTAAACTGAGGCGTTATATAATTATCAAGAATTTGGATTAATGAAGGTGTTGCCCTATACTGAGTATTTTCCATCTTTGTTGTTGTTTTGAGGTTTTATACGCAATATGTGGAGTCTTGGCCTATTTGTTGTGAAATTAATTGATTTTGTTATATCTTTGGAATTGGTTGTGGCCATTGGGAAAATTGTGATATGAATTGATTTTGTTATGTCGCCGTGATAATATTCCATGTAAATTGTTGTGTTATTTGAGTTATTATTTTGAGGATATAAGGGTGTCATTTCACTGTTGATATTATGTGGGTATAAGGGTGGCATTTCACTGTTGATATTTTGTGGGTATAAGGGTGGCATTTCACTATTGTTATATGTGTTGGGATATTATCTGGGCGGAGCAATAAGGCTGGCTATAGGAGAGATAAGGGTGGCTATATGAGCGATAAGGATACGGGAGGCTATTATAGGAGTGATAAGGGTGGCTATAGGAGAGATAAGGGTGGCTATTGTCAGGGATGATATGTGATGATATGGGGTTATTACGTTGGTAATTTTCATGTGATGTTGTGATTTTTCCTGTGTTTATTTTTTAATACCTTGTGCAATTTATCTTGTTGTTGGTAAATTGATAATAGTCTGATCTATGTTGAGATTGGGAGCATGTGGTTATTGCCAGGTGGATTATGAAATGAAATGTGAGCACGAGGTATCGTGAGTAAATAATGATGATATTGACACGTGAACTGTCTGTGCAGTTGTGATATGAAATGTGGGCACGAAGTGCCGTGAGTAAATAATGATGATATTGGCACGTGAATTGTCCGTGTGGTTTTAATAGAGAAATTGGCATGAGGTGCCGTGGAATTATAAAAGTGGGCTGAGACCCGTATTTTATGATTTTGAAATGCTGTGTCACATGGTGACTTTTATTCAAAAGAGATTTATTTGAAAGAATTTTATTTGAAGAAATTATATTTGAAAGAGATTTGAAAGGGATTTATTTGAAAGAGATTTCTTTGAAAGTATTATATCCTGAAAATTTATATTGGAAGGACTTGATTAATTGGGTATACTTGTATTTATTATTTGTTGAGCGATGTTAATGGTGTTCTTGTTGTATTGCTGTGCATATCACTGGTTGTTTTATGTTGCCTTATTGTTATCTGTTTCCTATTATTTTGTATATCATATTACACAGGTTATTAGACTAGTGAGTATCTTGATTGTACCTCATATCTACTCTACTAAGGTTAGTCTTGATACTTACTGGGTACCGACCGCGGTGTACTCATACTACACTTCTGCACATTTTTGTGCAGAGCCAGGTATTGAAGATATCGGACTCAGACAGAGTTATAGTGGGATCACAAGGATTCAAGGTAGAGCTGCCTGGTCGTCGCAGTTCCCTGGAGTCTTTCCATTTTATTGTACTGTTATTTATTATTCAAACAGTATTGAGTATTCTATCCTTGAGATCATTTCATATATTCAGTTAAAGTTTGTGACTCAGTATTACAAGTCTTGGGAAGGTTGTTATATTTGTAATTATTTTCGCTGTTAGTTTCTATTAAAAAAATGGCTTGAATTGTAATTAAAATCGGCTTACCTAGTCTTAGAGACTAGGTGTCATCACGACGCCTGTGGTGGGACTTTGGGTCGTGACAAGTTGGTATCAGAGCTCTAGGTTCATAGGTTCTACGAGTCACGAACGAGTCTAGTAGAGTCTTGCAGATCGGTACGGAGACGTCTGTACTTATCTTCGAGAGGCTACAGAACTGTTAGGAAATTTTCGCTTCTTTCATTCCTTATCGTGCAACATTTATTCAGCTTGAAGCATATATCTTATGTTCTTTTGCATCCACTCGTGTATGAAATTGCGCACTCGATATCAACTATGTGCCAACGGTTAGTGATACTACAAAGGGGATATAAGGGAGCCAGGGTTGCTCAACCATTGTTACCACATGTTGTCCAGATAGAGGATGTGGAAGTATTGAGAGATCATTAAGTTGTGCACATTGGGGTGCAACAGGTTCTGACATCTGGTCGATAAGTACGATCTTAAGAAGGTTTAATTAGTTGCCTAATCATCACAATCGTAGTAGGGTCACGAGGTGGATGTAGATCTGAAGATAGTTGGTGGCATTAAAGATTATATAGTTCGTATGGGATTTGCATTTAGTGAAAGGTACATACTAGCAGTCAAGGCACTCAAGGAAGCAATTTTGTCTGTCACGAGGATGAATGCGCCTAATAAATGGCTTGATATGTCTTATGACTGGTGACGTACGAGCGGTGAAGGTTAGTATTGTGGATCATCGGACTGTGTCTTATGGCTTCGTGCCAAGTGAGGGGAGTCCACTATCTATGATCAGATTACGAGGTCATGTGTTATATTAGTTTTGGCCTGAGATGTATTTATGTGGTATTGAAGGGTTCTCCGAAACTTGTATATGATTAAAATGTGAGATTTGTATGGGATGATGCTGGGGCTTGCTGTATTCCTGCGTCCTTAATAATTCTACATTTCGGTATCAGCGGAGTCACAATATTCAGGGTGCTACAGTAAGTTCTCTTAGTGCACCACCGACACATGGTTCCTATAATGGTTATTCTAGTTATCTGGTACAGACTCAGTATGAGCATCCAAACCTGCAAAGAGGTTTTTATCAGTGTGGTAATACTAGGTACATCATGAGAGATTGTCCCAGACTTGGTGGAGGCAGATTTCATCAGAATACTCCGGCTACGAGCTTTATTCCAGTTAATACTCCACGTGCATAGCCAGTTAGGGGTGGAGGACAGGTGGGTAGAGGGAGCCTAAGAGGTGGAGGCCCGACCCGTTGTTATAATTGATATGAATTAGCTGAGGCCGATACACCATGTGGTGTAGTTACAGGTATGATCCCGATCTGTTATAAAAGGATATATTCCTTAATTTGATTCGGTTCTAAATTTTGAGGCGAGTCCACCTATTATGCTCTGCTTATGGGTGAGCTTCGCAAATTTGTGACACACTTATATGTTATCCATGCTGGGAAATTTGATTATGATAGCCCGAGTCTATCATTTTTTATTTTTGTACACCATTGAGGGCTATAAGTCCAAAAGTAATTTTTTTATTTTTCACTACACTAGGTTTTGATGTGATTTCGGAATAATTGATTCAAATTTTATGAATTTTATGCCCTACCGGTATGAGGGTTCATTATGCGCTGTGAAAACTATTTACGAAATATATTGAAAAGAAGAAAGAAAGGAAATAAAAAATTTCAGTTGGCACAATGTGCAAAATACTTGTGAGTCGGAGTTGATGTCACGACCCAAAATCCTACCACAGACGTCGTGATGGCACCTAGTCTCTAAGACTAGGTAAGACGATTTCAATTACATTTTGAAGCAATTTTGTTTTAAACTAACAGCGGAAATAATTATAATATACAACCTCCCAAGACTAGTAGTATCAAGTCACGAACTCTAACTGAATACATGGAATGATCACGAGGACCGAATATATAATACTGTTTGATTACAAATTAACAGTACAATGAAATAAAAAGACTCCAAGGGACTGTGACGACTAAGCAGCTCTACCTTGAATCCTTACGATCCCGCTTTAACTCTACTCAAGTCCGATACCTCCAATAAATGTCTTTCAAATACAATTCTTTCATATAATTCTTTTTGAATAAAAATCCTTCCAAATAAATATTTTGAATATAATTCTTTCAATTAAAAGTCACCATGTGACACCTCATTTCAAAATCATAAAAATACGGGTCTCAACCCATTTTTCATATTTTCATGACACCTCGTGCCCATAATTAAATCATCATATTTTCCCCGGCACCTCGTGCCCTCATTTCATATCACAACTGCACGGACAACTTACGTTCCAAATATCATTATCATATCATCACAGCACCTCGCACCCACATTTCATATCTCAACTGCACGGACAATTCATGTGCCAAATATCCTCATTATTTACTCACGACACCTCGTGTCCATATTTCATTTTATAATCCGCCTGGCCATAGCCACATGCTCTCAATTTCAACATAAATCAGATTGTTATCAATTTACCAACAAGACAAATTGCACAAGGTATAAAAATAAATACAAGAAAATCACAACATCACATGAAAATCATCAACACCACAACCCCACATCATCACATAACGTCCCTGACAATAGCCACCCTTATCGCTCCTATTGCCGCCCTTTTCGCTCCTATAGCCACCCTTATCGCTACGCCCTGACAATATCAATAGCCACCCTTATCCCTCCTATTGCCACCCTTATCACTCCTATAGCCACCCTTATCGCTCCGCCCAGACAATATTCCAACAAATACAATGACAGTGAAATGCCACCCTTATACCTCAAAATAACAACAGTGAAATGCCACCCTTATATCCTCAAAATAACAATAGTGAAATGCCACCTTTATATCCTCAAAATAACAACTCACACAACACAACAATTTATACGGGAAATTATCACGACAACATAACAAAAATAATTCATATCACAATTTGCCCAATGGCCACAACCAAATTCCAAAGATACAACCAAATCAATAAATTTCACAACAAATAGCCAAAGGCTCCACACAATGTGTATAACACCAAAAAATAATCAACATCGATAGAAATTATTCAGCATAAATCAAAGCCTTCATTAATCCAAATTTAGATAATTATATTAAAGCTTCTTCTTAAACTTGCTTAATTAATTATTTTCATAGAGAAAATTCAAAATGAAATTAAATTCCTAGAATTATCAAATCAACAAACTCACGGAATTACATAAATATTAAAATAACAATCACATCAAATTGTTATATAAAAACAAGTTCAACCAACAAGGATTTAGGCATGGAAAATAAATGATTAAATAAATACCAATAATTATCCAATTTATTATACAATATGCCTAAGACTTAAACCCAATATATTTTGCACATACAAGCCCGAGTACGTACTCGTCATCTCGCGTACACGGCTTTTCACATTTCACAAACGACACATAAGACTCGATGCCTAAGGGGTAATTCCCCCACTCGAGGTTAGGTAAGACACTTACCTTTTTGAAGTTAGGCCGATATTCCAAAATAGCCTTCTTTCTTGAATTGACCTCCGGACAGCTCAAATCTATCCAAATTAATTGTACAACTTCAATAAAATTCATCGGAAACAATTTCGGATAATAATACGCCGACTTAAAAGTTTATTCCAAAAAGACAACAAAAGTCAACGCAGGACCCGCTTCTCAGAACCTGACATAATTTTCATAAAATCCGAACACTTATTCCGATACGAGTTCAACCATACCAATTTTATCGAATTTCAATAACAAATCGACTTCCAAATCTTAAATTTAAACCAAGAGAGTTTTCTAAATTTTTCAACCCAATTCACTAATTTAGTGATAAAACAACAATAGATTCATGTAATTTAACCAAAATCAAGTTAGGAATTCTTGCTCCAATGTTTTCCTTGAAAAACTCTCGAAATATCGCCTCACCCGAGCTTCCTTGGTCCAAAAATGGAAGAATGACACGAATTTGGACTTTATTCTGCTGCCCAGGGGTTTGTTCTTCGCGTTCGTGAGACTCCCCTCGCGTTCTCGATGAACAAATTCTTCAAAAGTCATTTTCAAACTCTTCTTAGACAGCCTCTAGTATAATAGTCAAAACGTTTTGTACAAAACTCCAAATGATGAATGGTTTGACTTTCTGAAAACTAGACTCCAAGGTCTATAACTATCAGTTTTGCTCATCTCCCAATTCCTTATATATTACGAGATATAAGCTTCCAAAGTCAGCCCTGTGTAACAGAGATTTCCAAACTCTTTCCGGACAGCCTATAGTGTATCTACCATAACTTTTTTTACACAACTCCAAATGACAAATGGTTTACCTTTCCGGATACTAGAAACAAAGGGCTACAACTTTCAGTTTTGGATCATCTCTAAATTCATTATAGATTGCGAGATATGAGCCTCTAAACTCAGACGAAGAACAACAAAATTTTCTTCTTCGCGAACACAAGAACCTCTTCGCGAACGTGAGAGGCTCCTCGCGAACGCAAAGAACAACACCAGAACCAGCAACCAGTAGCATAAAAACACCCAAACTTCGTTCAGAACCACCCCGAATCAAACCCGAGGTCCCCGGGACCCCGTCCAATCGTACCAACCAATCCCAATACATAACACGAACCTGCTCGAGGCCTCAAATCACATCAAACAACATCAAAGCCATGAATCATACCCCAATTCAAGCCTAATGAACTTTGAAATTTCAAATTCTATATCTTGTACCGAAACACATCAAATCAATCTGGAATGACTTCAAATTTTGCACACAAGTCATAATTGACATAACAAAGCTATTCTAATTTCCAGAATCGGATTTCGGCCCAGATATCAAAAAGTCAACCCCCGGTCAAACTTCCCAAAAATTCATCTTTCGCTATTTCAACCCAAATTCCTCTACAGACCTCCAAATAATTTTGCGGACACACTCCTAAGTCCATAATCACCATATAGAGCTATTGACATCATCAAAATTCTATTCTGGAGTCGTCTTCACACAGTTCCGACTATGGTAAAAATCCTAAGACTTAAGCTTCTATTTTAGGGACTAAGTATCCCAAATCACTCCAAATTATCCGGTAATTGAATTCAACCGCGCACGCAAGTCAATACGCATAATACGAAGCTGTTCCGGGCCTTATGCTGTCGAACGAGACTTAAATTCTTGAAACAATAAGTCGGGTCATTACAGTTGAGGACAAGATCCTCACATTTTTATATGATGTGAAATATTTAAACCGGGCTACAAGCCACAGTGGAGGTTATATAAGGACGAGTTCCTTGTGGTGAAATATTTATGAGTTTAAATTCTCCCTTTGTGAAGTTTAATTTGTACTATAGTACTAATAGGGAGTTATGCATGATAGGCTTACGTGATAATTCCTTTATGTGTTTCTGTGCCATAATTATGCTGTAATTATTGAGTTTTAGCCTAAGAGGTAAGTGTCCAGGTGGTGTTAAATGTGACTCGTTAAGTCGGGTAAATAGTTATGAGGTCTTCATGCCTCACATTCTGTTGTCAGTGTTGTGAAAATTCAAAATGAGGTGTTGGTTAATATGAGATTAATTGATAATGCTGGAATTAATTATGAATAGCTTTTAAGACAAGATATGTGGTGATGGGCAAACGTATGATGTGCCTCATGTACTAATATCATTATGATAATGCAGTACTTGTAATGCTGAGATTAGTATTATTGATATATACATTGTGGTGCTTTGTTGTGTTGTGGATGTGTTGTTAGGAGTTGTTTTGGTGTTACTCTAGCAGGTGGATAGGCCCAATTACAGGGTAGACTCTGCCGAAAATTTTGTAAAATTTGGGAGTTAGTAAAATTTGGGGGATTGAGACGTGCAAAAGAAGAGATAAGTTATGTTATATGTTTGAGGGCTAATGATCCTAAGCGGGGGAGAATGTAACACCCCAGAAATTTTTTGAAGTACTTCAACACTATCAAGAAAGTTGATGTGTGCGTAGGCATGAGTTACTATAGCCAGTTGAGACTGATGTCGTGCGTTGATGTGAAAGTCAAACCTTTTGAAAATGTTTGGAGTGTAAGAAATTGGTTTTAAGGTTTATAAATATGGTTAAAAGTAATAATCTCAATTGAGATGGTATTGTCGGCCTTATTCAAATGCGGCAACGTGGGATCAACTGTGAGTATATGTGTAAACGAAAAATCATCAATTTGGTAACCTTAGAATAATTCTTAGCACGTTCGAGGACGAACGTTTGTTTAAGAGGTGAAAAATATAACAACCCGACTTGTCGTTTTAAGAATTAACGCCTCGTTCAGGAACTTAAGGTCTTGAGCACCTTCGTAATATGTATTATGACCCGCGGGTGTGGTCGAGTTTGATTTTTGGAAGATTCAGAATTTAATTAAAACAACAATTCTCATTTTTGAAGCTTAAATGAAAAGAGTTGACCGGAGATTTGACTTATGTGTAAATGACCTCGGATTCGAATTCTGATGATTTTCAATAGCTCCGTATGGTAATTTTGGACTTAGGAGCATGTCCGAAAAATTATTTGGAAGTCCGTAGTGGATTTTGGCTTGAAATGGCGAAAAATAATTTTTCGGGAAGTTTGACCGGGGAGTTGACATTTGATATCAGGGTTAGAATTAAGTTCTAAAAATTTATATAGGTTTGTTATGTCATTTATGACTTGTGTGCAAAATGTGAGGTCAATCGGACGTGATTTGATACGTTTCGATGCAAGATATAGACGTTGGAAGATCCGAAAACTCATAATTCGATTCGAGGCACATTTCGTAATTCCGACATTGTTTGACATGATTTGAAGCCTCTACTATGTTCGTATTATATTTTGGAACGTGTTGGTATATTTGGTTGAGGTCCCGAGAGGCTTTGGTGTATTTTTGGGTCATTGGTTGAGAGATTAGTAAAGTTAAAAAATTTGGGAGTTTGACCATGATCAATATCGGTTCAAGATGACCTCTTTTCAGTGTTTTGAGTGCGCGAATAGGTCCGTGGCATGTTTTATGATTGAAATTCATATATGGTTTGTGTCTGGGAGGTTCTAGATGAGTTTCGGGGTGAGTTTTGAGCGAGATAGGACATTTCGGCACTTTAGAGGAAAAGTGCGGACAGCAGAGGACAAGTGCAGACCGCACAATTTTGTGTGCGGCCACACTCCAGAGGAAAAGTGCGGACCACACAATTTTGTGTGCGTCCGCACATCAGGGGTTATGCAGGTTCGATGGTCTGATTTCGGAGGCTTATATCGTTTAATCTACAACCAATTTGGAGATGATTCGAAAACAAAAGTTGTAGCCCTTTGAATCTAGATTCCAGAAAGGTATAGCACGAATCATTTGGACATTTGTACAAAACGTTATAGGCATTTTACTGAAGTCTGGTAGTGCAGAGTGTTGAAGTGAGGCCGCACAATTTGTAGTGCGACCGCAGCACCTGGAATGTGCGGTCAGCACAATAAGGGGTCAGATTGCGTATTTTAAAACCGAGGGTTTGGGTATTATTTCACATTTGGACTTTGGGAGCTTGGTTTGTGGCAATGTTTCGTGGGATTTTCAAGAAATTCATCGGGGTAAGTGATTCTAACTCAGATTTCGTTAATATACATGAATATATCATTGCTTTCATCATTTAATCAGTATTTTGAGATGGAAATTTGGGAAAAATTGTAGAAATTTCATAAAAACAAATTTTTGGTATTTTAATACCAATTCAGAGTCGGATTTGGATAAAATTGGTATGGTTGCACTCGTATCGGAATGGTTATTCGGATTTCATGGAAATTATGTTGGGTTCCGAGGGGCGTGCCCCGCGTTGACTTTTGTTGACTTTTAGAATAAATTTTTAAGTCGATGTTATATTATCCGGAATTGTTTCTGATGAATTCTAATGAAGTTATACAATTAATTTGGATAGATTTGAGCTGTTCGGAGGTCAATTCAAGCAAGGAGGCAATTTTGGAATATCAGCATAACTTCAAAAAGGTAGGTATCTTGCCTAACCTTGAGTGGGGGAATTACCCCTTAGGCATCGAGTCTTATGTGCCATTTGTGAAATGTGAAAAGCTGTGTACGCGAGGTGACGAGTACATACTCGGGCTTATATATGCAAAAATGATTGGGTTAAAGTCTTAGGCATATTGTGTTGTAAATTGGATAATTGTTGGCTTTTATTAAATCATCTATTTGCCATGCCTCAATTCGCGTTTGTTGAATTTTGTTTTATATGACAATTTGATGTGGTTATTGCTTGTATATTTATATGAATTATGTGAGTTTGGTGATTTGATATTTCCTGGAAATAATTATATTATGGATTTTTTTATCTGCAAATAATTAATAAAATAAGTTTAAACTGAGGCGTTATATAATTATCAAAAATTTGGATTAATGAAAGTGTTGCCCTATACTGAGTATTTTCCATCTATGTTGTTGTTTTGAGGTTTATACACATTGTGTGGAGTATTGGGCTATTTGTTGTGAAATTAATTAATTTTGTTATATCTTTGGAATTAGTTGTGGCCATTGGGCAAATTGTGATATAAATTGATTTTGTTATGTTGCCGTGATAATATTCCATGTAAATTGTTGTATTATTTGAGTTATTATTTTGAGGATATAAAGGTGGCATTTCTGTCACGACCCAAAATTCATAAAGGTCGTGATGGCGTCGGACACTACTGTCAGGCAAGCCAACAATGAATACTTAAATGGGTTATCATTTTTGTTACTTTTAAAACATATTTTCCTTCAATTTAAATCGTAAAAGATGAAGCTTACAAAATAAATGATAATATCTTTTAAAAAAATTCCAATACATCACAACTCATAATCATCCCAAAACCCGGTGTCACAAGTGCATGAGCATCAACTAGGAAGGAAAAATAAAATACAATAACTGTCCGGGATACAAATTTGGACAGAAAAAAAAATACAATACTCTGAGGGAGACTCCGTTGGCTACGGATCGTCGTAAAGAATGCAGCTCACCTAAGTTTCCGCCATAATCGGCCTCTGCGCCCACAAGGCCGCTAAACATATGTGTACCTGCAAAAAAATATGCAGCAAGTGTAGCATGAGTACGTAAATCAACGCGTACCCAGTAAGTATCCCACCTAACCCCGAAGAAGTAGTGATGAGGGGTCGATATCGACAATTTACTAGTGGTCCAATAATATCAGGTACAATAAAGAAGTGAATAAATATGAGACATAGTAAATATATGAAACAAACAAGTATAAAATACGTGGTATAAGTTTTCTCTTTACAATTTACTCAAGCTCTCAACTGGCAAGTTCCCTCCGTAATCGGAGCATATATATATATATATATATATATATAGATATAGTGGATTTCATCAAAGAGGTTGTCATAATTCAAATCAGGGAAAAACCCTCAGATACACTGGCTTCTTGCCAAATATTACGCACAATTTCATGAGGTTAAATAAATATATATATATATATATATAGGAAGTGTCGAGGCGTACGACCCGATCCAACATAAAAGTAAACGGTGCACTGCTATAGGCCCCCAGGACCCTGTCCAATCATACTAACCAGTCCCATAACATAACACAAACTTGCTCGCGACCTCAAATCATATCAAACAACATCAAAATCATTAATCGCATCCCAATTCAAACTTAATGAACTTTGAAACTTCAACTTCTAAAATCGATGCCGAAACCTAACAAATCACGTCCGATTGTCCTCAAATTTTGCACACAAGACATAATTGACATTACGGACCTACTCCAACTTCCGGAATCGGATTCCGACTCCGATATCAAAAAGTCCACTTTCGGTCAAACTTCTCACAAACCTTCAAATTTTGTGATTTAGCCAAATGACTCCAAAATGACCTACGGACCTCCGAATCTACTTTCGGATGCGTTCCCAATTCCAGAATCACCATACGGAGCTATTCCCAAACTCGAAATCTCAAACAAACATTGATAACATTGAAATGCACTTCAACCCAAATTTATGAAATTCTTCCAAAATGTCAACTTCCACAATAGGCGTCGAAACGCTCCCGAGTCATCCAAAATCCGATACGGACATATGCCCAAGTCTGAAATCATCATACGAACTTGTTGGAACCTTCAAATCCCGATTCCGAGATTGTTTACTAAAAAATCCAACCTTAATCAATTCTTCCAACTTAAAGCTTCCGAAATGAGAATTTTCTTTCCAAATCAACTCTGAACTCCCTGAATCTCAAATCCGACTACGCGTACAAGTCATAATACCTGAAATGAAGTTGCTCATGGCCTCAAACTGCTGAACAACGCGCTAGAGCTCAAAACGACCGGTCGGGTCGTTACATTCTCTCCCACTTAAACATACGTTCGTCCTCGAATGTGCTAAGAACTGTGTTGGAGTTGTCCGAAATCACTGTTTAACACCTCGTGCACCTACTCGTGCTACCACAACTTAGTTGAGCACATTAGCTCGATCAAATCTGAAGATATTCTTTTTTTTTTTTAGGAAAATAAGCCTTAGAGCCTAGTTCCAACATCCGGAATTCTCCGCCAGGCCGGCTACCCACATATGAACACCGTATCAATCACCACACGATGTACCAAAAAATAACTGCATACCTTTGCTGAATTCACACCAAGCACTGCAACATTCACATGACCATAATAACACTCTCTGATCATAATAGCCGAAATCTCACGAATCTGATGCTCACAATATACCTCATGACATATATAAGTCTTGTTTCAACTCTGGCAATACCGCCACGACGGAAGAGATGTGTAGAAATTCATAACTAACTACCGAGTCAACAAACCATTGAACCTCTCCTCTTGATTAGAATCATCACCTCATTATGAACCAAATAATGGTATTTGCTCTTTACTATACTTCATATAACCCGATCGCACTGATCCTAGATCCAATAATCTTGCCTTACCCAGTATAAGTTGTTCAGGCAATAAACCACCTCAGACGCTGCCAAAAGTCTCATGTGATGCCATAATGTGCCATTAGGTTACAAACTCTACGTGATACATAAGGAAAATGAACTCTGGAAGGGACTACTTAACCCACGTAACTCATTAGACAACCGAAAAGGTGCCATGAACCTTCCTTAGAAAATGAAAAACAAAACACACGAAAATAGATATAGGGGACTGTACTCAACATCACATTGTTGCGGCGTGCAACCTGATCCAAACAACATACCCGTGGTGGCGTGCCAACCAATCCGCACAACAAAAAGAAAACTATAAGGGAATACTTACCGAGCTAGAATGATCATTAATACAAAATATCCGAATATCGGACGCAAGCACGCTAAGTGCATAATACCATCCCTGGGAGGACCGGCAACTCCATACGCTACAAAACTCAAGCACAACTAAGGTGCGATATATGATCTGAATCTTGAGAGCCATCCTGCTCACATAACACCATTGCTACGCGAAACCTCAACACATAAGAAATTTATCAGGCCGTTTCGCAACTCACACGGCACAATATAGTATTACATGAAATAGTCGACGGCGAAACAACATCCAACATCCGACTACTCCTCCATAAGGAGCGCTATGCTGAAATGAACACATCCGGCCTGATATAGAGCCCATATTCATATTTAAATCCATCCACGGACCTCAAGCCGATTATGATCGCACCGTACTAGGCTAATAACCTTTCAAGGGTCCATAATAACCCCTTTCTCCCATAACATACAAGAACAACCATCATAACCGGAACAAACTTCCACAGTCCACGACCAAATGAACTGAGCACTCTACATGCATAAGTTCTCAAATTAGCGATATTACCACAATTTTCATACTTGGTTTCAATTCTTCAATCAATCAAGTGACTACACGTCACACTTATACAAACGTCCCGTGGGATACGTTCCCACGACCTTCCGCACCGGGTAACAAGTCTGCACATCCATACCACCGACCACACTAAAGCTGTAACGCAAATCAAGAATCCATAAATCAATACACAAGGCCTCTTACACTTGACATTGACCTTAGGCGATGCCGAAAACAATACCATCTTACTTTAAACATCTAAATCCTTTTCCTGCTCATCCGAGCTCATGAAATCCTTGTCAACACCGAACCGCAAATCTTGAATCCTCAACTTTCAAATCCCATGCTACTTGATGCACTTAATCACGGCAATGCGCAAGAGTACAAGAATTTCATCATAACTCCTGAACCACTAATAGGGTAAACACTTCATCATATAGAAACCTTCTACTTAACTCGTTTCAAAAGAACCATTGCAACACGTGACTGAATTCTCATATCCGCTGAAAATACCAATCTCAAGTAGTGGTCTGAACCACCATAACTCTTCCGGGATCCATCTACACATAACATGCCATAATACTTGAATTCCTCTAAATAAAATTAATTACGGCGGCCGTCAAGCCTCGCGCGTACCTCCAAAAATCATATGCATAACTAAATATGCTGAAGGAACTGATCACTGCCACCATCATGCCAATTTAACCATCGTTAGATGACCCGTCTTTTCCCAATTTATCCTTAACTTGCCTTAGAAATAACAATAGCTCCATTCATTACATCACGAACCTAAATTCGCACTCATCCTGAGTGACCTTATTTCACGAGACCATGTTGTCCCAAACCTACGAACCATCTCATACCCTCCTTGTGCGCATATTCGCATCTTCAACTTGTACACCCATTCTGAAAATTCCTCTATGAGTCCGAAGTTATTTTCTCTCATTCCTCCAATACTACATCGTAGACCGAAGATAACATAGAACACTCCAAGCCCCTTTTCATAATATGCAAAATCTCGATACTTAACCATACTACTAGCTCGAAATCCTTAGGCACCGCACTCTGAATTTTTGAACCCACTAGAACCATTATTGAGAGCCACTCACTCTGACTTGTTCCCAAACATGATCAAATTCCAAGGCCCTGCTAGCATATGAACACCCTCTCAAAGAAGCAACTGGCTGAATTCTTTTCCTTGTACATCACATCAACACGATGCATAAACTCTGGGTCTTCCCAAATCCTGAACATGAATCGATAAGGCCAAATATAGTACACTTTTTCCCCAAATCCTCTGCTCAAATTACCACTGATATTTTCTTCCTTAGTTGTAATCACCCGCCAAATTCCTCGAAATCTTTCTGTTAAACCTTTTATGAACACTCTGAATTACTAGCCACATTCACATATCCGACCTCTTACTGGATAGCCAGTAGAATTATTTCATAAAAACCCCCATCAACACCACGCAACCGTTAACCTGCTCACAGGAGATATCCCACCTGTGTAAATTCCATATCGACATCCTCTAACAACGCTACGTCGAGTACTATTACCACGAAACCAATAAACCATCCTGAGCCTGCGCTCATTCATAAGTTGTACAAGTCTATTCACTCCTCATGGACAATAACTATCTATGCGATAATACATTCCAATCCAGAGTCATGTTGTACCCTTCTTCATATCAAGCAACTCATCTTTGTTTCATCAAATCTCTTGCCACCTAATAGCTAATATTCCAAATTAAGTCTGTAGACCCTGTCACCGTCCACCCTGGATCCCAAATCACTCTAAACTTTTCTCATGGTGTGTAGTCATCCTACCACAAAACCTATATACTACTCCGCCACTCTCCCACTTTGGTCAAACTCCCTCCTTAAGAAACTACTCGACTCCTGTTTCTCACACGTAGCTTTCTGGAAACTTAACCACCGCAAGACACCCTCTCACCTGCCCTTCCTCATCCTTCGGTACCCAGTTGTTGCCTCAAATCAATATCTATCTCCATAGCACTTGAACCAATAGATCGCTACTAACTTTAAACCTTTCCTAAGATCATCTTCCTCGAGCCCATCAACATTAAAAATATCCATCTGATTCTGAAATTGTTACACTCTGCTACCTCTGACAACCACTTCTCTGGCACCATCTCACAGATCAAATTTTACCACGCTCGAAAATATCAAGTCTCATTGCTCGATCAACCCATACCTGAACCTTCATAGGCTAATTGCCTTTCCTTCGCCGGAAATAAATACTGAACCTCTGAGTCATGCATTGAGTAAACCCCTTTCCAAGTCATCATTGTTCCGACGCATATATAAGCATCCTACCATTACACAAACACTGTGTGGTAGCAACGCATGAATCGTCATGATAATCAAAGACAAATCTCAAACCATAGGTAATACTGATACTGAGCTGAAACGACAAAACGACCTTCCACAAGACGACGACAATCGTCCAAAGCAATTACGCAGGGAGGAACATCCTACACCACCTCTGTAGTACCATTACAATTCCTCAAATTCCTGATTTATAACAAGCGCTTCATGTTGCATAATATTGAATGGGAAGGAAATGAAGGCATAAGCCTCAAAGGAATCAAATCACACGATGAGGAATCAAGAAGGGAAGTGCTCCTAACAGTCCTGTAGCCTCTCGAAGATAAGTACAGACGTCTCCGTACCAATCTGCAAGACTCTACTAGACTTGCTCATGACTCGTGAGACCTAAGTGAACCTAGTTCTCTAATACCATGTTGTCACGACCCAAAATCCATAAAGGACATGATGGCACCTGACACCACTGTCAGGCAAGCCAACAATGAATACTTAAATGGGTTCTCATTTTTGTTACTTTTGAAATCATATTTTCCTTCAATTTAAATCGTAAAAGATGAAGCTTACAAAATAAATGATAATATATTTAAAAAGAATTCCAATACAGCACAATTCATAATCATCCCAAAACCCGGTGTCACAAGTGCATGAACATCAATTAGGAAGGCAAAATAAAATACAATAACTGTCCGGGATACAAATTTGGACAGAAAAGAAAATACAATACTCTAAGGGAAACTCCGTTAGCTGCGGATCGTCGTAAAGAATGCAGCTCAACTAAGTCCCTGCCATAATCGCGCCTATGTACCCACAAGGCCACTAAACATATGTGTACCTGCAAAACAATGTGCATCAAGTTTAGCATGAGTACGTAAATCAACGCGTACCCAGTAAGTATCCCGCCTAACCCCGAAGAAGTAGTGACGAGGGGTCGACTTCGACACTTACTAGTGGTCCAATAATATCAGGTACAATAAAGAAGTGAATAAATATGAAACAGAGTAACTATATGAAACAAACAAGTATAAAATACGTGGTATAATTTTCCTCTTTACACACACACACACACACACACACACACACACACACACACACACACACACACACACACACACACACACACACACACACACACACACACACACACACACACACACATATATATATATATATATATATATATATATATATATATATATATATATATATATATATATATATCATCAAAGAGGTTGTCATAATTCAAATTAGGGAAAAACCCTCTGATACAACGGCTTCTTGCAAAATATATATATATACACACGAAGTGCCAAGGGGTATGGCCCGATCCAACATAAAAGTAAATTGTGCACTGCCGAGGGTCGAACTACACGAACCATAGATGCATCTATTAACCTGCCGAGGCGAACGGCCCGCTCCCATAAGAGTGTGGTAGATAAATCCTGTCAAGGCGAATGACCCAATCCCGTAAGAGTGGTAGAAGGAAATATCCCGCTCGCGAATCATACGTGCGACACACATAGATTTCTTAAGCTATTATAGCATTACTCAATCCTTTTCGAAATTACGAAGTTCCAATGAAACCTTTTAAATCTCAAGTTCTTCAATTTTAACTCCTTTCAAAACATTTAATAAGAAAACTCAATCTCTCTCACTCTCAAGGCAAACAATAAACATAAATCAGAAACAATATCAACAAGGCATGATGTGAGGCTAAAACTACCCGGATATAGGCATAACTAATAACTACATACAGACTCACATCACCTCGTGCGTACGTAGCCTCCACAAATGGAAGCACACAATAATTTAATTCACCTATGGGGTTAATTCCCTCTTACAAGGTTAGAAGGGAGACTTATCTAGCTCCAAAATTCCATAACCAACTCCAAAGCCTCCCTAACACCTCAAACCGATACCCGTCGCTCCAAAGCTAGTAAAATAAGTTGCAACCCAATCAAAATATACTCTAGTATTCATAATTAATCAATTTATAAAAATTTCTAACTCCGCTCGAAAAATCGATAAAGCAACCCTCGGGCCCACGTGCCCGGATTCCGAAATTCTTCGAAAATAACTATTACCCATAACCTCACGAACTCAAATATTTAATTAATTTCCAATGCCTTACCCAAATTCATGGTTAAATTCCAAAAATACCAATTTTCTAGGTTTTCTACCAAAACCCCACAATTTCTACTAATTTCCATGTTTAAATCCATATATAAACCATGTATTTAACTTGTAATAGGTGGGAATCACTTACCTTGACATAGATGATGAAGATGGAGCTCCAAAATCGCCCCAAGACCGGCTCCCATGGAGGAAATGAAGTGAAAATGGCCAAAAATCCCGTTTTAAAACATCTCACTGCCCAGTCCGGTCCTTCTTCGTGAACGCGGAAATGCCCTCGCGTTCGCGAAGGCCAACCTTGCACGTCCTTCAATTTCCTCTTCGCGTTCGCGAAGGTTCTTGCCTCCACTGCTTCGCGTTCGTGGTTGGAACTCCGCGTTTGCGAAGGCTAAATAGCTCCATGCCGAGCTCCTCCATTTCCTTGAACGCGTTCGCGACTATCCCCTCACGTTCGCGTAAGTTCCTCAGGCATCTCTTCATGTTCGCGAGCCCCCTACGCGTTTGCGAAGTCCAAATCTAACACCCCCAAAATTTCTTCTTCGCGAATGCGGGACTTCAATCGCATTCGCAAAGAAGGAAACCAGATACCAGAATCAGCAGTTCCAAAACAGCCCGAAATGATTCGAAAACACCCCGAAACACACCTGAGGCCCCCGGGACCCCGCCCAATCATAATAACCAGTCACATAACATAACACAAACTTGATCAAGATCTCAAATCACATCAAACAACATCAAAATCATGAATCGCACTGCAATTCAAATTTAATGAACTTTAAAACTTTAACTTCTAAAATCGATGCCAAAACCTATCAAATCACGTCCTATTGTCCTCAAATTTTGCATACAAGACATAATTGACATTACGGACCTACTCCAGCTTCCGGAATCGGATTCTGACCCCGATATCAAAAAGTCCACTTCCGGTCAAACTTCTCAAAAATCTTCAAATTTCTAGCTTTAGCCAATTTACTCCAAAATGACCTACGGACCTCCGAATCCACTTCCGGATGTGCTCCCAATTCCAGAATCACCATACGAAGCTATTCCTAGATTCGGGATCCCAAACGGACATTGATAACATTGAAATGCACTTCAACCCAAATTTATGAAATTCTTCCAAAATGTCAACTTCCACAATAGGCGCCGAAACGCTCCCGGGTCATTCAAAACTCGATCCAGACATATGCCAAAGTCTGAAATCATCATACGAACCTGTTGGAACCTTCAAATCCCAATTCCGAGATCGTTTACTCAAAAATCCAACCTTAGTCAATTCTTCCAACTTAAAGCTTCCGAAATGAGAATTGTCTTTCCAAATCAACTCTGAACTCCCTGAATCTCAATTCTGACTATGCGTACAAGTCATAATACCTGGAGTGAAGTTGATCATGGCCTCAAATTGCTGAACGATGTGCTAGAGCTCAAAACGACCGGTCGGGTCGTTACAATTTAACTGTTGATATTGGGCGGAGTAATAAGGGTGGCTATAGGAGAGATAAGGGTGGCTATATGAGCGATAAGGGTGGCTATTGATATTGTCAGGGTGGAGGGATAAGAGAGGCTATTATAGGAGTGATAAGGGTGCCAATAGGAGAGATACGAGTGGCTATTATCAGGGATGATATGTGATGATGTGGGGTTATTGCGTTGGTAATTTTCATGTGATTTTGTGATTTTCCTTGTGTTTATTTTTTATACCTTGTGCAATTTCTCTTGTTGTTGGTAAATCGATAATAGTATGATCTATGTTGAAATTGGGAGCATGTGGTTATTGCCAGGCGGATTATGAAAAAAAATATGGGCACGAGGTGCCGTGAGTAAATAATGATGATATTGACACGTGAACTGTCCGTGCAGTTGTGATATGAAATATGGGCACTGTAACGACCCGTCCGGTCGTTTTGAGTATCACAACCCCATTTCCCTATTTACCACTCAATTTATGCTTTATTATTTCTGATGACTTACCGGGGTAATTGGTTCGGGTCCGGAGAGATTTCGGAATGAATTGAGATACTTAGTCTCTTAAAGGAAAGCTTAAGTTGGAAAAGTCGACCGGATGTTGACTTATGTGTAAACGGCCTCATATTTGAATTCTAATGATTCCAATAGCTCTGTATGGCGATTTTGGACTTAGGAGCGTGTTCCGAAAATTATTTGGAGGTCCGTAGTGGAAATAGGCTTTAAATGGCGAAAGTATAATTTTCGGAAAGTTTGACCGGGGGGGTTGACTTTTTGATATCGGGGTCGGAATCCGATTCTGAAAATAGGAATACCTCTATTATGTTAATTGTGAATTGTGTGCAAAATTTGAGGTCAATCGGACGTGATTTGATAGGTTCCGGCGTCATTTGTAGAAATTGGAAGTTTCAAAGTTCATTAGGCTTGAATCTATGTGTGATTTGTGTTTTTAGTGTTGTTGGATGTGATTTGAAGGCTCGACTAAGTTCGTATAATATTTTAGGACTTGTTGGTATATTTGGTTAGGTCCCGGAGGGCCTCGGGTGAGTTCGGATGTTTAATGGATCGAATTTGGATTTGGAGGAGGAGCTGAAGCAGCTGGGCATATGGTATGATCGCACCTGCATGAAAAGGGCCGCATGTCACGTCCCGAACCTAGGAGCGAGACAAGCACCCGGTGCCTCACCTAACCTGGCGTACCAAATTGCGACTAAGGGACTCTGAACATATAATATCATACTTTGGCCATGGGGCCACCTTGCAAGACAATTTGCAAAGCAAAATATAAAACTGAATGGAAACTAGCGCTAACTAAACATCAATATAAAGCTAGGCCGACAAGGCCGTCATAGCTACTACAACTGACAAACCATCAAATATACATACCAGGCCTACAAACCCAACATACTGCACTAACCAATAGGATATGTCTACAAGCCTCTACTGATAGATGTACTATGATCGGAACAGGGCCCCGACCTACCCATAACATATATACAGATATACATAAGATGTACACAACACTCTAGACCTGGTAACTCCGAAAGACATGGAGCTTACCGATAAGGCTGAACTCGGGAAACACCTACTGAGGAGATCTACTCGTCCGTCTATCTGAACCTACATGCATGAAATGCAGCGTCCTCGAAAAAGGGACGTCAGTACGAAATAATGTACCGAGTATGTAAGGCAATAACATAACTGAAAATCAAAACTGAACTGATAATATAATAACTGGAAGTAACTGGGAGTCAAAGATGATCTGGAGATATACTTACCTGCTGATACTGACTCAACTCCTTCAATATAGTAAGTAAAATAATTGTACGGCCTTATAAGGCTCGGTATATATATAACTGCTCTGCCATAGTAGGCTCGCTCATAGGCGCTCGGCCATACTAGGCTATGTATCTCGGCCATGCTGGGCTCGCTCATAGGCGCTCGGCCACAGTAGGCTCGGTATATAACTTTCCATCTGATCAGAGGTTGCCCAATAGGGGCCTACCCATCGATTATAGCTCGATGGTAATGAAAATACTATAATACTGTATATATCGGCTTGCTGCTCTCTTGACTGGAAGAAGACAATACTAAAATTGAATATAGAGTCTCGATAAGGAATAATATTGTAACCTATGAGACTAGAATAGTGTGAATAAATTCATGAATATGAACTTCTCTTTTTGTCTCATTACTAACACATGTAGCTACGAGATCATGCCAAAATGAAGGAAGGCTTAGCCTTAACATACCTTATCACAATCTTTCGAATCACCAAGTTGAGCTCACCTCTTCGCACCTTAATCTACAAGAATGATAATAATACTATCGTTAAGTTACGAAAGGTACAACTATCGCACAACGAACGACAAACCTATTTTGTATTAAAACGGACAGCATCTCCCCTATAATCCTTACTTCCTCCAAATTCAAGATAACACCAACAATACAAGAACAGAACAATAACAACATATATACATCATTTTCCAGCCCTATATACACCATCAAATACTACAAAACAGCCCAACACACCCCAATCTCTTCGTACACAAAACGACCACCGTAGTAGTGTCAAACGACCCGAAAATGTTATGACGAACGACCAGCCAACCACCCTACATTTATATGGTGTTTATAAACCCCCTTCCTCTTCCAAAACTCCACAAAATAGTAGTAAAACACGCAGCCCAACAGCAACACAAAACAGTCCACAAAACAGTCCGCTACAAGTGAATAACTTGAACTCACGGCTTCCGATCACCGTCCCGTGAGTTCTTACAAGTATAGAACGACTTACCATGAATTTACAGAAGAAAAACTGGATGAAAGAGAGCAGTAAACTCACCTTATTTGTTGGATAACTCAGCTCCTATCTTGGTTCTTCAAACTCTAGGTTTTACCTCCAATTAGAACTTGAAAGGGAGAGAAAATCAATTAGGGTTTGTGGGAAATTTTTTGGGAGGATTCTTTGCAGAGCTTATGTCTGGTTATTATGCTCTATTTTAAGTCTAATATATGAAGAAAATAGGCCCTTAAAAGGCCTCTTTGGACGACCCGAAATGGCCCATTTTTGGGCTTTCATTTAAGCAAGTAGGTGACACACCTACTTGTCACCTAGCAGCTTGCGCAGTATCGCAATAATGCACATATCTCTCTACTCCAATGTCGTATTGACAAATGGTTTAATGAGTTGGAAAATAGACTCATAGATCTTTAATTTGATGTGTGGAACACACCATAACTCTAAGTATATTGGGAGAAAATCATATTTATATTTGACCCAAAGTTTCAGTAAAACTTATGAATGTAACTTGTGATGACTTCCGTCGACTTTTGTTCCACAACTCTCTTGACTTCAAAACATAACACACGGATGTCATACGACTAATATAAATCATAACATAATCTCCTTATCATGTTAAGCACCCTAGTCTCACCCCAAAGGTATATGTTATAACATTCCCAACTTGTGGACTTTCGACGAAACATTATTTTCTTCAATTGCTTTAGCTTCTGAACTGTCCAAACCTCTTTGTACTTGTTGTTCATGATCTTCAATATTTGTAACCTCAGAGGTAATATGATTAACTTACTTTATATAATTTTAAATATTATCTCTTTGTTGGTCCTACATTAGTTTGCTTACGATGCATTTTTACGTACGAAAATATAGGGTGTAACATCACTCCCCTTTGGGAACATTCGTCCTCGAATGTTTACTCTTAGAGACTATGGAAAATTTTGCCAAAGTATCCTTTGTACACTAGGTTAAAACCAACCTGCACGTAGCCAGAAACATACTATGCATGCCACATATGGCCAATCTTTATAAATAGCAGCAATTTGCCTCACCGACCGTAAATCATAAATATTGAAAGTGAAAAATAAAAGCTTACCTGATGACCTGCTAGCCTACATAGAGCTATGTTGTAGCGTCCCATCTCGAACCATATCTTCAGTTTGAAATAGGTGGGGGTATTTAGACTTTATTTCTTTCTCCGATTCCCACGTCATCTCTTCTACATTCTTGCTCCTCCATAAAACCTTTACGGAAGCTACCTCCTTATTTCGTAGATTGCGGATTTGTCGGTCTAGGATGGCAACTAGAATTTCCTCGTATGACAAGTCCTTTGTAATCTGTACATCATCCGTGGGAACCACTCGGGTAGGATCGCCAATGCACTTCCGTAGCATAGATACGTGAAAAACCGGATGGACAGACTCCAATTCTGAGGGCAACTCTAACTCATAAGCTACTTGGCCCACTCTCCGAATGATCCTATAAGGCCCAATATACCGTGGGCTAAGCTTGCCTTTCTTGCCAAACCTCATCACGCCCTTCATAGGTGATACCTTTAAGAATACCCAGTCATTAATCCTGAACTCTAAGTCTCGTCGCCGCACATCAGAATATGACTTCTGACGACTCTGAGCTGTCAACAGTCGCTCCCGGATAAGCTTTACTTTCTCTATGGCCTGTTGAACCAGGTCTGGCCCATATAACCCAGATTCTCCAACATCAACCCACCCTATAGGAGATCTGCACTTACGCCCATACAAAGCCTCGTACGGAGCCATCTGGATACTGGAGTGGTAACTATTATTATATGCAAACTCGATAAGAGGTAGATGTTCATCCCAACTTCTTTTAAAATCCAACATACATACTCGTAACATATCCTCGAGCGTCTGAATTGTGCGCTCGGCTTGTCCATCAGTCTGTGGATGAAAAGCTGGCTGAGATTCACCTGAGTCCCTAGACCTCTCTGAAATGACCTCCAAAAATGTGCTGTAAACTGAGCCCCACGGTCAGATATAATAGAAACTGGTACTCCGTGTAGCCGCACTATCTCCTTAATATATAACTTTGCATAATCTTCTGCTGTATATGTAGATCTGACCGGTAGGAAGTGAGCTGATTTCGTGAGCCTATCGACTATCACCCATATGGAATCGAACTTACGATTAGAACGAGGTAAACCCGTGATAAAGTCCATGTTTATCGCCTCCCATTTCCATGTCGGGATCTCTATAGTCTGCATTAGCCCTCCAGGCTTCTGGTGCTCTATCTTCACTTGCTGGCAACTAGTACATTGGGCGACAAACTCAGCAATGTTCTTCTTCATATCATTCCACCAGTACACATCCTTAATGTCATGATACATCTTCGTCGACCCAGGATGGATGGAATACCATGAATAATGTGCTTCTGACATAATCTTGTCTCGTAGCCCTGCTACATCTGGAACACACAAACGACCCCTATATCTAAGAACCCCATCTCCCTTTAGCTCTAACAGTGGCTTCTTCTGCTGCGGAACTCGCTCTCTCAGCTCGACCAACTCTGGGTCCTCGTACTACCTTTCCTTGACTTCCGCTATGAGGGATGATTTTGTAGTGTTTTGGAGTACAACTCCACCATCCTCAGAAAATACTAACTGAACCCCCAACGAAGACAATTGATGAATCTCTCTAGCTAATTGTCTTTTCTTGGGCTCTACATGTGCTAAGCTACCTATAGATCGGTGACTTAAGGCATCTGCTACAACATTAGCTTTTCCTTGATGGTAGAGAATGTTAACATCGTAATCTTTCAATAACTCAAGCCATCGCCTCTGTCGCAAATTCAACTCTTTCTGCTTGAAGATATATTGTAGGCTTTTATGATCAGTAAATACATCAACATGAACACCATATAAATAATGCCGCTATATCTTAAGTGCATGGACAACCGCAGCTAACTCGAGGTCGTGGGTCGGATAATTCCTCTCGTGCTTCCTCAACTGCCTTGATGCATACGCAATTACCTTCCCATGTTGCATCAAGACACATCCTAACCCGACACCTGATGCATCACAATACATGGCATAACCCTCTAGACCCTCTGGAAGTGTTAGAACTGGAGCTGAGGTCAACCTGTTCTTAAGCTCTTGGAAACTCCGCTTACAAGCCTCTGTCCATTGAAACTTAGTTTCTTTCTATGTCAACTTCGTCAATGGTGCCGAAATGGAAGAAAAACCCTCTACGAACCTCCGATAGTATCCTGCTAAGCCTAGAAAGCTATGAACCTCTGTCGGAGTGGTAGGTCTAGGCCAAGATTTCACGGCCTCAATCTTCTGAGTGTCCACCTTTATCCCTTCATCTGATACAATATGCCCCAAGAATGCTACAGACTTCAACCAGAACTCACATTTAGAAAACTTAGCATACAACTTACGATCACGGAGGGTTTGGAGTACCGCTCGCAGGTGGTCCACATGCTCATCCTCTGAACGGGAATAAACCAGAATATCATCAATAAATACTATCACGAACAGATCTAAAAATGGCCGGAATAGGCTATTCATCAAGTCCATAAATACAGCGGGTGCATTAGTCAACCCGAAGGACATGACAAGGAACTCGAAGTGGCCATATCGGGTCCTGAAGGCTGTCTTCGGAATATCTTTTTCCCGAACTCTGACCTGGTGGTACCCCGACCTCAAATCTATCTTTGAAAAGCATCTAGCCCCCTGCAACTGATCAAACAAGTCATCGATCCTTGGAAGTGGATACTTATTCTTAATAGTTACCTTGTTCAGCTGCCTATAATCGATACACATCCTCAGCGAGCCGTCTTTCTTCCGCACAAATAGTACTAGTGCACCCCAAGGTGAGGTACTGGGCCTGATGTAACCTTTCTCCAGCAAATCTTTTAACTGCTCCTTCAACTCCTTCAATTCGCCAGGTGCCATTCTATACGGAGGGATGGATATTGGTTGAGTTCCTGGAAGCAAATCGATGCTAAAATCAATCTCTCGCTCTGGAGGAATACCTGGAAGCTCATCTGGAAACACATCTGCATACTCTTTGACTACGGGAATAGACTGAAGTGTAGGTATCTCAGCATCTGCATCTCTAACTCGCACAATATGATAAATGCACCCTTTTGCGATCATTTTCCTCGCCTTCAGATAGGAAATAAACCTACCTCTGGGTGTTGCTGTATTACCTACCCATTCAAGGACTGGCTCACCCGAAAAATGAAATCTGACTGCCTTTGCTCGGCAATCAACTATGGCATAGCAAGCTGCCAACCAGTCTATGCCCATGATAGCATCAAAATCCATCATCTCTAGCTCAACTAGGTCAGCTGAGGTCTGACGACTACAAATTGTCACCGTACAACCTCGGTAAACCCGTCTAGCAATAATCGATTCTCCGACCGGTGTAGATACCGCAAAAGGATCACTTAGTATTTCAGGCACTATACCAAACTTCCTCGCGACAAATGGGGTAATATATGATAAAGTTGATCCTGGGTCTATCAAAGCATAAGCATCGTGAGAGCAAATGGTTAATATACCTGTCACAACGTCTGGTGAAGACTCCTGGTCCTGCCGACCCGCTAAAGCATAGATACGGTTCTGATTACCACTTGAACTGGAACCTCTACCTCTGCCCCGACCTCTACCAGCCGAAGACTGAGACTCGCGCCCTAAAGGATGCACGGACATAGATGATCCTGTTGCTGAACTTGCTGGTTGTGCCATTCCCCCCGAATCTCTATTTGGGCAATCCCGCATCATATGCCCTGGACGCCCACATGTATAACAAGCATCAGAACCTGCTCGGCATTGGCCCAAGTGTCCTCTACCACAGATGTCACACCGTGGAGGAAATGACCATGTCTGCACAGATCCTCGCTGTCGCTGCAAACCCGATGCCCGTGAGCTCTCACCTGGTCCTGACTGAGTATATCGGTCATACTTGTAACCATGTAACCGAGGTGGCGGAGGCCTAGGTGGCCATCCGAAGTACTGGGTCCTATAACTACCCTGAGATTGCTCCTGAGACCTAGGAAATCTCATCCTCTTATGTTGCCCTTGCTCAGCCCTCTCTGTACCCTGCTGCCGACGCCTACCCCTTTCTATATTCTGGGCGAATGCCTGAATCCGGGAGATATCCATACTATCCTGCAATGCAGCGGTGGCACATGCCTCGGTTAACTCTGGGGCTAACCCTGCTATAAACCTGTGAATCCTGTCCCGCATAGTAGCAACTATGGATGGTGCATATCTGGCCAATGAGTCAAAACGGAGACTATACTCTCGAACACTCATATTACCCTGCTTGAGGGCTAGAAACTGATCGACTAGAGCCTGTCGGATCTCCCGTGGTAAGTACTGGTCAAGGAAGGCATCTGAAAAATTCTCCCAAATAGCTGGAGGTGCATCACGTCCCCTGGACCTCTCCCATCCCTCGTACCAAAGGATGGCTATATCTCGGAGTCGAAAAGCTGCTAGCTCAACTGCCTCTTTCTCCGTGGCATGCATAACACGAAAGATCCTATGAAGCTGATCTATGAAATCTTGTGGGTCCTCCCTCTGATCTGTCCCCGTGAACTCTGGGGGACTCAAAGCAATAAACTCTTGGACCCTTGAACTCCCAGACCCCTCAGAAGTTCCTGCACTAGCTGATGCCCTAGCCTGTTGCTGGGTAGCTACCAACTGTGTCAATAAATGCACCGCACTCCTCAAGTCCTGATCTGATGGAAGTGGAAGGGGAACTGGATGTGCGGTTTCCCTAGGAATCTCCGTAGTTGGTGGAGGAGCCGGTAATGGCTGAGTAGGGGTCTCGCCTTGAGCCTCAGACTGGGCCCCATCTACTGGGGGTACCCTGCTGGTCCCCTCACCTGCTGCTGTATCTCTCCTCTGGCTAGCCGTAGTCTTCCTAGTCACCGTCATCTGTGCATGCAAACACCAACACATAAGTTTAATTCAAATTTCCTATAACTCAGTTCTATAGCACGATTTAGATTTCAAAGAAGGGTAACTAACTCCTAAATGCCCTGTAGTGCCCTGCTTATATAATGTGGTGCACAACACATCTATAAACAAGACTCTACTAGACACAGCTTGTAGAATCCCTAGGATAGAACTGCTCTGATACCAAGTTTGTCACGCCCCGAACCTAGGAGCGAGACAAGCACCCGGTGCCTCACCTAACCTGGCGTACCAAATTGCGACTAAGGGACTCTGAACATATAATGTCATACTTTGGCCATGGGGCCACCTTGCAAGACAATTTGCAAAGCAAAATATAAAACTGAATGGAAACTAGCGCTAACTAAACATCAATATAAAGCTAGGCCGACAAGGCCGTCATAGCTACTACAGCTGACAAACCATCAAATATACATACCAGGCCTACAAACCCAACATACTGCACTAACCAACAGGATATGTCTACAAGCCTCTACTGATAGATGTACTATGATCGGAACAGGGCCCCGACCTACCCATAACATATATACAGATATACATAAGATGTACACAACACTCTAGACCTGGTAACTCCGAAAGACATGGAGCTTACCGATAAGGCTGAACTCGGGAAACACCTACTGAGGAGATCTACTCGTCCGTCTATCTGAACCTGCATGCATGAAATGCAGCGTCCCCGAAAAAGGGACGTCAGTACGAAATAATGTACCGAGTATGTAAGGCAATAATATAACTGAAAATCAAAACTGAACTGATAATATAATAACTGGAAGTAACTGGGAGTCAAAGATGATCTGGAGATATACTTACCTGCTGATACTGACTCAACTCCTTTAATATAGTAAGTAAAATAATTGTACGGCCTTATAAGGCTCGGTATATATATAACTGCTCTGCCATAGTAGGCTCGCTCATAGGCGCTGGGCCATACTAGGCTATGTATCTCGGCCATGCTGGGCTCGCTCATAGGCGCTCGGCCACAGTAGGCTCGAATATAACTTTCCATCTGATCAGAGGTTGCCCAATAGGGGCCTGCCCATCGATTATAGCTCGATGGTAATGAAAATACTATAATACTGTATATATAGGCTTGCTGCTCTCTTGACTGGAAGAAGACAATACTAAAATTGAATATAGAGTCTCGATAAGGAATAATATTGTAACTTATGAGACTAGAATAGTGTGAATAAATTCATGAATATGAACTTCTCTTTTTGTCTCATTACTAACACATATAGCTACGAGATCATGCCAAAATGAAGGAAGGCTTAGCCTTAACAAACCTTATCACAATCTTTTGAATCACCAATTTGAGCTCACCTCTTCGCACCTTAATCTACAAGAATGATAATAATACTATCGTTAAGTTACGAAAGGTACAACTATCGCATAACGAACGACAAACCTATTTTGTATTAAAACGGACAACATCTCCCCTATAATCCTTACTTCCTCCAAATTCAAGATAACACCAACAATACAAGAACAGAACAATAACAACATATATACATCATTTTCCAGCCCTATATACACCATCAAATACTACAAAACAGCCCAATACACCCCAATCTCTTCGTACACAAAACGACCACCGTAGTAGTGTCAAACGACCCGAAAATGTTATGACGAACGACCAGCCAACCACCCTACATTTATATGGTGTTTATAAACCCCCTTCCTCGTCCAAAACTCCACAAAATAGTAGTAAAACACGCAGCCCAACAGCAACACAAAACAGTCCACAAAACAGTCCGCTACAAGTGAATAACTTGAACTCACGGCTTCCGATCACCGTCCCGTGAGTTCTTACAAGTATAGAACGACTTACCATGAATTTACAGAAGAAAAACTGGATGAAAGAGAGCAGTAAACTCACCTTATTTGTTGGATAACTCAGCTCCTATCTTAGTTCTTCAAACTCTAGGTTTTACCTCCAATTAGAACTTGAAAGGGAGAGAAAATCAATTAGGGTTTGTGGGAAATTTTTGGGAGGATTCTTTGCAGAGCTTATGTCTGGTTATTATGCTCTATTTTAAGTCTAATATATGAAGAAAATAGGCCCTTAAAAGGCCTCTTTGGACGACCCGAAATGGCCCATTTTTGGGCTTTCATTTAAGCAAGTAGGTGACACACCTACTTGTCACCTAGCAGCTTGCGCAGTATCGCAAAAATGCCCATATCTCATTACTCCGATGTCATATTGACAAACGGTTTAATGCATTGGAAAATAGACTCATAGATATTTAATTTGATGGGTGGAACACCCCATAACTCTAAGTATATTGGGAGAAAATCGTAGTTACATTTGACCCAAAGTTTCAGTAAAACTTATGAATGTAACTTGTGATGACTTTCATCGACTTTTGTTCCACAACTCTCTTGACTTCAAAACATAACACACGGATGTCATACGACTAATATAAATCATAACATAATATCCTTATCATGTTAAGCACCCTAGTCTCACCCCAAAGGTATATGTTATAACATTCCCAACTTGTCGACTTTCGACGAAACATTATTTTCTTCAATTGCTTTAGCTTCTGAACTGTCCAACCCTCTTTGTACTTGTTGTTCATGATCTTCAATATTTGTAACCTCAGAGGTAACATGATTAACTTACTTTATATACTTTTAAATATTATCTCTTTGTTGGTCCTACATTAGTTTGCTTACGACGCATTTTTACGTACGAAAATATAGGGTGTAACACCGCAGGTGCGAGCTCGTAGATGCGAGACATTAGTCGCTGAAGAAGAAATGCATGGGCTAGCCAGAAACCGCGGGTGCGAAAAGTTTTTCCGCGGGTGCGAAGAAATCATCGCAGACGTAGACACTGCATACGCGAGAGTTTTGTCGCAGGTGCGAATACCGCAGGCGCGAAGAAATCATCACATGTGCGAACATAGCGGGAGCGAAAGGTTTACCGCGGGTGCGAAGACCGCAGGTGCGAAGAAACCACCGCGGGTGAGAAAACCCCTGGGCAATACAAAAACAGAGGGGTTCCGAGCTTTTGCCATTTTTGGGCATTTCAAGCTCGGGCTGGGCGATGTTTGAGCAAGGTTTTCACGGGAAAACTTGAGGTAAGTCCCTTGTGATCATTTATCCTCCATAATATTGAATTATCATCGAATAATCCGACTAGATTACATGTTTTTGAGGTGTAAATTGGGGGTTTGCACCTAGGGATTTGAAAATAAGATTTGAAGATTTGGAGGTCGAGTTTCGGATTTTGGTAATATTGGTATTGTTAGACTCTTGGTTGAATGGGCTTCCGAATTTTATAACCGTTGTCGGGTTCCGAGACGTGGGCCCCACGGGTAAATTTTGAGGGTAATTTCAGATTTTGTGAGAAAATATTAGTATTTTGATATGGAATTAATTCCTATAATTTTTGTGGGCTGAATCAAATTTATTGTGGATAGATTCAAGTCGTTCAGAAGTTGATACGCGCAGAATGGAATTTTTGGAGCATTGTTTAGCTTGCTCGACATTGAATTCGGCTTGTTCGAGGTAAGTAACTCTTCTAATCTTGGAGCTAAGGGTATGAACCTTGAATATATATATTATGTGAATTGTTGGGAGGTGGCGCACATACAAGGTGACAGGCGTGTGGGCGTGCACCATAGAAATTGTGACATAATTGTTTCCGTGGAATTTTATAGTCAAATAATCTTGGCATTTTCTATGCGGTCTTATGTGTTAAAGAAATTGAGCCGAGAATCATATTAAAAATCATGTTGAGGCTATGTGCCAGTATTATTGGGACCCACAGGGATCATATTTCTGTGAAGTATTTGTTTTAAATTGAAAATTCATACTCAGTCATATTCATTTTATTACATATCATATGCCAATCTCTGTTGTTATTTATTGAAACATCATATCATGATTTTCGGGCTATTTTCATGACATTGTGAGCCCATGAGAGAGAGAGACTGGAGAGATTGATGACTGAGGGAGGCCGAGGGCCTGACTGTGAGGATATTTTTGGGATCGAGCTGCACGCCGCAGCAGGCCATGTTTATATGTATATATATATATATATATATATATATATATATATATATATATATATATATATATATATATATATGTGGATCGGGGCTGCCCGCCTGTAGCAGGCCTTATAGGCTTATTATAACACGTGAGTTGTCCGTGCAGCAAGTGAGTTGTCTGTGCAGATTATAGCGCTTGGGCGGAAGGAGCCCCTCCAGAGTTTGTACACACCCCCAGTGAGTGCAGGTACCTACTGAGTGCGAGTGCCGAGTGATTGGGAGGATTGAGCGACTGTGAGGACTGAGTGACTATGAGGACTGAGTGACTGGGAAGACTGAGTGAAATGATACTGTGAGAGTAATATGATTTTATCACTGAGTTGCATCGCATTGACATGCACATATGACATATAAGCATAGAGATGTATTTTCCTCATGCGGTACAACATCACATCATTCATGATTTCTCACACATACTGACATATGGGCATAGTGATGCATTTGTTTTTACACGGGCTATCTGGAAAGAAAATGAAATATCTCATTTATTATTGAAAGGATTTTGGGAAAATTATTGTTTTCAAACTTATTCATATTTTTGGCAGTTTCGGAAAACAATTTGGGTTTTCACTGATGTACTTGAAAGGAGGAACTATTTTTAGAAATCATGATTAAGCTGGGCCTTTTATCTCTGAGTTATTTCTTGTATTATTTGCTTTACGTTGTTATGGACTAATGTGTACTATTGGTTTTGGACCCGACCTAGGTAAAAACTCGTCACTACTTTCAACCAAAGGTTAGGTTTGTTATTTATTGAGTACATGGGGTCGGTTGTACTTATACTACACTTCTGCACCTTGCGTGCAGATGTTGGCTGTGAATGTTGCTGTGTTCGATGGGAGCTGGATCTGAAGATGTATCTGCATTCCAATTGTTGCTGCCTCTTGTTCATGGTAGCCTTAGATTTATAAGAATCTGGTCATGTACATTTCGAATAGATGATGTATTATTTCATACCAATTTTGTAAATTCTATTCTTAGAAGTTCATGATTTGTACTACCAGTTATTGGGAAATGTATAAGATTAAGATCTTTATTTACTTAAATTACTTTAATAATTGTTATTGGAATTGGATAGTTGAAAGTTGGCTTACCTAGCAGGTTGGGTTAGGTGCCATCACGACTAGTCGGATTTTGGGTCGTGACAAGTTGGTATCATAGCTCTAGGTTCATAGGTTCTACAAGTCATGAGCAAGTGTCTATTAGAGTCTTGCGGATCGGTATGATGACGTCCATACTTATCTTCAAGAGGCTACAGGTCATTTAGGATAATTTCCCATCTTTCTTTATTTATCGTGCGGTATTGATTCAGCTTGAAATATAACTCTTTGAATTCCTTAAACGCATTCGTATGCGTACATAGGCACTCGGTATCAGTTGTGCATCGCTGGCTTATGATTCCATGGACGAGGTTCGGGGTGAGTATTCTGTGTTTGGTGATAGGCCAGTCTAGAGGACTTGAGGCCATGGTTAGACCGCAGCTTAAGCTCGGTAACTTCAGTTGTAACTTGTACAATTGGACTCATATGTCCGATAATTACCCTACTAGTGGAATTTGTGGTTCGATGAGCGGTGAAATGGCTGTGTGATGGGTATGATGTGACCGCGGGATGTGTTAAGACGATTTGAATATGACGAGAAGTATTTCCTTGAAATGTAAAGGAAAGACCATTGGGTGCTTGATTTTCAATTTGATGTGACGTACAGTCTCGAGTATGAATGTTGTGAAGTATCTTTCACGTTGTTAAATTTTGGGACAAACTAAATTCTCATGTCTTGTTAATAAGTTTGGACTTGGAAAGATTAAGTGATTGCATAGTAATTATGACTGCGAAAGGGTATAACAAGATACCAATTTGAGGGTAAGAAGGTGGGTTATCCCCTGCAGAGTAATCTACGGAGGTATGCTCCTTATATGTGAGTATAAAGTTTCTTTTTTGCCAGCAGGGCGTATGTGTGGAGATTTGAATTTGAATCTGGTTGAAAAAGTTGACTTGAGTATCAATAGAATGACTGCGAGCTTAGCGGATGATTTGGGATATTTTTATAGTTGGCGTTGCATGAGTTTGAGAAGAAGTTTTGTTGAACTGACTGTGGCATTATGGCAGTAATAGAGCATTGGTATTGTGAGTTATGGAATATTTTAATCTATGGCTTTGACCCAAGTGGGGGAGCCTGCTATTGATAATTCAATTTCATGGTTATGTAAAGGTTTAGTTTTGGGCTGAGGCATACTGGTGGGTTAGTTATGACTTGCAGAAGTTGAGATCGAGGATGACTCGAATAAGGAAATTCCTGGATGCGGGTTATATTTCACTTATGAGTATATGAAAATCGTGGGACGGGTGAGTTGTTATTTGTGAATGATGTAGTGCGCACAAAGTATGAATTTGATAGATGGTATTAAAGTAGAGTTACTTCTTTGAGTGTTGTTGTGATAATGGGGCACGTGTCTTTTGACCCATTTGGGTGGTGTAATGTAGATTTGAACAAAGAGGGTGACTCTCGAGAAAGTTCTAATGGATTCGATATTAATATGTAACAATTGAGAATTTTTGGCGGATTTGTTTATGGCTAAAATTTGAGATTTAAGTTGGATGGTGTCTAGACTTGTGTCATTTTTGTATATCATTATGGATTTTATATTTCATTATCTGGAAGGTGAATGAAACGGACTTAGACTCAAATAAGGTATTTTCAGAGTGGGTGTTTCGGTTGTGGTATTTATAGGGATAATTATGATGTGGTGAGACTCTACAGATATTTTGGTGGCAATATTCTTGGGTTTGGTGATCTGCTTGGTTTGGTCGAGTTAGAGGAATTTAGTTCTAATAGCTTGGTTATATGCAGATGGATTTCAAAGTGTTCTTAATGGTTTCTACCATAGTTTGAACTAGATATTGTCTACTGGTGTGGGAAACATGTTGTGTATTGTGATTTCCTCCTAGAAGGAAGCAAGAGGAAGGTTTCTAACTAACAATGTATGTAATTTGCTGGTAACTTAGAGTTGATAATGAGATTCTTGTGCTTATCACATAATGGCATAATAGATGTGGTGTGTTGTGCGGGATTATGATTTACATGTATAAGGTGACAGTTCAGTCTTGAAGAGAAGGTAACAAATGTTGGACAACATGGTCAGTTTTAAATATTTCGATGAAAATTATAACTGATTGGTAATTCCAGATAATGGTGTGCATTTCAGAAGGCGCGTTGTGTTTTGACTTACGGATGTTCATCGGTATTATAAGACTCACCTGGTTGATAGATTGCTGATATTCAAATTATTACTATGTGTCACGGAAGAATTATAAAAGTATTCCTCATGGGATTATCGTGAATAGAAGATGTGTTAGTCATTCTAGTGCTAGAGTTGGGATCACTTATGGTGATTCACCTATTTGAGGTGACTATTTTATTTAAAACTCGGTGGAGGCACTAGTTGCATTAATTATTTGTGATAGCTATGCGCTATGAGTGCGCATATATGTGAGGTTTGAGCCCATGTGCGGTCATTAGAGCAAGTATTCATACTCGGAAGAATGCTTAGGCTATTATATGCCTAGAGTTGACTATTAAGCGTAAAGTTATAACGTTTCCCGTAATTTTTTAAAACGACTGGTCGGGTCGTTACAATAGCTTATGTATGCCTATTTTTAGCAGCTTCAGAGTAGTGCTAATTGGACGAAAAAAGGTAGTACAAATATAACTTCTTTATTTCTAAGTTTTGAATGAAAAAGATATATTATAGTTTACAACAAATTTAATATTAATGGGCTTTAAATAAGGAAATCTATATGAAATAAAATTTTAATTGCTTTTAGAATCCTAAATATTAGGATTCTCTATATAATTCCAATATGGAAAAAATTAATAATCAGAATTATAGTTGATTCCAATATCCCAGATATTAGAAAATTAATTAAATGATCATTCCTACATATTAGAAAAATATTAAAATTACTATTTTGTCTAGTGTGAACTCTATTTTTAAAGGGTAAAAAAGGCGAACGACATTTTTCTAAGGGCCTTCGTTCTTTTAATATAGTACTAGTCTTAGGGTACGCGCTTTGCGCGTATTCCCTGTATCAATAAGTAAATTATTTTTAAGAAATCACATAAGTAATATTATACGATGTGTTTGAGTTGTAAAATTAAAATAAAAAGTATAAATTTGTAAATATATGTTGATTTGTCAGATAATACAAATTGATAAATTAAATCTTTTGGTCTTTTATAGATATAAGGATAATGAGGTTGGCCTATAGCTCCTACAAAATTTAATAAGTGACAATATAAGTTCTAAAAATGACTTAATGTTGAATTAATATTTTATAACAAATAACTTAATGTATAGAAAATATAGGGGGGTGTTATTTTGGAATATTTACGAAAAAGAAAAAATATTAATGGCAACTCATTTGTAATACATGTTATACATTTTTCTCCCGCATTATTGTAAATTTTGGCCTTTAAAATTTTCATACTACACATATCTTTTAGATGGTCAAAATGAATTAAAGTTATAGATAGTTAAAACATGGACTACACTTTTATGATAGAAGTAGATTTTTTAAGAAAATAATTATATAAATTCACGTACATACAATAGTTTAAATATTTAATTTGGAAGAAACGTGTATGTATCTTTTGCTTTATCAAATATATGTGTGTGCCTAATTTGTATGCCTACATACTATAAGCAAATATATTATAAATGAATTGTTTGATTTATATAAGTTAAAAATTTAATAGATTTTAAAGTTCTAAATATTAGTATTTCCTACCTAATTTAATAAGGAAATATTTAATAATCAAAATTCTAGTTGACTTTTAAAGTCTTAAATATTAGAAAATTAACTTAAATTATAATTTTAGCCGTTGTGAAATTTGTAAGGGGTAAAAAAGAAGCACCACATTTCGCTAAGAGTTTCGTGCTTTTAATATAGTGTGTGTATGTATGTGTGTGTATATATATATATATATTTTAATAACTAACTACGTTGGAAAAATATTATAAGAAAAATATTCAGCGGCAAGTATGGTAAAGAAATAATACAGCTAAAGTGAATTTTCAAGCTAAGTGATTTTGGCCAATAATTGAACGTAGATTTATGGCAATAATTCGACTATTCTATTCCTTTCCCCCCTAAATATTAGAAAACATATAGTAATAGTTGTGTCATAATTAAAGTAAATATTTTATATAAGGTAAAATTTTGATTAATTTTAAAGTTATTTTCTACAAAATCCAAATAAGGAAAGATAGAATAAATAAAATTTTAGTTGATTTAGAAGACTTAAATATTAGGAAGATAAATAAATTACTATTTTGTCCAGTATAAAATATATTTTTAAAGAGTAAAAAAGGCGAACGACATTTCGAAAAGGGCTTTCGTACTTTTAATATAGTATAGATATAGATATAGATAGATATAAATATAAAAGGTTGTTTTTATTTTTTTTTCTTCTTAATCTTTTTCATTATTTTTTTCTTTCTTATTCTACTCATTTTGCTTTTCCTATATTTTTCACCCCACCCCACTATCCTACACATTTATCACCACCATGTTGCTTTCCATTTCAGTTTAGTTAATGAATTTCTTACTTAATCTGCTTTAATTTTATCATCATATGAAGAACACATTTGGTAATATATATATTCTCTATTAAAAAGGTATTAAATAAGAATATTCCATTCAGATGTGTAATTAATAAAATAAATAAATGACCAAAACTTTTGAGGTAATAAAATAATGAAAATACATTAATTTCTTTCCTCTAATTGTTTTGCTTTCTATAACATAAGAGTAAAGGAAAATAAAAAAGAAAAACAACAAATATATTTCCTTTATTACTATGTCTTCAAAAGGCAGAGATTGTTGTTGTTCAAATTAAAAGGCTAATTAAAAAGTGCAAGTCTCAGCATATTTCTCCTATATATACCATCAAAACAATAGTAATTGGGAGGAAGCAAAATAATTTCATAATTCAGAAGTATTCTTATTAATTTCTCAACATGGTTCACTACCTAGTGAAGATCATATTCTTGCTATTTGTTATCATGCCCAAAAATATTCATAGTTGCTCGATCAGTGGATTTAGTCGCGAGGTGCACATTCTCAATAATCTTCCTCCTAATTCTCCTCAACTAGAATTTCATTGTGCATCCGGAAATGACGATCTCGGCTATCATTACCCAGCTATAGGATCAGATTTCAACTGGCAATTTTGTGCGGTTTTTAATACTCTATTCTTTTGTCACTTTTGGTGGGGCGATAAAGATTTACGTTTCGATGTATTTAACAGAGTAGAATCATGCATTTGGTGGGATGGAGAAGATTTTATTCCAGTAGACGCTATGAAATGTTTATGGAAAGTGCAGGATGATGGTTTTTATTTGGGTTATTTTGATGAATATGCTAATGAAAATAGTTACAAGAAATATCGTGATTGGTGAATAGTAATTTTTTTCTTTTGTAAAAGTGTATTCATTAGAAGAAAAAATGAATTGCCAATAATATTGATTTGTTTTAGCAAACTTGTTTTCGTTTTATAGAAAGATAAAATTATTTGTGGTATTTCCCCTTTGTTTAGAAGCAATCCCATTTTCATCTACATGAAATCAAAAAGTTATATAGGCAATGATACAATTACAAATTAGTCATGAAATTAGAGAAGTGTCTAATTTTTTAATGCCCCATTTTGGCAATTACATCGCTATTAATTAATTTAAAAGGCTATGAGATATGACAGATAAGGACATCTCATGAATAAAGATCATAAGAAATGAATTATAAGAATATTTAGAACAAGATTCCAAATTATTCAATTATGTTTGACAGCCAAGTATATATCATGTTAAAATCAGCCATGTAAATGAAGAAGAAGAAGAGTGAAACAGACGAGCAGAATTGGGGATTTTCACTTATAGCATTAACTGAATGAATTGCACAGAGGTGTACAGGTTGTAATATACAGCTCCACTAACTAACTAACCGATCTATTCTAACAATAATAATAAATGATTTCAACCTTGTGTTATTTACATATTAACCCCAAAATTAATCTATCATGCCATACTTCAATATTCCCCTCAAGTTGGAGGGTGAAGTATATTCAGCACACCCAACTTGCTTAATAACAAATGATATTGCCTAGAAGTTAACCCCTTAATAAGCAGATCAGACAACTGATCTAAAGTAGGCACATACTTGGTTTCTAGAACTCCTTGGGTGATCTTCTCTCGAACAAAATGACAGTCAATTTCAATATGTTTTGTGCGCTCATGGAAGATAGGATTGACAGCAATCTGCACAGCAGCCTTCTTATCACAATAGAGAGTAACAGGCCGAAGAACTGGCACACCCAATTCTATAAAAAGTAACAGTAAACAAGTGAGCTCAGCAACAGCAGTGGACATACTTCTGTACTCAGCTTCTGCACTGCTCCTAGATATTGTGTGTTAGCTTCTTAGACTTTCAAGAGACCAAGGAGTCCCCAAGTTTGACCAAGTAGCCACTAATAGATCTTCTAGTGATAGGGAAAGCACTCCAATCTGAGTCACAGAATGCAGTAAGAGAATGCATAAGTGATCTCTTCAGGAGAATGCCAAGACCTCGTGCATTTTTTAGATATCTCACCACCCTAAAAGCTACCTCTATATGGGACCTTTTAGGAGCCTGCATGAATTGGCTATTTGGACAACATAGGATATATCAGGTAAGGTAACTCTCAAGTACAAAAGCTTGCAATTAAGCTTCTGATAGCTGGTAAGATCTACCAAAGGATCAACAGTAGATGAACATCTTGCCACCCTATCAAACTCTACTATGGTCAATTTTTGATTGATTTCTAGAGGAGTTACTAATGGCTTAGCTCCACTAAGCCATTCTGAGATCAACTATAGAGTGTACTTCTTTTGATTGAGTAGGACACCATAACTGGACCTCAACACGTCAATGCCAAGGAAGTATCTTAGCTCACCCAAATCCTTGACTTTAAACTGTTGATGTAATGAATGTTTGGCCTCTTTGATCAACTCGAGATTGCTACCGGTGAGTAACAAATCTTCTACATAGATCAATATCACCACAATATCCTTGAGAACTTTCTCAGTGAACATGGAATAATCAAACTTACTATGTGTGAAACCTGCATGTAACAGGGCTTAAGTAAGCTTTAGGTTCCATTGTCTAGATGCCTACTTAAGCCCATAAAATACTTTCAACAGCCTGCAAACATTTTAGTGCTCTCCCCGGTCACTGAAACCCCTGTGGCAAATCCATGTATACCTCTTCTGAGAGATCACCTTGCAAGAATGCATTGAAGACATCCATCTGGTGCAATTCCCAGTCTTTAAAGGCTGCACGTGCAATAACTGACATAACTGTCACCATTTTAGCAATTGGTAAGAAGGTTTCATTGTAGTCCAACCCTTCTTGATGGTTGTATCCCTTAGCTATCAGTCGAGCCTTAAATCTTTTTATCTCACTGATAGCCTTATACTTTATCTTTTATACCCACTTAGTCCCTATGGAATTCTTCCCATGAGGCAGGTCAACAACTTCCCATGTTTTGTTTTCTTCCAAAGCAAGGATTTTCCTATGGTGATAATGTGTTAACTCTTGATGTTGAAGATCATTCGTTAATTGTGGATCTTATGACAATATGCAGTTTGATTCATAGCAAATTATGAACGTTATGATAATATTGCGATATCACAGAAGTTATACTAATCTTCTCTATATCATTTTCATTTTACAGGATTTCCGAAAAATGTCCTATAGAAATTTCAAGATTCATCGTGTTCTAGATCCATATGAACCACCATTCTGATTAAGAATGTGTTGTGTTTTTTTTTTTTTTTTGGTTATTAATGATCCTATTTGAAGTGAAGTCTTAGTGTAATGATCAAAATTATCCTTGTGCGTATGACCAGTAAATCATGATTTCAAGACGTGAAAACTCTGGAGCTACAAGAAATTAAACTATTTGTGGCAACAAAAGTCGCTACAAAAGGCCATATAGTCGCCACTAATTATCTCTACCTTTTGGATAGGGTCGCATCTTCTATGAGTGACCTAGTCTTTACCAATATTATTTTACTGTTAGTGATAACTGTAGTCGCCACAATAGCTTTAGATGGTAGTGCAACATTTGTTGTCACTAATACAAATTGTTAAAAAAAAAGACAGCCCAGTGCATTAAGCTCCCGTCGATATTCGCAGGATACGAAGAAGGGCTGGACCACAAGGATCTATTGTACACAGCCTTACCCTGCATTTCTGCAAGAGGATGTTTGCATGGTTTAATTGACTTTTGGCCATTAGCTTGGGGCAAGGGGCGCGAACGCGAAGCGGGAGCTGGTTAAGCCTTCGCGGACGCAAGTAGGAGATGGATGTGATTCGGGAACGCGAGGGGCTTGCCGCATTCACGAATAAGAAATTCTGGGGGATTGGCTTTTGGCCTTGGCGATCGCGAGTGTGTTTCCGCGATCGCGAAGAAGGGCAGTGATGGGCAGAGAATTGTTTTAAAACGAGATTTTGGCCATTTTTACTTCATTTCCTCCATGGGAGGCGGTCTTGGAGCTATTTTTGGAGCTCCATCTTCATCATCTATGTCAAGGTAAGAGATTTCCACCTATTGCAAGTTAAATACTTGGATTATACATGGATTTGGATATGAAAATTTGTAGAAATTTTGGATTTTGAAGGAAAAGCTAGAAATTTATATTTTTGGATTTTGACCACGAATTTAGGCATGGAACTGAGAACAAATCATATATTTGAGTTCATAATGTTATGGGTAGTGTTTATCTTCAAACAATTTCGGAATCTGGGCAAGTGGGCCCTGGGGTGAATTTTAGGAATTCTTCTTATTGGGTTTGGAATTCATTTTAATAGTAAGGATGTGAACTCTTAAGCATGTATTGACTATTTTATATAATATTTGACTAGCTTAGGGTCGTTTGGCACTGAGTTGAGGATTGAAAGCAAAATTTTGGATCGGAAAGTGAGTTTTGAGACGAGGTAAGTCTCCTATCTAACTCTGTGAGGGGGAAATTACCCGTAGGTGATATATTTGATGTGTGTTACTTGTTATGGGGGCTACGTACGCATGAGGTGACAAGAGCCCGTACGTAGCTACATTCATGTTATTGTCCGGGTAGAATTAGATTCACATCATGCCATAGCTGTACTATTTGACAGTCTCTCGGTCATTAAATTCCTCTATTTTAAATTTCTATTTGAGATTAGACTTGCTATTGTAGAGACTTTATGAGTTCATGATTAGTCACCGGATAATCCTTCTCCTCTTATGGCATGTCTCCGTTATATATATGTTTCATTGAAAGGTTTTTATTAAAGAAATTACAACTCATGCGTTTATTCGTGAGTGGGGTCAAGGACCCGTCAAAACTTCTTATTCTAATGGGATCAGGCCGTTCGCCTCAGCAGGATTTATGTACCACACTCTCATGGGAGCGGGCAGTTCGCCTCGGCAGTTTAATAGATGCATCCATAGATCGTGTCGTTCGATCATTGGTAGTGCATAGTTTAATTATTATGTTGGATCAGACCGTATGTCTCAACATTTCCTATATCATATCCTTATGTAATCGTGCGTAAAACTTGGCAAGAAGCCAGTGTATCTGTTAGTTTCTCGGATTTGAATTATGGCAATCTACTTAATGAGATCCACTATATCTATATATATATGCTCCGGTTAAGGAGGGAATTTCTAATGGAGAGCTTGAGTTCCTCGTAAAGAGGGGGATTTTTACCACGTGATTTATACTTGTGTATTTCATTTATTTATTCAGCCTCATACTTACTTACCTCTTTACTGTATCTGATGTCATTGGACCACTAGTGAGTGTCGATGTAGACCCCTCGTCACTACTCCTCCAGGGTTAGGCTAGATACTTACTGGGTACATGTTGATTTACGTACTCATACTACTCTTGTTGCACATTTTTGTATAGATACATATCTGACTAGTGGCCTCGTGAGAGTAGGGGCGTGTATGCATACATGGACTTAGGTGAGTTACATTCCTTATTATGACCCGTAGCCGGCAGAGTCTCCTTCAGAGTATTTATATTTTTCTGTCCAATTTGTATTCCATACAGATGTTGCATTTAATTTTACATTCCTAGTTAATGCTCATGCACTTATGACACTAGGTTTTGGGATGATTATGGGTTGTCCTGAATTGAAATTGTTAAAAATATCATTATTTACCGTGTATATTCCACCTTTTTCTATTTAATTGAAGGAAATATGATTTCAAATAAATATTAAAATGAAAACCAAATTAAGTATTTATTTTTGGCTTGCCTGACAGCGGTGTCCGACGCCATCTTGACCTTTAATGAATTTTGGGTCGTGAAAATATTGGTCAAGGGAAGTCTCCTCCAAAATTACAAATTTAGCCTTGGGAAAATATTTCCGGACAAACGTGCATGGCCGCGCACCTATGTAGATGAGCGCACATATCGCCGCGCACTTTGGCCAGTTTCTGCTTGTCATGTGCGCCCAGTGCGTGGCCTCGCACCTGGGCAACTTTCCTGTAACGACCCGGCCGGTCATTTCGAGAGTTATAACCTCATTTTTACCATTTCTACTTCTTTTTGTGTTATTCAGCTATATCATGTATATCGGGTTAGTTGGTTCGGGACTAGAGTGGTTTCAGAGTGAATTGAGACACTAAGTCTCTTAAGTAAAAACTTAAGTTGAAAAAGTCAACTGGATGTTGCCCTATGTGTAAACGATCTCGGATTTGAATTCTGATGGTTCCGTTAGCTCCGTTAGGTGCTTTTGGACTTAGGAGTGCATCTGGAATGTGATTTGGAGGTCCGTGGTAGAATTAGGCTTGAATTGGCGAAATTGAAAATTTGGCGATTTCGGTCGGCAGTGGAAAATTTGATATCGGGGTCGGAATGGAATTCCGGAAGTTGGAGTAGGTTTGTAGAGTCATTTGTGACATGAGTGCAAAATTTGAGGTCATTCGGACGTGGTTTGGTTGGTTTCCGCATCGGTTGCCGAATTTAGAAATTTAGAGGTTCTTAGGCTTGAATCCGAGGGTAATTTGCTGTTTGGATGTTGTTTTGAGTGATTCGAAGGTTCGACTAAGTTTGTATGTTGATATAGGACTTGTTGGTATTTTTGGTTGAGGTCTCGAGGGCCTCGGGGTGATTCCGGGTGGTTAACGGATTTGTCGAAGTTGGACTTTGCAGCTGCAGATGCTGCTTCTGCTATTTCCGCACCTGCAGAAAAAAGGGTCGCAGGTGCGAGGCCGCTGGTGCGCATGGGGAGTACGCAGGTGAGGGCGATGCTGGGCCAAGGCTGGGAACGCAGGTGCGAAGAATTGACCGTATCTACGAGCCCGCAGGTGCGAGGCCTTGAGCGCAGATGCAGAGATGAGGAGTTTGGGATGGTTTCGCAGATGCGCAGCTGGGACTGCAGATGCGAGTCCGCAGGTGCGGAAGCTGGGTGATTAAGTGAGTTGCGTAGGTGCGGCTCCTTGGACAGCAGGCGCGGACGCGCGGGTACGATAAAATGGCCGCAGTGCGAAAAACCTAGGCAGAAACCATAAATAGAACCCTTTACGAATTTGGTTCATTTCCACCATTTCTATTCGGTTTTTGGATCTTTTGGGAGAGATTTGAAGAGGGAATCAAGGGGATTTCTTTGAGGTAAGTCACTTGAGCCCTAATACTTGTATATATGGTGAATTTCCGTTGTTTAATCATGGTAATTGGTGAAAATGAGGGGTTAGGGCTTGAAATATTTTGAAAAGTAATTTAAGGATTTGAAGGACCAAACGATGTCGGATTTTGATGAATTGGGTATGGTTAGACTCGTGAGTGAATGAGCTTCCTAGTTTTATAAATTTTGTTGGATTTCGAGACGTGGGCCCGGGGGACGGGTTTGAGCCAATTTCGGGTTTTGGTCTAATTTTATAGTTTTTCTTGTGGAATTCATTCCATTAGCGCGTATTGATGGTATTGTACTGATTGTGAATAGATTCGGAGCATTTGGAGGCCGAGTCCAGAGGCAAGAGCATTGCGGGATAGAGATTTGACCGGTTTGAGGTAAGTAACGATTGTAAATCTAGTCCCGAGGGTACGAAACCCCGGATTTTGTATCATTCTACTATTTTTAGTGACGCACATGCTAGGTGACGGGTGTGTGGGCGTGCACTGTTGGGGATTATGACTTGGTCCATCCCGTAGAAACTGTAAAGTTGCATACTTTGTTGAAACCATTTGATACTTATATGTTTTAGAAAGAATTTCTGTAAATTGGGCTGAATGCCATGTTTGGGCCTTGTGCCAATGCTGTTTGGACCCTTTGGGGATGTTTCTTACCATCTTCTCATTATTTTCGATTAAAAATCTATACTCAGTCATGTTTATACTTGTTTACCGCATAACTCAATTTTATGACTCTAATTTTATGCATATAAATGTTTTGGGCCGAATGCCCTGTTTTACTGAAATGCCCGAGTGGCTTGAGAGGTTTATGACTGAGTGAGGACGAGGGCCTGATTTGTGAGGATGAGTGTGGATCGGGGCTGCCCGCCTACAGCATACTTTATTATTATGGCACATGAGTTGTCCGTGCAGAGTATAGCGCTTGGGTTGAAGGAGCCCCTCAGGAGTCTGTACACACCTCTAGTGAGCGCAGGTACCTACTGAGTGCGAGTGCTGAGTGGTGTGTGACTGGGAGGCATGAGTGATTGTGAGGTATGCCCAAGGGGATGTATATGAGTGATGTTTTGCCCGAGGGGCTGTTAATGATTTCATTATTTTGATTCACCTTTGCATTGAGCCTTTGTTTGAAAAACTGTTGGAAAAATATCTTTAAATGATATTTACTGGAACCGAGTTTAAACGAGATGATTTGATTTAAACACTGATTTTTAAAGCATGTTGTACTTTACTGAGATTTCATGCTATGAACGTTATATGCTTTATTTCTTGTCACTACTGCTTAGTCTTTATTTATTATTGTTACTTACTGAGTTGGCGTACTCACGTTACTCCCTGCACCTTGTGTGCAGATTCAGGTGTAGCTGGACATGGTAGCGGTTATTGAGTGTCCTGGTTGCAGATTTTCTTGGAGATAGCAAGGTAGCTGTTTGGAGATCGTAGCCCCTGCTCTTCTCCCTCTTATCTTCCTCTAGTTGTATTTAGCTATTTTCCAGGCTGAGTTAGCCTTGATATTGTTAGACAAATTGTAGTAGATGCTCATGACTAGTGACATCCCGATGTCAGGCTTTTCTTTTCCGTACTTCTGTTTTTCTTTGATTTGAACTCCTTAAATGAAGGTTTTATGTTAAATAGTATTGAAATTATGTTTGAAATGAAATATCGATTTGTTTGGAAAGGAGTCGGCTTGCCTAGTTCCACGATAGGTGCCAATACGACAGATTAGGTTTTTGGGTCGTGATAGATTGGTATCAGAGCCTAGGTTACATAGGTCTCACGAGTCATGAGCAGGTTTAGTAGAGTCTTGCAGATCGGTACAGAGACGTCTGTACTTATCTTCGAGAGGCTGCAGAACATTTAGGAATCTTTACGTTCTTGAATTCTTGTCGTGCGAATTTGTTGATTAATATAACTAAACATCTGGTGTTTCATTCTCTCATAGATGGTGAGGACTCGTGCTACCGGTCAAGAGGGCCAGCCACCAGTACCACCAGCCAGGGCCGCGAGAGGCCAAGGCCGTGGTAGAGGCCGTGGTAGGGGCAGAGGTGCAGCCCGAACAATAGCTGGGGCAGTACTTGCAGATCCGCCGGTTGTCCCAAATCAGGACCAGGTTCCCATTGTCGATGCACTAGCTCAGGCACCACTTGTGCCTATTGTGATTCCAGGCTTTTAGGAGGCCCTAGCTCAGATACTGACAGCGTGTACTGGCCTTGCTCAAGTAGTCTCTATTTCGATGGCCGCAACCACTTCTCAGGTCAGGAGAGGCACTCAGACTCTCGTCGCTCGCACACCCGAGAAGGTTATTCAGGGACTTCAGACACCGGAGGCATCACCAGCCCAGCCGGTTGTAGTTGCTCAGAATTATGTGGCTCCTGTTATGCCTGAGGATGATTAGTGTAGGTTGGGGAGGTTTGGGAAACTTGAGCCACCACCTTTCAGTGGCACAGAGAGAGAGGACGCTCAGGACATTTTGGACAAGTGTCAAAGGATACTCCGTACTGCTAGTATTTTGGAGACTTGTGGGGTCTCATTCACTACCTTTCAGTTTTCTGGGGCTGCACTCAGATGGTGGGAGACTTATGAGAGGCGTAGGCCTGTTGGCGCAGCACCCCTTACTTGGCAGCAGTTCTCTGTGGTCTTTTTGGAGAAGTTCATGCCTCGATCTCGTAGAGAGGAGCTAAGCAAACAGTTTGAGCGGCTTCACCAGGGTGATATGTCTATGACACAGTATGAGATGCGGTTCTCCGAGTTGGCCCGTCATGCGATCTGGTTGGTTCCCACGGACAGAGAGAGGATAATGAGGTTTATTGATGGCCTCACTAATCAGCTACAGTTACTCATGACCAGGGTGCGAGTTTCAGGTGCTACCTTTGATAAGGTTGTCGACATTGCTTGGCATATTGAGATGGTTCGCGGTCAGGAGGAGGGTTGAGAGGGAGGCCAAGAGTCCTCGTGGTAAGGGTGGATTCAGCGATGCTCCTTTTGGGGGTCGACCTAATTTTTTGAATTTAATATACATTTGTATTTCTAATAATTGCTTGGCAATATTAAAAGCATCTAATATTATTCAACAAATATATATCAAAAATATTTCTCAGACGAATTTTAGATATTTTAATAATGTACAGTACATAATATTTTCAATGTTCATTGTGTTCGTACGCATAGGCAGAAGGTCAATTTCCCCGAAAACTAGAACTTAGGATAAAATACTTTAAATAAAAAGAGAGTCGAGAAACAGAAAAATAATAAGTCATCTGTATTGAAGAAAAGATCAATAGAGTAGTGTTACCTTGTTCAGTTTCTCTAAGGGAAGTCAAAATTTTAAAAAATAAATATACAAAAATTAAAGGGATTTAACACGTAATATAAACCCATAAAAGAAAATCTTTTACCTATCTAAACAGTGTAATTTTTCATCTGAGTGGTGTCAAGTGAAATCATATTATTTTTGCATGCGAAATCATATTTCAAAATAGGGAGAAGGACCAAAATTGTCTCTGAACTATACCAACGATACAACTTTATCCTCTATTAATAGTTGGGTTTATATGTATCCAAGGACGGATATAGAGTAGCAGTTTTCTGGTTCATCTGAACTTATAACTTTTGACGTGAAGTATAAATTTGTGTACAAATTCATTTAAATTTGTAACAAATGGTAGATCTGAACCCCGTAAGTGTAAAAAAATATAATAGGTTCAATGCTAAGAGGTTGTTAAACTCATAAAGGTTAAATCCTAAATCCGCCTCTATTTGTATCCTCGTTGTTATAAAGTAACCTATACTTGCCCTTATTTACAAACTCAACAAACTAATCATTAAGAAAATTTAAAAAAAATCACAAATTGCTGCCACTCTTAAATTTTATATAAAAAGTTGTTTTATTAATTTTTTTTCTTCTTATTCTTCTCGTTATTTTTTTGTTTCTTATTCTACTCATTTTGCTTTTACTTTATTTTTCACCTCACCCCACTATCCCACACAATCTACTCTTCCTTAAAACGGTATTATATAAGAATATCCCAATTAAATTTGCAATTACCTTCACAAAAAATCATCCTAATTAATAAAATAAATAAATGACTAAAACTTTTGAGGTAATAAAATTATGAAATTACATTAATTTCTTTCCTCTAATTATTTTGCTTTCTATAACATAAGAGTAGAGGAAAAGAAAAAGGAAAAACAATAAATATGTTTCCTTTATTACTATGTCTTCAAAAGGTTGTTATTCAAATTAAAAGGCTTAAAAGAAAGTACAAGTCTCAGCATATTTCTCCTATATATACCATCAAAATAGTAGTAATTGGGAAGAAGCAAAAGAATTTCATAATTCAGAAATATTCTTATTAATTAATTTCTCAACATGGTTCACTACTTAGTGAAGATCATATTCTTGGTATTTATTATTATGCCCAAAAATATTCATAGTTGCTCGATCCTTGGATTTGATCGCGAGGTGCACATTCTCAATAATCTTTCTCCTAATTCTCCTCAACTAGAATTTCATTGTGCATCTAGAGATGACGATCTCGGCTATCATTATCCAGCTATAGGAACAGATTTCAACTGGAAATTTTGTGGGTTTATTAATACTTTATTCTTTTGTCACTTTTGGTGGGGCGATAAAGATTTACGTTACGTTGTATTTAACAATGTAGATACATGTGTTTGGGATGGAGAAGATTTTGTTCCACCAGATACTATAAAATGCTTATGGAAAGTGCAGGATGATGGTTTTTATTTGGGTTATTTTGATGAATATGCTAGAGAAAATAGTTACAAGAAATATCGTGATTGGTGAATAGTAATTTTTTTCTTTGGTAAAAGTGTATTAATTAGAAGAAAAATGAATTGCCAATAATATTGATTTGTTTTAGCAAACTTGTATTCGTTTTATAGAAAGATAAAATTATTTGTGGTATTTCCCCTTTGTTTACAAGTTACTGCAATCCCATTTTCATCTACATGAAATCAAAAAGTTATCCAAGCAGTGGTACAATTACTAATTAGTCATGAAATTAGAGAAGTGTCTAATTTTTTAATGCCCCATTTTGGCAATTACATCGCTATTAATTAATTTAAAAGGCTATGAGATATGACAGATAAGGACATCTTATGAATAAAGATCATAAGAAATGAATTATAAGAATATTTAGAACAAGATTCCAAATTATTCAATTATGTGTGACAGCCAAGTATATATCATGTTAAAATCAGCCATGGAAATGAAGAAGAAGAAGAGTGAAACAGACGAGCAGAATTGGGGATTTTTACTTATGGCATTAACTGAATGAATTGCACAGAGGTGTACAGGTTGTAATATACAGCTCCACTAACTAACTAATCGATCTATTCTAACAATAATAATAAAAGATTTCAACCTTGTGTTATTTACATATTAACCCCAAAATTAATCTATCATGCCATACTTCAATATTCCCCCTCAAGTTGGAGGGTGAAGTATATTCAGCACACCCAACTTGCTTAATAACAAATGATATTGCCTAGAAGTTAACCCCTTAATAAGCAGATCAGACAACTGATCTAAAGTAGGCACATACTTGGTTTCTAGAACTCCTTGGGTGATCTTCTCTCGAACAAAATGATAGTCAATTTCAATATGTTTTGTGTGCTCATGAAAGATAGGATTGGCAGCAATCTGCACAGCAGCCTTCTTATCACAATAGAGAGTAACAAGCCGAAGAACTGGCACACCCAATTCTACAAAAAGTAACAGTAACCAAGTGAGCTCAGCAACAACAGTGGACATACTTCTGTACTCAGCTTCTGCACTGCTCCTAGATATTGTGTGTTGCTTCTTAGACTTTCAAGAGACCAAGGAGTCCCCAAGTTTGACCAAGTAGCCACTAATAGATCTTCTAGTGATAGGGAAAGCACTCCAATATGAGTCACAAAATGCAGTAAGAGAATGCACAAGTGATCTCTTCAGGAGAATGCCAAGACCTCGTGAATTTTTTAGATATCTCACCACCCTAAAAGTTGCCTCCATATGGGACCTTTTAGGAGCCTGCATGAATTGGCTATTTGGACAACATAGGATATATCAGGTAAGGTAACTCTCAAGTACAAAAGCTTGCCAATAAGCTTCTGATAGCTGGTAAGATCTACTAAATGAACAACAGTAGATGAACATCTTGCCACCTTATCAAACTCTACTGTGGTGAATTTTTGATTGATTTCTAGAGGAGTTACTAATGGCTTAGCTCCACTAAGCCATTCTGAGATCAACTCTAGAGTGTACTTCTTTTGATTGAGTAGGACACCATAACTGGACCTCAACACGTCAATGCCAAGGAAGTATCTTAGCTCACCCAAATCCTTGACTTTAAACTGTTGATGTAATGAATGTTTGGCCTCTTTGATCAACTCGAGATTGCTACCAGTGAGTAACAAATCATCTACATAGATCAATATCACCACAATATCCTTGAGAACCTTCTCAGTGAACATGGAATAATGAAACTTACTTTGCGTGAAACCTGCATGTAACAGGGCTTAAGTAAGCTTTAAGTTCCACTGTCTAGATGCCTACTTAAGCCCATAAAATACTTTCAACAGCGTGCAAACCATTTTGTGCTCCCCCCCGGTCACTGAAACCCCTGTGGCAAATCCATATATACTTTTTTCTGAGAGATTACCTTGCAAGAATGCATTGAAGACATCCATCTAGTGCAATTCCCAGTCTTTAAAGGCTGCAAGTGCAATAACTGACCTAACTGTCACCATTTTAGCAATTGGTGAGAAGGTTTCATTGGAGTCCAACCCTTCTTGATGGTTGTATCCCTTAGCTACCAGTCGAACCTTAAATCTTTTTATCTCACTGATAACCTTATACTTGATCTTTTATACCCACTTAGTCCCTATGGAATTCTTCCCATGAGGTAGGTCAACAACTTCCCATGTTTTATTTTCTTCCAAAGCAAGGATTTTCCTATGGTGATAATGTGTTAACTCTTGATGTTGAAGATCATTCGTTAATTGTGGATCTTATGACAATATGCGGTTTGATTCATAGAAAATTATGAACGTTATGATAATATTGCGATATCACAAAAGTTATACTAATCTTCTCTGTATCATTTTCATTTTACAGGATTTTCGAAAAATGTCCTATAGAATTTCAAGATTCATCGTGTTCTAGATCCATATGAACCACCATTCTGATTAAGAATGTGTTGTGTTTTTTATTTTATTTTATTTTTTTATTATTAATGATCCTATTTGAAGTGAAGTCTTAGTGTAATGATCAAAATTATCCTTGTGCGTATGACCAGTAAATCATGATTTCAAGACGTGAAAACTCTGGAGCTACAAGAAATTAAACTATTTGTGGCAACAAAAGTCGCTACAAAAGCCCATATAGTCGCCACTAATTATCTCTACCTTTTGGATAGGGTCGCATCTTCTATGAGCGACCTAGTCTTTACCAATATTATTGTACTGTTAGTGATAACTGTAGTCGCCACAATAGCTTTAGATGGTAGTGCAACATTTGTTGTCACTAATACAAATTGTCAAACAAAAAAAAAAAAGACAGCCCAGTGCATTAAGCTCCCGCCGATATGTGCGGGGTACGAAGAAGGGCCGGACCACAAGGGTCTATTGTACACAGCCTTACCCTGCATTTTTGCAAGAGGATGTTTGCATGGTTTAATTGATTAAATACACAAATTGTATTTGTGGAAAAGTTCCATTGCCACTAAAACCTATTTCTTCAACAACTAATGTTCATAATTGTAATAGATTTCCAACGACGACCTAATCTTTTGAATTTAATATACATTTGTATTTCTGATAATTGCTTGGCAATATTAAAAGCATCTAATATTATTCAACAAATATATATCAAAAATATTTCTCAGACGAATTTTAGATACTTTAATAATGTACAGTACATAATATTTTCATTGTTCATTGTGTTCGTACGCATAGGCAGAAGGTCAATTTCCCCGAAAACTAGAACTTAGGGTAAAATACTTTATATAAAAAGAGAGTCAAAAACCAGAAAAATAATAAGTCATCTGTATTGAAGAAAATATCAATAGAGTAGTGTTACCTTGTTCAGTGGCGAAGTCAAAATTTTCTCTAAGGGAAGTCAAAACTTTAAAAAATAAATATACGAAAATTAAAGGAATTTAACACGTAGTATAAACCCATAAAAGAAAATCTTTTACCTATCTAAACAGTGCAATTTTTTATCTGAGTGGTGTCAAGTGAAATCATATTATTTTTGCATGCGAAATCATATTTCAAAATAGGGAGAAGGACCAAAATTGTCTCTGAACTATACCAACGATACAACTTTATCCTCTATTAACTACCCGAACATAAGCATAGCTAGTAATTACGTACAGACTCTCATCACCTTGTGTGTACGTAGCCCCCACAAATAGAAGCACACAATAATGTAGTTCATCTATGGGGTTAATTCCCTCTTACAATGTTAGAAAAGAGACTTACCTTGCTCCGAAATTCCATAACCGGCTCCAAGGCCACCCTAACACCTCAAACCGATGCCCGTCGCTCCAAAGCTAGTCAAATAAGTTGCAACCCAATCAAAATATACTCTAATATTCATAATTAATCAATTTATAAAAATTTCTAGCTCCGCTCGAAAAATTTATAAAGAAACCCTCGGGCCCATGTGCCCGGATTCCGAAAACTTTCGAAGATAAACTTTACCCATAACCCCACGAACTCAAATATAAAATTTATTCTCCATTTCATGCCCAAATTCGTGATCAAAATCTAAGAATACCAATTTCTAGGTTTCCTACAAAAATCCCACAATTTCTATAAATTTCCATGTCTAAATCCATATATAAACCATGTATTTAACTTGCAATAGGTGGGAATCAATTACCTTGACATAGATGATGAAGATGGAGCTCCAAAATCGCCCCAAGACCGGCTCCCATGGAGAAAATGAAGTGAAAATGGCCAAATATCCCGTTTTAAAACATCTCACTGCCCAGTCCGACTCCTTCTTCGCGAACACGACAACCCCTTCGCGTTCGCGAAGCTCAGCCAACCCAGGCCTAGAAAACCTCCTTCACATTCACGTTCCTCGCGACGCGTTCGCGAAGCTTTCCTCCCTCACTGCTTCGCGTTTGCATACCCAGCCTCGCGTTCGCGTAGGTCAAACATCCTCAGGCCCAGTCCTCATTTCCTTCTACGCGTTTGCAACTCAACACTCACGTTCGCGTAGGTTCTTCAAGTTCTTCACCGCGTTCGCGTCTCAACCTTTTCATTCGCGAAGGCCAATCTTAACAGCCCCATAATTTTCTTCTTCACAAACGCGGGACATCCTTCGTGTTCGCGAAGAAGGACACCAGACACCAGTAACAACAGTTCCAAGACAGCCCGAAATGATCCGAAACTACCCCGCAACACACCCGAGGCCCCCGAGACCCCGTCTAATCATACTAACCAGTCCCATAACATAACACAAACTTTCTCGAGACCTCAAATCACATCAAACAATATCAAAATCATGAATCACACGCCAATTCAAACTTAATGAACTTTGAAACTTCAACTTCTAAAATTGATGCCGAAACCTATCAAATCACGCCCGATTATCCTCAAATTTTGCACACAAGACATAATTTACATTACTGACCTACTCCAACTTCCAGAATTGGATTCCGACCCCGATATCAAAAAGTCCACTTCCGGTCAAACTTCTCAAAAACCTTCAAATTTCTAGCTTTAGCCAAATGACTCCAAAATGATCTACGGACCTCCGAATCTACTTTCGGACGCGCTCCCAATTCCAGAATCACCATATAGAGCTATTCCCAGACTCAGAATCGCAAACGGACATTGATAACATTGAAATGCACTTCAACCCAAATTTATGAAATTCTTCCAAAATGTCAACTTCCACAATAGGCGCCGAAACGCTCCCGGGTCATCCAAAACTCGATCCGGACATACGCCCAAGTCTAAAATTATCATACGAATCTATTGGAACCTTCAAATCCTGATTCCGAGAGCGTTTACTCAAAAATCCACCTTGGTCAATTCTTCCAACTTAAAGCTTTCGAAATGAGAATTTTCTTTCCAAATCAACTCTAAACTCCCTGAATCTCACATCCGGCCACGCGTACAAGTCATAATACCTTAAGTGAAGTTGCTCATGGCCTCAAACTGCTGAACGATACGCTAGATCTCAAAACGACCGGTCGGGTCGTTACAGTATATATCATGTTAGAATCAGCCATGGAAATGAAGAAGAAGAGTGAAACAGAAGAGCAGAATTGGGAATTTTCACTTATGGAATTAACTGAGTGAATTGTACAGAGGTGTACAGGTTGTAATATACAACTCCACTAACTAACTAACCGACCCACTTTAACAATAATAATACAAGACCCCAACTTTGTGTTATTTGCAGATTGACCCCAAAACTATTGCAACATGTTATACTTCAATACTTCCCCTCAAGTTGGAGGGTGAAGTATATTCAGCACACCCAACTTGCTTAATAACAAATGATGTTGCCTAGAAGTTAACCCCTTTAGTAAGCAGATCAACCAACTGATATGAAGTATGCACATACTTGGTTTCAGAACTCCTTGGGTGATCTTCTCTCGAACAAAATGACATTCAATTTCAATATGTTTAGTGCGCTCATGAAAAATAGGATTGGCATCAATCTATATAACAATCTTGTTATCACAATAGAGAGTAACATGTCGAAGAGCAGGCACACCCAATTCTGCAAAAAGTAACAGTAACCAAGTGAGCTCAGCAACAACAATGGCCATACTTCTGTACTCAGCTTCTGCACTGCTCCTAGATATTGTGTGTTGCTTCTTAGATTTTCAAGAGACCAAGGGGTCCCAAGTTTGACCAAGTAGCCATTAATAGATCTTCTAGTGACAGGGCAAGCACCCCAATCTGAGTCACAGAATGCAGTAAGAGAATGCCCATGTGATCTCTTCAGGAGAATGCCAGAACCTGGTGCATTTTTGAGATATCTCACCACCCAAAGAGCTGCCTCCATATAGGACCTTTTAGGAGCCTGCATGAATTGGCTAAGAATCTAGACAACATATGATATATCAAGTCGGGTAACTGTCAAGTACAAAAGCTTTTCAATAAGCTTCTGATAGCTAGTAAGATCTACCAAAAGATTAGTAGTAGATGAACATCCTTCCACCTTATCAAACTCCACTATGATCAATTTTTGATTGATTTTGCCACGCCCCGAACTTGGTCCTAGACATAACAAGGCACCCGGTGCCTGATTACATATGACCGAGCCGACCAACTGTTGGATGAATCAACATATGATATCATAACATACTGAATGCAGAAGTTAAACTAGCGCATCATATACTGAAAGTCTGAATGATACAAATCAAATAAACATTAATATTATTCTAAAACATACATGTAGCAAATATTGCTTAAGATGAAAAACCTGTGACTCTGTATAACTGTTACTCTAGTCTATGAAGCCTCTAATGAAGTACTGAAAACATTGACTGTCTGAAAATACTTAAGATTGTAAGGTAATGATAATGCCCCGATGTCACAACCCCAAATTTCCTCCGTAGGATGTCATGATGGCACCTAGTCTCTAAGACTAGGTGAGCCTATCAATGCAGAAATAACAATAGAAATCTAAAATAAATGAACTGCAATTCAAATAATTACAACTCCCAAAACCCGGTAGAAATAAGTCACAAGCTTCTAAGAATTTATCCTCAATGTATCTATATATCAGGGTCTAAAGGAAAATAAGGAAGTAACATAATAATGATAGAAGGGGACTCCGGAGTCTACGGACGCTGGCAGATATACCTCGAAGTCTCCGTACACAGGTAGCTCACTGATGTCTAGACTGGTAGGATGTACCTGGATCTGCACAAAAGGATGTGCAGAAGCGTACTATGAGTACTCCATATCGGTACCCAGTAAGTGGCAAGCCTAACCTCGGTAGAGTAGTGACGAGGTCAGGTCAGGCCCTACTGGAAATAATAAAGGTATGGAAAAAATGTTTAACAATATAATAACAATAAAATGATAGAAATGAATCAAGTAGTATGTCACCATTTAATTACACAAAATAAGGGCAAATAATACCTCGTGAAAACAAAACAGAATTCTTTTCAACTTTAAGAAAATCACAACAATAATTAAAGGCAACTGCGGCCATAAATCAATATTAACAAGAGCACTCCCGAGGTACCGCCTCGTAGTCCCAAATCATTAATAAATTTACAATATCTAATTTTCTTATATCATATCATCGCGGGAGCCTTCACATTTAATTTTAAAAAAAATATTTTTCTCCGAAATAGTATCCCGTGTTTTAGCCACCCTTATCACATCGCATGACTTCTAGTAGTTTCCCTACTAGCCATGCGTATCAAGCCACCCTTATCTCACCGCATGCGTATCAATATATCACAATTTGCACCTCAAGTGCCCAATTATTTCAACCTGCCAAAAATAAATCAATAACAATATTTTTCCACAATAAAGAGCACACAGCTCATACCAAAATAAATCAACAACAATAATTTCCATAATAAAGAGCTCATGGCTCAATCACAATGAATATGAAAATCTCATAAAATATTCAGCAAAAATAATATTTCATAAATTTAACACCTTGTCTAAATATCAAATTTTTAAATATAAAATACTTCATTTTTAATAACATTTAAATTAAAAAATCCAATCCTTCAAGTATTGCACAGAACAAAAGAAACAGGGTTTCAACTAAACAGGTAAAATAATTAGCAGAAAAAGGACAAGCAAATTTAAAATATAAAAATTGAATCAATGATGAAGAATATAACAAGGTAAAATTATTTAATCAATATGAAACAGTGATCTACAAAATTTAAAGGAATAATCTTCCACATTTAGCCCGTGTACACACTCATCACCTCGTGTACACGACTTTCAGAACATTACAATTATCACGTCAATAGCAATCCTATGGGAAATTTTTCCCACACAAGGTTAGACAAGTCACTTACCACGACTTGCTCCAATTTAATCAAGTAGTATGCTTTTTCCTAGATTTCCGACTCCGATCGACTCGAATCTAGTCATAATTAATTCGATACAGTCAAAAAAAATTATAGGAATCAATTTCATAAGAAAATACTATATTTTTCAATAAATCCGAAATTAGCTCAACAATCACTCGTGGGGGCCATATCTCGAAATCCGGCGAAACTCACAAAATCTGACAACCCATTCACTTACGAGTCCAACCATACCAGTTTCACTCAAATCCGATTCTGAATCGACACCGAAATCTCAAAAATTCATTACTAAGAGATTTCTAAAATTTTCCCAAATTTCAATCTCAAAACACTAATTAAATGGTGAAAACAATGATATATTCATGTATATTAACCAAATATGAGTTAGAATCACTTACCCCAATATTTTTCCTTGAAAATCTATCACAAATCGCCTCTAGTCAAGCTCCAATTTGTCAAAAATGGCGAATGGGACGCAGTCCCCTCCTTTATAATTCTGCCCAGGCAGCCCTCGGTTCTGCCTCGATCATGGCCTCGACCCTAGGTCTCGATCATGGCTTCAATCATGGACCTCGATCCTGGGCCTTCGATTATGGCTCTCGAGCCTGCCTTCGATTATGGCACTCCAGCTTTGCCTTCGATCATGGCCCTCGAGCCTGCCTTCGATCATGGCTCTCGAGCCTTCCTTCGATCATGGCCCTCGAGTTTTTCCTTCGATCATAGACCTCGAGAATGGCCTTCGATCCTCGGATCAATTTCTGGGCTTGATTTTTGGGCTCGACGTCTGGGCTCGATTTTCAGCAGAAGAAAATTTGCAGCAGCTTTTTGCAGCAGCTGTTTAAGTCCAACTTTTGTTCTGTTAACCATCTGAAACTCACCCGAGGCCCTCAGGACTTCAACCAAATACACCAACAAGTCCTAAAACATCATACAAACTTATTTGAAACCTCAAATCACATCAAACAATGCTAAAATCACAATCACACCCCAATTCAAGCTTAAATGAAACTTAAGAACTTCCAACTTCCACATTCGATGTCGAAACCTATCAAATCAACTCCGATTGACCTCAAATTTTTCACACAAGTCATAAATGATATAACGGAGCTATGAAAACTTTTAGAACTAGATTCCGACCCCGATATCAAAAAGTCAACTCCCCGGTCAAACTTCCAAACTTAAATTCTTATTTTAGCCATTTCAAGCCTAATTTCATTACGGACTTCCAAATAAAATTCTGATCACGTTCCTAAGTCCAAAATCATCATACGGAGCTGTTGGAATCATCAAAATTCTAATCCGGGGTCGTTTGTACATAATTTGATATCCGGTCCCTATTTGAACTTAAGTTTTAAAACTTTGAAACTAAATGTTCCAATTCATTCTAAAATCTCACCGGACCCGAACCAATTACCCCAAAAAGTCATATAACCATTATAAAGTACAGAATGAGCATTAATTATATGAATAGGGCTACAACTTTTAAAATAACTGGCCGGATCGTTACACCCGAAAGAACTGGGGATCACCAAATAGCTGGTACGAGAATCCTAGCGCTCTGAATCGTCAACTTGTAAATCATTACCTGCATCATGAGATGCAGGCCCCGGGAAAAAGGGATGTCAGTACATTTGAATTGCACTGGTATGTAAAACAACTGAAAGAAAGAACTGTAAATGCTGAAACTAAAATTAAACTGATAACTGATAACTGAGAACATATACTAATAATTGATAGCTGAACTGATAACTAAACTGATAACTGATAACTGAACTGGACAAAGTAAGTAAGGATATGAATACTTCCTCTTCTGAATGATGAACAACCTATTTATCTGAATAAATAAACTGCAGCCTTAGGCCCAATATATATGTGCACAAACTTCGGCCTCGGGCCCAAGTATACGTATACATAACTGCGGCGTCAGGCCCAAAGATGCATAAAGCATAAAATGCAACCTAGGGCCCAAATACACGTGTTCACCATTCAGGGATTTAAAAACAGGAACTGAGAATCGTACTATAATACATGATACTGAATACTAAACCATACTGAGTTACATGATACTTGAATGCTGAATAGAACTGGATTGAGACATGTAATAATGAACTAATTATGAAAATTGAAACTTCAATTGTTAATGACATGCTGAGTAATCTAGGTTGAGACTCATAGGCATCAAACCCAAGTCTATATTGATTATGCACCGAGCTCACAACGTTTAGAATGAAAGTCATGAACGAGTTATGAAGCTAGATAATAGAAGTTCTGCAACTATTCAAGGAACTAGACTTCACTATACTTCTGAGACAATTAGTAATGTCGTAACGTAGTGTAGGGAGAATCATTAGCATTCCCAAACATAGAGAGTTAGCCTCACATACCTTAACTTGTTGATCTTGAGCGTAGTACAACATTCGCCAACCTTTTCAACTTTAATCTATACCAATACAAGTCAAAGGGATTCCATATTAGCAATAATACTCATGTTTTGGTCACTTAGGCATTTTCTCAAATACTTTGTGGTCATAAAGCTTCATAAACCTTATTAATAGTATTTCTACACCAACAACCCATTCTCTTGCTCATAAATAAATTCTAAAATCTCAATTTGCTATAATTAATACCATTCTTCATCACCCACAAGATAAATAACACCCTTATTAAATAATCAACAATCAACAACCCAAACCTATAATCGTTCATGCTTTTCTATCAAACCCATCAACTCATATCTCATGAACATAGAGTCTGTAATCATTAATCCAATACTATAATCAATTAGAAGGTGAAGACATTACATTTTTGAAGTCCAATCCTCTTGAATTCGAGTTCTAGGGTTTCTTTTCTCAACCATGATGTCCTAATCAAATATATAATAATTTGAAGGGTTTACCCACGTTAATAAGGTGTTGGGGAATTAAAATTGACTTAGAATCACCATTAGAACTTACATTAGATGAGGAGGGGCCTTGAAGGAGTTAGATTCTTGAGAGCTTCCCTTTCTAGAGCAAGTTTTTGTAATTTGGGGTGTGAGGGACGAAGTAGGGCTTTAAAAATGAACCCATCCCCCTCACCGAATGCTCTCCCACGTACCTGAAGGTCCAACCGCACACCTGGATGCGCATCAGGACAGTAGCACTACCACAAGTGCGCGGCCGCGCACGAGACAATCCGGGCACGCACATGGGCGCACATACTGTGCATTGTCTAGTAAAACGTACATAACTGTTCGCTCAAAGATCTATTTGGGCTCCACAATATATAGTTGGAAATATATTTTAAAGGAATACAACTTTTATGTTTCACATTTTCCCAAATTCCCAACTAACATTTGCGAAATTCTTCTAGAAGATAGACCTTCAATAAACTTAGTCAATTTTATCGAATCTTATGCACCTCACTCTCCGTCTTGATTCCAAAACAACTATTTCCACCCATAATCATTTCAATAGGATTTTATATGTCAAAAATATCACACTAATACTCGTTTAACATGTCCATACCTAGTCCGAATTTACGGAGTATTTCATTATCTCCCCCTTGGGATCATTCATCCTCGAATGATTGTCCTGACTGTAACTTCGGCTAACTCTGGACCTTAAATAGGTCTGGTGGAAACATGAACTTTCATGAACACTTGCATACTAAACTGAATGAATACATGATTACTAAACTGCGGAGATACTGAACTGAATGACTACTGCATTGACTGAATACTAGAGGACGTGGAGATTATAATATAAAGTCTGAACGAAAAGGTTAGTTAACTTCAACATTTATCCAAAACACCTTCCAGCTAACAAAGAATAACACAAGCCTCATAGAGCATCATAATGCGCATAACATGAAATATATACGTGAATACTAGTCTGCCATGGATACGTGAATACTGAACTAACATGGATATGAATATTGAACTGGCACGAATATTTGAGTACTGAACTGACATCAATATCTAAGTACTAAGTTGGCATGGATATCTAAGTACTGGATTGACTTGAGTATCTGACTAATGAACTGACATGAATATCTGAGTACTGGAAACTTGAATGTTATAACATGATACGTGAAATACTAGCTGTATAGCCGCAAATTCTAGTGGAAACTCTAACTCATAAGCTAACTGAACGATCCTTCATAGGATCCTATACTGCCCGATATATCTGGGACTAAGCTTTCTTTGCTTCCCAAATGTTATAACACCTTTCATAGGCGAAACTTTCAGAAACACCCAATCATCAACTTGAAACTCTAGGTCTCTATGCCGTACATTCGAATAGGACTTTTGGGCAACTTTGAGCCGTATTCAAATGCTCTTAAATCAACTTGCCTTTCTCCATAGCCTGATAGAGCAAATCTTGTCCCAACAAATCTGTTTCACCAACTTTTAACCCACCAATTGGTTATATACACCTTCACCCATACAGAGCTTCGTACGGTGTCATCGTGATACTAGAAAGATAGGTGTTATTATTAGAAAACTCATTGAGAGGTATGTGATCATCCCAATTACCTTTAAAATCAAGCACATATTCTCAAGTGTCTGAATAGTGCGCTTTGCCTGGCCATATTTCTGAGGATGAAAAACTATGCTGAGGTTTACTCTTATGCCTTATCTTTTCTGAAAGGTCTTCTAAAAGTTCATTGTAAATTGAGAACCACGATCTGAAATGATGGACAACACAGTCTCATGCAATCAGACGATTTCCTGAATGTACAACTTGGCATAATCTTCTGCTGAATCTATGGTCTTTACTAGCAAGGAGTGCGCTGACTTGGTAAGTCGATCTGTAATCATCCAATTAAATCATGCTTTCAAAATGGGTGAGAAAATCCTGTTATAAATTCCATATTTACCATCTCCACTAAGAATATGTGTATTCTGTGGTAAAACACTAGGTTTTCTATTGCTCGACTTTCACTTATTGATAATTAGGACACTTGGCCACAAAGTCTGCGACGTTCTTTTTTATGTCGTTCCACCAATCAATCTCCTTGAGATCATGATACATCTTTCTAGAACCAAGGTAAATACAATACTTGAATTTATGGGCTTCTAACATGGTCCTCCTTCTCTAAGTCCATCTATATCTGGAACACACAATCCGTTTTGGTACTTCAAAGTACAATCATCTTCCCCTTGTTCAAAAGCTATCATTTTATACTTGTGAATCCCTCTTTTAGTTGCAATAAGTAGAGATCATCAAATTGTTTTTCTTTCACTTTTGCTACTAAGGAGAAACAAGTCATGCTCTGGATAACAACTCCACCATCTTCGGAGTCCAAAAGTCAAACTCCTCGCTTGGCTAAGCGGTGAACTTCTTTCACCACAGTTCTCTTGTCTACCTCAATAATGAGCTATTCTTCCCATACTTAATTATCTTTTCAATGTACTTCTTGAAAAGATTTACATCATTGTTGTGACCTAAGTCTTTGACCAATACTCCAAAGATTAGAGTCTCGTGCAATGACACTACCCTCGTGATACATAACTGGGCATGATTTTATAGTTTTTTATATCCTGTGCTAACTATGCAGGTTTCAAATCTCCAACTAGACTTACGGACGATTTTCACATCTCCCCTTAGACCAAAGGTTAAGGTCTTGTACTTGAGGATCCTTCTCTTATGTTGGGATCCAAACAATTGTCCTTATCTCCTGCAATTCTTTGTACTTTACGTCAATGATGACTCATCTTCTGAATTACTTTTGAGCAATCTTTCTTACTAGAAAAACTAAATTACTTACATAAATGGAAGGTTAATGTATTCACAACTATCGTACATAATCTTAATAATTTAACTCTGCTCACACTGTCAATCTTGGGGAACCTCTTTTTGATAACTCTTAAAGGTTATTCTTCTGTAACTTGCTCTCTTACTACTGAGCTATTTTTCCACTATCACTGAACTTTAGGTTTAACTTAAACTCTATGTGTTCTAACACGCGTTCGGTGTTGCAAACTATTACCAACTCACTAGTGTTATCATGTCTAAGTAAATCAAATCGTACATCTACTAGCTCTGTTGAAATTGCTAATTCATTGTATCTACTCAAAACTTACTTACTATTCTTTTACTAACCACCTGCTAGCATCATGTTTTTTAGTTCTGCTTTGAATAACTAAAGTGAAACATAAGGTTATTCCTAACTTCCCTCACCATCTGACCCTATTCTACGGCCGCATACTATCATTCTTTTAATTGTGTACATGGATCAGACTTAGAGAAATTTCATCTGTCTTAAATAAAAATTGGAATATCTAACCCCAAACTTTCTAAACATTTCAAAACCATATCAGACTATAAACATCTGGGGTAAACACTTGGTCACATAACCTAAGGGGGAACTATCTTATCTTTTATCTCACAATAATAGCGGCTTCCCATTTCATAAATCATATCTTCTTAGTCATATGCATGAGTCGTATGAAAAACACATAATTGGTAATAACAAACATTTCTGATTCCTAGGTATTTTTCCATTAGGCTCCTTTCTATACAAAACTATAGTGATCAATTCTATGCCCGCTAGATCTGACATCTAAACTATCATCATCCAACATGTGGCTCCATTTCCAAGAATTAAAAATGAAATAATTCCATGAGGTAAAACACATATGGATACACTACCATACACAAACTTGTCCTTTAAAGTATACCATCATATGATAAATCACTTCATGCACAGTCCAGTGAGTCTTGGGTCTTAATCCGGACCTAAAATATGCAAAGATTTCACTATAATCAATGTTACTTATATTTTCTTTTAGCACCCATAGGCATCATTGTATACTCACAAGTCACCTTTATTTGGATACATTAAAAATTGGAGATGTGGTAACTGAATAACTGAATACAGGGATGCTAAATAACCATAAACCTGCTAACTGAAAGACTATACAACTGGCAACTTAGGTAAACCGATAACCATAGAACATGATAACTGTTTTTGTACTTTCTGATAAGGTTATGCTCTAATCTGTACTACTACCTATTGCATCCCACTTTTAACATCATCTCAAGTCTCATTTGTTACCAACCTATACTCCATAATTATACCCCAATGGGCAATCGTCTTCTCTAGGACCTTGAGTTTTTCCTACCCGTCGCTTAGGCATTCGATGCATTTGGAATTCGATAGGAAGAGAAGGTTACCTATTGCTCTGAACTTCATGGCATGATCTAGAGTAGAAAGAAGACAATCCTGAATGTCTTGGTAGTTAACCGTTTATATGAGTAGACGACACACATATAAAGCAAATTCCACTGGACACGACTTCATAGACTCCCTAGGACTCTTGAACCTAGGGTTATGATACCAAGTTTTGTCACGCCCCAAACCTGGGCCTGGACGTAATACGACACCTGATGCCTAAGTACATGTGACCGAGCAAACCAATTGGCTGGCTGAATCAATATGTGATATCATAACATACTGAATGCAGAAGATAAACTAGCACATGCTGATATACTGAAAGTCTGAATAATATAAATCAAAAAAGCGAAAACACTAATATAATTCTGAAACATATCTGTAGAAAACATTGCTTAAGATGAAAAACCTGCCACTCTGTCTAACTTCTCTAGTCTATGAAGCCTTTAATGAAGTACGAAAAATACTAGTTGTCTGAAAATAGTAAAGACTGTAAGGTAATGCTAATGCCCTGAACGAACTGGGGATCACCAAATAGCTGGTAAGAGAATCCTAGCGCTCTGAATCGTCAATCTGTAAATCATTACCTGCATCATGAAATGCAGGTCCCGGGCAAAAGGGACATCAGTACATTTAAATTGCACTGATATGTAAAGAAACTAAAAGAAAGAACTGTAAATGCTGAAACTGAAATTAAACTGATAATTGATAACTGGGAATAGGTATTAATAATTGATAGCTGAACTGATAAAGAAACTGATAACTGAATAAGGAAGTAAGGATATGAATACTCCCTCTTCTGAATGATGAACACCCTATTTATCTGAATAAATAAACTGTAGCCTCAGGCCCAATATATGTGTGCACAAACTGCGGCCTCAAGCCCAAATATACGTATACATAACTGCGACCTCAAGCCCAAAGATGCATAAAGTATAAACTGCAGCCTCAAGCCCAAATACAGGTGTTCAACATTCAGGGATTTAAAAATAAGAACTGAGAATCGTACTGTAATACATGATACTGAAATACTAAACCATACTATGTTCATTAAGTATATAACCTGGCTCTGATACCAACTCAGAACGAGTGTAGTACCGGTGTTGGAGAACGATAAATATCAAGAGGAAGAATGACGATTAGTTCTACAAGAGAATTATTTTTAAACCAGCAGTCTCAAAATTGCACTAAGAAAGTATACCAGATTATTGGCTATAAGGGCTCTCTTAGCAACCTGCCATATCAAAAACCGTTTTCTTAGATCAAACTAATCAGCTTCTGGTAATCACTCATGGAAAGTAATTACGTCCTTTGTGATTTCTAATATTCTACACTCTGTAAGGATCAACCATCATTTTTAGAGAAGAGAGAACAAGAGAAAGTTTAGAAAGCAAACATTTTATTGCACACTTAATATTTTTTTCCAGGGAGAGAATTCGATGATCCTCCTGAACTTTGAAGGTCTTCTTTTATAGGTAAAGTAAAAGACTCAATAATACAACTGTGACCTCACCTCATTATTTACATTGAAGAGCAATAAGGATTGACAAAGAAAGACAAGGGGTGGATCCCTATGTCTCTCAATTATTTTACAAGACTTCAAAAACTTTAAAAGATGAAAATGACTTAAAGTAAAGCTACCAAAAAGTCAAAAATAGCTTTAGGCTTAATAATTCATAAAGGACGAGATTTCTTAATGATAAGAAATTTCTTTATTAGATATAGACTTTAGTAGACCCACCAGATGTGCATGATGGCGTGGATGGTTTTGTTGTGTATCCTTCTTCAATCCACTAGTCTTCGCCATGAAGACACTTGTACCTGTTTTTATTTTTCTGCCTTCGTTTTTCTGACCTTTCTACTTGTTTTTCTTTTTTTTTGGAGAATCTTCTTTTGTCTTTTCAAAATATTCTGTAGCTTTTATACAGGCTATCATTTCTGCTTCTTCAGAACTAGTTCTATGAGCTTGTGCTAAATGTAGAGTATCAATTTCATATTAGCTTAACTCAATCTCTAAGTAAGCAGAATAAGGATCTTGGGCATCTTGGTTCCATATCACATCATTCTCATGGTAGTCCTTCATTGCATCTTTAACCCACTGATAATAAGGACGATCCATGCATGTGTTAGAATAATTCCAACTGGCAAATAGTCCTGGCCATATCTCTTTAGGAATACATTTATTTTCTTGAAAGATAGAGCGTTGTAACTCAGAGTATTCCTCATCGTCATCAAGAACAGAAACTCTATTTCATTTTAGTATGCTCAAAAGTGGTAGAGGAAAAGACTTTCATTGATGAATATGAACGGGCTTGTGAAACCAGATAGTAACATATTTATTTAAGCCTAAAATACTTTTAAACAGCGAAATCCAATAATTATAATTGTTAAACCATAATAAAAAATTTTGTACCCAAGGCTTCAGTTGGTGGAATTTCCTGAATTTATCACTCTTAAATTCTATAAGAATGTGATAATGATTTAGTAAATACCAGAACATCCATAATAATTCTTCTGAGAATTCTTGGGGATATGCCACAAAGATGCGGGCAAATGAATACTCCGGATTTACTCCAAATGGATTTAATATGGATCATTCATACTTTCTAAAAACTTCTAGCTCATAATGGGTCCTTCTTTCAAGGCAAACTGGTATATCCCAAGGATATGATAAATCCTACATTTCTGGGAACTTTCTGGAATGTTAGTGGAGGATTGCTGACTCAATCTAGAACTTTGGTGACTTGTTTTTGTACTTGTGCTGGATTTTGAAGTTCTCAAACTATATCTCGTTCTGCCCTGATACATAAAGACTTGTGGTGGTACCTTATTCTTGAACCTGTGAGAAAACTCATGGGGTCTAGATAAGAAATCAACGAGGATATTATCTTTGCCATTTAGATGCTTGACTTCGAACTTATATGGTGAAAACCATTGAGCCCATATGAGAATTTGAGGGTTGGGATGATCTTTGGATTGACATGTATTATCTTTGGAAATGCCTTCGTGTCCATTTCAACAAGAGATTTTATATGGATAAGAAAGAAGTTGAACTTCTTTATTCCTATTTTGACAGCACAAATTTCTTTGAAGGTGGAATGATAGTGTTGTTCAACATCTTTGAATTTTTCACTCGCATATCCACAGATTCTCCGCTTTTCTTCATGTTCCTCCAATAGTGCTGCACTCCAGTATTGATCGCTTTCATCTGTTTGCAACACCTTCTTTCCGTCTGATGGGATGTTGAGTGTTTTGGATTGCTGAGATAGGTGTTTCAACCTTTTGACAGCAACATCTTGTTCTTTGCCCCAAGCTGGTGGTTTTTTCTTTAGCATATTACTAAGAGGAGTAATATATTCAGAGACTTCTGGAATAAAATCTCGAACATAAATGACAATCCCTAAGAATTGCTGGATCTGCTTGGTTGAGAGACTCGTATCTGGAAATTTGAGAAGCTCTTTTGATATATGGGGGCCTGGACTGAAAGAACCTTGGGTGAATTCCATTCCCAAGAGCTCAATCTTTTCCTGTGCAAGAATCATCTTTTTTTGCTGATAGCATAACACCAAATTTCTTAACCAATTCTATAAACTGATTTAGTAATTTGAAATGTTCTTAAATGGAATTACTGAATAAGAGAATATCAACAATATAAACCAACATTGAATTGAGAATAGGTTGGAATATTTTTATGATGGCTTTCTGGAATAAGGACGGTGCTGTCTTTAGTGCCAAAGGCATCATTTTCCATTGGAAATGGTGGTCTCATATGCAAAACCCTATTTTTGATCTTTCATCTGGATGGACTCCGAGTTTCCAGAAACCTGACTTTAGGTCAAACTTGGAAAATATATGGTCTTTGGCGAGATATGAAAATAGGGTAACCTTGTTTGGAATGGGAAACTTATCATCCTGTAGAAAGTAGATCAAAGGTTGATAATTGATTACTAGTCTTTACTTTCCTCTGATCTGTTATGATCTTTTCTTGACATAGAAAGCTCCACATGCCCACTGTGAGTCTGTTGGTTCAATTAAGCCAAAGTTAAGTAGTTCTTCACATTCCTTCATTGCCAGTTTCAAATGTTCTGGGTTCATTCGAGAATGACTTGCCTTTGTGGGGTTGATGTTCTCATTTTTCTTGAAGGGCAATTTGATGTAGAATTCTTCATTTTTCCATAAAGGAGTGTTAAACCCTTTGAGGAAGTCTACATGAGATTCAACACAGAGTTGTTGCCTAATTTGCTCACCAATCTGCATGAATTGGTCTTCTTTAGTGACTTGGAATAGTCTGGAGATGTTGCCATATTCCTTGAACTGATTTTGAATCTGATTCCATTAGCTCTAACTAGGAGTTTGTTCTTGAGTTTACTATATAGGTCAAAGGCAACGATCAAATCTTTTCCAGGAATATCTGATCCAAGGGTGTTTGACCTAATTTTAAGGCCTGGAAAGAATTCAATTGTGATCGGGTGTCTTGTTTTAACAGTTGTTGTCAAGCCCCTTGTGATAATGTTCCAAAGTTTCTGGAATGGGGTACCCAACATTCCTCTGGAAGTATGGTTGAATTCATGATCGAGTATGCTGCTCCAGTATCATAGAAGGCTATTACAGAGATAGGTTTATCCCATTTGGTAGGATATACATTTACCTCTTTCTGAGGGACTGTGGTGATACTGAAAATTCCTTCCCCTGAATCTGATTGGTCTATAGTGGCATCATTTACTGCATCAGCTTCTGGGTCTTCAGTATGAGAAATATGGTACATGTGATTTCTATATTCTTTATAGATTTCTAGTGAAAACAAAGTGTCTTCACTTGGCTCTTCCTCCAGTGAAAATACTGATTCTAAATCATCGTCAATCTCAACACCTGTGTACTTTTGGATTTCAGAGATTAACCTAATTGATTTTCTGTTTTGGGGGCATTTCTTTGCAAAGTGACCTATTTTTCCGCATGTGAAACATGAATTAGGTTTTTTCCTTGAAAACATGTTTGTTTTGCTTCGCCTGAAAAAATTCTTTCTTTTTCTGAACATGTGTCCATCTCTTTCCTTATGCCGAGAAAGCTTGAACCTTTTGAACTTCCTTCTCCTATGTGTGTTGCAATCTGTACAACTCCTATCCTTGGTAATAAAATCTATTTTTCTGCATGCTTTGTTCAAATCTCGAGATATCTTATTTATTTGGTTGAAGAATTTCCTTTTGCTGCAGAGGTCATCTTGTACATAGAAAACAGCTTGCCTTATGTCACCAACATTCATGGCAGTAACAGATGTACCACGCTCCTTCAATAAGGCTGATATTCTTTCAGATAGTATTGGTGGGAGTGAATTGATGAAGCTTGTTTTAGAGAAATGTCCCCACTAATATGATAGAACAACTTAATTATCTTTTAGAGATGACGGTCAATCTTTTTCCTGTCATAAGATTGACACTTCATTTCAAAAATTCGTTTTCTTAGATCTTCTTTGTTCTGACTTTGACTTTCACAGAAATAAGAATGAATTATTCCTATGTTCCAAGAAAGATCTTGGGAAGTAAGTAAATTATTCTTACCTGCCGTTCCAACCGATACCCACTATTCACTAAGTGTTCCAGATAATCTTACTGCAAATTCTGACAAGATTATAAAAGGTTCTCATTCGACCAAATGCTTTGTTAACATCCAAGTATAAAAAACTTGGATTTTTTCTAGCCATTTTGGATGGAAAGATCATCCAAAGTGAAAGTATGAAATCCCGTACCCACCATCCTTGGTGTTGTGATTTCTGGTTCTTCAGTCATGCCTTCTGCATCATCTTCTATCTCATCAATTTCAGGTTCTATTGGTCGAACCATATAGGTTGGTAGAATGTGCTCCTATCATCTTCGAATGATTCCTCCGATGATTTAGGAATTAATGCATCATCAACGGTTAGTTCTGCTTCAGATATATTGGACATGGGTTCCGAGTTATCAAAAAACATATCCGAGGATTTTTCTGATTAGATGGGGGATTCATCTGTTTCTTCTGTGTCATGGATTGTGTAGACACTGGGTAACAAAGGATTTGAGATCATGAGTTGTTGAGTTTGATCTCTGTATTGGCCGGTACTAGTCTGAGGGTCTGGCTGAAAAGTTATTTTAGGTTTTGGCTCCGAAGGCATAGCATATTTGCGCATTTCTTCTTCTCTTTGTGTTTTTCTTTGAGCCTTTGTCTTTGCTTCCAAAGCATCTTTCATGTCCTAAACAAACTTCGCAAGATCAGAGTTATTATCTGATTTAGTGTGGGAGGAAATTGTGAAAACAACGAGGGTTGTATTCGTGATGGAAAGAGTGGGGTTTCTGAAACAAGAGTGGGTGTGGGTGGATTAGAATAAACACTTTGTGTTGGGAAAGATGGTTGTTTATGTGTGTAGGATATAATTTGGGACGACGACGAAGATGGTTGTGGGTTATTAAAAAGGTGGATTTACTTTTTCAAGGAGGCCATCTCTCTCTTTTGTAAGTCAAAGAAATGAAATAAGGATATGCCTGGGGGCAGACGCGTCTATCAAGGTCACTGAGTTGCACTTCGATCAATCCCTAATTCTAGTTAGTTTGTTCAGAGATTTTATTTATATTTCTCTCAACAGTTTCCAATTTTCCAGTAGATTCTTTAACAGTCTTGTCAATATTGAATAGTACCTTATTTTGTGCCACTGAATTTTCAGTCTGCCAATTTTTTGATGCTTCCAAATTGCCTCTAGGGTCCTTGACTCCGGAAGGTAAAATGACATTTCTTTTGGGGATTTTGGGAGCATGGGGTAACGACCCGAACAATCATTTTGAGCATTTGCACTTCGCTCGGTAGTTTGGGGGCACGAGTAACTCTGTATCATGTATTAGGACTTGTGTGCAAAATTTAAGTTCATAATGAGTTGATTTTATATGTTTCGGCAAAAGTTTTTTAAAGTCGAAAGTTCATTAAGTTTGATTTGAGGTATGTTTCATCGTTTCGATGTTGTTATGCATGATTTGAGGCCTCGAGTAAGTCCGTGTTATGTTATGGGACTTGTTGGTATGTTCATACGGGCCCCGAGGGGCTCGGATGAGTTTTGGATAGAATTGGGTTGTGTTGCGCTCGTTTTTCTTATGTTTCGACGTAGTTTTTTCAAGAATAAATGGTTGAACAAATGAGCTCTGATTTCTGATTTGGTTGAAGCATTAGATCTGTATCGTAATTACGGATCCGCAGTAAAAAGAATCGTCGAATATGGACATTGTATGTAGATTTTATGGTCGTTTTACTAAGAATTGGGTTGCCAGATTTTTTTAGATTAATTACGCAATTGCCACTGACTTCGTATTTAAAAATTTGCACTATTTTCAAATATTGAAACCAACATATCTCCTTCATTATAAGGTCAAATGGAGTGATTCAAAATTCTATCTTGATTGACATTTTACAAGGAATCCATTGGGGGCATCAAAAGCAAGTTTTGAAATCGTTTGTCATGCAAAACGAGGCCGAACAGCTGGGCAAAAGTACTTAATACCGAAGGTTTGTTCATATGGTCATATTTTGAGTTGGGGGAGCTCGGCTTTGGACAATATTTGGAGGCGATTTTCACCATATGGATTGGGGTAAGTGTTCTATACTCGGTTTTGGTTATATTTCATGAATCCATTTTCGTTTTTGTCATTTGATTGATGATTTCAAAGTGAAATTTGGTGGTTTTGTCTAAAATTTCATAAAATAAATTTTTGAGTTTTGAACATCGATTTGGAGTCGGATTTGAGTGAAACTAGTATGGTTGGACTCGTAATTGAATGTGTTATCGGATTTTGTGAGTTTTGTCGGGTTTTAAGAAGCGGGCTTGGGTTGGGCGTTTGGGCCGATTTTGGGCTTTTGATTAAAGATTCAACTTTTTCTATTGGGATTGGTTCCTTTAGCATCATCTGATGTATTTTAGTTGCTTTTGGCTAGTTTTGAGCCGTTCGAAGGTCGCTACACGCGTAATGGCATTTTTGGAGCATCGCTTGGCTTGCTCAGTATTGGAATTGGCTTGTTCGAGGTAAGTAACTCTTCTAAAATTAGTGCTGAGGGTATGGAACCCCGAATTACATGGTATGTGATTGATGATGAGGTGACGCACATGCTAGGTGACGGACGTGTGGGCGTGCACCCTGTGAATTATGACTCCGTTGTTTTTATGGCACTGTTTAGTGGCCCTACTTTGTTAATATCTGTGTTATCACCATGTGATTAAGTAACTGAGTTGTCAATCATGCTAGATAACATGTTTAGGCTTTATGCTGATATTGTTAGGACCCATAGTGGTCGTTTCTTGCTGTCATCTCACTTATTTCATTGATATTTCGTACTCAGTCATATTTATGCATTCATATCATATCTCAGTCTCAGTTGTCATTTATTGATACATCATATCATTATTGTCGGGCTAGTTTCATGACATTGTGAGCCCGTGAGTGTAACTGGAAAGATTGATTACTAAGTGAGGCTGAGAGCCTGATTATGAGTGACAGTGATGGGATTGGGCTGCACGCTGCAGGATGTTATATTGATTTATGCTTGGATCTGGCTTATGATAACACTTGGGCTGTAGGAGCCCCTCCGGAGTCTGTACACACCCCCAGTGAGCGCGAATGATATTATAGAGGGATAGATTTCCCTGGACATGGATTTGTCCGAAGTACTTGATATCTGGAGATGGATTTCTCCATAGGGTTGGATTGCCCTTTTTCCTCGGTAATGGATGACTTATAGTCAGTGTTGTATATGTTCCGGGATAGATTTCCCTGGACCGTATGGGCAATATACAGTACCAAGTGGTTGATCATGATGAGTGGAAAGTGCGAGACAATGAGATTAAGTACTCTAAGAGTGTGAGTACATGATTCATCTCTGAGATACATGGCAATGGCATGCACACATGACATACATGCATAGAAATGCATTTTTTCTCATGATGTACGGTATCACGTCATTCATGACTTTTTACACACATTGATATATGGGCATAGAGAGGTATTTCACACTTGCTATCTGGAAAGAAAACGAAACTTCTAATTTATTGTGGAAAGGATTTTTGGAAAATTTTACAATTTTCAAACTATCTCATATTTTTCGACAATTTCGGTAAAGGATTTGAGTTTTCACTAATATTCTTGAAAAGTGGAAATATTTTTGGAAAACTGTGAAAAAGCTGAGAATTTATATCTCTGAGTTACTTTCTTATTTATATGCTTCACGTTGTTATGAACTGCTATCGGTTATTGGTGTTGGAATCGACCTATGTTCCAGCTCGTCACTACTTTCAACCTAAGATTAGGTTTGTTACTTACTTAGTACATGAAGTCGGTTGTACTGATACTATACTTCTGCACATTTCATGCAGATGTTGGCTGTTGTTGTTGTTGTGCTCGATGGTTGCCGGATTTTAAGATGTACCTGCGTTCCTGTTGTAGCCGCTTCTTATTCATGGTAGCCTTAGATTTATAAAAACTCTGTTTATGTACTTTTCAAACAGAAGATTTATTTACTTCATATCAACTTTGTAAATTCTATTCTTAGAAGCTCATGATTTGTACTACCGGTCCTTGGGGAATGTATATGATTTAGATAATTCCTTTTGTTTAATTGTCTTATTAATATTAGCGGAATTGTATAGTTATTAGTTGGCTTACTTAGAGGGTTGGGTTAGGTGCCATCACAACTAGTGGATTTTGGGTCGTGACAGATTGGTATCAGAGCTCTAGGTTCATAGGTTCTACAAGTCATGAGCAAGTGTCTAGTAGAGTCTTGCAGATCGGTATGATGACGTCCATACCTATCTTCGAGAGGCTACAAGACATTTCGGATATACTTCCCATCTTTCTTTCCTTATCGTGCAACATTGATTCAGCTTGAAGTGCAACTCTTTGAATTCGTATGCGCATGTGAGCGCTCGATATCAGTTGTGAGCATGTGAGCATTCGTATGCGCATGTGAGAGCTCGGTATCAGTTTTGCATGGCTTGTGATTCCATGGTTGAGGTGCGAAATACGATTTTGGCGTGCTGATGATGGGCTAGTCTGGAGGACTTGAGGCTGGATTCTGACTGTAGCTTGAGCACATATGTGTTGATTATGTGAGCACATGCTTTTGCATTTATATGCTCGGTAGTGTCCCTATTATTGGAGTTTGTGGCTTGATGGCTACGTGATGAGTATGATGTGACTGCGAGATGTGTTCATATGGTTTGAACGTGACAAGAAAGGTTTGCTTGAGGTGTAGAAGGGGCTATTGGGTGCTTGATTTCTGTCTTTATTCGATGTATAGTCTCGAGTTATGGGCGTGTTAAAGGATCTTTCATGTTGTTTGGTTGCAGAGTGAAGTAAGTTTTCAATGTCGTGATATGAGTTCAAACTCAGGAAGATTAAGTGATTGCGTAATAGTTATGACTGTGGAAGGGAATAGAGAGATGTTAGTTTGAGGCAAAGCAGGTGGGTTATCTCCTGCGGGGTGTCCTGAGGTTTGTGTGATCCCTATGTTGTTTTGTAGCGAGTTCTCTTTTACGAGTGAATTATATGTGTTGCAATTTGGGTTTTGATCGCTTATGAGAGTTGGCTTGATTGTTACAAGGGTGAATGCGAGATTTGCAGATGATATGAGATATTAGAAGGTTTGTATTACATAAGCTTATGAAGGATTTAGTTGAATTTTAATGCGGGATTTTGGGCAGCAACATAGTATGGGTATTATAAGTTATCAAATGCTTTATTCCTTGGCTTTGAGCCAAGTGGGGGAGTCTGCTATCGACGAGTTGATTGCACAGTTATGTGTTATATTGGTTTCAGTTTGAGGTATACTTGTGAATCAGTTATGACTTACAGAGGTTGAGATTGAGGATGACTCGAGTGAAAGAATTTCTGGATGCGGGTTATATTACACTCTATGGGTATATAGAAATCACGGAATGATTGAGTGGTTATTCATAAAGGATGTAGTGTGCATGGAGTAGAAATTTGTTTGGTTGCATTAAGGTGGGGTCACTTCCTTGGGTGTTGGTGTGCTAATGGGGCACAGGCCGTTTAGTCCGTTTGGTCGGTATAATTGAGGTTTGAGTAGGGTGGAAGACTCTCGAGAATGGTTCTAATGGATACAAGATTTAAATGCAGAAACTAGGGACTTTTAGGATTTGTATATGGCTAGAAACTGAGATTTTCAGTGGATAGTATCGAGACTTGTGGCGTTTTTATATCCTTATGGATTCTACAATTTAGTATCAGGATGGTGAAAGAACAGCTTGAAATTCGCAGGAGGTCTCTTCGGTGTGAGTATCTCGGTTGTGGTATTTCGGGGGTGCTTAAGAGAGCATTCAATGGTTTATGGGCTTTAAGGCATGTGGTGTTATGTTAGGACCGATTGTGGTGAGTTTTGGTTAAGGGTCTGGTGTTCTGGCAAGGAAAAGTGTCAACTTGGTAGTAGGTTGGATTAGCACAATAAAAGATATGATCTGTTCTTTGGGTACTTGTGATGTGGTGAGTTTCTACAAGTGCTTCGTGGCAATGCTATTGGGTTTCGGCAGCCTGTGTGGCTTGGTTGAGATAGAGAGATTTAGTTCTGATGGCTTGATTATGTGCAAATGCGTTTCGAAGAGTTTTCAATGGTTACTACCATAGTTCGAGGTGTATATTTCCTATCGGTGTTTGGAACATGTTGGAATAGGGATTTTCTCCTGGATAAGATCAAATGGAAGGTTTCTAACTGGTTGAGTATGTAGATTACTATGACTCGAAGTGGATTATGAGATTTTCGTACTTTTCATATGATGGCATGGTATATGTGGTGTGTTGTGTGGGATTGAGATTTGCATGAGCAAGGTCGCGGTGTATTCTTAGGCAGCATGGACGGTTTCAGATGACTAGGTGAATGATATTACTATTTGGTATGGCTTGATAAAAGTATACATTTCAGAAGGGGCAATGTGTTTTGATTTATGGATACTTCATTGGTATTGCGGCACTCTCTTGGTTGATCGACTGCTTATATTCAAATTTTGCTATGTGGCACAGAAGAATTATAGAAGTATTCCTCGTGGGATGATCGTGTATGAGAGATGTGTTAGACATTCGGGCGGTGGAGATGGGATCAGATATGGTGATTCGTGTGTTCTGTGGATTTGGAGACTGGGAGTTCTCAGGAGCAGATTGTATCATGGTTGTGGACTGTGAAGTCTTGGCCGAAGCTAGCCAGATGATAGTATGTGTTATGATTCAGTCATTGTGGAACATCGGGGGGTTATTTATCTATTTATGGGTGACTAGAGCTGATTTGGAGGTCCATTGGTAGGCCCAATTAGGATGTGTATTCTACACCGAGTCAGATTGATTGGCTCCATACTGCTATTGCTGAGGAATATGCCACTCTGTTGTTGTTAAGCTTATTCATGTTCTGAAATGATCTGTGAGTTACTCTTCTATGCTACGAGGAATTGTGAATTGTGGGTTATAAGCACACATAGTGTGGTTCTATTGGGACCTTATAACGGAATTTGAGCGAGATGAGTATTTGAGTATTGCATGATTGATGGCATATTGGTTATGTTCTTTCGGGGTTTGTATGGCACTGTGTCATTTGCCTCTCCGTCATTATGGTAATGCCCTTTGAGTACTTGATGTCGCATTACGCGTGGTTATTGATTTTGAGCATGGTGGCTTGAGGTATATACCATGGATCAGTATTTGGATGGGGCACGCATTGCAGCGAAATTATGTTGAGGTATGAACCTTTGTGTTAGATTCGTGTGATGGTCCTACGGGGTGTGATGGATTTTCAGTATTTCGTTGTGGTAGTACTTGTTAAGCTTGCGGGACAATTCTCTCGTTTGAGTCATTTTTCATGATTTGAGTACATTTGGATTGTTGCCTATTGGTGCACGGATTGTATGGGTTATGGCTTTAGATTGTGTTGATGTGGCCTGTCACTAGAATGATTGTGTTGGATGAGATGAGGTCATTGGACCTAGAATGGATACTATCGTAATTGATTACAGCATAATTAGAAGGATAATATCGGAAGTCGGCTTAGAAATTGGCTATAGTTCTTGTCGAAGGAGGGAGAGTTGCATGACTTGTTGGTCTGATAAGTGGTTACGAGTTTCTGCGTGTTTCTTTCATCATTGGCAGTGTACAAAGGTTCAGAACAAGTTTTTAGTTGATATGAGGTTCCTTACCGGTGTCGAGTTAGTTATCGAGCAGCTATTGCGGTTGGAAGTTATCGCTAGAAGTATTTGAGTTGTGTGGTATATCTTGTGATTGTGTCGTGGGTCATGGTTATGGCTTGATACAGCTTGTTCAGACTTATACATTATGTATATGCAAAGTTCGGGCCTTGTAGTAATTCCGGACGTTGGAAATTGGATATCATGGTTTACGGACTAAGGATGGAGTAATGATATTCAGTTGTGTGGTGTGGTCGGGCCTAGTTGAAATAGGGTGACGTGGGATCACCCCCGAATATATGCATGGTAAAGTTATACGGCGGTTTGATAGCCTTGGGAACAACTCTTGGTACGTTCGAGAACAAACATATATTTAAGTGAGGGAGAATATAACGACCCGAACGGTTGTTTTGAGCATTTGCACTTCGCTCGGTAGTTTGGGGGTACGAGTAGCTCCGTATGATGTATTAGGACTTGTGTGCAAAATTTGAGTTCATTTCGAGTTGATTTGATATGTTTCGGCGTGAATTTTTGGAAGTCGAAAGTTCATTAAGTTTTATTTGAGGTGTGTTTCATCGTTTCGATGTTGTTATGCGTGATTTGAGGCCTCGAGTAAGTCTGTGTTATGTTATGGGACTGTTGGCATGTTCGTACGGGTCCCGAGCGGCTCGGGTAAGTTTTGGATAGAATTGGGTTGTGTTGCGCTCGTTTTTCTTATGTTTCGACGTAGTTTTTTCAAGAATAAATGGTTGAACAAATAAGCTCTGATTTCTATTTTGATTAAAGCATTAGATCTGTATCATAATTACGGATCCGTAACAAAAAGAATCGTCGAATATGGACATCATATGTGGATTTTATGGTCATTTTACTAAGAATTGGGTTGCTAAATTTTTCAGATTAATTACGCAATTGTCACTGACTTCGTATTTAAAAATCTGCACTATTTTTAAATATTGAAACCAACATATCTCCTTCATTATAAGGTCAAATGGGGTGATTCAAAAGCCTATCTTGACTGACATTTTACAAGGAATCCATTGGAGGCATCAAAAGCAAGTTTTGGGATTGTTTGGCATGCAAAACGAGGCCGAACAGTTGAGCAAAAGTACTTAATATTGAAGGTTTGTTCATATGGTCGTATTCTGAGTTGGGGAGCTCGGATTTGGACAATATTTGGAAGCGATTTTCACTATATGGATTATGGTAAGTGTTCTATACTCGAATTTGGTTATATTTAATGAATTCATCTTCGTTTTTGTCATTTGATTGATGATTTCAAAGTGAAATTTGGGGGTTTTGTCTAAAATTTCATAAAGTTAATTTTTGAGTTTTGAACATCGATTCAGAGTTGGATTTGAGTGAAACTAGTATGGTTGGACTCGTAATTGAATGGGTTATCGGATTTTGTAAGTTTTGTCGGGTTCCGAGCCGCGGGCCTAGGTTGGGCCTTTTGGCCGATTTTGGGCTTTTAATTAAAGATTCGACCTTTTTCGATTGGGATTGGTTCCTTTAGCATCGTCTGATGTATTTGAGTTTCTTTTGGCAAGTTTTGAGCCGTTCGGAGGTCGCTACGTGCGTAATGGCATTGTTGGAGCATCGCTTGGCTTGCTCGGTATTGGAATTGGCTTGTTCAAGGTAAGTAACTCTTCTAAACTTAGTGATGAGGGTATGAAACCCCGAATTACGTGGTATGTGATTGATGATGAGGTGACGCACATGCTAGGTGACGGGCGTGTGGGTGTGCACCCTGTGAATTATGACTCCATTATTTTCATGGCACTGTTTAGTGGCTATATTTTGTTGATATGTATGTTATCACCATATGATTAAGTGTAACTAAGCTGTCAATCATGCTAGATAACCTGTTTAGGTTTTATGCTGATATTGTTAGGATTCATAGTGGTCATTTCTTGCTGTCATCTCACTGATTTTATTGATATTTCGTACTCAATCATATTCATGCATTCATATCATATTTCAGTCTCAGTTGTCGTTTATTGATACATCATATCATTGTGGTCGGGCTAGTTTCATGACATTGTGAGCCCGTAAGTAAGACTGCAGAGATTAGTGACTAAGTGAGGCTGAGAGCCTGATTATGAGTGACAGTTATGGAATCGGGCCGCACGCCGCAGCATGTTATATTGATTTATGCCTGGATCTGGCTTATGATAGCGCTTGGGCTATAGGAGCCCCTCCGGAGTCTGTACACAACCCTAGTGAGCGCGGATGATATTATAGAGGGATGGATTTCCATGGACATGGATTTGTCCGAAGTACTTGATATCTGACGATGGATTTCTCCACAGGGTTGGATTGCCCTTTTTCCTCGGTACTGGATGACTTATAGTCAGTGTTGTATATGTTCCGGGATGGATTTTCCTAGGCCGTATGGGCCATATACAAGTACCGAGTGGTTGAGCATGATGAGTAAAAAGTGCGAGACAATGAGATTGAGTACTCTAAGAGTGTGAGTACATGATTCTTCTTTGAGATACATGGCATTGACATGCCACATGACATATATGCATAGAAATGCATTTTTCCTCATGATGTACGGTATCACGTCATTCATGATTTTTTTACACACATTGATATGTGGGCATAGAGAGGTATTTCACACTTGCTATATGGAAAGAAAGCGAAACATCTAATTTATTGTGGAAAGGATTTTTGGAAAATTTTACAGTTTTCAAACTATCTCATATTTTTCGACGATTTCGGTAAAGGATTTGAGTTTTCACTGATATTCTTGAAAAGTGGAAATATTTTCGGAAAACTATGAAAAAGTTGAGCATTTTTATCTTTGAGTTACTTTCTTATTTATATGCTTTACGTTGTTATGAACTGCTATTAGTTATTGGTGTTGGAATCGACCTATGTTCGAGCTCGTCACTACTTTCAACCTAAGATTAGGTTTGTTACTTACTTAGTACATGAAGTCGGTTGTACTGATACTATACTTCTGCACATTTCGTGCAGATGTTGGCTGTTGTTGTTGTTGTGCTCGATGGTTGCCGGATTTGAAGATGTACCTGCGTTCCTGTTGTAGCCGCTTCTTGTTCATAGTAGCCTTAGATTTATAAAAACTCTGTTTATGTACTTTTTAAATAGAAGATTTATTTACTTCATATCAACTTTGTAAATTCTATTCTTAGAAACTCATGATTTGTACTACCTGTCCTTGGGGAATGTATAAGATTTAGATAATTCCTTTTGTTTAATTGTCTTATTAATATTAGTAGAATTGGATAGTTATTAGTTGGCTTACTTAGCGAGTTGGGTTAGGTGCCATCACGACTAGTGAATTTTGGGTCATAACACATGGTCTGCACCATCCTTGCTAAATATGGATAAGGGTGGAAAACTACATTCATAGTTTCCATGATTGTACATGTAAATCTGTGGTAGGGTTTGTGGTACAGGAATCTCTTCGGGTGTGTTTATAGAGCAACTGGGAGGCTCTAAAACCTGTTGGGTTCTGTATTCTGGATAATTGTCAAAGTTATAACCAACTTCCCATTCCGATGATCTCTCCATCTGTGGTTGATTGTACTCTGAATAGTAGTCAACATCTGGGTCATGAGTATGGTGCTATCATGTTGGTGTGATTTCTTCTAACCGTTGTGCGGAACTCTCACGTGCATCATATCGTACCAGATAATAATATTTTCCTGGCATGCACAGTGATCCTATTGTTGGATCTCCATCGTCATACTTTTTTCGGAATGATTTTTCTTGGCATGCACATCTTCATTGTCATCATAGAGATATGATTCACAAGGACAATCTAAATCTCAAGGACAATGGCCATCAAAAGGGTCTCTAAACCAACTGGTATCCTTTCCATTTATGTCAAAACACTGGATCCAATCTTGTTCTCTCATGACTGAGGGGAACAATCCTGCAAATTTGTCAGGGTGATTAGACACATGACATGAAGCAGCAATCATTCCTACGAAATGGGTTGTGTTTCTGGATTTTCATAAATGGGAATGATCAAAGCTTAAGCTACTGAGTTGTCACTACGCCGTGAAATAACAGAATCCGTTGATTTCAACGGTTCTTCTGGTTCTCGCAGCTTTTCATAACTCGTTATCCAGGTGTCGGGTAGCATTTTGAGAAGCTCTTCTTTTCCAATCTGTCTAGGAATCTGGGTGCATTACTTCGCTCCACTTCCTGCATCATCTCCACCTGGGAGTATTAGATCCATCCCATGGTTCTGAACTCTCCAAGCAATTTGGTAGTGAAAAGTTGCTTGGATAGAATCCTTTAGTAAAGAAGCACCTTGAATCTGTACTTGAATATTTAAGGCAGTAGATAAGTGCGAATCTGCTAGTGACATGAAAAAATTTGGAAACAGCGTGACAAAAACGGTTCCGGCATTAAGAGTGACTTCAGTTGTGCCAAGATTTGCATGTTGGTATTCCATGTACCTTGAATCAAGTAGTGCCAGTCGTGTCGTGACTGGCTGTCCTTTTCGTCCATGGTATGTAAGAGCAAGTCTTACAGCCCCAAAATAAATATGGGTAAAATTATGGGATCTCCATTAAACAAAAGACTCTTCTGGTATTTCTAGAGTTACGAACTTTTCTTCACCAGATGCATAAATTGGGTGCTGATCTAATTTAGATGCAGCAATGTACTCTTTTATGCGTCTAGGTTTTGACTGGACCAAAGAACAAACCTGTGCCCATAGGGTAGCCGCTTTTGAGCAAAAGAAGAATATGGATTTAGAAGAGGGAGATAGGTATCTGAGATTTTTTGATTTTCATTAAGTATATTTACTTCATACATACTTGAATGCTGAATAGAACTACATTGAGACATGTATTCATGAACTGATTATAAAAATTGAAACTTTAATTGTTTATGACATGCCAGTAATCTTAGCTGAGACTCACGGGCATCAAACTCAAGTCTATATTGATTATGCACTGAGCTCACAACATTCGGAATGAAAGTCATGAACGAGTTATGAAGCTAGATAATAGAAGTTCGCAACTATTCAAGGAACTAGGCTTAACTATACTTCTTAGGCAATTAGTAATGTCGTAAAAGAAACTTAGTGTAGGGAGAATCATTAATATTCCCAAACATAGAGAGTTAGACTCACATACCTTAACTTCTTGCTCTTGAGCGTAGTACAACATTCGCCAACCCTTTCAACTTTAATCTATACCAATACAAGTCAAAGGGATTCCATTTTAGCAATAATACTCATGTTTTGGTCACTTAGGCATTTTCTCAAACACTTGGTGGGCATAAAGCTTCATATCGCTTATTAATGGTGTTTCCACACTCAACAACCCATTTTCTTGCTCATAGATAAATTCTAAAATCTCAATTTGCTATAATCAATAACATTCTTCATCACCCATAAGATAAACAACACCCTTATTAAATAATCAACAATCAACAACCCAAACCTATAATCGTTCATGTTTTTCTATCAAACCCATCAACTCATATCTCATGAACATAGAGTCTATAATCATTAATCCTATGCTATAATCAATTAGAGGATGAAGACATTACCTTTTTGAAGTTCAATTCTCTTGAATTCGAGTTCTAGGGTTTGTTTTCTCAACCATGATGTCCCAATCGAATATCTAATAATTTTAAGGGTTTACCCATATTAATAAGGTGTTGAGGAATTGAAATTGACTTAGAATCACCATTAGAACTTACCTTAGATGAGGAGGGGTCTTGGATGAGTTATATTCTTGAGAGCTTCCCTTTCTAGAGCAAGTTTTTGTATTTTAGGGTGTGGGGACGAAGTTGGACTTTACAATTGACCCCCCGGATGCGCTCCCGTGCACCTAGAAGCGCATCAGGGCAGTAGCACCGCTACAAGTTCACGGCCGCACAGGAGACCATCTGAGCGCACACCTGGCCGCGCATACTGCGCATTGTCCAGTAAAACGCACATATCTTTTCGCTCAGAAATCCGTTCAGGCTCCACAATATATAGTTGGATATATATTTTGAAGAGCTACAACTTTCATGTTTCACATTTCTTCAAATTCGCAACTGATATTTATGAAATTCTAGAAAAAAATAGACTTTTCATAAACTTAGTCGATTTTATCGAATCTTATGCACCTCACTCTCCGTCTTGATTCTAAAACAACTATTTTCACCCATAATCATTCCGATAGGACTTCATATATCTAAAATATCACATTAATACTTATTTAACATGTCCACACATAGTCCGAATTTACGGAGTGTTATAAATTTCTAGAGGAGTTACTATTGGCTTAGCTCCACTAAGCCCTTCTGAGATGAACTCTAGAGTGTATTTCCTTTGATTGAATAGGAGACCATGTTTGGACCTCAGCACCTCAATGCCAAGGAAGTACCTTAGCTTACCTAAATCCTTGTTGATACAATGAATGTTTGGCCTCTTTGATCATCTCGAGATTGCTACAGTGAGTAGCAAATCATCTACATAGATCAATATCACCACAATATCATGGCCAACCTTCTTAATGAACAGGGAATAGTCAAACTTACTCTGTGTGAAACCTGCATGTAACGGGGTTTGAGTAAGCTTAAAGTTCCACTATCTAAATGCCTGCTTAAGCCCATAAAATGATTTCAACAGCCTGCAAACCTTCATGTGCTTCCTCTATCTCCAAAACCCCTAGGGTAAATCTATGTATACCTCTTCTGAGAGATCACCTTGCAAGAATATATTGAAGACATCCATCTGGTGCAATTCCCAGTCCTTAGAGGCTGCAAATGCAATAACTGACCTAACTGTTACCATTTTAGCAACTGGTGAGAATGTTTCATTGTAGTCGAACCCTTCTTGTTGGTTGTATCCCTTAGCTACCAGTCGAGCCTTAAATCTTTCTATCTCACCACTAACCTTATACTTGATCTTGTATACCCACTTAGACCCTATGGAATTCTTTTCACGAGGCAGGTCAACAACTTCCCATGTTTTGTTTACTTCCAAAGCAAGGATTTGCCTATGGTGATAATGTGTTAACTCTTGATGTTGAACCAAATATAGATCACTCGTTAATTGTGGCTCTTGTGACAGTATGCAGTCTGATTCATAGAAAATTATGAACATTATGCTAATAATGCGATATCACATGAGTCATACTAATTCTCTCTATATCATTTTCATTTTATAGGATATCCGAAAAATGTCCTATAGAATTTCAAGATTCATCGTGTTCTAGATCCATATGAACCACTATTCTGATTAAGAATGTGTTGTGTTTTTTATTCTACTTTTTTTTAAAAGTAATGATCCTATTTGAAGTGAAGTCTTAGTGTAATGGTCAAACTTATCCTTGTGCGTATAACCAGTAAATCATGATTTCAAGACGTGAAAACTTTGGAGCTACAAGAAATTAGACTATTTGTGGCAACAAAAGTCGCTACAAAAGGCCATAGAGTCGCCACTAATTATCTCTAGCTTTTGGGTAGGGTCTGATCTTCTACCAGCGACCTAGTCTTTACCAATACTATTGCATTGTTAGTGACAACTGTAGTCGCCACAATAGCCTTAGATGGTAGTGAAACATTTGTTGACACTAATACAAATTGTATTTTAAAAAAAAATGAGGGGCAGGGGGCAGCTCGGTGCATTAAACTCCCGCTATACACGGTTCGGAAAAGGGTCGGACCACAAGGGTGTATTGTACACAGCCTTTCCCTATATTTATACAAGAGGTTGTTTCCATGGTTTAATTGATTAAATGCACAAATTTTATTTGTAGCAAAGTTCCATTGCCACTAAAACCTATTTTTGCAACAACTAATAATCAAAATTCTAATAAATTTCCAGTTGCGACCTAATTTTTTGAATTTAATATACATTTGTATTTCTATCAATTGCTTGGCAATATTAAAAGCATCTAATATTATTCAACAAATATCAAAAATATTTCAGTCGAATTTTAGATACTTTAATTTCAAAAATCAATTGTGTCATGACCCAATTCCAATATAGGCTGTGATGGAGCCCAACACCATTGTCAGGCGAGCCAACACTGATCAACTAGTGAATTTTGTTTTAAATAATTAATAAGTAGTGACCTTTTTGTTAAGAAAGTCTAGAAGGTTATAATTATAACATAAATAAGTGGAAGCAACGATTACAAATTGAAGTCATGTAAGCCAAAACCAAAGTCACAAGTCTACTAGTGTGTGCCAAGACCTAGTGTCACAAGTGTGTGGGAAATCTAGTAGAATATACAAAAATAACTATCCTATTGTCTGAAACAGAATAGACAGATACAGGCAAAAGAGAAACTCTGACATGCTGCTGAACGGTTCAAAAGGGGGCAGCTCACCGTGAAATCTCAGTCCAAGATCAACTATGTGCGCCGGGAGGGTAACTAGATGCACCAGTCTCAGATCCTGTATAATTAAGTACAGAAGCGTAGTATGAGTACATAAACAATATGTACCCAGTAAGTACCCAGTCTAACATCGAAGAAGTAGTGACAAGGGGTCGACTTGACACTTACTAGGCCAACAATAATATAATTAAAATGTTATGCTAAGCATGGATGTCATGAATAATACTGACAGTTCAATAACAAGAAGAGATAAGTTCTTATTTCATAATTATAATTATAATTTTAATTTCAATAATATTAATTTACATTTCAAGGCATTTAAGTAGTATAAATCACGGAGAATTTCCAAATAATTAGCATGCGCAATTGTGTCGAGGTCGTACGGCCCGATCCAATAAAATATTTAAACTATGCACTGCCGGAGGGTCGAACGACACGAACCATAGATGCATCTATTTACTACCGAGGCACTTGGCCCGATCCACAAATAGCAATTATTTTTAAGGAAACATGAATTTCTCATTTACAATCAAATATTCCAATAAATTCTTTAAATAGGTGAACTTAGCCTTTTTTACGAATTCTTTTGTCAAACTTCTAACATGATTCGAGTAATTAAATTAGCAAGTAAGGGCACAAACATTTCAAATAAGGCATGATACGATTCCTAAACTACCCGGACAATAGAATAATAGTAGCTACGTAAGAACTCTCGTCACTTCGTACGTACGTAGCCCCTACAAAAGGTACACACATCTATTTAATTTACCTATGGGGTTAATTCCTTCTTACAAGGTTAGAAATAAGACTTATCTCGTTTCAAAGCCTACTTCCCAATTCAAGAATGTGCTCAAACCTCCAAATTTAACGCCAAATGACTCGAAGCCTCAATAGCTACGTTGAAATCTCCCTTTTGAAGCTCTAAAATCGCCCAAGTGTGTAAAAAATGAAAGAAAAATGCCTAAGTCCCGTATTTAAAACAAGCTTCTGCCCAGCTGTGACGCCTTTCTTCGCGGACGCAGAAGAAACCTCGCGTTCGCGAAGGCCTACGCTGACTGAGCATCGTGAAGGCGACAGCTCTTTCGCGAATGCAAAGAACAAAGTTCACTGGCCCTCCCTGGCCCCATTTCCCCTACGCGAACGCGAAGGCCTAGGCTCACATTGCTTCGCGAACGCGTGAGCCTGACCGCGAATGCAAAGGGCAATTTTCCCACTGCCCCAAATCCCTCTTCGCGAACGTGAAGAAGAAAATCAGAACTGGAAAATCTGGTTTCTCAGATTTAGCTTCGGGCGGTCTGAAACACACGCGAGCCCCTCTGGACCCCGTCCAAAGGCACCAACAAGTCGGTAATCATAATACGAACCTACTCGAACTCTCAAAATATGTAAAATAATAACAAATCCAAGAATCACATCCCAAAACCAAATTGGATCATACTTTGAACTTCAAGTTTCTAAATCGATCCGAACGCGTCGAATCATACTCAAACTACTCGAATTGACATCAAATTTTACGTGCAAGTCTTAATTGATATTACGGAACTATTCTCGATCTCGAAATTCCATTTGGATCTCGATATCACCAAAACCCGCTCCAAGCCAAATTTAAAGAACTTTTTAAAACTTTCAAGAAGCAACTTTCACTATTAGGCGCTGAAACGCTCCCGGGTCATCCAAAACCTAATTCGAATATACGCCCAAGTCCGAAATCATCATACGAACCTATTGGAACCGTCAAATCCCGATTTCGAGGTCGTTTACTAAAAATGTTGACCGAAGTCAAACTTGACCCTTAAGGAACCAAGGGTTCCGATTCCAACCCAGACTCTTCCAAATCCCGAACCAACCATCCCCGCAAGTTATGAAATAGTAAAAGCATGTATGGGAAGTTTTATTTAGGGGAATGAGGTTCTAGAAAGTAAAACGACCGGTCGGGTCGTTACAAATTGAATATACAGTACATAATATTTTCATTGTTCATTGTGTGCGTATGCATAGGCAGATGGTCAATTTCCCCGAAAAGTAGAACTTAGGATAAATTATTTTAAATAAAAAGAAAGTCAAGAAACAGCAAAATAATAAGTCATCTGTATTAAAGAAAAGATCAATAGAGTAGTGTTACCTTGCTCAGTGGCGAAACCAAAATATTTTCTAAGGGAAGTCAAAATTTAAAGAAATAAATATACGAAAAATTAAAGGGATTTAAAACGTAGTATAAACCCATAAAAGAAATTTTTTTACCTATCTAAACAATGTAATTTTCCATCTGTGGGATGTCAAGTGACACCCCTCGGAGCTATGTAGCTCTATCTATACTTGTACTAAAATATGGCTCATAAAAGTTTATTGATATCATATTATCTTTGCTTGTGAAATCATATTTCAGACTAGGGAGAAGGACTAAAATTGTCTCTGAACTATACCAACGATACAACTTGGGGTTACTTGTATCCAAGAACGGATGTCGAGTAGCAGTTTCGGGTTCATCTGAACTTATAAGTTTCAACGTGAAACATATATTTGTATAAATATTCATAAAATTTACAACAAATGGTAGATCTGAACCTTTAAATTCAAAAATATAATAGGTTCAATACTAAGATGCTATTGAACTCATAAAATTTAAAATCTAAATCCGCCTCTATTTGTATCCTCGTTGTTATGAAGTAACGTATACTTGCCTTTATTTTCAAACTCAACAAACTAATCATTAAGAAAATTTTAAAAAAAAATCACAAAGTGCGGCCACTTTTAAATTTTATAAAAAAAATTGTTTTTAATTTTTTTCTTCTTATTCTTCTCGTTATGTTTTTCTTTCTTATTCTACTCATTTTGCTTTTCCTTTATTTTTCACCTCACCCCCACTATCCCACACAATCTACTCTTCCTTTAAAAGGTATTATATGAGAATATCCCAATCAGATTTGCAATGACCTTCACAAAAAGTCCTCCTAATTAATAAAATAAATAAATGACTAAAACTTTTGAGGTAATAAAATTATGAAATTACATTAATTTCTTTCCTCTAATTATTTTGCTTTCTATAACATAAGAATAGAGGAAAAGAAAAAAAAAATAATAAATATGTTTCCTTTATTACTATGTCTTCAAAAGGTAGAGATTGTTGTTATTCAAATTAAAAGGCTTAAAAAAAAGTGCAAGTCTCAGCATATTTTTCCTATATATACCATCAAAACAGTAGTAATTGGGAAGAAGCAAAAGAATTTCATAATTCAGAAGTATTCTTATTAATTAATTTCTCAACATGGTTCATTACTTAGTGAAGAACATATTCTTGGTATTTATTATCATGCCCAAAAATATTCATAGTTGCTCGATCAGTGGATTTAGTCGTGAGGTGCACATTCTCAATAATATTCCTCCTAATTCTCCTCAACTAGAATTTCATTGTGCATCTGGAGATGACGATCTCGGATATCATTATCCAGCTATAGGAACAGATTTCAACTGGGAATTTTGCGGGGCTATTAATACTTTATTCTTTTGTCACTTTTGGTGGGGCGATAAAGATTTACGTTACGATGTATTTAACAATGTAGATATATGCGTTTGGGATGGAGAAGATTTTGTTCCATCAGATACTATGAAATGCTTATGGAAAGTGCAGGATGATGGTTTTTATTTGGGTTATTTTGATGAATATGCTAATGAAAATAGTTACAAGAAATATCGTGATTGGTGAATAGTAATTTTTTTCTTTTGTAAAAGTGTATTCATTAGAAGAAAAAATGAATTGCCAATAATATTGATTTGTTTTAGCAAACTTGTTTTCGTTTTATAGAAAGATAAAATTATTTGTGGTATTTCCCCTTTGTTTAGAAGCAATCCCATTTTCATCTACATGAAATCAAAAAGTTATATAGGCAATGATACAATTACAAATTAGTCATGAAATTAGAGAAGTGTCTAATTTTTTAATGCCCCATTTTGGCAAATACATCGCTATTAATTAATTAATTTAAAAGTCTATGAGATATGACTTATAAGAGCATCTTATTGAATAAAGATCATAAGAAATGAATTATACGAATATTTAGAATAAGATTCCAAATTATTCAATTATATGTGACAGCCAAGTATATATTATGTTAGAACCAGCCATGGAAATGAAGAAGAAGAGCGAAACAGACGAGCAGAATTGGGATTTTCACTTATGGCATTAACTGAATGAATTGTACAGAGGTGTACATGTTGTAATATACAACTCCACTAACTAACTAACCGACCTATTCTAACAATAATAATAAAAGATTCCAACTTTGTGTTATTTACATATTGACCCCAAAATTAATCTATCATGCTATACTTCAATACACCCCCTCATGTTGGAGGGTGAAGTATATTCAGCACACTCAGCTTGCTTAATAACAAATGATGTTGCCCAGAAGTTAACCCCTTAGTAAGCAGATCAGCCAACTGATCTGAAGTATGCACATACTTGGTTTTTAGAACTCCTTGGGTGATCTTACCTCGAATAAAATAACAGTCAATTTCAATATGTTTAGTGTGCTCATGGAAGATAGGATTGACAGTAATCTGCATAGCAGCCTTTTTTTCACAATAGAGAGTAACAGGTCGAAGAACATGCACACCCAATTCTGCAAAAAGTCCCAGTAACCAAGTGAACTTAGCAACAACAGTGGTCATACTTCTATACTCAGCTTCTGCATTGCTCTTTTATATTGTGTGTTTCTTCTTAGACTTTCAAGAGACCAAGGAGTCCCAAGTTTGACCAAGTAGCCACTAACAGATCTTCTAGTGACAGGGCAAGCACCCCAATCTAAGTCATAGAATACAGTAAGGGAATGCACATGTGATCTCTTCAGGAGAATGCCAAGACCTGGTGCGTTTTTGAGATATCACATTAATACTCATTTAACATGTTCGCACCTAGTTCAAATTTACGGAGTGTTACATTATCTCCCCCTTGGGATTATTTGTTCTCGAATGATTATCCTGACTGTAACTTCGGCTAACTCTGGACCTTAAATGGGTCTAGTTGAAACATGAACTTTCATGAACACTTGCATACTAAACTTAATGAATACATGATTACTGAACTGAATGACTACTGCATTGACTGAATACTGAGCTGACTGAATACTGAAGGACGTGGAGATTATAATATAAAGTCTGAACGAAAAGGTTAGTTACCTTCAACATTTATCCTAAACACCTTCCAGCTAACAAAGCATAACACAAGCCTCACAGGGCATCATAATACGCATAACATGAAATATATACGTGAATACTGGTCTACCATGGATACGTGAATACTGAACTAACATGGATATATGAATATTGAACTGGCATGAATATTCGAGTACTTAGCTGGCATGAATATCTGAGTACTTGATTGAATAAACTGACATGAGTATCTGAGTACTGAAAACTTGAATGTTATAACATGATACGTGAAATACTGGTTGTATAGCCACAAATTCTAGTGGCAACTCTAACTCATAAGCTAACTGAACAATCTTTCATAGGATCCTATATGACCTGCTGTATCCGGGACTGAGCTTTCCTTGCTTCCAAAATGTTATAACACCTTTTATAGGCAAAACTTTCAGAAATACCCAATCATCAACTTGAAACTCTTGGTCTCTATGCCGCACGTTCAAATAGGACTTTTGGGAACTTTGAGTCGTCTTCAAACGCTCTTAAATCAGCTTGGCTTTCTCCATAGTCTGATAGACCAAGCCTGGCCCCAACAAATCTGCTTCACTAACTTCGAACCCACCAACTGGGGATAATACACCTTCACCTATACAAAGCTTCATACGGTACCATCTTGATACAAGAAAGGTAGGTGTTATCTTAAAATCAATGACATATCCTTAAGTGTCTGAATAGTGCGCTTTGCCTAGCCATATTTCGTAGGATGAAAAACTATGTTGAGATTTACTCTTATGCCTAATCTTTTCTGAAAGGTCTTCTAAAAGTTCATTGTAAACTGAGCACCACAGTCTGAAATGATGGACAACAGAGTCCCATGCAATCAGATGATTTCATGAATGTACAACTGTCACGACCAAAAAATCGAATCGCCGTGATGGCACCTATCGTGGTACTAGGCAAGACACTACTCAACTATTTCAACATAATAAAGACTTGGAAAAATACGGAAGTATTTTGGCACACCCTTTTTTCACCTTAACAGCCCTTTTAAAATAATAAAAAGATTTTTAAAACTCAAAAGGATTTTTCAAAATTGAAAAGTGACAGAATTGTGTTTTAAAAGATTATTCAGAGTCGCCATCTGACATTTGGTTGCGGTGTGCCAGGTCAACGCTTAAAAATATTTTCTTTCAAAACACGTTCGACTCTAAAACCGACTGTACCAGAGATTCGAGATAAGAGGATTCATTTGACTCGGGGAGGTATTAGGCATTCCCCGAGTCCCGTAACTAATACAGTTTCATATATGATCAAGTTAGCTTTTGAGAATATTCTAATTAAGGCAATACACACAAAAAGGAAAAACAAACACAAAGGAGGCTCGAGGTTGTTCCCACCTAAATAAAAAAAGGAAAGAGAAATAAAAGAAAAATAAAATATTAAAAATCCTATATTTACCTATAGTATGCTTCCTCCACAATGCTCATCATGGCCTCCAAAATATTACAAGTTCTTCGGGGCATCCCCGGGATAAATTTAACTAAGGGAACGACCTATCGCCTCAAAAACTAGTCAAACGTCCTAGTATTGCCTACCCAAGTGTGGCTGTCCTAAACATGCCGCTAGCGAATATGACAAAATGAATGAATAAAGAGAACCAAGTAAAAAAAAATTCTAAATCATGCTCAAAATCCTTCTGACTTGTTATTTTTATGTATTTGACCAACCTCAATTCCTAAGGCATGTGAACAATTTAATCATTAATGAGCTCGATCTTGTCACGACCCAAATTTCCATTAAAGGTCGTGATGGCGTCGGACACCGCTTTCAGGCAAGCCAACACTAAACACTTAGTTTAGTTCTCATTTTAATATTTTCGAAATCATAATTTTCCTTCAATTAAATAGTAGAAGATGGAAATTTCAGAGTAAATAATAATATTTTTAACAATTTCAATACTGAATAACTCATAATCACCCCAAAACCCGGTGTCACAAGTGCATGAGTATCAACTAGAAATAAAATAAAATACAGCATTTGTCCGGAGTACAAATTTGGACAGGAAAGAAAAATATAAATACTCTGAGGGAGACTCTGCTAGCTGCGGGTCGTAATGTGGAATGTAGTTCACCTAAGTCCTCGCGTTAACCACGCCTTTGCGCCCACAAGGCCACTAAATATATATGTGCCTGCATAACAAAATGTGCAGAAAGTATAGTATGAGTACGTAAATCAATGTGTACCCAGTAAGTATCCCGCCTAACCTCAAAGAAGTAGTGACGGGGGTTTGACTCTGACACTTACTATAGGCCAAAAATAAAATTCCAATATTCTATTAAGCATGGATTACATAACATAGTTGAAAATTCAATAGTCGGAAATAATCAACAATTCTTTTTACTAATGGAAATTTCCAAATTCATTTTCATCATTTAACAATTTATATCTCAAACCAATAAAGAAATGTCAATTATTATTAGTTCCAAAGAATTATCATGCGCAAGTCATGCCGAGGTCATACGGCCCGATCCAACATATAAATATAAATTGTGCACTGTCGAGGATCGAACGACACAAACCATAGATGCATCTATTTAACCTGTCGAGGCATTCGGCCCGCACCACGAAACAAAAACACATTCACACATCCAAATCAAGAATTTATTAAGGAGGAATTATCCAAGGAAATGCCAATTCTCATTTAACGGTCAAAACAATGAAGTTTAACCTTTTTAAAAAAATCCTTTACCAAGTTCAATATGATTTAAGAAATTTAACTCAACAATAAGGTCGTAAATATCGCAAGTATAGCATAAATTCGGTCCTAGACTACCCGAACTTAAGCATAATAGTAGTTACGCATGGACTCTCGTCACCTCGTGCGTACGTAGACCCCACAAATAGAAGCACATATTGAATTATTTTACCTATGGAGTTAATTTCCTCTTATAAAGTTAGAAAGAAGACTTACCTAGCTCCGAAGTTCCATAGCCATTTCCGAAGCCTTTCGAACAACTCAAACAGATACCCAACGCTCCTAAACTAGTCAATAAATGTGCAAATCCATAAATATATACTCCAATACTTATTATAATTCAATTTAAAATAATTTTTAACTTCGCTTGAAAAGTCGATAAAATCAACCATCGGGCCCACATGCCCTGTTTCCGAAATTTTCCAAGATAACCAATACCCATAACATCACGAACTCAAATATATAATTTATTCTAAATTCCATGCCAAATTCGTGGTCAAAATTCAAAAATACTAATTTTTAGGTTTTCTACTAAAACCCCAAATTTTCACTAATTTTCCATAAATTTCCATATTAAAATCTATGTATAATCCAAGTATTTAACTTGCAATAGGTGGAAATCATTTACCTTGACGTAGATGATGAAGATGGAGCTCCAAAATCGCTCCTAGGTTGTCTCCCATGGAGGAAATGAGCCAAACCCATTTTTGCAAACATATACATTGCCCAGGCGACCCTTCTTCGCGTTCGTGGGCCTCCCATCGCGTTCGCGATGAACAAAATTCTCAATAAACCATTTCCAAATGCTTCTCATACATCCTCTAGTATAAGGGTCATAACATTTTGTACAAAACTTCAAATGACAAATAATTTAACTTTCTACAAACTATACTCCTAGATCTACAACTTTCATGTTTTGGCTATCTTCCAATTCCCTATAGATTTCGAGATATAAGCTGCCAAAGTCAGCCCTATGCAACATAAATTTCTTCTTCATCTTCCCGGACAGCCTGTAATGTACCAGCCATAACATTTTGTACACAAATCCAAATGCTAAATGGTTGACCTTTCTGAAAACTAGACACAAAGATATACAACTTTTGATTTGGATCATCTCCAAATTCTTTATAGATTGCGAGATACGAGCCTTCAAAATTCAGAAAATCAGCATCCAAAGTAGCCTAATATGATCCGAAACACACCTGAGGCCCCCGGGACCCTGTCCAATCATATCAACCTATCCCAAAACATGACACGAACTTGCTCGAGGCCTCAAATTACATCAAACAACATCGAAATAATGAATTGTACCCCAATTCAAGCTTAATGAACTTTAGAACTTCAAACTTCTACATTCGATGTCGAAACCTATCAAATCACGTTTAATTGACCTCCAATTTTGCACCCAAGTCACATTCGACATTACAGACCTACTCCAACTTCCTGGATCGGAATCTGACCCCGATATAAAAAACTCCACTTCCGGTCAAACTTCTCAAAAACCTTCAAATTTCTAACTTTCGTCAAGTGACCCCAAAATGACCTACGGACCTCCGAATCCACTTCCGGATGCGCTCCCAATACTAGAATTACCATACATAGCTATTCCCAGGCCCGGAATCCCAAACGGACATTGATAACATTGAAATGCACTTCAACCCAAATTTGTAAAATTTTTCCAAAATGCCAACTTCCACAATAGGCGCTGAAACGCTCCCGGGTCATCCAAAACCCGATCCGGACATACGCCCATGTCCAAAATCATCATACGAACTTGTTGGAACCTTCAAATCCCAATTTCGAGGTCGTTTACTCAAAAATCACACCTTAATCAATTTTCCAACTTAAAGCTTCCGAAATGAGAATTATCTTTCCAAATTAAACTCCAAACTCCCCGAAATTCAATTCCGACCGCACGTACAAGTCATAATACCTTAAGTGAAGCTACTCATGGCCTCAAACCGCCGAACGACGCGCTAGTGTTCAAAACGACCGGTCGGGTTGTTACATTTTCTCCCACTTAAACATACATTCATCTTCGAACGTGCTAAGAACTGTCCTGGAGTCATCTAAAATCTCTGTTTAAGACCTCGTGCACCTACCTGTGCTATCACAACTCAGTCGAGCATATTAGCTCGACCAATTCTGAAGATTCTCCTTTTTATTTGGCCAAATTAGCCTTAGATCCCAATTATAACATCTGAAATCCTCTACCAGGTCTGTTTCCAACATACGAACACCGTATCCATCACTACACGATGTACCAATACATGATTATATACTCTTACCGAATTCACACCATGCACCGCATTATTCACATGACCATAAAAACATCCTCTGATAACAACAGCCGAAATCCCATGAATCTGTTGCCCTCAACATAACTCATGAAGCATATAAGTCCCATTTCAACACTCGCAATACTGCCACGACAGAAAAGATGTGTATAAACTCATAACCACCTGCCGAATCATAATTCATAGAGTCTCTCCTCCTGGCAGGAACCACTACCTCATTCTGGATTGAATATCGATATTTACTCTTTAATGTGCCTCATATAAATCTGATCGCACTGATCCCGGGTCCAATAATCTCGTCTCACCCAGTACAAGCTGCTCAGGCAATAAGCCACCTCAGAAACTGCAAAAAGTCTCATATGATGCCACAGAGTACTAACAAGCCACAACCTTGAATGTGATACATAAGGATAAATGAACTCTGGGAAGAACTTCTCAACCCACGTAACTAATTTAGTAAGCGAAAAGATGTTATGAACATTCCTCATAAATAAGAAGCAAAACACACAATAATAGATATGGGAAACTGTATTCAACATCACACTGTTGCAGCGTGTAACCCGATCCACACATGATACCATTACGGCGTGCAACCCGATCCAACCATGATACCCGTAGAGGCGTGCAACCTGATGCAAACAACATACCCGTGACAGCATGCCACCCGACCCACACATAATAATCTATAAGGAAATACTTACCGTGCTAAAATGCTCACAACTACAAAATACCCGAATATCGACCATAAGCACGCCAAGTGCGTAATACCATTTCGGGGAGACAATAGCGTCGTGCGCCACAAAACTCAAACGCGAGTAAGGTGCGATATATGGTCTGCATCTCGAGAGCCATCCTGCTCACATAGCACCATCACTACGCGAAACCTTAACACATGTGCAATTAATCAAGTTGTCTCACAACCCACACGGCACAATAGAGTATTACATGAAATAGCCGATGACAAAATAACATATAACGTATAAATACTCCTCCATAAGGAGTGCTATGCTGAATGAACACACCCAGACTGGTGTAGAGTACATATCCACATTTGGACCCATCAACGGACCTCATCCGATTTTGATCATACCATGCTTGGGCAAATATCCTCTTAAGGACCCACAATGACCTATGCATGACACATAAGAACAACTGTCGAATCCGGACCAAAATTCCATAATTCACAACCAACTAAATATAGCACCTTTCAGGCCTAAACTCTCACATTAGCGATAGTGCCAAAAATCTCCACACTTGGTTCAATCTTCAATCAATCAAGTGAGTACATGGCACACTTATACAATCTTCTCGTGGGATACGCTCTCACGACCTTCCGCACCAGGTAACAAGTCTGCACATCCATACCACCGGCCACACTAATGCCGTAAAGCAAATCAAGCATTCTCAATCAGTACGCAAAGCCTTTTACACATGACGCCGATCTCAGGTGATGCTAAAGACAATACCAGCTTACTCTAACCATTTGAATCCTTTATTGATCACCAGAGCTCGTGATATTCTTGCCAATACCAAACGACAACCTTGATCCTCAACTTACAATTCCCATGCTGCTCACTGCACCTACATACCAATACGCGACAGTACAAGGATTTCACCATAACTCCTGAACCACTAAATAGAATAAACACTTCAGCATATAGAAACCTTTACACAACTGAATTCTCAAACTGCAGGAATTACAACCTCATGTCGCGATCTAAACCGCCATGACTCTTCCGAAATCCATTTACTCAGCCTAGTTCTTAGAACCAAATACCTCCCAAATCAATTGAATTATGGTGGTTGTCAAGCCTCGCACGTTCCGCCACAAATCATATATATAATTGAACACGTTGAAGGAACTAATCACGGTCACAATAATGTCGATTCTACCATTACTAGCCAACTTGTCTTCTCCCAATTTATTCTTAACTTGCCTTAGAAATAATGATAGCTCCATTCATAAACGTAATGAAACCCAACAACACTCATCCCGAGTGACCCAATCCACAAGACCATATCGTCTCAATACCCATGAACCATATCATATTCTCCTTAAGCACACAATAGCATCGCCAACTAGTACACCCGTCTTGGAAGACCTTCCGCGAATCCGAAGCTATTTCTTCCTTTCCTCCAATACTGCACCGCATACCCAATGATAACATAGAACATTCCAGGTCCTTAGGCACTGTACTCAAATTCTTGAACCCACTACGACCACTATTGAGAGTCACCCACTCTGACTTGGCCCCGAATATAAACCAAACTCTAGTGCTCTGCTAGCACGTGAACACCCTACCGAGAAGCACCCAACTGAATTTTTTTCCTTTGTACAATACTCCCACCAGAAGCAGAAACTCTAAGTCTTCCCAAAACTGAACATGAATCGATAAGGCCCAAATATAGCACACATTCCTCAAGTCCTTTCCTCAAATTACCACTAATGCTTTCTTTCCTTAGTCATAATAACCCACCAATATGCCGATAACCAGGAACCTCACAAGTAGACAATCATGCAATCCAATCTTAGGCGGTGGGGCTCTCCCACTTAGATTGAAGCTACCATTACATAACCCTAGAACCCAAGACTCTTTATCCCTCATTGACATGATTTTGCACAATCAACCTGCCAAATTCCTCGAAATCCTTCTGTTAACATTTCATGAACACTCTATATCACTAGCCATATTTACATATTCGACCTCTTACCGGATAGCCAGTAAAGTTCTTCATAGAAGCTTTCTCAACACCACGCAACCGCTAACCTGCTCACAGGAGATTACTCACCTGTGGAAATTACATGTCGATATCTTCCAACGTCGCTGCACTGGGTACCATTACCTGAGCTCGTGCTCATTCACCAGCTGTACAAGTCCACTCGCTCCTCATGGACATCAACTAAAGGTGCAATATTACATTCCAATCCAAGGTCATGTTGTATCCTTTTTCATATCAAGTAACTCCTTTCCGTCGTATCCAACCTTCCTCCGTATACCCCCAAAATTAAGCCCGTAGCCCTAGTCACTGTACACCATGACTCCTAAATCACTATAAACTTTCCTCAAGGCGTGTAGTTATCCTACCACGAAACCCATATGATACTCTGTCACTCTCCCACTTTGGTCAAACCCTTTCCTTTAAGTAACTACCCGACTCTTGCTTCTTACGCCTGGCCTTCTAGAAATTTAACCACCGCAAGGCACCTCCCACATGTCCTTCCTCATCCTTCGCTGCCCAGTTATTGGCTTAAATAAATACCTATCTCTGTAGCACTTGAACCAATAGATCGCTACCAACTTTAAGCCTTTCCGGAGATCATCTTTCTCGAGCCATCAACACTAGAAACGCTTATTTGATCCTAAACCACTACACATTGTGATCTCTGAGAGCCGATTCCCCGATACCATTTTGCAATACCTTGCCCTAAAGAGGACCATAATACCGGCAAACTTAACTCATTCAATAAGGACGACGACACCACATCACAGATGACAATTCCACCATGCTCGAAAGACCAAGTTTCACAAATCCATCCACCTAACTTGAACATTCATAGCCCGATCCCATTTTCTCCTGTTGGAAATAATACTCTAAACCTCTGAATCATGCACGGAGTAAAACCTTCCTTCAAGTCATTCACTGCCCCGACACATAGACAAGCATCCTACCATCACATCAAACATTGTGCGATAGCAATTCATGAATCATCATAACAATCGATGCCAAATCTCAAAACCTTAGGTAATACTGATACCAAGCTGAAACGACAGAACGACCTTCCACAAGGCTGACAATAGTCCAATCACATACGTTGGGAGAAACATCCTGCACCATACCTGTAGTACTATTACAATCCCTAGATTCCTAATTTATAACAAGTGATTCACGTCGCATGAGATTGAATAGGAAGGAAAAGAAGGCATAAGCCTCAAGGAATCAAATCGCACGATGAGAAATCAAGAGGGGAAGTGCTCCTAATAGCCCTGTAGCCTCTCGAAGATAACTACAGACGTCTACGTACCGATCCGCAAGACTCTATTAGACTCGCTCATGACTCGTGAGACCTAAGTGAACCTAGTGCTCTTATACCATGTTATCACGACCCAAATTTCGATTAAAGTTCGTGATGGCGTTGGACACCACTGCCAGGCAAACCAACATTATATACTTAGTTTAGGTCTCATATTAATATTTTTGAAATCATAAGTTTCCTTCAATTAAATAGTAGAAGATGGAAATTTCAGAGTAAATAAAAATGTTTTAAACAATTTCAATACCGAACAACTCAAAATCACCACAAAACCTGGTGTCACAAGTGTATGAGCATCAACTAGAAAATAAAATAAAATATAGCATCTGTCCGGAGTACAAATTTGGACAGGAAAGAAAAATATAAATACTCTAAAGGAGACTCTGCTGGCTGCGGGTCGTAATGTGGAATGCAGCTCACCTGATTCCCCACGTTAACCACGTCTCTGCGCCCACAAGGCCACTAAATATATATGTGCCTGCACAACAAAATGTGCAGCAAATATAGTAAGAGTACGTAAATCAATGCGTACCCAGTAAGTATCCCGCCTAACCTCAAAGAAGTAGTGACGAGGGTTCGACTCCGACACTTACTATAGGCCAAAAATAAAATTCCAATATTCTGTTAACATGGATTACATAACATAGTTGAAAACTCAATAACCGGAAATAATCAACAATTCTTTTTACTAATGGAAATTTTCAAATTCATTTTCATCATTTAATAATTTATATCTCAAGCCAATAAAGAAATGTCAATTATTATTAGTTACAAAGAATTATCATGCGCAGGTCATGCAGAGTCATACGGCCCGATCCAACATATATATATATATATATATATATATATATATATATATATATATATATATATATATATATAATAATATTGTGCACTACCGAGGGTGGAATGACACGAACCATAGATGTATCTATTTAATCTACCGATACATTCGGCCCGCTCCACTAAAAAACACATTCAAACAGCCAAATCAAGAATTCATTGAGGAGACATTATCTAAGGAAATGCCAATTCTCATTTAACGGTCAAGAAAACGAAGTTTAACCTTTTAAAAATTCCTTTACCAAGTTCAATACGATTTAAGCAATTTAACTTAACAATAGGGTTGCAAATATCTCAAGTATAGCATGATTTCGGTCCTAGACTACCCGAACTTAAGCATAATAGTAGCTACACATGGACTCTCGTCACCTCGTACGTACGTAGCCCCCACAAATAGAAGCACATATTGAATTATTTTACCTATGGAGTTAATTGCCTCTTACAAGGTTAGAAAGGAGACTTACCTCCCTCTGAAGTTCCATAGCCGGCTCCGAAGCGTTTCCAACTACTTAAATCGATGCCCAACTCTCCAAAACTAGTCAATAAATGTGTAAATCCATAAATATATACTCCAATACTTATTATAATTCAATTTATAATAATTTCCAACTCCACTTGAAAAGTTGATAAAATCAACCCTCGGGCCCACTTGCCCGAATTCCAAAACTTTTCGAAGATAAACATTGCCCATAACATCACGAACTCAAATATATAATTTATTCTCAATTCCATGCCAAATTCGTGGTGAAAATCCAAAAATACCATTTTTTAGGTTTTCTACTAAAACCCCAAATTTTCACTAATTTTCCATGAATTTCCATATTAAAATCTATATATAATCCAAGTATTTAACTTGCAATAGTTGGGAATCACTTACCTTAACATAGATGATGAAGATGGAGCTCCAAAATCGCTCCTAGGTCGTTTCCCTTGGAGCAAATGAGATGAAATGAGCCAAACCCATTTTTGCAAACTTATACACTACCCAGGCGACCCATCTTCGCGTTCGTGGGCCTCCCATCGCGTTCGCGATGAAAAAATTATCAAAAAGCCATTTCCAAACTCTTCTCAGACAGCCTCTAGTATAATGGTCATAATATTTTGTACAAGACTCCAAATAACAAATGATTTAACTTTCTGAAAACTAGACAACAAGATCTACAACTCTCATGTTTTTGTCATGTTCTAATTCCTTATAGATTTCGAGATATAAGCTGCCAAAGTCAACCTTATGCAACACAAATTTCTTGTTCATCTTCCCGGACAACCTGTAATGTGCCAGCCATAACGTTTTGTACACAAATCCAAATGCTAAATGTTTACCTTTCTAAAAACTAGACACAAATAGCTACAACTTTTATTTTTGGATCATCTCCAAATTCTTTATAGATTGCGAGATATGAGCCTTCGAAGTCAGACATGTGCAACAGAGGTTTCCTTCTTCGCGAACGCAAGAGTCTCTTCGCGAATGCCAAAAACAAAATTCCAGAAGCCAAATCCTTCTTCGCAAATGCAAGAGGATCCTCGCAAACGTGAAGAACAACACTAGACATCAGAAAATCAGCATCCAATGTAGCCCAAAATGATCTGAAACACACCTGAGGCCCCCGGGACCCCGTCTAATAACACCAACCTGTCCCAAAACATGACACAAACTTGATCGAGACCTCAAGTCACATCAAACAACATCGAAAATCATGAATCGCACCCCAATTCAAGCTTAATGAACTTTAGAACTTCGAACTTCTACATTTGATGCCGAAACCGATCAAATCACGTTTGATTGACCTCAAATTTTGCACCCAAGTCACATTCGACATTACTGACCTACTCCAACTTCTGGAATTAGAATCCGACCCCGATATAAAAAAGTCCACTTCCGGTCAAACTTCTCAAAAACCTTTATATTTTTAACTTTCGTCAAGTGACCCAAAAATGACCTACGGATCTCCGAATCCACTTCCGGAGGTATTCCCATACTCGAAATCGGTTTCGGCATAATCACCATACAGAGCTATTCCCATACTCGAAATCCCAAACGGACATCGATAACATTGAAATGCACTTCAACCCAAATTTATGAAATTCTTATAAAATGCCAACTTCCACAATAGGCGTTGAAACGCTCCCGGGTCATCCAAAACCCGATCCGGACATACGCCCAAGTCCAAAATCATCATACGATCCTGTTGGAACCTTCAAATCCTGATTCCGAGGTCGTTTACTCAAAAATAACACCTTAGTCAATTTTCCAACTTAAAGCTTCCAAAATGAGAATTTTCTTTCCAAATTAACTCCAAATTTCCCTAAATTCAATTCTGAACACACATACAAGTCATAATACCTGAAGTGAAGCTACTCAAGGCTGCAAACCGCCGAACGACGCTCTAGTGTTCAAAACGACCGATCGAGTAGTGACATTCTCTCATACTTAAGCATACATTCGTCCTCGAACGTGCTAAGAACTATCCTGGAGTCATCTGAAATCACTGTTTAAGACCTCGTGCACCTACCCGTGCTACCACAACTCAGTCGAGTACATTAGCTCGAGCAATTCTGAAGATTCTCCCTCTTATTTGGCCAAATTAGCCTTAGATCCCAATTATAACATCTGAAATCCTCTACCAGGTCTGTTTCCAACATACGAACACCGTATCCATCACTACACGATGTACCAATACATGATTATATACTCTTACCGAATTCACACCATGCACCGCATTATTCACATGACCATAATAACATCTGAAATCCCATGAATCTGATGCCCTCAACATAGCTCATGAAGCATATAAGGCCTGTTTCAATACTCGCAATACTGCCATGACAAAAAAGATGTTTAGAAACTCTTAACCACCTGCTGAATCACAATTCATGGAGTCTCTCCTCCTGACAAGAACCTTTACCCCATTCTGGACTAAATATCGATATTTACTCTTTAATGTGCCTCATATAAATCTAATCGCACTGATCCCAAGTCCATAATCTCGTCTCAACTAGTACAAGTTGCTCAGGCAATAAGCCACATCAGACACTGCAAAATATTTCGTATGATGCCACAGAGTGCTAACAAGCCGCAACCTTGAAATGAGCTCTAGAAAGAACTTCTCAACCCACGTAACTAACTTAATAAGCGAAAAGATGTTATGAACCTTCCTCATAAATGAGAAGCAAAACACACAAGAATAGATATGGGAAACTGTACTCAACATCAACTACGAAATACCCAAATATCGACCACAAGCACGACAAGTGCGTAATACCATCCCGGGGAGACAGATAGCTCCATACGCAACAAAACGCAAACGCGACTAAGGTGCAATATATGATATGTATCTCGAGAGCCATCCTGCTCACATAGTATCATCGCTACGCGAAACCTCAACACATGTGCAATTAATCAAGCTTTATCACAACCCACACGGCACAACAGAGTATTACATGAAATAGCCGATGACAAAATAACATCCAATGCCCGAATTCTCCTCCATAAGGAGTGTTATGCTGAATGAACACACCCAGATAGGTGTGGAGTACACATCCACATTTGGACCCATCAACGGACTTCATCCGATTTTGATCATACCATGCTTGGTCAAATAACCTCTCAAGGACCCACAATGACCTATTCATGACACATAAGAACAACCGTCGAATCCGAACCAAACTTCCACAATTCACAGCCAATTGAATAGAGCGCATTTCAGGCCTAAACTCTCACATTAGCGATAGTGCCAAAATTCTCCACACTTGGTTCAATCTTCAATCAATCAAGTGACTACATGTCACACTTATATAATCTTCCCGTGGGATACGCTCTCATGACCATCCGCACTAGGTAACAAGTCTGCACATCTATATACCAGCCATACTAATGCCGTAAAGCAAATCAAGAATCCGTAATCAGTACGCAAAGCGTCTTACACAGGACACCGATCTCAGGTGACGCTAAAGACAATATCAGCTTACTCTAACCATCTGAATCCTTTCTTGATCACCCGAGCTCGTGATATTCTTGCCAACACCAAACGGAAACCTTGATCCTCAACTTCCAATTCCCATGTCGCTCACTGCACCTACATGCCAATATGCAATAGTACAAGGATTTCACCATAACCCCTAAACCACTAAATAGAATAAACACTTCATCATATAGAAACCTTTTACTTAGCTCATCTCAAAAGAACCATTGCAACACGCAACTGAATTCTCAAACTGTAGGAATTACAACCTCATGTCGCGATCTAAATCTCCATGACTCTTCCGGAATCCATTTACTCAACCTAGTCCTTAGAACCAAATACCTCCCAAATCAATCAAATTATGGTGGTTGTCAAGCCTCGCACCTTCCACCACAAATCGTATATATAACTGAACATCGAAGGAACTGATCACGGCCACAATCATGTCGATTCAACCATTACTAGCCGACCTGTCTTCTACCAATTTATTCTTAACTTGCCTTGGAAATAATGATAGCTCCATTCATAAACATAACGAAACCCAACAACACTTATCCCGAGTGACCCAATTCACGAGACCACATCGTCTCAATACCCATGAATCATCTCATATTCTCCTTAAGCACACAATAGCATCGCTAACTGGTACACCCGTCCTGGAAGTCCTTCCGCGAATCCGAAGCTACTTCTTCCCTTCCTCCAATATTGAACCGCATACCCAATGATAACATAGAACATTCCAGGTCCTTAGGCACTGTACTCAAATTCTTGAACCCACTAGGATAACTATTGAGGGTCACCCACTCTAACTTATCCCCGAATATAAGCCAAACTCTAATGCTCTGCTAGTACATGAACACTTTATCCGAGAAGCACTCGATTGAATTCGTTTCCTTTGTACATTACTCCCACTAGAAGTAGAAACTCTAAGTTTTCCCAAAACTGAACATGAATCGATAAGGCCTAAATATAGCACACATTCCTCAACTCCTTTGCTCGAATTACCACTAATGTTTTCTTTCCTTAGTCGTAATAACCCACCAATATGCCGATAACCAGGAACCTCACGAGTAGACAACCATGCAATCCAATCTTAGGCGGTGGGGCTCTCCCACTTAGCTTGAAGCTACCAATACATAGCCCTGGAACCCAAGACTCTTTATCCCCCATGGACATGATCTTGCACAATCAACCTGCCAAATTCCTCGAAATCATTCTGTTAACATTTCATGAACACTCTGAATCACTAGACACATTTACATATTCGACCTCTTACTGGATAGCCAGTAAAGTTCTTTGAAGAATCTTCGTTAACACCACGCAACCACTAACCTACTCACAGGATATAACTCACATGTGGAAATTACATGTCGACATCTTCCAACGTCTCTGCACTGGGTACAATTACTACAAAATCAGTAACTCATCCTGAGCCCGTGCGGATTCACCTGTTGTACAAGTCCGTTCACTCCTCATGGATATCATCTCAAGGTGTGATCATACATTCCAATCCAAGGTCATGTTGTATCCTTTTTCATATCAAGCAACTCATTTCCGTCGTATCCAACCTTCCTCCGTATAGCAGTCAATACCCCAAAATAAAGCCTGTAGCCCTAGTCACTGTCCACCATGACTCCCAAATCACTCTAAACTGTCCTCAAGGCGTGTATTTATCCTACCACGGAACCCATATGCTACTCTGTCACTCTCAAACTTTGGCCAAATCCTCCCCTTTAAGCAACTACCCGACTCGTGCTTCATACACCTGGCTTCTAGAAATTTAACCACTGCAAGACACCTCCCACATATCCTTCCTCATCCTTCGCTGCCCAGTTGTTGCCTTAAATCAATACCTATCTCTGTAGCACTTGAACCAATAGATCGCTACCAACTTTAAACCTTTTCGTAGATCATCTTTCTCGAGCCATCAACACTAGGAACGCCGATTTAATCCTGAACCACTACATATCGCGATATGTGACAGTCGCTTCCCCGGTACCATTTCGCAATACCCTACCCCAAAGGCGAATTGAATAAGACCATAACACCAATGAACTTAAGGTATTCAACAAGGACGATGACACCACATCACAGATAACAATTCTACCACACTCGAAACACCAAGTCTCGCAAATCCATCCACCCAAATTGAACACTCATAGCCCGGTCGCCTTTCCTCCGCTGGAAATAAAACTCTGAACCTCGGAATCAAGCATGGAGTAAAACCTTCCTTCAAGTCATTCACTACCCCGACACACAGACAGGCATCCTACCATCACATCAAATACTGTGTGATAGTAATGCACGAATCGTCATAAAAATCGATGCCAAATGTCAAAACCTTAAGTAATACTAATACTGAGCTGAAACGATAGAACGACCTTCCGCAAGGAAATGACAATAGACCAATCACATATGCAGGGAGAAACATCCTGCACCATACCTGTTGTAACATTACAATGCCTCGATCCCCAATTTATAACAAGCGATTCACGTCGCATGAGATTGAATAGGAAGGAAATGAAGACATAAGCCTCAAGGAATCAAATCGCACGATGAGGAATCAAGAAGGGAAGTGCTCCTGACAGCCCTGTAGCCTCTCAAAGATAAGTACAGACGTCTCCGTGCCGATCCGTAAGACTCTATTATACTCGCTCATGACTCGTGAGACCTAAGTAAACCTCGTGCTCTGATACCATGTTGTCACTACCCAAATTTCCATTAAAGGTCGTGATGGTGCCGGACACCGCTGCCAGGCAAGCCAACAATATATAATTAGTTTAGGTCTCCATTTAATATTTTTGAAATCATAATTTTCCTTCAATTAAATAGTAGAAGATGGAAATTTCAGAGTAAATAATAATGTTTTTAACAATTTCAATACTGAACAACTCATAATCACCCCAAAATCTGGTGTCACAAGTGCATGAGCATCCACTAGGAAATAAAATAAAATACAGCATTAGTCCGGAATACAAATTTGGACAGGAAAGAAAAATATAAATATTTTGAAGGAGACTTTGCTAGTTGCGGGTCGTAATGTGAAATTCATCTCACCTACGTCCCCGCGTTAACCACGCATATGCGCCCACAACGCCACTAAATATATATGTTCCTGCACACCAAAATATGCAGCAAGTGTAGTATGAGTACGTAATTCAACGCGTATCGAGTAAGTATCCCGCCTAAACTCAAAGAAATAGTGACAAGGGGTCGACTCCGACAATTACTATGGGCCAAAAATAAAATGCCAGTATTTTGTTAAGCATGGATTACATAACATAGTTGAAAATTCAATAACCGAAAATAATCAACAATTCTTTTTACTAATGGAAATTTCCAAATTCATTTTCATCATTTGACAATTTATATCTCAAGCCAATAAAGATATGTCAATTATTATAAGTTCCAAAGAATTATTGTCACAACCCAAAATTCGTTAAAGGTCGTGATTGCACCGAACTCCACTGTCAGGCAAGCCAAAACTAAATAGTTAATTAAATTCCCTTTTTAGTATTTCTATAAAACATAAATTTCCTTCAATTTACTAGTAACAAAAGCGAACCTTACAGAATAATAATAATATTTTTCAATTCCAATACTAAATATCCCATAATAATCCCAAAACTCGGTGTCACAAGTGCAGGAGCATCAACTAGAAAGATAAAATAAAACACAACACCTGTCCAGAATACAAATTAGACAGAAAAATACATAAATAAATCTAAAGGGGACTCTGTTGGATGCGGATCATAGATGGAAATGCAGCTCACCTAAGTCTCCGTATTAACCACACCTCTGCGCTCACAAGGCTACTAGAAATATATGCACTGGCACAAAACTATGCAGCAAGTGTAGTACGAGTACGTAAATCAATGCGTACCCAGTAAGTATCCCGCCTAACCTCGAATAAGTAGTGACGAGGGGTCGGTTCCGACACTTACTATGGGCTATAAATAAATTTCCAGTGATATGGTTTAAACATGAGTTATATAAAACAGCTGTAAGCTCGATATTTTGAAGTAAATAAGCAATTCCTTTATAATTACGAAATCTCCAATTTATTTCTCATCATTTAACAATCTATCTCAGGCCAAAGTGGCAATATCATTTATTATAAATTCCAAAGCAACCAATTCAATCATGCGCAAATCATGCCGAGGTCGTGCGGCCCGATCCAACATAATATTAAATTGTGCACTACCGGAGGGTCGAACGGAGCGAACCATAGATGCATCTATTTAATCTGTCTAGGCGTTCGGCCCGTTCCACAAAAGATAAATACATTCAAACAACCAAATCAAAGATTTATTTAGGTTTGATGTTCAAAAAAATATCAATTCTCATTAATGGTCAAGCGACCCGTCCGAAACCCAAGTAGGTGAAATATAACCTTTTGAAATTCCTTTCTCAATTTCCAATATGTTTTAAATGGTTAAATTAACAAGTATGATGCAAGCATCGCAAATATAACATGATTCGGGTCTTAGAATACCCGAACAAAAGCATAATAGTAGCTACGCGCGGACTCTCGTCACCTCGTACGTACGTAGCCCCCCACAATAGAAGCACATATTGAATTATTTCACCTATGGGGTAAATTATCTCTTACAAGGTTAGAAAGGAGACTTACCTTGTCTCAAAGTCCACTTTCCGATCACCACATCGCGTTAAATTCCCAATTCAATGCCAAAAAATCTGAAACTATCCAAATGTTATACAAAATAATTAATACATGTTCAATAATTCGAATTTAGGCTATTAAATTAATTACCCAACCCAAAATTCCAAAATTCCTAAAATTCACCCCGGAGCCACGTACCCGGATTCCGGAAATTTTCGGAGGAAGTCGTTACCCATAATCTCAAGAACTAAAATATACAAATTCCATCCAATTCCATGACCATTTTCGTGGTCAAACATCTCATTTTTATAAAAGTCTACCCAAAATCTATGTATTGAACTCAAAAATGTGTAGAATTAACTTACCTTCAAGTTGCTGGGTGAAATCTCCTCTCAAAAGGTCCAAAATCGACCTTGGATGGAAGAAATGGGGTGAAATGAACTCAAACCTCGCTTAAAACCGGTCTGCCCAGCACAGTCACCCCTCATTCGCGTTCGCGACCAAGGTCCCGCGTTCGCGAAAACCAAAAATGCCACTGCCCAAAATCTCTCTTCGCGTTCGCGACTCTCTGACCGCGTTCGCGAAGGCCAGCTGCCCTGCCCCTTCGCGTTCGCATTCCCATCTCCGCGTTCGCGTAGACCAAACGACCTTAGGCCTAGCTAATCCTTTCTTCTTTGCGTTCGCGTCGCCTTGGCCGCGTTCGTGAAGGCTTGCCCAGCTCTTGCCTAGCGTTCGCGTCCACCACCTCACATTGGCGAAGGCCAAACCAACAGCCCCTCAAATTCCTCTTCGCGAACACGGGACTCCCTTCGTGTTCGCGAAGAAGGAAACCAGACACCAACAACAACGGTCCAAAACATCTCTAGTTTGGTTTGAAACTACCCCGAAACACACCCGAGGCCCCCAAGACCCCGTCCAATCACACAAACCAGTCCCATAACATAACACGGACCTGCTCGAAGCCTCAAATCACATCAAAAAAATCAAAATGGAGCTCCAAAATCGCTCTTAGGTCGTCACCCATGGAGGAGATGAGATGAAATGAGCCAAACCCATTATTGCAAACTTATACACTGCCCAGGCGACCCTTCTTCGCATTTGCGGGCCTCCCATCGCATTCGCGATGAACAAAATTCTCAAAATGCTATTTCCAAACTCTTCTCAGACAGCCTCTAGATTAATGGTCATAACGTTTTGTACAAAACTTTAAATGACAAATGGTTTAACTTTCTGAAAACTAGACACCAAGATCTACAACTCTCTTGTTTTGGTTATCTTCCAATTTCTTATAGATTTCGAGATATAAATTGTCAAAGTCAGCCCTATGCAACACAAATTTCTTCCTCATCTTCCCGGACAGCCTGTAATGAACCAGCCAAAATATTTTGTACACAAATCCAAATGCTAAATGGTTTAACTTTCTGAACACCAGACACACAGAGCTACAACTTTTGATTTTTGGATCATCTCCAAATTCTTTATAGATTGCGAACTATGAGCCTTCGAATTTAGACCTGTGCAATAGAGATTTCCTTCTTCGCGAACGCGAATAACAAAATTGCAGAAGCCAAATCCTTCTTCACGAACATGAGAGGATCCTTGCGAACGCGAATAACAACACCAGACATCAGAAAATCAGCATCCAAAGTAGCCCAAAATGATCTGAAACACACCCGAGGCCCCCGTCCAATCACACCAACTTGTCCCAAAACATGACACGAACTTGCTCGAGACCTCAAATCACATCAAACAATATCAAAATCATGAATCGCACCCTGCTTAATGAACTTTAGAACTTCAAACTTCTACATTAGATATCGAAACCTATCAATTCACGTCCGATTGACTTCTAATTTTGCACCCAAGGCACATCCGACATTACGGACCTACTCTAACTTCCGGAATCGAAATCCGACCCCGATATAAAAAAGTCCACTTCCGGTCAAACTTCTCAAAAACCTTCAAAATTTTAACTTTCGTCAAGTGGCTCCAAAATGACCTACGGGCCTCCGAATCCACTTTCGGACGCGCTCCCAATACTAGAATCACCATACGGAGCTATTCCCAGACTCGGAATCCCAAACGTACATCGATAACATTGAAATGCACTTCAACTAGGGCTGTTTATGCGGATTGGGCGGTTAATTACTCTTAATGGTTTCGCTTAACAGTTATCGGCTTTTAAATGTATTAATCCGCTAGCCACCAGTTAAGATATCGGGCGGAATTGTATCGGTTTATATCTTATCGGGCAGTTTATTGGCCTAATTCAATCTATATTGCGTGCATTAATTATTTGTTAACCGCCTAGCATACAAATTCAGAATAGGAAATTACACATTGAGTCGAGACATACATGTCTTTTAACACCTACATAAGAATGATGTAGTGTGTCATGTGTTGTAGAGTGAAAAAAGCAGAACACATTGTAGGCTACATTACATCCCAAAACAGACTACATATGAGTCCAGACATACATGTTTGTTAACGCCTACCATTAAATCCCAAAGCAGACTACATTACATGAGTCCAGACATACATATGCTTGTTAACGCCTAGCATACAAATTCAGAATAGGAAATTCCAGTCTATATTCAAAGTGAGTCAAAAATATATATTTCAAAATGATTAATCCATAACTGAGCAGAGTACACAGAAATGTTTGGCATGCAGCTAACGCCTACAAGTGCTTGAATTGCTGCAGCTTCAAAGTTCAAACAACAGCTTCAAATTTCTAACTTAAACTCTCAACCAGGCATTTTACGCTATATCATTAACCATACAAATAGCACCGAGCAAAAGGCAGTTATGTATAGAAATAGGGATGGGTTATAAGTAGTAAACAATTTACAGGAAATGCAGATGCGCTCTTTCCCCAGAACATAATTCAAGACAACACTATCGTCAATATTGTGGAATAAAAGTTGTGGCACATCACTGTTGTTCTTCTATTAAACATAGACAACAGGCATTAGTTTTAAAAAATAAAAGCAGAGGTGAACCATAGACAGCAGCTTAAACAATCTTGTTGTAAGAAGATAGAAGATTTCAAGAAACTTTGTAATTCTTTTTACATTCTCCCAATCACTACTCAAAAATTCACCTGTAGGAATTCCAACATCAATATAAGAATGCTCAAGATAATGTCTCAAGCCAATTTCACTAGAAGCATAATGTGAAAATGCACTTTCAAATTCAACAACACTGCGCAATATCAAGTAGGTGGAATTCCACCTAGTTGGAACATCTAAGCATAAAGTTTTTTTTACAATTGAGTTGTTCATCATCAAAACATTCTTGAAACCTCTTCAACCTCGCAGGAGACTGCCTAACATATCTCACTGCATGCCTAACTCGTTCAATAGACACTGAAGATTCTTTTAAACCATCCTGGACCACATGATTCATGATGTGAGCCATACATCTCACGTGAAGGTGAGTACCATTCATCAAATTAGTTCCCATTTTTGTTAATTTCTTAGACAATTCTTTTATTGTCACATCATTTGAGCTTGCATTATCAACTGTGATAGTGAAGATCTGATTTATCCCTCACTCACGTAGGCACCTACCAATACCATTTTCCATATCTTCGCCTTTATGAATAACAATAGGACAAAAATTTCATTGAGATAACTATGTGATTGTCTGGGTTTAGATGCAAAGAAAATATTTCAGTAGTTTAGCTTATTCAATATAACGGTATCTAAGATTTTATTAATTTATTCATAGCGCAAACGAAGCAAAATTACAATAAACGTGTGGTCCTTCCCTTTGTTTCTTGTTCATTTCTCTTAGAAAGGTAACAATATATTAATAATCAATACAAAGGTTATGCTGGAGCCATATTTACATTTTTAAAAAACAAAAATATGAGCTTGCTATTCATACGAGGGCACTAAGAATTCTAATGAGAATTGAGATGCTCTTTGATTTTAAAGACATCAACAAGAAAAGAAACTTACCATCTGCTGACTGCTTCTCTGGCTATGGCGAGAGGGAGAGGCGAGATGGCGAGAGGGAGACGGCGAGTCGACGAGATAGAGTGTTGGAATCCTGGAAGTCGACGAGATAGAGTATTACGAGTAGCTGCTGGTTGAATTTCTATTGAAGCTGGTTGAATTATGGTCGAATCAAGAGATAATTTTGCTGGTGGCTGCTGGTTGAAGTTTAGGCGTTAGGGTTGTGATTATTTAGGAATTAGGCGTTAGAACTTAGAGATAAAGTACTGGAAGAAGTGGAAGGGCTTTTGTTATTTAATATATATATAGATAAAAATAAATTATATACATATATATTCTTAACGGGTTAACGGATTATCCATTAAGAAAATTGAATAATCCGCCCCCAAACTGATAAGTCGTTAATAAAATAATTTCAATCTGTTCTCCATCCGTTAAACCGTTAACCTGATACCAATAAGCCATTAAGCTTCGGTTTCGGTTCGGTTTTGAACACCCCTAACTTTAACCCAATTTTCATGAAATTCTTCCAAAATTTCAACTTCCATAATAGGCGTTGAAACGCTCCTGGTTCATCCAAAACCCGATCCGGACATACGCCCAAGTCCAAAATCATCATACGAACCTGTTGGAACCTTCAAATCCCGATTCCGAGGTCGTTTACTCAAAAATCATACTTTAGTCCATTCCTCCAACTTAAGGCTTTACGAAATGAGAATTTTCTTTGCAAATTAACTCCAAACTTCCCGAAATTCAATTCCGACCACACGTACAAGTCATAATACTTGAAGTGAAGCTACTCATGGCCTCAAACCGTCGAACGACGCGCTAGTATTCAAAACGACCGATCGGGTCGTTACCGATCTTTCAACCCCTACTGCCAAAAGTCACACAAACATCCAGACTAGCAAAGGAGAACGAAATCCAAATCACGCAAGGAAAAGAACATATGAAATGACCGTAAAGTAAAGACATGGTGAATTAAAATATGATAAGAGCCATCTAGATCTAGTTAACCCATCCCATTTTTCTTAAATTCTAAAACCCACGTTAACACAAGAGTCCATCCTTGAAAATGAAAAGAACATATTAGATTCTATAACTGTTATGTATCAGAAAAGGAGATTGCTAGAAAAGCATTCTATATCAAACTTAATTAACACGGAGGCTTTGATGAAGTAAGAACCCTTCACAATGACTATTCAATTAATGACCATGAAAATGCCCTTCTTTATCATTAGCCTATGCAAATTCCTTAAGAATAAAAGTTAAAGTTCATGACTAAATCAATCACGCATATAATCCAGTTGCGAAAATTATCACTGCGAAAGAAACCATTTGATCGGAAGGTACCTAACTCGAAAACTCAAACTCTTCAGATATTAAAGATTAACCATTCAAACACTTGAAATTTCTATCAAAAGGCTAGTATTCACAATCTTCCCCGAACCTTCGACACAAGAATCCAACCACCAATTATCTCACACATTCATAGCTTGGACACTAAGTCACCAAACCAACATGAGTCGACGTTCAAATTTCTGCAAGCAAGAACAGACCTACAGCAGCGAAATAGCATGGATTTGATTCATTTAAGCCTAAAGATATGCATATGCAGCTCATATCAGTACAAATCAACCAACACTAATATGAAAACTTTGCAAACATCAAAGGAACTAGTCGAACTCTTTTCAGCAGTAACGTGACATACTTCAGTAATCCATACAATAACAAACCAAATCCGACTTCAATCAAGCGTGTCGGAATCAAGCAGATTTGAGATTGTACGACATTTGAACACAAAAACAAAAACAAAACAGATGCGCATACCACAGAGAATTCATCCAGACTCATCGTCAATCCAAATCCAACAAGTTAGGTTTATGTATTATGGTAAGAGAATTAATTATGTCCGTTGGATACGTTTGAGTGAATGGCTAAGAGGCCGTTTGGATTAGCTGATATGAATTAGCTGATATGAATTAGCTGATAAGCATTAGGTGCTGAAAAGCACTTTTAAGTGCTAAAACTGATTTAATAAATAAGCAGTTACGTGTTTGGATACAAGTGCTGAAATTGATAATAAGTTGTTGCTGTATTTGATAAAAAAAAGTGCTGATAAGCTCTTTTTCTGTTATAATTTCTTAAATAACCTTAGAAGTGTTTATACTTATAAGGGCGTAATTTATTCAAAATTTTAGATTCCAAATCGATCCAAATACAAAATATTCTATTTGTCATTTTATTTTAAATACAACTGTGCTTAGATAAGATAATTTTTATGATAAATATTATTTATTTTATGATAAGCATATAATCATAAGTTATAATAATTAATAAATTGATAAAAGTTTCTCAGTAAAAAATAAACCTAAATAGGACAAAATATTTGAAGAGAAACAAACACTGTCTTTATCGCCACAACATTTAGAAAGCAACACACCAAAAATTTGATATGTCCTCATTTATTACATACAGTTCAAAGATTAATACACAATCACATAGATATAAATATGCAAAGGAATAAAGAATTTGCTTATCTTAAATAGTCAATGGACATTGCAGACTTGAAGAGAGGGGGTTAGGTTGAAATAGTACTTGAAGTAGTGAGTATCGATGTAATAGTTTTGTTCTAAAAAAGAATATTTTAAGGATAAAATAGTAAAAATTTTGGTCAAACTTAAAGTGCTTATAAGCTAAAAATTTATAAGCTGGGGGTGACCAGCTTACGGCTTTTGGTTTATTTTTGACTTATAAGCACTTGGCTTATAAGCACTTTTAACTTTACCAAACGCGTAAATAAGCCAAAAAGTGCTTATAAGCTAGTTTGACCAGCTTATAAGCTTAGCCAAACGCCCTCTAAGTTTAAAAGTAGGAATTGGGTTGGGTTGGCAGATGGGTTGAGAAATGGGCTATCTGATTTGGGCTGCTAAGATCTAGGATTGGGCTTGCATTTAGTGGATTCTTTAAGCCTAGTATCAATTGATTCAAAAATAAAAATGTCTTTCCCTTCTTTTAAATAAAATAATACAAGAGTTAATTTGTCCTAAATGAAGTAAAATAACTACCATAATAAAATAAACTATATTATAAAAATGCAACTATTTTTGGATTTTCGAAAAATAAGAGTAGAGAAAAATAAGTTGAAAATCATGGTAATATTAAAATAACATTATTACAAAATACTAATGAGCTTAAATAGATAAAAATAAATATCTATTAATATTAAAATATTATTATTATAAAATACTATATATATATATATATATATATATATATATATATATATATATATATATATATATATCCTGTAAAAAATTTATAAGCTCAAATAGATATGTATAAAATATTGGAGCAGCTTGAACATCGACAAGTCAAAAATTACGTGCTTACACAGTTAACATTTAAAGAAAACCTTTAAAAAAGAATAAAATTCGCTACTAAACACAAATCTTCTCCATATCCGGGGTGTCATCGAGTATATGAGAATCTACACAGGGATTAGTCTACTACAATGGCTAAGGAATAAGAACGGAAGCATAAGTAAAGATAATGAAGGAGAGTCAAGGCGTGCAAATGCCATGCAGCTACCTCGATAATCTCCTAAGATCCCGACTCCATACTCATCAGCCGCTGTGACCGGAAGCACCTAGATCTACACACGAGGTGCAGGGTGTAGCGTGAGTACAAGCAACTTAATAAGTAACAAATTTAACCTTTGGACTGAAAGTAGTGACGAGCTCAATCGACACAGTTCAATATGGAAATAACGGTGCAGAAACGTAGGCATATTTTCAATTCAACAGATAAACTCATAAAGGCAAGATAGATCAAATCTAAATGTTATGAAGAATATACTCCTCTACTTCTACATGCCCCATGCTAACAACCTCATAAGCTCACACTTTCAAATGCTTAATTCACTCAGTATTGTATATGGCCAATCTGGCCCAGGGAAGATCCATCCCGGAATATATACATCAGCTGACCATCAGTCACTTAGTACTGAGTAGGGCCAATCCAGCCCATGGGGAAGATCCATCCCCAGGTATATAAATTCTTCGGACAAGATCCATGTCCAGGGAAGATCCATCCCTCAATATAATCAACCGCACTCATTGGGTGTGTGTGCAGACTCCGGAGGGGCTCATTCAGCCCAAGTGCTATATAAAGCAGTATAACTACTGCATTGTACAGCCCGATCCCATAAATGTCACTCATAATGAGGCCCTCGGCCTCACTCACTCATCAATCTCTCCACTTTCTCTCTCTCACGGGCTCACAAAATCATGAAATTAACTCGAACATGATGATATAATGTATCAATAATAACAACAGAGACTGAGATATGATATGAAATGAATGAATATGACTGAGTACGAAATATCAATGAAATCAGTAAGTCAACAGTAAGAAACGACCATTGTGGGTCCCAATAGTACCAGCATATAGCCTAAACATGATCTCTAGCATGATTGACAACTCAATTACTTTATCAAATGAAGAAAACACGGATATCAACAAGATGGAACCACTATACAGTGCCATGGAATCGACCAGGTCACAATTCTCACGGTGCACGCCCGTCACTTGGCATGTGCGCCACCTCAACACCAATCACAAAACACATAATTCGGGGTTTCAAACTCTTAGGACCAGGTTTAAAAGTGTTAATTACCTCAATCCGAGAAAATCTCTACTCCAAAATACCTTTGCCTCACAAATCGGCCTCTGAATGCCTTGAATCTAGCCACAAACAATTTGATACAATCAACACGATCTAAAGGAATCAATTCCATAAGAAAATATTAAGATTTAAGTCAAAAGTCAAAAAGTCAACTCAAAAGTCAGGCCCTGGGCCCACGTCTCAAAATCGGGAAAAAGTCAGAAAATCCGAATACCCATTCGACCACGAGTCCAACCATACCAAAATTAGTCAAATCTGATAACAACTCGACCTTCAAATCCCCAAATTATAGTTTATGAAGTTCTACAATTTTTCCAAATTTTTATCTTAAAGTACTAATTAAATTATGAAACCAATGATATATTCATGTATATTAACCAAATCCGAGTTAGATTCACTTACCCCGATGAATTTATTGAAAAATCTACGAAAAATCGCCACAAACCGAGCTCCCAAAGTCCAAATGTGAAATAATACCCTAACTCTCGTTTATACACTGCCTAAACTCTCATTCTGTTGACCACACATTTATTTGTGCGGTCCGCACTTTCTAAGACCCGCGGCCGCGGTCCAAATTGTACGGCCGCACTTCAGCAAACCTGCACTACCAGGCTTCGGTAATATGCCCCTAACTTTTTGTATAGTTGACCAAATGATGATTGGTTTACCTTTCTAGAAACTAGACAAAAAGGGATACAATTTTAATTTTTAGATCATCTCCAAATTCCTTATAGATCAAAAGATATAAGCTTCCAAAGTCAGACTACCGAACCTGCATAATCTCCCATCTGCGGCCGCGAAACAAATTCTGTAGACCGCACAATTCTTCTGCGGACAACACGATACTTCTGCAGACAGCACTTTCCTTCTGCGGACCGCACTCCAAAATGTGCCCCCGGACTTTAAAAGTTTCAAAACAAACATTAGAGTGCTGAAATAAATGGACTCGCTTAAAACTCACCCCGAAACACACCCGAGCCAATCGGGACTTTGTCTGAATGTACCAAGAAGTCCTAAAACACGATACGAACTTAATCAAACCTTCAAACCATCTCAAACAACATCAAAAATACGAATTGCACATAGATTCAAGCATAATGAACATGAAATTTCTAAATTCTATAAACGCTGTCGAAACCTATCAAATCACGACCGATCAATCCAAAAATTTTCATACAAGTCACATATGATACCATGGACCTACTCCAACTTTTGGAATCGGAATCCGACCTTGATATTAAAATATCCACTCCCATCCAAACTTTCCAAAAATTCAACTTTCGTCATTTCAAGCCTAATTCAACTACAGACCTCCAAATCACAATCCGAACACGCTCCTAAGTTTGAAATCATCTAACGGAGCTAAATGGAACCATCAAAACTCAAATCTTGGATCGTTTACACATAAGTCACCATCCGGTTAATTTTTCTAACTTAAGCTTCCCATTATAAGACTAAGTGTCTCAAATCATTCTGAAATCCTTTCGAACCCAAACCGACTAACCCGGTAAATCATATAACAGCTATAAAGCACATAAGGAGCAGAAAATAGGGAAATGGAGCTACAATTCTTGAAACAATCGGCTGGGTCGTTACAACAACTTGGCATAACTTGGTACGTCAATCTACAACCACCTAATCAAATCATGCTTTCAAAATGAGTGAGATAATCTTGTTATAAATTCCATATTTACCATCTACACTCAAGAATATATGCATTCTATGGTAAAACACTAGGCTTTCTGCTGCTCGACTCACTTATTGATAATTCGGACACTTGTCCAGAAAGTCTGCGACGTTCGTTTTCATGTCGTTCAACCAATCAATCTCCTTGAGATCATGATACATTTTTCTAGAACCGGGGTGGATAGAATACCTAAAATTATGGGCTTCTAACATGGTCCTCCCTCTCTAAGTCCATCTATATCTGGAATACACAATCTGATTTGGTACTTCAAAGTACAATCATCTTCCCCTTATTCAAAAGTTGTCATCTTATGCTTGCGAATCCCTCTTTCAGCAGCAACAAGTAGAGATCATCAAATTATTTTTCCTCTACTTCAGCTGCTAAGGAGGAACAATTCCTTCTCTGCATAAAAACTCCACCATCTTCGGAGTCCAAAAGTCGAACTCCTAGCTTGGCTAAGCAGTGAACTTCTTTCACCACAGTTCTCTTGTCTATCTCAATAATGAGCTATACTTCCCATACTTAATTATCTTTTCAAGATACTTCCTAAAAATATTTACAGCATTGTTATGACATATGTCTTTGACCAATACTTCGAAGATTAGAGTCTCGTGCAATGACACTACCCTCGTGATACATAACTGGGCATGATTTTATAGTTTTTTATATCCTATGCTAACTACGCGGGTTTCAAATCTCCAACTAGACTTACTGATGATTTTCACATCTCCCCCTTAGACCAAAGGTTAAGGTCGTATCCTTCTCTTATGTTGGGATCCAAACAACTGTCCTTATCTTCTACAATTCTTTGCACTTTACGTCAATGATGACTCATCTTCTGAATTACTTTTGAGCAATCTTTCTTACTAGAAAAACTAAATTACTTACATAAATGGATGTATTCAAAACTATCGTACACAATCTTAATTATTTAACTCTACTCACACTGTCAATCTTGGGGAACCCTTTTTCGACAACTCTTAAAGGCTATTCTTTTGTAGCTTGCTCTCTTACTACTGAGCTATTTGTTTCCGTTGTCACTGAACTTCAGGTTTAACTTAAACTCTGTGTGTTCTAACACGCGTTCGGTGTTGCAAACTATTACCAACTCACTAGTGTTAACCTGTCTAAGTAAATCAAATCGTACCTCTACTAGCTCTGCTGAAATTGCTAATTCAGTGTATCTACTACTTAACTTACTATTCTTTTATTAACCACCTGCTAGCATCACGTTTTCTAGTTCTGCTTAGAATAACTAAAGTGAAGCATAAGGTTATTCCTAACTTCCCTCACCATATGATCCTATTCTATGGCCGCATACTATCTTTTTTTTGAACTGTGTACATTGATCAGACTTAGAGAAATTTCATCTGTCTTAAATAAAAATTGAATATCTAACCCCAAACTTTCTATACACTTCAAAATTATATCAGACTATAAACATCTGGGGTAAATACTTAGTCACATAATCTAAGGGGGAATTGTCTTATCTTTTATCTCACAATTATAGTGGCTTCTTATAGTAATTCACTAACGTGGTACTTTCCAGTTCCGATTTAAATGAATCTGGACAACTTAAAATCATTCCCTTGAAATTCAATATAGGTTGCTCTTGGTTCTCATTTCGTACATCATATCTTCGTAGTCATATGCATGAGTCGTATGAAAAACACATCATTGGTAACAACAAATATTTCTGACTCCTAGGTATCTTGCCATTAGGCTCTTTTCTATCCAAAACTATAGTGTGCCCGCTGCGGTTAAATCCTTAACCTGTTACACTATGGGGTCTGACATCTAAACTATTATCATCCAACATGTGGCTCAATTTTCAAGAATTAAAAATAAAACTGTTTCATGAGGTTAAACACATATGGATACACTATTATACACAAATTTGTCCTTCAAAGTTTACCATCATCTAATAAATCACTTCATGCACCATCCGGTGAGTCTTGGGTCTTAATCCGAACGTAAAATATGTGAAGATTTTGCTATAATCACCGTTACTTATATTTTCTTTTAGCACCCATAGGCATCACTATATACTCACAAGTCACCTCTATTTGGATACAATGAAAATTGGAGATCTGGTAACTACATAATTGAATACTGACATGCTAAATAACGATAAACCTGCTAACTCAAAGACTGTACAACCGGTAACTTAGGTAAACTGATAACCATAGAACATGATAACTGCTTTTGTACTTTCTGATAAGGTTATGCTATAATTTGTACTACTACCCATTGTATCCCACTTTTAACATCATCTCAAGTCTTATTTGTTACCAACCTATACTCCATAATTATACCCCAATGGGCAATCATCATCTCTAGGACCTTGAGTTTTTCCTTCCCATCACTTAGGCATTCGATGCGCCTGGAATTCGATTGGAAAAGAAGGTTACCTATTGCTCTAAGCTTCACGGCACGATCTAGAGTAGAAAGAAATGAGACAATCCTGAATGTTTTGGTAGTTAACTGTTTATATGAGTGGCTGACTCACACATATAAAGGAAACTCCATTGGACACGGCTTCATAGAGTCCCTAGGACTCTTGAACCTAGGGCTTTGATACCAAGATTTTTCACGCCCCGAACCTGGGCTTGGACGTAACATGACACCCGGTGCTTGACTATATGTGACCGAGCGAACCAACTGGCTGGTTGAATCAACATGTAATATCATAACATACTGAATATAGAAAATAAACTAGCACATGTTGATATACTGAAAGTCTGAATGATATAAATAAAAAAAAGCAGAAAAACTAATATAATTCTGAAATATATCTGTAGCAAACATTGCTTAACATGAAAAAACTCAGACTTTGTCTAACTGTTACTCTAGTCTATAAACCTTAAATGAAATATTGAAAACACTGATTATCTGAAAAATACTGAAGACTGTAAGGTAATGCTAATATCCCGAAAGAACTGGGGATCACCAAATAGCTGGTACGAGAATCCTAGCACTCTGAATCGTCAACTTGTAAATCATTACCTGCATCATGAGATGCAGGACCCGGGAAAAGGGACATCACTACATTTGAATTGCACTGGTATGTAAAGCAACTGAAAGAAAAAAATTATAAAAGCTGAAACTGAAATTAAACTGATAACTGATAACTGGGAACAAATACTAATAACTGATAACTAAACTGATAAAGGAATTGATAACTGATAACTGAACTGAACAAATTAAGTAAGGATATGAATACACCCTCTTCTAATTGATGAACAACCTATTTATCTGAATAAATAAATTGCAGCCTCATGCCAAATATATATGTGTACAAACTGCAGCCTCGGGCCCAAGTATACATATACATAAATGCAGACTCAGGCCCAAAGATGCATAAAGTATAAAATGCGGCCTCAGTCCCAAATACATGTGTTCAACATTTAGAGATTTAAAAATAGGAACTGAGAATCGTATTGTAGTACATGATACTGAAATACTAAACCAAACTGAGTTACATGACACTTGAATGCTGAATAGAACTTGACTGAGACAAGTATTCATGAACTGATTATGAAAATTGAAACTTCAATTATTTATGACATACTGAGTAATCTAGGCTGGGACTCATGGGCATCAAACCCAAGTCTATATTGATTACGCACTGAGCTCACAATTGAAACTTCCATTGTTCGAATCTTATGCACCCCACTCTCCGTCTTGATTCTAAAACAATTATTTCTACCCATAATGATTCCGATAGGACTTCAAATATCTAAATATCATATTAATACTGATTTAAAATGTCCATACCTAGTCCGAATTTACGGATTGTTACAAATTTCTAGAGGAATTACTATTGGCTTAGCTCCACTACGCCCTTCTCAAATCAATATTCTAGAGTGTACTTCCTTTGATTGAGTAGGACACCATATTTGGACCTCAACACTTCAATGCCAAGGAAGTACCTTAGCTCAGGCAAATCCTTGACTTTAAATTGTTGATGCAATGAATGTTTGACCTCTTTGACCAAATCGAGATTTCTACCAGTGAGTAACAAATCATCTACATAGATCAATATCACCATAATATCCTTGCCAACCTTCTTAGTGAATAGGGAATAATCAAATATACTCCGTCTGAAACCTGCATGTAACAAGGTTTAAGTAAGCTTTAAGTTCCACTGTCTAGACGCCTGCGTAAGCCCATAAAATAATTTAAACAGCCTGTAAACCTTCTAATGCTACCCTTGTCTCTGAAACCCTTGTAGCAAATCCATGTATACCTCTTATGAGAGATCACCTTGCAAGAATTCATTGAAGACATCCATATGGTGCAATTCCCAGTCCTTAGAGGCTAGAAGTGCAATAACTGACCTAACTGTCACCATTTTAGTAACTAGTGAGAAGGTTTAATTGTAGTCCAACCCTTCTTGTTGGTTGTATCCCTTAGCTACCAGTCGAGCCTTAAATCTTTCTATCTCACCATTAGCCTTATACTTGATCTTGTATACCCACTTAGACCCTATGGAATTCTTCCCATGAGGCAGGCCAACAACTTCCCATGTTTTATTTTCTTCCAAAGCAAGGATTTTCCTTTGGTGATAATGTATTAACTCTTGATGTTGAACCAAATATAGATCACTTGTTAATTGTGGCTCTAGTGACAGTATGCGGTTTGATTTATAGTAAATTATGAATGTTATGCTAATAATGCGATATCACATGAGTCATACTAATCTTCTCTATATCGTTTTCATTTTATAGAATGTCCGAAAAATGTCCTATAGAATTTCAAGATTCATCGTGTTCTAGATCCATATGAACTACCATTCTAATTAAGTATGTGTTGTGTTTTTTATTTTTCCTTTTTTTATTTTTTATTACTGATCCTATTTGAGGTAAATTCTTAGTGCAATAGTAAAAATTATCCTTGTGCATATAACCAATAAATCATTATTTCAAGACATGAAAACTCCGGAGCTACAAGAAATTAGACTATTTATGGAAACAAAAGTCGCTACAAAAGGCCATAGAGTCGCCACTAATTATCTCTAGCTTTTGGGTAGGGTCGCATCTTGTACCAACGACCTAGTCTTTACCAATACTATTGTACTGTTAGTGACAACTGTAATCTCCACAATAGCCTTAAATGGTAGTGCAACATTTGTTGCCACTAATACAAATTGTATTTGTGGCAAAGTTCCATCGCCACTAAAACCTATTTTTTCTAGTTGGTTGATTGATCCGCTGATTGATTAATATATATAGTCTTAGCTGAAGATCATTCATCTCCATTGGCCGTAATGCAGGTCTGCCATTGGATGATCTGCATTGAATAACATCTTCTAAAAGACTGATAGATCTGAATGTTGTTCATTGAAATCCTTTGGGGTACTGAGTATCATGAAGTCCTTTGGGATCTGAATGCCGAGTTCACGAAACTTGTTATGTGATAAGATACAGTCTTTTATATTGGAAGCATATTGGATGGAAGTCCTTTAGGGTATTCGACCAGAGGCGGACCTATGTGTTAAAGTGAGGGGTCACCGGACCCCGTAAGCTTGGGTAGAAATATTGTATTACGTATGTGTATATACCTTGAAAATAATTAATTTAAAACACTTGACACCCTGAACACTAAAAGCCTTTAGAGGACACTGATTGAGCATAATATGTGCCTCGTCGCATAAAACGTTTGGGTTTGCCTCTGTACAAGACATACTTTATTCACTATATACAAGACTGTAACAACCCCTTGTGTGCGTCATTGTATTTTGGGTCAAAACTATGCTTCGGTAGAAATCTTGTATTACGTATGTGTATATACCTTAAAAATAGTTAATTTAAAACACTTGGCACCCTGAACACTAAAAGCCTTTAGGGGACACTGGTTGAGCAGAATATGTGCCCGTCGCATAAAACGTTTGGGTCTGCCTCTGTACAAGACATACTTTATTCATTTTATACTAGACTGTAACAACCCCTTGTGTGCGTCATTGTATTTTGGGTCAAAACTAACTTTGAGATCTTTGATTAAAAAGAATATGAATTTATGCGATATGTTTGGATTTTATTGTAGTTTTACTCATTTAGGTAAACATAAAAAACATGCAAAATATGGCTTTCAAGAGAAAATACACACATTATGATACTGTGTATCTACGCCATCTTCTCAGGAGGCTATGCATGATACTATTCTTATGTTATCTTCTCATGGTCAACTGATTATATATTTCCGGTCTCAGATCTTCAAGATAGACTTGAGGCTTGATAGATGAGATAACTTGCTCAATAATTTAATTTAAAGTATAATTTTTAGATTTTCTATTCAAGACAGTTCATCTTGATAAGTTGGTTTACATCACAGTTGATTTTGCAAAATAATTTATTGAGTGCCTCCACTTAATAGCTAAATTATTGCTTATGAGAACAAAGTTATTTATATCAGTTTGATATAGGTTATATATGAAACTATATTACATTCTCCCCTCACAAATGATTCAGGGTCAAGAATCAAATAATTCCATCTTATTATTATTGATCTGCGATGTATATGTTGATTAATATAAGTTGAAGATTCAAAGTTTATTGATTTTGAATTGTGATTCATCTTTTCGAGGTTGTTATGCATGATTTGAAACTTTGAGTAGGTTCCTTTCGTCATATAGAACTTTTCTGCAAAAATCGGTGCCATTTGGAGTTGATTTGATATGGTTCGGACGCTTGGTTGTAATTTTAGAAGTTCTTGAAGTTTAGTTTGATTTTAATGCGCTTTGGCGTCCGATTCATGGTATTAGAGGTTATTTTGATGATTTGAGTGCGCGAGCAAGTTCGTGTTTTTATTTATGGACCTGGGTGCATGATTGGTTTGGAGCCCGGAGGGCTCGGGTGAGTTTGTGATTGGTTCCGGAATGAATTTTCATAAGTTTTGAGTGTTGGTGTTGGTGTCATCACATTTGCAATGTTTTGGTCGCAAATGCGACAGTCGCAATTGCAAAGAAGCCATTGCGTTTGCGAAAATTGTGCTGCTGGGGTAGATTCGCATTTGCGATGTAGGATTGTCCGCATTTGCGAGGGACCCTATCGCTTTTGTGAAGTGTTGCTCTTCGCATTTGTGAAGTATAGGATCACAAATGCGACCTTGATAGGAAAGCTTCGGTTTCGCATTTGCGATAAGTTGTTCGCATTTGCGGGGGGGCGCATTTGCAAACCCCCTGTCGCAAATGCGACATCTGCAACTTGCTAAATGCTAAGAATTCCGAGATTTTGCTTCATTTTGTTATATTTTGAACCCTAGCTTCGATGGGAGGCGATTTTGTGAAGGGATTTTTATACCAAATAATTTGGTAAGTATCTTTAATCATTTCTCAACTACATTTCATGATTATATATAAGATTTAACATCAAATTCATGAGAAATATAGGTAAAGATTTGGGAATTTTGTCAAAACTTTAAAAAATAAAAATTTGGAATTTGGGAGTCGAATAGGACTCGAATTTGAAAACAAACGCTTATTCAGACTCGTGAGGCTATGGGTAGTCAAGACCTACCCTTAGACCCGGGTTTTGACCGGGCGGGCCCGAGGTTTGACTTTTGTTGATTTTTTAGAAATTGTATAAAAATCACAACTTTATTAATTGAAATTATTTTCTCTTGCATTGTGTGATGTATTTAAGTCGTCTATGGCTAGATTGAGCCGAGCGGAGGTGAATTTATAAAGAAAAAAGCTAAGTTGAGTATTGAGTTAGCCGGATTGAGGTAAGTGTCTTGCCTAACTTTGTTGAGGGAATTTTTCCTCCTAATTGACATTATTTGCCACATGTGGGGGTGATATATATATGAGGTGACGAGTGTATATGTATGTTCTAGGGTTAATGTCACGACCCAAAATCCCACCTCATGCGTCATGATGGTACCTAGTCTCTAAGACTAGGTAAGCTGATTTCAATTACATTTCAAGCCATTTTTTTTTATAAGTAATCAAAACTAATAGCGAAAACAAATATGAAAATCTCCCAAGACTGGTAATACTGAGTCACGAACACTAACTGAATACATAGAATGATCTCAAGGATCGAATACTCAATATTATTTGATTAAAAATTAACAGTACAATAAAATAAAAAGACTCCAAGGGACTGCGACGACCAAGCAACTCTAACTTGGAATGCTTATGATCCCGCTTTAACTCTGTCCAAGTCCGATATCTCCAATACATGGCTCTGGACAAAAATATGTAGAAGTGTAGTATGAGTACACCACAGTCGGTACCCAGTAAGTATCAAGACTAACCTCAGTGGAGTAGTGACGAGGTACAGTCAAGTACACCCAATTAATTCAAGTCTTTCAATTATAAATATCCCTCCTATATACTTCTCAAATAATATTCTTTAGGATATAATACTATCCAATAAATATATTTCGAATATACTCCTTTCAAATAAATATCTTTCAAATATAATTATTTTAAATAAATCTCTTACAAATATAATTCCTTCAAACAAATATCTTTCGAATTTGATTCTTTCAAATAGATCCTTTTAAATAATAATCCTTCCAAATAAATATTTTGAATATAATTCTTTCAATTCGAAGTCACCATGTGACACCTCATTTCAAAATTATAAAATACGGGTCTCAGTCCACTTTCATGTTTTCACCTCACCTCGTGCCAAATTTCTCTATCACAACTGCACGGACAACTCACGTGCCAATATCATCATCATTTAGCCATGACACCTCGTGCCCTCATTTCATATCACAACTGCACGGACAATTCACGTGTCAATATCATCATTATTTACTTACGACACCTAGTGCCCATATTTCATACCACAATCCGCCTGGCAATGGCCACAAACCTCCAATTTCAACATAAATCAGACTATTACCAATTTACCAACAACAAGACCAATTGCACATGATATAAAAATAAACACAAGAAAAATCACAACATCACATAAAAATCACCAACACAACAACTCCACATCATCACATATCATCCCTGACAATAGCCACCCTTATATTTCCTATAGCCATCCTTATCACTCCTATAATAGCCTCCATTATCCCTCCACCCTGACAATATCAATAGCCACCCTTATCACTCCTATAATAGCCTCCCTTATCCCTACACCCTGACAATATCAATAGCCATCCTTATCGCTCTTATAGCTACCCTTATCTCTCCTATAGCCACCCTTATCACTCCGCCCAGATAATATCCCAACACACATAACAACGGTGAAATGACACCCTTATACCCACATAATATCAACAGTGGAATACCACCCTTATATCCTCAAAATAATAATTCAAATAAAACAATAATTTACATGCAATATTATCACGGCAACATAACAAAAAAAATCAATTAACATCACAAATTTCCCAACAGCCACAACCAAATTCCAAAGATATAACAGAATCAATTAATTTCACAACAAATAGCCCAAGGCTCCACACAATACGTATAAAATCTCGAATCAACAACAGAGATGGAAAAATAACTCATCATAGGACAACACCTTTATTTTATACAAAACTTTGGTAAATATACTAATACATATTCTTAAGCTTATGTAATTAATTATTTGCAGAGGAAAAATCCATAATAAAATTAAATTCCAAGAAATATCAAATCATCAAACTCACGGAATTCACATTAATATACAAGTAAAAATCACATCAAACTGTCATTTAAAAATAAATTCAACAAACACGAATTGAGGCATGGAAAATAGATGATTTAATAAATGGCAACAATTATCTAATTTACTACACAATATGTCTAAGACTTTAACACAATATATTTTGCACATATAACCCCGAGTATGTACTCGTCACCTCGCGTACACAGTTTTTCACATTTCACAAATGGCACATAAGACTCGACGCCTAAGGGGTAATTCCCCCACTCGAGGTTAGGCAAGATACTTACCTTTTTTAAGTTATGTCGATAATCCAAAATTGTCTTCTTGCTTGAATTGACCTCCGAACAGCTCAAATCTATCCAAACTAATTGTACAACTTCATTAAAATTCATCAGAAATAATTCTGGATAATAAAACGTCGACATAAAATTTTATTCCAAAAAGCCAACAAAAGTCAACGCGGGGCACGCCCCTCGGAACCCGACATAATTTTCATGAAATACAAACACTCATTCCGATATGAGTTCAACGATACCAATTTTATCAAATTCCGATAGCAACTGGACCTCCAAATCATAACTTTTTCATTTTTGGTTTTCCATTTAAATCCGAATTAAACGATGAATATAACCATGGATTTATAAAATATAAACACCTTCGGGTATAGGACACTTTCTTGAGTTGAAATCGTGAATAAATCCTCAAAATCTCCCAAGCATCGAGCTCCAAAAATTCCAAAACGAAATGGCAAAGTGACTGATTTTTGATCCTTATGTTTCTGCCCAGTTCCGCTTCTGCACTGCCTCCACTTCTGTGAGCACTGTTCACACTTCTGCGAACACTGTTCACGCTCCAGCGATCATTGTTGATGCTTATGTGAAAAAAAAAATAGCAAGCTGCCCAGAAATTCCAGCAGTTTTTCTTAAAGTCCGAATTGATCGGCTAACCTTCCGAAATCCACCCGAGGCCCTCGGAACCTTAACCAAATATACCGACACATCTCAAAATACAATAAGAACTTAGTCGAGGCTTCAAACCATGTCAAACAATGCCGGAATTATGAATCGCGCATCGAATCGAATTATGAGTTTTCAAAACTTTAAACTTCTATATTTTGCGCTGAAACGTATCAAATCAATCCGGAATGACTTCAAATTTTGCACACAAGACATAAATGACAAAATGGAGCTATTAAAATTTTCGGAATCGAAATATGACCTCATTATCTAAAATTTAACCTTCGGTCGGACTTTCCAAAAATCTTCTATTTCCCAACTTTCGCCAAAATGCGTTGAATTATCCTACATACTTCCAAATCTAAATCCGAACATACGCCTAAGTAAGAAATCATCATACGAAGCTATTGACATCATAAAAATTTTATTCCGGGATCGTTTGTTCAAAAGTCAACTCTCCGGTCAACTCTTTTCATTTAAGCTTCTAAATAATAATTATTTTTTTAATTTAATTCTAAATCTTCCGAAAATCAAACTCGACTACACCCGCGAGTCATAATACATATTATGAAGCTGCTAGAGACCTTAAGTCACTGAACGGGGCACTAATTCTTAAGATGACAAGTCGGGTCGTTACGGTTAATCATGCTTGGGGGTAGATTATGTTATAATTGTGTATTGTAAATTTACGTGACCTTCTTGATTCATACCTTACTTGACTCTTAGATACTAAGAACATAGTATTAAACGTTAGAAATCAAAACTTAGCTTATTATAACTTGATTAAATTGATGGAATTCTGAGAATACATTGAGATGTCTAATTTGGCTATCACTATGCGTAGTCATTAATATATTACTATAGTCGATCTTCTTGAGATACTAGATTCTATACTTGTATTGTTGATCATTTTGTAGATTTGTGGAAGTACTTGAATAATACGGTTCTTGAAGGTTTATTGAATCATCGTTGGTTTGGAAAGCTGTGATTGAAATTTGTTTGAAATATTCGTTTAAACACTCTCTTGATGTTATTTATGCTTCCTGCCTTGTTTGTCATTGATACACACGTGTTTGGTAAGGAAGAGTGTAAAGCACGAAGGGTGATGTCATGCCATTGTTTATACAGTATCATGTGAGAGAGAGTGTAAAGCACTAAGGGTGACGTCGTGCCATATCATTTGAGAGTAAAAGCACGAAGGGTGATGTCGTACGATATTATTTGAGAGTAAAAGCACGAAGGATGATGTCGTGCCATATTATTGAGAGTAAAAGTACGAAGGTGATGCCGTGCCACATCATTTGAGAGTGAAAGCACGAAGAGTGATGTCATGCCATTTTATTTATATTGTTATTCTTTTATATTATCGTGAGATCATGGCACGATGGGTGTTTCCGTACAGGCGAGGATGAGGGATATGTATTATATTGTGATATCTATTTTTCGTGTACATGTTCACGTTTTTATCTTGAGCGGTTATTGTCATATTTATAGACCTCGTGTGACTTGTTGTTATTGTCCTATCCTTGCTCTCTATTTCAATCGTTGTTGTGTTGTCCATATCTTCTACTTGTTTAATTTGCAAACATATGCCTATTTCCTGTTGTTATGATTACCTCCATGTCGTGCCTATTCTGTTGCATTTTAGTATAAGCCCTTTTTCTTCTATGTTAGTCATTCATGCCTCTACTTGTTTACTTGTAAAGACATGTGTTTCCTTCTTATGTGTTATATCTATACTTAGGCCTCCGTCATGCTAGTTAATTGAAGTTGATATTCCTTATTTTCCAATTGCTGTCATTACTCACATGTTTTCCGCCTAGTCTTTTACTATTTCCCACATGTATATCCTCGTTCACTATTGCTACTTGCGTATTTCCTACTTTGTAATTCCTGTTATCGGTATTTCTATCATCTGGTTGGTTCTGTTATACGTATATTGGGTGAGGATGAGATAAAATCACGAAGGGTATTGCCGTGTAACTGACTTGATATTTGGGTACATTCCTCAAGCTATGAAAGTTATGAAGTGACTGTCGTGGTTTATCGGTTTCATTCTAAGGAAAGGATTGGTCGAGGTATTGTAAGATGCTAAATTGTGATCACTGCTAGTATAAGGTTATTGTTTGCGTATTCACCTTTGTTATATCGTGGTATAGTTCTATTGCTAATTTACGGTGCAGATTATTTTTCCAGTGAGTATCTTTAAACTAAAAAGCCTTGTCACTACTTCGACGAGGTTAGACAATATACTTACCAGTACATGGGGTCGGTTGTACTGATACTACACTTCTGCACATTGCGTGTAAATTTTTAGAGCAGAGCTGCTGGTGATGTCGGGAGTTGACTCTGAAGATGCTCGTGCATTCCGGATATAGCTGCCACTTGTCCTTGGTAGCTTAGATTTTGGAAATCTGTTTATGTCAATTTCAAACAGATCGTATAATTATTTATAACAACTTTGTAAATTTCAAAGTCTTTGAAGCTCATGATTCGTACTACAAGTTCTTGGGTCAATTTGTAAGTATTCAGAAAATTCTTCACTATTTCTCCTTTAACCACATTTGGATGGTATTTTCTGTTCGTTGGCTTACCTAGCGAGTTGAGTTAGGTGCCATCACGACTGGTAGTTTTCGGGTCGTGACATTGTCGAATACAGACACAAAAATATTAGCCAAATAGAAGAGGAACAATTCAAGTAGAATTGGTTTCATATGAAAGACAAGTATTTGGACCTGCAGTTCAAACACTTGAAAATATAAAGTCAATGATATGTACAATCACTTTTCGATATCTTATTTGTCTAGTATGACATGAAAACTTGATATGCATCTAATTAAAGTCTATTATATGGCTTAACTTATATGACAACCCTTGAAGGATTTAAATTGCTTAAAGCATATACAACTATTGGTCCTGAAGTACCATATGCTAAGTGCAATTTGAGCACATATGTATCTTGCTATAACTATAAGCATGATAATGTGATAGCGAGAATACCTCTATGGAGATATTGAAAAAACTATTCCACGACATTATATGAAGACATTACATATACACAAGAATGATGATTTCAAGTTGTAGCATATTCATTCAAGTGATAATATGGCTGATTTATTTACCAAATCTCTGTCGATGTCAACTTACAAGAAGCTAGTGCACAAGATTGGGATGCGAAGGCTAAAGGATGTGAATTGATGCTCCCATCAAGGGAATTTAATATGCGTTGTACTCTTTTTCCCTTACAAGGTTTTTTCCCTCTAGGTTTTCCTTGCAATGTTTTTAACGAGGAAATCAAAAGGCGTATTGTTAGATATGTGTACTCTTTTTTATTTAATAGAATTTTTTTTTACTGGGTTTTATTTTAGTTAAGGTTTTAATGAGAAACACTATCTGTTGAATAGACATTCAAGGGAGAGTATTATAAATTGAGTTTTATTTAAGGTGAATGTCTATACATTAGAGAGATTTTAGGGATTTTACTTGGTGGCTGAGTTACCCATTTTCTATAAATAGAGGGGTCCTATTCCATTACAATTCATCCCAAATCAATAAGAATTCTCTCTCTCTACTTTTCTATGCAATGCTATTCTTCTTCCTTTATTGTTTTATAATTAAAAAAAAAATTAGCCATCTAAACAGTGCAATTTTTCATCTGAGGGGTGTCAAGTGGCACCCCTCGGTGTTATGTAGCTCTGTCAATACTTGTGCTAATAAATGGCTCATAAACTTTTATTGAAATCATATTATTTTAGCTAGCGAAATCATATTTTAAAATAGGGAGAAACACCAAAATTGTCTTTGAACTATACTAATGATATAATTGTTCCTCTATTAATAGTTGGGGTTACTTGTATCCAAGGGCAGATATAGAGTAGCAGTTTCGGGTTCATTTGAACTCATAACATTTGACGTGAGGTATAAGTTTGTGTAAAAATCCATTAAAATTTACAACAAATGGTAGATCTGAACTCATAAGTGCAAAACTATAATAGGTTCAGTGCTAAGAGGTTGTTGAACTAATAAAGTTTAAATCCTAAATCTGCATATGTTTGTATCCTCCCTGTTATAAAGTAACATATACTTGCCCTTATTTTCAAACTCAACAAACTAATCGTTAAGAAAAATAAAAAAAATTCACATATAGTTGCCACTTCTAAATTTTATATAAAATTTTTTTTTATTTTTTTTCTTCTTATTCTTTTTCATTATTTTTTTTCTTCCTTATTCTACTCATTCTGCTTTTCCTTTATTTTTCACCCCCACCCCACTATCCCACACATTTATCACCACCGTGTTGATAGGCAGGGGTGGACGCACGTGCGACAAAGTGATGTCATGTGATACCGCTTCGTCAAAAAATATAATGACTCGGCCGGTCGTTTCGAGAGTTATAGCCCCATTTCTCCCATTTCTGCTTCTTTATGTGATATTTAGCTGTATTGTGTTGTATTAGGTTGGTTGGTTCAGGTCCGGAGTGGTTTCGGAGTGGAATGAGACACTTAGTCTCTAAAGTAGAAGCTTAAGTTGAAAAAGTCAACCGGATGTTGACCTATATGTAAACGATCTTGGATTTGAATTTTTATGGCTCCGTTAGGTGATTTTGGACTTAGGAATGCGTCCAGAATTTGATTTGGAGGTCCGTGGTAGAATTAGGCTTGAATTGGCGAAATTGAAAATTTGGCGATTTTCGGTCGGCAGTGGAAAATTTTGATATCTAGGCTGTAATGGATTTTCATAAGTTGGAGTAGGTTCGTGGTGTCATTTGTGACGTGTGTGTAAAATTTGAGGTCATTCGGACGTGATTTGGTAGGTTTCAGTGTTGTTTGTAGAATTCAGAAGATTAGAAGTTCTTAGGCTTGAATCCGAGGGTAATTTAATGTTTTCATGTTGTTTTGAGTGATTCTAATGTTCAACTAAAATTGTATGTTGATATATGACTTGTAGGTATTTGGTTGAGGTCCCGAGGGCCTCGGGTGTGTTTCAGATGGTCGACGAATTGATATTTGGTGTTTGAGAGCTGCTGGTGTGAATTCTGCTGGTGTTTCCGCACCTGTAGAATGGGAGCCGCAGGTGCGCTTGGGAAGTCGTAGGTGTGGAAAGTACTGGGCTAGGCAAGATGCACAGGTGCGAGCCCTGGGGTGCAGATGCGGAAGGGAGGAGTTGGTCTGTTTCCGCAGAAGCGGTGTATGAGTGCGCAGGTGCGCGATCCGCAGGTACGAGGTTTGTCCACAGATGTGAAACCTGGGATCCTAAGTGAGTTCTGCACCTGTGATAGAGATTCCGCAGGTGCGATGGCGCAGAAGCGAGAATTGGTCCGCAGGTGCGAAAGGCATGGACAGAAAGTATAAAAAGGAGACTTCGCGAATTTTGGTCCATTTCTCACCATTTTCAGTCGGGTTTGAAGATTTTGGGAGTGATTTTGAAGAGAGATTCATGGGGTTATCAGTGAGTTATGTTGCTTGAGCCCTAATACTCGTGTTTATGGTAATTTTTTGTTGTTTAATCATGTAATTAGTGGAAATTAGGGGTGGAAATAAGGGTTTGTGGCTTGCGATTTTTAGAGAGTTTGATTTGGGAATTTGAGGGACCAAATGAGGTCGAATTTTAATAAATTTAGTATGGTTAGACCCGTAAGTGAATGGTCTTTCTAGTTTTATAAATGTTGTCGGATTTCAAGACATGTGCCCGGAAACCGGGTTTGAGCCGATTTCAGGATTTTGGTCTAATTTGATAGTTTTTCTTGTAAAATTAATTCTATTAGCATATATTAATGATATTATACTGATTGTGAATAGATTCGAATCATTTAGAGGCCGAGTCGAGAGGCAAGAGCATCGCGGGGGTAGAGATTTGATCGATTTGAGGTAAGTAACGATTATAAATCTAGTCTTGAGGGTATGAAACCCCAGATTTCGTATCATTTTACAATTTTGAGGTGATGCACATGCTAGGTGACGGGCGTGTGGGTGTGCACCGTTGGGGATTATGATTTGATCCGTCCTGTAGCAATTGTAAAGTTGCATATTTTGTTGAAACTATATGATACTTTTGTGTTTTAGAAAGAGTTATCTGTAAATTGGGCTGAATGCCATGTCTGGGCCTTGTGCCAGTGCTGTTTGGAACCTTAGGGGCCTTTTCTTACTATCCTCTCACTGTTTTCGATTGAAAATCTATACTCAGTCATGGTTATACCTGTTTACTGCATAACTCAGTTTTTATTACTCTGTTTTGATGTATATAAATGATGTTTTGGGCTGAATACCCTGTTTTACTGAGAGCCCGAGTGGCTTGAGAGCTTTATGACTGAGTGAGGCCGAGGGCCTGATTTGTGAGGATATTTATGGGATCGGGCTGCATGCCGCAACATGTTTGATATAGGCCGAGGGCTTGATTGATTTATGCCATGATTTGGCTTGATATAACGCTTGGGCTGAAGGAGACCCTCTGGAGTCTGTACACACCCCCAGTAAGCCTAGTTATCTACTGAGTGTGAGTGTCGAGTGCTGAGTGACTGGGAGACATGAGTGATGGTGAGGTACGCTCGATAGGCTGTTTACGAGTGATTGTGAGGTATGCCCGAGGGACTGTATATGAGTGATTGTGAGGTCTGCCCGAGGGGGTGTTTATGATTTTATTATTTTTGCTCACCTTTGCATTGAGCCTCTGATTGAAACTGTTGAAAAATATCTTTAAGTGATTTTTACTGGAACTGGGTTTAAACGAGATGATTTGATTCAAACACTGATTTTTAAAACACGTTGTATTTTACCGAGATTTCATGATATGAACTTTTTATGCTTTGTTGCTCGTCACTACTGCTCAGTCTTTATTTACTGTTATTACTTACTGAGTTGGCGTATTCACGTTACTCCCTCCACCTTGTGTGCAGATCCAGGTGTATCTGGACACGATAGTGACTGTTGACTATTCCGATTGCAGATTTTCTCGGGGATAGCAAGGTAGCTGCCTGGCAATCGCAACCCTGCCCTTCTCCCTCTTATATTCCTTTAGTTGTATTTAACTATTTTCCAGACTATGTTAGTCTCGATATTGTTAGATAAATTATAGTAGATGCTCATGACTAGAGACACCCCGATGTTGGGCTTTTCTTTTCTGCAGTTTTATTTTGTTTTAAACTCCTTTACGAAGGTTTTTATGTTAAATAGCCTTGAAATTATCTTTGAAATGAAAATATCATGTTGTTTTGGAAATGAGTCGGCTTGCCTAGTTCCATGATAGGCACCATCACGACAGGGCTAGTTTGGGTCGTGACAAGTTGGTATCAAAGCCTAGATTTATGGTATTGTACTGATTGTGAATAGATTCGGAGCATTTGGAGTCCGAGTAGAGAGGCAAAGAGTATCGCGGGTGTAGAGATTTGATCGGCTTGAAGTAAGTAACGATTGTAAATCTAGTCATAAGGGTATGAAACCCCGGATTTCGTATTATTTTACTATTTTGAGGTGACGCAAATAATAGGTGACGAACGTATGGGCATGTACCGTTGGAGATTGTGACTTGGTCCGTCCCGTAACAACTGTAAAGTTGCATATTTTGTTTAAACTATATGATACTTATGTGTTTTAGAAAGAGTTTTCTGTAAATTGGGCTGAATGTCATGTTTGGGCCTTGGGTCAGTGCTATTTGGACCCTTACGGGCCTTTCCTTACTATCCTCTCACTGTTTTCGATTGAAAATCTATACTCAGTCATGGTTATACCTGTTTACTGCATAACTCAGTTTTTATTACTCTGTTTTGATGCATATAAATGTTGTTTTGGGATGAATACCCTGTTTTACTGAGAGCCCGAATGGCTTGAGAGGTTTATGACTGAGTGAGGCCGAGGGCCTGATTTGTGAGGATATTTATGGGATCGGGCTGCACGTCGCAACATATTTGATATAGGCCGAGGGCCGGATTGATTTATGCCATGATTTGGCTTGATATAACGCTTGGGCTGAAGGAGACCCTCCGGAGTCTGTACACATCCCTAGTGAGCGCAGTTATCTACTGAGTGCGAGTGTCGAGTGCTGAGTGACTGGGAGGCATGAGTGATGGTGAGGTATGCCCGAGGGGCTGTTTACGAGTGATTGTGAGGTATGCCCGAGGGACTGTATACGAGTGATTGTGAGGTCTGCCCGAGGGGCTATTTATGATTTCATCATTTTTGCTCACCGTTGCATTGAGCCTCTGTTTGAAACTGTTGAAAAATATCTTTAAATGATTTTTATTGGAATTAGGTTTAAACGAGATGATTTGATTAAAACACTAATTTATAAAGCATGTTGTATTTTACTGAGATTTCATTATATGAACTTTTTATGCTTTGTTACTCGTCACTACTGCTCAGTCTTTATTTACTGTTGTTACTTACTGAGTTGGCGTACTCACGTTACTCCCTGCACCTTGTGTGCAGATCCAGGTGTAACTGGACACGGTAGCGGCTGTTAACTATTCCGGTTGCAGGTTTTCTCAGGGATAGCAAGGTAGCTGCCTGGCGATCGCAGCACAACTCATCTCCCTCTTATCTTTCTTTAGTTGTATTTAGCTATTTTCCAGACTATGTTAGTCTCGATATTGCCAGACAAATTGTAGTAGATGGTCATGACTAGTGACACCCCGATGTCTGGCTTTTCTTTTCCGCACTTTTATTTTGATTTGAACTCCTTTACGAAGGTTTTTATGTTAAATAGCCTTGAAATTATCTTTGAAATGAAAATATCTGTTTGTTTTGGAAATGAGTCGGCTTGCCTAGTTCCACGATAGGCGCCATCACGACAAGGTTAGTTTGGGTCGTGATAGAAAACTTTACTAATTATGTATATTAATACAATAAGAAAACAGATAAGTAAAAAAAATAACACAATTTGACAAAGATTGTCCTGCTTGACTTTGCTCTATGAGGTCAAAGGATTGAACCTTAACTAGAACATATTTATGTTTAGTTAATGAATTTCTTACTTAATCTGTTTTAGTTTTATCATCTTATGGAGAACACTTTTGGTAATATTTATCTACTCTTCCTTAAAAAGGTATTGTATAAGAATATTCCAATCAGATTTGCAATTACCTTCACAAAAACTCCTCCTAATTAATAAAATAAATAAATGACCAAAACTTTTGAGGTAATAAAATTATGAAAATGCATTAATTTCTTTCCTCTAATTGTTTTGCTTTCTATAACATAAGAGTAGAGGACAAGAAAAAAGAAAGACATTAAATATATTTCCTTTATTACTATGTCTTCAAAAGGTAGAGATTGTTGTTATTCAAATTAAAAGGCTTAAAAAAAAGTGTAAGTCTCACCATATTTCTCCTATATATACTATCAAAACAGTAGTAATTGGGAGAAGGCAAAAGAATTTCATAATTCAGAAGTATTCTTATTAATTTCTCAACATGGTTCACTACTTAGTGAAGATCATATTCTTGTTATTTATTATCATGCCCAAAAATATTCATAGTTGCAAGGTCAGTGTATTTGGTTACGAGGTGCACATTCTCAATAATCTTCCTGCTAATTCTCCTCAACTAGAATTTCATTGTGCATCTGGAGATGACGATCTCGGCTATCATTATCCAGCTATAGGAATAGATTTCAGTTGGAATTTTTGCGGGGTTTTTTATACTTTATTCTTTTGTCACTTTTGGTGGGGCGATAAAAATTTACGTTTTGATGTATTTAACAATATAAATAGATGCATTGCGGATGGAAAAGGTTTTGTTCCATCAGATACTAAGAAATGCTTATGGAAAGTGCAGGGTGATGGTTTTTATTTGGGTTATTATGATGAACATGCTAAGGAAAATATTTACAAGAAATATCGTGATTGGTGAATCTTTTGTAAGAGTGTATTAGTAAGAAGAAAAAATGAATCGCCAATAATATTGATTTGTTTTAGTAAACTTGTATTCATTTCCGTATTGTTTTTCTTTTTTTTTTTTTATCCAAAAGGATAAATTTAAAATGACATGTAACAATAACAATATTTTCTATGTGATGTGTAACTTTTTATTTTGGGATTGGGGATAATAAATTGATAAATCGAATCCCTGTCAACAAGGTGAAAGTTAATGTAGCCGACCAACTAAGCTACTAATAGAGACGAGCTAGGATTTGAAGTTTGTGGGTTCTGTATCTGCCATAAAATTCATAGGTCGTTTTAGTTACTGAATTCACAATTAAATATTTGTATATATTTATTAAATTTCTTAATACACATAGCATAAGCAAAAATCACTAGGTTTGATGTTAATTAAGATTCATACATTTAATTAAATAAACGAGAGTAAGCTAGAAGGTGTAAATTGGTAAAATTTTAATTACTTTGCATTAGTAACAAATAGTTTAAACCAATTGTTATTTAAAATAAATATATAAGAGAGATAAGATCATTATTATTGCAAATTACAAGGGGGGATTAGGATTATAAAACATAAAAAATATCTCTAAAATATCATGATTAAATAAGAAAATGATATTTTTCACTTTGCATGTAATATATTGTAACGATTCGACTTGTCGTTTTGAGAATTAGCTTCCCGTTTAGTGGCTTAAGATCTCGAGCAACCTCGTAATATGTATTATAACTTGCGTGTATGGTTGAGTTTGGTTTTCTGATGATTCGGGATCAAATTGGAAGAACAATTCTTATTTAAAAAGCTTAAAAGAAAAGAGTTGACCGGAGAGTCGGCTTTTGTGCAAACGACTCCAGAATGGATTTTCGATGGTTCCAATAACTCCGTATGGTAATTTTGGACATAGGAGTGTGTCCGGATATTTATTTGGAAGTCCGTAATTGATTTTGGCTTGAAATGACGAAAGTTAGAAATGAAAGGTTTGGAAGTTTGACCGGGAGTTAACTTTTTGATATCGGGGTTCGAATCTGATTCTGAAAATTTGAATAGGTTCGTTATGTCATTTATGACTTGTGCACAAATGTCACGACCCGGAATTCACTAGTCGTGATGGAACCTAACCCAACCAGCTAGGTAAGCCAATTAACGATTACCCATTTTCAATTATCTTAATAAAACAATTTAACAAAGGAGTTATCAAAATCTTATACATCCCCAAAGACTGGTAGTACAAATCATGAGTTTCTAAGAATAGAATTTACAAGCTGATATGAAGTAAATACATCTTTTGTTTGAAAAGTACATAAACAGAGTTTTTACAAATATAAGGCTACCATGAACAAGAGGCAGCTACAACAGGAACGCAGGTACATCTTTAATCCCGGCAACCATAGAGCATAACAATAATAACAGCCAACATCTACACGCATTGTGCAAAAGTATAGTATCAGTACAACTGACTCCATGTACTGAGTAAGTATCTTGTCCAACCTGGTCGAAGTAGTGAGAGCCTTTGGTTAAAAGATGCTCATTGATAAAACCTGTAATGTAACTAACAATAGAACTATAGTACAGTACAACAGAGTAGAGCACACGAAACGATTATACAAAGCAATAACGGAGTACTAATAGAAAATACAATTTAACAGGTATCAAAATCTCACCCAATCCTTTCCTGAGAGCGAAAGCCAATAAATCACAACAATCACCTCAAAACTTTCATAATGTGAGAAATATACTCAAGATATCCAATTCAACGGCACGACAACACCCTTCGTGCATTTATCTCATCCTCACAAATTATGCGTAGAGCAGTACCAACCAAATGACAGAAATGCCGATAACAGAAATGATAGAGTGGGAAATACGCAAATAACTATGGAGGACGAGAATGTACATGAGAACATCAGTAACAGACTGAACATAAAGCATATAGGTAATGACAATGATTAGGAAAAAGGAACGTAACTTTGACTAACTAGCAAGGTGAAGGCATGAAAACAAATATGACAAATAAGGAAATGGACACATGATCTCTATAAGTTAGCAAGTAGGGACATGAATTACTAATATGGAAGAAGACCTACACTTAAGTGCAACAAAACAGATGGCATGGATGAAATCGTAACAGCAGGAATTAGGCATGATATTAGCAAGTTTAAGTGTAATGCTCGGCCGGTCTATTTGAGAATTTGAGCCCCGATCCCCTAATATCTTCTTTCCCCATATTTGTTTCTGCTTTTTGGATTTGTCGGAGTGTTTGGTTATGGAATTCGGGGAGTTTTGGGACACTTAGTCCCTAGTTGTGAGTTTAACCTTAGATTTTGCATGGTAGTCAGAACTGTGTGAAGACAGATCCGAAATGGAATTCCAACAAATTCGTTAGCTCCGTTGAGTAATTTTGGGGTTAGGAGCGCATCCGAACTGTGTTTTGGAGGTCTATAGTAGATTTAGGCTTGAATTGACGAAAGTTAGTTTTTCGACGATTTCGGCCGATAATGGAAATTATGATATCAAGCTCGGAATGGAATTCCGAAAGTGGTTGTAGGTTCGTAGTGTCATTTGTGACATGTGTGTAAAATTTGAGTTCATTCGGACTAGATTTTGGAAAATTTTAAATTCTTAAGCTTTAATCTGTGCTTAATTCATGATTTTGGTGTTGTTCAATGTGCTTTGAAGGCTCGACTAAGTTCGTATGGTATGTTAGGATTGGTTGGAATATTTGGTTGAGGTCTCGGGGGCCTCAGGTGTATTTAAGATGCTTAACGGGAAGAAATTTGGACTTAGCAAAATCTGGTGCCTTTATTGGTTCTGGTGTTTCGCACCTGCATAAAATAGACCGCAGGTGTGCGAGCCGCACATGCGAAGATGGAAGCGCAGATGCGAGAAGTCGAGAGTTGGCCTGGGATCACAGGTGCGAGGAACATCCGCATCTGCGATGCCCGCAAATGCGCAAGGTTGTTCGCAAATGCGCAAGATGCGCAGAAGCGGAAGGGACGTCCGCAGGTGCGAGTGCGCAGGTGTGGCACTTTCGTCGCAGGTGCGAAGGCAGAGGGGAAAGTGAGTTGCGCAGATGCACACGTTTTCCGCACAAGCACACTCGCAGGTGCGATCCCAGGTTCCGCAGGTACGAAAATACCTGGGCAGTGATTAAAACCGAAGGGCTTCGCGATTTTTATCATTTTTGGTTTTGTAAACTCGAGTTAGGGCGATTTGTGAGAGCATTTTCGAAGAATTTCTTGAGGTAAGTTCCTTGTGCTTATTTTTAGTCACTAATCTTACCTTGCCATGTATTTTCCCACCTAGTTAATGTATATTTAAGGTGGAAATTAGAAGTTGGAGGCTAGGGATTTGAAAGTTTGAATTGTGGATTGGAGGACCATTTGGTGTCAGATTTTAGTAAATTTGATATGGTTAGACTCGTGAGTGAATGAGCTTTCTAGTTTCGTTAATTGTTTCGGGTTTCCAGACGTGGACCCGGGGGACGGGTTTGAGCCAATTTCGGGTTTTGGCCTAATTTTGAAGTTTTTCTTGTGGGATTCATTCCATTATCGTGTATTGATGGTATTGTACTGTTTTGAATAGATTCGGGCCATTTGGAGTCAGATACTCTTGGCAAGAACGTGACATCGAGTTGATTTGAGCGGTTCGAGGTAAGTGGCTTGCCTAACCTTGTGTTGGGGACTTCCCCCTTAGGATATCTTGATATTATTTGGTGTGTGGGCATCGTATACGTGAGGTGACGAGTACGTACATGGGCTATTATCGCAAAAATCCTGTTTAACCTTTTTAATCATAAATTGCTTCTCTTATTAAGTTGTACTATTATGTTTAATTATGTTGTTTAGACTAGAAAAATATGCTTACGTGTTTTAACTACCTAACTGACATTCTGTGCGTCATGTTTAGCTAAGTCCTTATTTGCCTTATCTGTGTCCAGTATAAACTGTATAACTCGATGTCATACCTACCATTTCATCTTGCATTGCTTATTTACTTTGGGACTACGGACGTATTCTGGGAAATCCCCTTGTACTGCATATTTTTTTTGGGACTACAGACGTATTCCGGGAGATCCCCCAGCACTGCATATTTACTTTGGGACTACAGACGTATTCCGGGAGATCCCCCTGTACTGCATATTCATTTGAAACTACGGGACGGTATCCCGAGAGATTTCCCACTATGCTTACCTTGTTTTGAGCCGAGGGCACCTTTAACTGTTAAATTTTCGAGAATTTCTTTAACTGTGTTACCGTAGATTCTACTTATATCTTTTACTATTTAATTTATTATATTTACTCCGGTAGGGCCTTGACTTGACCTCGACACTACTCGACCGAGGTTAGGCTTGGTACTTACTAGGTACCATTGTGGTGTACTCATGCCCTTTCTAGCACATGTTTTCGTGTGCAGATCCAGGTACGAGCTATCAGCCTTGGGGTTAGTGCGTGCTGCTGATTCTAGGAGACTTCAAGGTACTTCTGCTTACGTCCGCAGATCTTCGGAGTCCCCTTCTACTCCCTCGTCTAGAGACTTTCCTTATTATCTTTAGACTTTTGTATAGAGCTACATAGATTGTAGCAGCTTATGACTTAGTGATATTCCAGGTCTTGGGAAACTATTTTGTATATGCCGAGTGGTGCTACTCTTGACTATTTATAATACGTTGTTGCTCTTTAAAATGTTGTGTTTTCTTTATATTTTTTGAAATATTAGGCTTACCTAGTCGTAAATACTAGGTGCCATCACGATCACTTACGGAGGGATAATTTGGGTAGTGACAAGTTGGTATCAGAGAACTAGGTTCGCAGGAGTTGTGAGTCACAAGCTGGTTTATTAGAGTCTCACGGATCGGTGCGGAGACGTCCGTACTTATCTTCGGGAGGCTATGTAACTGTTAAGAACAATCATATTTCTTTGATTTCCTTGTCGTGCGAGTTATTGACACCAAACAAATTCTAAGATTATACTCCATTCTTTTTCACAGATGGTGAGGACCCGCAATGGGAGGACCGACGATCAGGCACCCGAGCCCCCTGCCAGAACCGCCAGAGGCCAGGGTCGGGGTAGAGGACGACCACGCAATGCAGCCCGAGCACCTACGAGAGCTACGTTAGAGGAGCCCCCAGCGGCTCCAGCTAGAGGGCCAACGCCGGAGATCCCTATTGCTACTCCAGCCCTCCAGGAGACTTTAGCTCAGTTCTTGAGCATGTTCAGCACTCTGGCTCAAGCTGTAATATTTTCGATAGCTCCCGCTACATCTCAGGCCGGAGGAGGGGCACCGACTCCCGCAGCCCGCACCCCTGAGCAGAGGATCCAGGTTGATCAGGCCCCAGAGTATATTCCTATGCCTCAGTGGCTCCGGTTCAGCATAAGATCAGGGTAGCTGCTTCTGAGGCAGAGAAACTCAGACTTGAGAGGTACAAGAAGTACCACCCACCTACTTTCAGCGGACTAGCTTCAAATGATGCTCTGGGTTTTCTTGAGAAGTGTCATCGTATTCTCCACACTATGGGCATTGTGGAGACGAGTGGGGTTTGTTTCACCGCTTTGCAGCTGAGGGGATCAGTATATCAGTGGTGGCATGCCTATGAGCTGAGTAGTCCGGACGAGGCAGCCTCACTCACTTGGACTCCGTTTTCAGAGATGTTCTTGCATAAGTATGTTCCTCAGAGCCTCAGGTATGCTTGGCGCATAGAGTTTGAGCAGTTGCGTCAGGGTTCTATGACTGTGTCGGAGTATGTAGTCCATTTCAGTGGGTTATCTCACCATGCACCGGCTCTGGTTGCTACAGTCAGAGAAAGGGTTCATCGCTTCATTGAGGGACTCCACCCCAGTATTCGAACCAATATGGCTAGGGAGTTGGAGATGGACATCACTTATCAGCAAGCAGTGAGCATTGCCAGGAGAGTGGAGGGCATGTTCGCCCGGGACAGAGAGGAGAGAGAGGCCAAAAGGTCTCGAGAGACTGGTCATTATTCAGGAGCTCGTGCACCAGAAGCACGCTATGGTAGGGGGTTTTTGAGTCGCCCTGTTCATTCAGCTCTTCCAGCAGCCAGCGGTGTTCCAGCTCCTCCTAGACCTCAGGAGCCCTATTATGCACCGCCAGTATCCAGTATGCCTCCTACTCGAGGTGCTATTACTGGCCAGTCCAGTAGACCAGGTCCGAGTCAGTCTCAGCCGTCACGTCCTCCGAGAGGTTGTTTTGAGTGTGATGACACTCGTCACCTAGTTAGAGATTGCCCCAGAGCCTGGAGGGGTGCACCTCCATAGACTTATCAGCCTCCACGTGCTCCACCGGGTCCTCCGGCCATTCTTCCAGCACCAGCTGCTACCCCACCTCCTCATCCAGCTCGAGGTGGAGGTCGGGGAGGTCGAGGTCACCCTAGAGGGGGAGGCCAGTCCAGGTACTATGCCCTTCCAGCCCCATCAGAGGCCGTTGCTTCAAATTCAATCATCACAGGTATCGTCCTTGTCTGTCATAGGGATGCATCAGTATTATTTAACCCAGGCTCTACGTACTCATATGTGTCTTCTTATTTTGCTCCACATTTGGGGATATCTCGGGATTCTTTGAGTTCCCCTGTTTATGTATCTACTCCCGTGGGAGATTCTCTCATTGTGGACCGCGTATATCGGTCATGTTTGATTTCTCTTAGTGGTTTTGAGACCAGAGCTGATTTGTTATTTCTCAGTATGGTAGATTTTGATGTTATCTTAGGCATGGACTGCTTGTCGCCCCATTATGCTATTCTTGATTGTCACGCTAAGACCGTGACGCTGGCTATGCTAGGTTTGCCGAGATTAGAGTGGAGAGGTACCTTAGAGTATACTCCTCGCAGGGTCATTTCATTTCTTAAGGCTCAGCGAATCGTTGAAAAGGGGTATGATGCGTATTTGGCCTTTGTGAGAGATGTCAGTATTGATACCCCTACAGTTGAGTTAGTTCCAGTAGTGAAGGACTTCCCAGATATGTTTCTAGCTGATCTTCCGGACATGCCGCCCGACAGAGATATTGATTTTAGCATGGATTTGTTGCCGGGCACTCAGCCCATCTCTATTCCTCCATATCATATGGCTCCTCCTGAACTAAAGAAGTTGAAGGAGGAGTTGCAGGAGTTTCTTGGGGTGCTCCGGTCCTATTTGTAAAGAAGAAAGATGGTTTTATGCGTATGTGTATTGATTATCGGTAGTTGAACAAGGTTACAGTGAAGAACATGCACCCATTGCCTCGTATTGATGACTTATTTGACCAGTTACAGGGTGCCAGGGTGTTTTCCAAGATTGACTTGCGTTCTGGCTATCATAAGTTGAAGATTCGGGAGCCGGATATCCCGAAGACTGCTTTTAGGACCAGATATGGTCACTATGAGTTTCTTGTCATGTCATTTGGGCTGACCAATGCACCAGTAGCCTTTATGCATTTGATGCATAGTGTATTCCGGCCTTATCTTGATTCCTTCGTCATTGTGTTTATTGACGACATCCTGGTATATTCCCGATCTCGGGAAGATCATGAGCAGCACCTGAGGTCTGTGCTTCAGACCTTGAGGGAGAAGAGGTTATATGCAAAATTTTCTAAGTGTGAATTATGGCTTGATTCAGTAGCATTCTTGGGCCACGTAATGTGTTGTGATGGGATCAAGGTAGATCCGAAGAAGGTGGAGGCAGTGCAGAGTTGTCCTAGACCGTCATCAGCTACAAAGATCCGCAGTTTCCTTGGTTTGGCGGGATATTATCGTCGCTTTGTGGAGGGATTTTCATCCATTGCAGCACCTATGACCAGGTTGACCCAAAAGGGTGCTCCGTTCAGGTGGACCGAGGAGTGTGAACAGAGCTTTCAGAAGCGTAAGACAGCTTTGACTACGGCCCTAATATTAGTATTGCCTATAGGTTCGAGATCCTACACTGTCTATTGTGATGCCTCGAGGATTGGCCTCGGAGCGGTATTGATGTAGGACGGTAGGGTGATTGCCTACGCGTCTAGACAGTTGAAGGTGCATGAGAAGAATTATCCGGTTCATGATCTCGAGTTAGAAGATATTGTTCACGCCTTGAAGATCTGGCGCCATTATTTTTACGGTGTTCCCTGTGAGATTTACACTGATCACCGGAGTTTGCAGTACTTGTCCAGGAAAAAGGACCTTAATTTGCATCAGCGGAGGTGGTTGGATATACTTAAAGACTATGATATCACTATATTATACCACCCAGGGAAGGCCAATGTAGTGTCCGACGCCTTGAATCGCCGGGCAGAGAGTTTAGGGAGCCTAGCATATCTTCCGGCAGCTGAGAGCCCCTTAGCCTTGGATGTTCAGGCCTTAGCTAGTCAGTTCGTGAGATTGGATATTTTAGAGCCTAGCCGGGTATTCGCTTGTGTGGTTGCTCGGTCTTCTCTTTCTGACCGTATCAGGGAGCGCCAGTATGATGATCCTTATCTTCTTGTTCTTCAGGACAGGGTTCGGCGAGGTGATGCTAGAGATATGACTATTGGTGATGGCGGTGTGAAGAGGATGCATGGACGGATCTATGTGCCCAATGTAGATGGGCTTCGGGAGTTGATTCTTGAGGAGGCCCATAGCTCGCGGTACTCCATTCATCCGGGTGTCGCGAAGATGTACCAGGACTTGAGGCAGCACTATTGGTGGAGAATAATGAAAAATGATATAGTTGGGTTTGTGGTCAAGTGTCTCAACTGTCAGCAGGTTAAATATGAGCATCAGAGACCGAGTGGATTACTTCAGAGGTTAGAGATCCCAAAGTGGAAGTGGGAGCGGATCACCATGGACTTTGTGGTTGGACTTCCTCGGACTTTGAGGAAGTTCGATGCTATTTGGGTGATCGTGGATCGGCTGACCATGTCAGCCCATTACATTCCGGTGTTGACTACATACTCTTCAGAGAGATTGGCTGAGATATATATCAGAGAGATTGTCCGCCTTCATGGTATTCCAGTATCCATCATTTCAGACAGAGGTACACAGTTCACATCCCAATTTTGGAGAGCCGTACAGCAGGAGTTGGGTACTAGGGTAGAGCTGAGCACAACCTTTCACCCTCAGACAGATGGGCAGTCCGAGCGCACGATTCAGATTCTTGAGGATATGCTCCGTGCCTATGTGATGGAGTTCGGAGGGTCATGGGACCAATACTTGCCACTTGCAGAGTTCGCTTACAACAACAGTTTTTAGTCCAGCATTCAGATTGCACCATATGAGGTTTTATATGGTAGGCGGTGCCGGTTCCCTACGGGATGGTTTGAGCCGGGCGAGGCCCAATTGTTGGGTACAGATTTGGCCCAGGATGCATTGGATAAGGTGAAGGTGATTCAGGAGAGACTTCGCACAGCCCAGTCCAGGCAAAAGAGTTATGTAGACCGTAAGGTTCATGATTTGGCATTTATGGTGGGTGAGCGGGTCTTGCTTCGGGTATCGCCTATGAAGGGTGTCATGAGGTTCAGGAAAAAGGGCAAGCTGAGCCCGAGGTTCATTGGTCCTTTTGAGATATTGCGGCGAGTTGGGGAGGTTGCTTATAAGCTTGCCTTGCCTCCCAGCCTAGCAGGAGTTCACCCGGTATTCCACGTGTCTATGCTCCGGAAGTATCACGGTGATCCGACTCATGTATTGGATTTCAGCTCAGTCCAGTTGGACAAAGATCTATCCTATGTTGAGGAGCCAGTAGCCATTTTGGACAGGCAGGTCAGAAAGCTCAGGTCAAAGAATATTGCTTCAGTAAAGGTCCAGTGAAGGGGTCAGCCGGTCGAGGAGGCGACTTGGGAGACCGAGCAGGATATGCGCAGCCAGTACCCTCATCTTTTAACAGTTTCAGGTATGTCTTTATACTCGTTCGAGGACGAACGATTGTTTTAAGAGGGGGAGGATATAACGACCCAGCCGGTCATTTTGAAAATTTGAGCCCTGATCCCCTAATATCTGCTTTCCCCATATTTGTTTTGCCTTTTGGGATTTGCCGGAGTGTTTGGTTATGGAATTCGGGGAGTTTTGGGACACTTAGTCCCTAGTTGTGAGTTTAAGCCTTAAAATTTGGACAGTGGTCGAAACTGTGTGAAGACTGATCTGGAATGGAATTCTATCAACTCCTTTAGCTCTTTTGAGCGATTTTGGGGTCAGGAACGCGTCCGTAATGTGTTTTGGAGGTCTGTAGTAGATTTAGGCTTGAATTGGCGAAAGTTAGTTATTCGGCGATTTCGGCCGATAATGGAAATTTTGATATCGAGATCAGAATAGAATTCCGAAAGTGGCTGTAGGTTCGTAGTGTCATTTGTGACATGTGTGTAAAATTTGAGGTCATTCATACTAGAATTAATGTGGTTCGGCGTCGTTTGTAGAATTTGGAAAATTTTAAATTCTTAGGCTTAAATTCGTGCTTAATTCATGATTTTGGTGTTGTTCGATGTGGTTTGAAGGCTTGACTAAGTTTGTAAGGTGTTTTAGGATTGGTTGGCATGTTTAGTTGAGGTCCCGAGGGCCTCGGGTGTGTTTCGGATGCTTAACGGGAAGAAATTTGGACTTACGAAAATCTGGTGCCTTTGCTGGCTCTGGTGTTTCACACCTGCGGAAAATAGACCGCAGGTGCGCGAGCCGCACATGCGAAGATGGAAGCGCAGATGCGAGAATTCGAGCATTGGCCTGGGGTGGCAGGTGCGAGGAAGTTCCGCATCTGCGATGCCCGCAAATGCGCAAGGTTGTTCGCAAATGCGCAAGATGCGTAGAAGCGGAAGGGACGTCCGCAGGCGCGAGTGCGGCCCTTTCGTCGCAGGTGCGAAGGCAGAGGGGGCAAGTGAGTTGCGCAGATGCAAACGTTTTCTGCACAAGCACACCCGCAGGTGCGAACCCAGGTTCTGCAGGTGCGAAAATACCTGGGCAGTGATTAAAACCGAAGGGCTTCGCGATTTTAATCATTTTTGGCTTTGCAAACTCGGGTTAGGGCAAGTTTTGAGAGAATTTTCGAAGCATTTCTTGAGGTAAGTTCCTTGTGCTTATTTTTGGTCAACAATCTTGCCTTGCCATGTGTTTTCCCACCTAGTTAATATGTATTTAAGGTGGAAATTGGAAGTTGGAGGCTAGGGATTTGGAAGTTTGAATTGTGGATTGGAGGACCATTTGGTGTCAGATTTTAGTAAATTTGATATGGTTAGACTCGTGAGTGAATGAGCTTTCTAGTTTCGTTAAATTTTTTGGGTTTCCAGAAGTCGGCCCGGGGGCCGGGTTTGAGCCAATATCGGGTTTTGGCCTAATTTTGAAGTTTTTCTTGTGGGATTCATTCCATTGGCGCGTATTGATGGTATTGTACTATTTTGAATAGATTCGGGCCATTTGGAGTCGGATACTCGTGGCAAGAACGTGATATCGAGTTGATTTGAGCGGTTCGAGGTAAGTGGCTTGCCTAACCTTGTGTTGAGGACTTCCCCCTTAGGATATCTTGATATTGTTTGGTGTGTGGGCGCCGTGTACGTGAGGTGACGAGTACGTACACGGGCTATTATTGCAAAAATCCTGTTTAACCTTTTTAAATTATAAATTGCTTCTCTTATTAAGTTGTACTAATATGTTTAATTATGTAGTTTAGACTAGAAAAGCATGCCTACGTGTTTTAACTGCCTAACTGCCATTCTGTGCGTCATGGTTAGCTAAGTCCTTATTTGCCTTATCTGTGTCTAGTATAAACTGTATAACTCGATGTCATACCTGTCATTTCATCTTGCATTGCATATTTACTTTGGGACTACGGAGGTATTCCGGGAGATCCCCCTGTACCGCATATTTACTTTGGTACTACGGACGTATTCCGGGAGATCCCCCAGCACTGTATATTTACTTTGGGACTACGGACGTATTCTGGGAGATCCCCCAGCACTGCATATTTACTTTGGGACTACGGACGTATTCCGGGAGTTCCCCCTATACTGCATATTCATTTGAAACTACGGGACGGTATCCCGAGAGATTTCCCACTGTGTTTACCTTGTTTTGAGTCGAGGGCTCCCTTAACTGTTAAATTTTCGAGAATTTCTTTAAATGTGTTATCGCAGATTCTACTTATATCTTTTACTGTTTAATTTATTATATTTACTCCGGTCGGGCCTTGACCTGACCTCGTCACTACTCGACCGAGGTTAGGCTTGGCACTTACTAGGTACCATTGTGGTGTACTCATGCCCTTTCCTACACATATTTTCGTGTGCAGATCCAGGTACGAGCTATCAGCCTTGGGGTTAGTGCGTGCTGCTGATTCTAGGAGACTTCAAGGTACTTCTGCTTGCGTCCACTTATCTTCGGAGTCCCCTTCTACTCCCTCATCTAGAGACTTTCCTTATTATCTTCAGACTTTTGTATAGAGCTACATAGATTATAGCAGCTTGTGACTTAGTGATATTCCGGGTCTTGGAAAACTATTTTGTATATGCCGAGTGGTGCTACTCTTGTCTATTTATAATATGTTGTTGATCTTTAAATGTTGTGTTTTCTTTATATTTTCGAAAAATTAGGCTTACCTAGTCGTAAAGACTAGGTGCCATCACGATCACTTACGGAGGGATAATTTGGGTCGTGACATTAAGCAAATAGAAGGCATGATAACTTGACAACAAAGGTGATAGAGGATAAAGACAGAACACTAACAACATATCACATAAGAACCGTGAACATGACAATAACAATTCCACGTAAAGACATGAAGGTATCTGCAAGAAAGAAATATCACAATATAATGCATGTCTCTCGTCCTTACTTGCACGGAAACACCCTTCGTGCCATGAACTCACCATAACATGAAAGCGTAGTAATATAAATACAATGGCACGGCATCACCCTTCGTGCTTTTACTCACATAACATGGTACGTCATCACCCTTCATGCTTTTACTCACATAACATGGTACGACATCACCCTTCGTGCTTTTACTCACAATGATATGGCACGACATCACCCTTCATACTTCTACTCTCAATAATATGGCACGGCATTACCCTTCGTGCTTTAACTCTAAAATAATATGGCACGGTATCACCCTTCGTGCTTTACACTCTCCCTCACATGATAATGTATGAACAAAGGCACGGTATCACCCTTTGTGCTTTACACTCTTCCTTACCAAGCATATGTATAGCAATGACAAACAAGGCAGGAAGCGTAAATAACGTCAAGTAGAGTGTTTAAACGAATATTTCAAATGAATCCCAATCACAACTTCCCAAGCCAACAATAGTTCAATAAACCCACAAGAACCTTATTATTAAAGTATTCCAACAAATTTCACAATTGATCTACAACACAAGTATATAATCTAGTATCTCAAGAATATCGGTCGTAGCAATGTATCAATAATTATGCATATTGATGACCGAATTAAACACACTAATGTATTCTCAGAATTTCCATCAAATTTGATCAAGTTATAATAAGCTAAGTCTTAGTTTCTAGCATTTAATACTATGTTCTTAGTGTCTAGGAGCCAAGTAAGGCATGAGGCAAGAAGATCACGTAATTCTACAAGACACAATTTATAGCATATTTTACCCCCGAGCATGGTTACTGTGGCACATGCATATATGCTCGTCACCTCATATATGTATCACCCCCGCATGTAGCAAACAATGTCAAATAGTAGGAAAAATTCCCTCAACAAAGTTATGCAAAACACTTACCTCAAAGAAGGTAAACAATACTCAAAAATGAACTCCTCGGGTGATATGACCTCCGGGCGGCTCAAAACTAATCAAAATAACTTCAAAGCACAAATAAAACTCATAAGAGACTACTCCGGATCATAAAGTCTCAATCTTTAACAAAGTCTAAAAATCGACCCAAAATTCGAACCCCGGGCTCGCACCTCGGAACCCGACAAATTTCACAAAATACGACTACCCATTCAAGTACGAGTCCAACCATACTAGTTTCACTCAAATCCGACTCCAATTAGATGTTCAAAACTCAAAAATTCATATTATGAACTTTAGACCAAAACCTCCAATTTCCTCCATAAAATTCATAATCCCATTCCCAAAATACGAGGGTAGATTCGTTATATAAGATCAAAAATGAGTAGAGAACACTTACCCTAGTTCACAAGATGAATAATGCTCCAAGAATTACCTCAATCCGAGCTTGGAAATATGAAAATGAAGTAAAAATCACGTTTTTTAAAAGAACATTGGCCGGGTCTTTTATGCATCACGAACGCGGAAGAACTATCGTGTTCGCGCAGAGAAAATAAAAGCTGCCCAAAATACCCTTCGTGAACGCAAGAAACGGGAAGCAAACGTGATGAGCAAGGGACAGGACTTACGCGAATGCGTACGAGACACGCGAACGCGAAGAGGAAAATGATCACTAGTGTCCGGGGCCTGGATTGCACTTCGCGAACGCGATATATGGAATGCGAACGCGAAGAAGGAGGTGGCAGAACATCGCGAATGCGAGAGGGTAGCTGCGAACGCGAAGAGGAAATATTACGCCCTCCAAAATAACACTACGTGAACGCGAAGATGAAGGAAAACCAGATGACAGATTCAGCTGTTCAAAATAGGAGGAAATTGACCCGTAGCACACTCGGATCACACCCGAGGCCCCCGGGACCCCGTCCCAATATACCAACAAGTCCCATAACATAACACGGACCTATTCGAGGCCTCAAAACATACAAAACAACAACGTAATGATGAATCACACCTCAATTCGAATTCAATGAACTTGAAACTTCAAACTTACACATTCGATGCCGAAACCTATCAAATCACGTCAGATGACCTCAAATTTTGCACACATGTCACATTTGACATTACGGACATGCTCCAACTTCCAGAATCAGATTTCGACTCTGATATAAGTCCACTTCCGGTCAAACTTCTCAAAAACCTTTAAATTTCTAACTTTTGCCAAACGACTCCAAAATGACCTACGGACCTCCAATTCAATTTCTAGACGCACTCCCTATACCAGAATCACCATACAGAGATATTCTCAGACTCGGAATCCCAAACGGACATCGATAACATTGAAATGCACTTCAACCCAAATATAATGAAATTCTTCCAAAATGCTAACTTCCACAATATGCGCTGAAATGCTCCCGGGTTATCCAAAACCCGATCCGATCATACACCCAAGTCCTATGTCATCATACGCACCTGTTGCAACCTTCAAACCCCGATTCTGAGATTGTTTACCCAAAAATCCAACCGTAGTCAATTCTTCCAACTAAGAGCTTAAATCTTGAAGTTCATCCTTCCAAATTGATTCCAGATAACTTGAAAACCAACATCGACGATTTACGCAAGTCATAATACATCATGCGGAGATGATCAAGCTCTCAAAACATCGAGCAAAGTGCAGATTCTCAAAACGACCAGTCAGGTCGTTACAACAAAACTTGAAGTCAGTCAGACTTGATCTGATAGTTTTCGGCATCGAATGTAGAAGTGGAATTCGATAGTTTCACTTATGCTTGGATTGGGGATTGATTCATTTTTAATGTTGTTTGATGTGATTTGAGGCATCGACTAAGTTCATACGATATTTTAGGACTTGTTGGTATATTTGGTTGAGGTCCTGAGGGCTTCTGGTGGATTTCAGATGGTCAACGGAACTTAATTTGGATTTTTCTAGGATGTTTCGACGTCATTTCTTCAAGAATAAGTTGTATTACATTAAGAAAATGAGCTCAAAATTCATTTTTTATTAAAGCATTAGGTCCGTATTTAAAGTTCGGAGCCATAGCAAGAAGGATCGTCGAATTCGGATATCGTATGAGAGAGTTATGCCCATTTCCGTGTCGGAAAATATTTCCCGTCATCTTCAGTGTCCAGGGTAGTGTGGGGCACTATACCTGGCACTGGGACTTCTAGAGTTCTTGAAACGGCACTACAGGCAGCGCCCCATGCTACCTGTGGCGTTACAAATATCAGAGGCTCTATAAACGGGGGTTTTCTGCCATTTTTTACAAAAATAGAGTTGGGGAGCTCGGTTTGGACGATATTCAGAGATAAATTTCACCACACAACATGAGGTAAGTGTTCCTGACTCCCTTGTGATTATATTTCATGAATCTATGGTTATATTCATCGTTTAATTCGAGTTTTGATGGAAGAAATTGAGATTTTTGCTAAATATTTCAAAAATGAAAATTTTAGATTTGGAGGTCGATTCTTTATCGGAATTTGATAAAATTGGTATGGTTGAACTCGTATCAGAATGGGTGTTTGGATTTCATGAAAATTCTGTTGGGTTCCGAGAGGCGGGCCCCGCATTGACTTTAGTTGAATTTTTAATGTGAAATTTTAAGTCGACATTTTATTATCCGGAATTGTTTCCGATTAATTTTAATGAAGTTATACAATCAATTTGGATTGATTTGAGCTGTACGGAGATGCTTTCAAGCAAGAAGGCTATTTTGGAATATCAGCCTAACTTCAAAAATATAAGTATCTTGCCTAATCTTGAGTGGGGGAATTACCCCTTAGGTATTTAGTATTATGTGGAAATTTTGTAATTGAAAACCATGTACGCTAGGTGACGAGTACGTACTTGGTTTATATGTGCAAATTAAATTGGTTGAAATTCGTAGACGCCCTTATATATTAAATTGGAAAATTGTTGGAACATAGTAAATCATTTATTTGTCATGCCTCATTCCTTGTTTGACGAGGTTGTTTTTATATGATAATTTGGTGTGATTGTCACTTTGATTTTTATGTGAAATATCGTGGTTATTTGGGTTGACAATTCTTGAAAATAATTTCATTATGGATTTTCCATCTGCAAATAATTAATTAAATATGTTTAAATTGAGGCATTAATATATTTATCAAAATTTGGATTAAAGAAAGTGTTGTCCTATGCTTAGTTACTTTTCCATCTTTATTGTTGTTTTTGAGGTTTTATATACATTTTGTGGAGCCTTGGGCTATTTGTTGAGAAATTTATTTATTTTTCTACATCTTTGGAATTTGGTTGTGGTCAGTGGGCAAATTGTGATATGAACTGTTGTATTGTGTTGTGGTTTAAACACTCTCTTTGATGTTATTTATGCTTCATACCTTGCTTGTTAATGATATACATGTTCTTGGTAAGGAAGAGTGTAAAGCACGAAGGGTGATGTCGTGCCATTTGAGAGTGTAAAGCAAGAAATGTGATGTCGTGCCATTTCAATTATATTATCATGTGAGGGAGAGTGTAAAGCACAAAGGGTGATGTCGTGCTATTTGAGAGTGTAAAGCACGAACGGTGATGATGTGCCATTTGAGAGTGTAAAGCACGAAGGTTGATGTCGTGCCATTTGAGAGTGTAAAACACGAAGGGTAATGCCGTGCCATTTCAATTATATTATCACGTGAGGATGAGAGTAAAAGCACAAAGCGTGATGCCGTGCCATTATTTTTATATTATCATATGTTCATGGCACGAAGGGCGTTTCCGTGCATGCGAGGATAAGAGACATACATTATATTGTGATATCCTTTTGTTGTATATGCATTCATGCCTTTATCTTGAGATGTTATTATGCACCTATATTTTCAATATGACTTGTAGTCGTTGTGGCTTCATGTGTGCCTCCCACTGTATTTATTTTATTGTTATTGGCATTCTCCCACCTAGTTGGTACTGTTATATGTATGCTCTGTGAGAAAGAAATAAATGCACGAAGGGTGTTGTCGTGCCAATTGATTTGATCTACATATATATTGGGTGAGAATGAGACAAGTGCACGAAGGTATTACCGTGTTATCGGGTGAGAATGAGACAAGTGCACGAAGGTATTACCGTGCCATTTGATGTGATATGTTGAATATATTTCTCACACTAGGAAAGTTAAATGAGGTGTCACATGGTGACTTTTACTTGAAAGAATTATATTCGAAAGGTATTTACTTGAAAGAATTATATTCGAAAGATATTTACTTGAAAGAATTATATTTGAAAGATATTTATTTGAAAGAATTATATTCATAAGATATTTATATGAAGGAAGTATATTCGGGATACATTTAATTGTACGGATTACATTCTAAAGATTTTTATTTGAAAAAAAACTTATAGATATAAGATGTATATTTCGAAGGACTTGATTAATTGGATGTACTTGTGTTTATTATACGTTTGAGCAATATTTATGGTGTTCTTGTTTCCTTGTTGTTTACATCACTAGTTGATTATGATTGCTATCACTGCTATTTGTTTCCTATTATTTTTGTATACTATATTGCACAGGTTATTAGACTAGTGAGTATCTTGACTGTACCTCGTCACTACTCCACTGAGGTTAGTCTTGATACTTACTGGGTACCGATCCTAGTGTACTCAAATGACACTTCCGCACATTTTTGTGCAGAGCGAAGTATTGGAGTTATCGAATTCGGACAAATATTAGAGTATGATCGCAAGGATTCAAGGTAGGACTGCTTGGTCGTCGCAGTCCCTTGGAGTCTTTCCCTTGGTTGCTTTCGATTATTTATATGTTATGAAAAATAATGGCTTGAACTATTATTATAATCGGCTTACCTAGTCTTAAAGACTAAGTGCCATCACGACGTATATGGTGGAATTTTGGGTCGTGACATATATTCTCCACAAAGGAGGAAAGCTCCATCTTTAGAGAAAAGGAGTTTATGATATCGACCTACGCTAAAACATAAAAGCATCATCACCATTAGGAAGAGAATATTCGAGTCCCTGGGTATGGAGTCGCCTTTGTATGGGAGCGCTTTCCAACTAATGTAGGACTTTCTGGCATGACTATGAATTTAATCGGTCCCCAATGTGAGTATCGGACACCGCCTGCTTGATGGTAGGCTATAATTATGTATTTTGGCCACTATTTGCACTCTAAATTCACTGCACTTTACTAATGTTTGAGCTTTAAATGGTATTAATTTGCTCTTACTGCGTATTTTATGCTTTGCAGGAGCAATTCCGGGCTACAACGAAGTTAGGGAGCGTTTTTGAGTTAATATGGAGCTTTGAGGGCTAAGTAAAATTTTATGGAGTAATTTGGGATTTTGTTCGAGGATCAAATGATGTTCGCGCACTTAAAAAGAAGAATGAAGAAGAGAGTGGAAATGTCACGACCCAAAAACCTAATCTGTCGTGATGGCGCCTATCATGGAACTAGGCAAGCCGACTCATTTCCAAACAAACCGATATTTCATTTCAAAGTTAATTTCAATATTATTAAACATAAAACCTTCATTTAAGGAGTTCAAATCAAAGAAAAATAGAAGTGCGGAAAAGAAAAGCCCGACATCGGGGTGTCACTAGTCATGAGCATCTACTACAATCTGTCTAACAATATCAAGGCTAACTCAGCCTGGAAAATAGCTAAATACAACTAGAGGAAGATAAGAGGGAGAAGAGCAGGGGCTGCGATCGCCAAACAGCTACCTTGCTATATCCAAGAAAATCTGCAACCAGAACACTCAATAATCGCTACCGTGTCCAACTACACCTGAATCTGCACACAAGATGCAGGGAGTAACGTGAGTACGTCAACTCAGTAAGTAATAACAATAAATAAAGACGGAGCAGTAGTGACAAGCAATAAAGCATATAACGTTCATATCATGAAATCTCAGTAAAGTACAACATGCTTTAAAAATCAGTGTTTGATTAAAATCATCTCGTTTAAAACCGGTTCCAGTAAAAATCATGTAAAGATATTTTTCCAACAGTTTTTCAAACAAAGGCTCAATGCAAAGGTGAGCAAAAATGATGAAATCATAAACAGCCCCTCGAGCAAAACATCACTCATATACAGCCCCTCGGGCAAACATCACAGTCACTCTTGCCACTCGGGCATACCTCACAATCACTCTTGTCACTCTGGTATACCTCACAATCACTCTTGCCACTCAGGCATACCTCACAATCACTCATGCCTCCCAGTCACTCAGCACTCGGCACTCGTACTCAGTAGGTACCTGCGCTCACTGGGGGTGTGTACAGACTCCTGAGGGACTCCTTCAGCCCAAGCGCTATAATCTGCACGGACAACACACGTGCCATAATAATAAAGTATGCTCCAGGCAGGCAGCCCCGATCCACGCTCAGCCTCACAAATCAGGCCCTCGGCCTCACTCAGTCATAAACCTCTCAAGCCACTTGGGCATTTCAGTAAAACAGGGCATTCGGCCCAAAACATTTATATGCATAAAAATAGTCATAAATCTGAGTTATGCGGTAAATAAGTATAAACATGACTGAGTATATATTTTCAATCGAAAACAATGAGAGGATGGTAAGAAACAGCCCCTAAGGGTCCAAACAGCATTGGCGCAAGGCCCAAACATGGCATTCAACCCAATTTATAGAAATTCTTTCTAAAATATATAAGTATCAAATGGTTTCAACAAAGTATGTAACTTTACAATTGCTACGGGATGGACCAAGTCACAAATCCCTAACAGTGCATGCCTACACGCCCGTCACCTAGCATGTGCGTCACTAAAAATAGTAGAATGATACAAAATCTTGGGTTTCGTACCCTCAGGACTAGATTTACAATCGTTACTTACCTCAAACCAGTCAAATATCTAACCCGCAATTCTCTTGCCTCTGGACTCGGCCTCCAAATACTCCGAATATATTCACAATCAGTACAATACTATCAATACGCGCTAATGGATTGAATTCCACAAGAAAAACTATAAAATTAGACCAAAACCCAAAATTGGCTCAAACCCGCCCCCCCAGGACCACGTATCGAAATCCGACAAAATCTACAAAACTAGAAAGATCATTTGCTCACGAGTCTAACCATACCAAATTCATCAAAATCCGACATCGTTTGGTCCTTGAAATCTTTAAATTACTCTCCAAACATTCCAAGCCCTAACCCCTCATTTTCACTAATTACCATGATTAAATAACGGAAAATCACCATATATACAAGTATTAGGGCTCAAGTGACTTACCTCAACGAAATCCCCTTGATTCCCTCTTCAAATCACTCACAAAAGCTCCAAAAAACGAATAGAAATGGTGGAAATGAACCAAATTCGTGAAGGGTTTTATTTATGGTTTCTGCCCAGGTTTTTCGCACCTGCTGCTATTTTCTCGCACCCGCGCGACCACGCCTGCGGTCCAAGGAGCCGCACCTGCGCAACTCACTTAATCACCTAGATTCCGCACCTGCAGACACCTTTATCACACCTGCGGTCTCGCATTTGCGGTCCCAGGTGCGCATCTGCGAAACCAGCCCAAACTCCTCATCTCCGCATCTGCGCTCAAGGCCTCGCACCTGTGGGCTCGCAGATGCGGCCAATTCTTCACACCTGCATTCCCAGCCTTGGCCCAGCGTCACCCGCACCTGCACACTCCCCACGCACACCAGCGGCCTCGCACTTGCGACCCTTTCTTTAGCAGGTGCAAAAATAGCAGAAGTAGCAGCTCCAGCTGCAAAGTCCAACTTCGACAAATCCGTTAACCACCCGGAATCACCCCGAGGCCCTCGGTACCTCAACCAAAAATACCAACAAGTCATATATCAACATACAAACTTAGTCGAACTTTCTAATTACTCAAAACAACATCCAAACATCAAATTACCCTCGGATTCAAGCCTAAGAACTTCTAAATTTTCAAATTCGGCAACCGATGCCGAAACCAACCAAACCACGTCCGAATGACCACAAATTTTTCACACACGTCACAAATGACACTACGAACCTACTCCAACTTCCGAAATTCCATTCACACCCCGATATCAAATTTTCCACCGCCGACCGAAATCGCCAAATTTCCAATTTTGCCAATTCAAGCCTAATTCTACCATAGACCTCCAAATCACATTCTGGATGCACTGCTAAGTCAAAAATCACCTAACGGAGCTAACAGAACCATCAAAATTCAAATCCGAGATCGTTTACACATAGGTCAACATACGGTTTACTTTTCCAACTTAAGTTTCTACTTGGGAGAGTAAGTGTCTAAATTCACTCTGAAATCACTCTGGTCCCGAACCAACTAACCCGATATAACATAATATAGCTGAATAACACAAAAGAAGTAGAAATGGGGAAAACAGGGTTATAACTCTCGAAACGATCGGCAGGGTCGTTACATCCTCCCCCTCTTAAACATTCGTTCATCCTCGAACGGGTCTAGAAACATAGCCAGAGTCTCGAATAGGCATGGATATCTACTCTGCATCTCACGCTCAGTCTCCCAGGTGGCCTCCTCCATAGGCTGACCTCTCCATTGCACCTTCACTGAAGCTATATACTTTGACATCAACCTTCGAACTTGCCGATCCAAAATAGCCATCGGCTCCACATCATATGTCATATCACCCTCCAACTGAACCATGATTAAATCCAAAACATGGGACTGATCTTCAATATACTTCCGGAGCATGGAAACATGAAACACTGGATGCACAATCGACAAGCTGGGTGGCAAGGCAAGCTTATAAGCCACCTCCCCAATCCTCTGAAGAACCTCAAAAGGCCCAATGAACCGGGGGCTCAACATGCCCCTCTTACCAAACCTCATAACACCCTTCATGGGTGATACTGTCAGCAAAACCTTCTCCCCAACCATAAAAGACACATCACAGACCTTCCTATCCGCGTAGCTCTTCTTCCTAGACCGTGCCGTGCGAAGCCGCTCCTGAATCAATTTCACCTTATCTAATGCGTCCTGAACCAAGTCTGTACCTAAGATCCTAGCCTCACCCGGCTCAAACCATCCAATCGGAGATCAACACCTCCTCCAATATAAAGCCTCGTAAGGAGCCATCTGAATACTCAACTGATAATTGTTGTTATATGCAAACTCCGCGAGTGGCAGAAACTGGTCCCATGAACCCCCAAAGTCAATGACACAAGCACGCAACATGTCCTCCAATATTTAAATAGTGCGCTCGGACGGCCCATCCATCTGAGGGTGAAAAGATGTGCTCAACTCAACCTGAGTACCCAAATCTCGCTGCACCGCCCTCCAAAACTGTGATGTGAACTGAGTACCACTATTTGAAATGATAGAAACTGGGACACCATGCAGGAGAACGATCTCTCGGATGTAAATCTCAGCCAACCGCTCTAAAGAGTAAGTAGTAGAAATTGGAATGAAATGCACGGACTTGGTCAGCCGATCCACAGTAACCCAAATAGCATCGAACTTCCTCAAAGTACGTGGGAGCCTAACTACAAAGTCCATAGTGATCCATTCCCACTTCCAATCTGGGATCTCTAATCTCTAAAGCAAGCCACCCGGTCTCTGATGTTCATACTTAACCTGCTAACAGTTGAGACACCGAGCCACAAACCCAACTATATCCTTCTTCATCCGTCTCCACCAATAGTGTTGCCTCAAATCCTGGTACATCTTCGCGGCACCTGGATGGATGGAATACCGCGAGCTGTGGGCCTCCTCAAGAATCAACTCTCGAAGCCCATCTACATTAGGCACACATATCCGGCCCTGCATTCTCAGCATGTCGTCATCACCAATAGTCGCATCCCTAGCATCACCTCTCCGAACCCTGTCCTGAAGAACGAGCAAGTGGGGGTCATCATAATGACGCTCCCTGATACAGTCATAAAGAGAAGACCTGGAGACCACACAAGTCAATACCCAACTAGGCTCCGAAATATCCAATCTAACAAGCTAGCCCGCTAAGGCCTGAACATCCAATGCCAAAGGTCTATCTACTGTTGGAAGATATGCTAAACTCCCCAAACTCTCTGCCCGACGACTCAAAGCATCGGCCACCACATTGGCCTTCCCCGGATGGTACAAAATAGTGATATCATAGTCCTTAAAAAGCTCCAACCATCTTCGCTGATGCATATTAAGATCCTTCTGCTTTAACAGATACTGCAGACTCCAGTGATCAGTATAGATCTCACAATGAACCCCATACAAATAATGACGCCAAATATTCAAGGCGTGAACAATGGCTGCTAACTCAAGATCATGGACAGGATAGTTCTTCTCATGGGTCTTTAACTGGCGCGAGGCATAGGCAATCACCCTACCCTCCTGCATCAAAACACAACCAATTCCTATCCTCGAGGCATCATAATACACGACGTAAAAACCTGAAGTTGATGGCAGAACTAACACTGGAGTTGTGGTCAAAGTAGTCTTGAGATTCTGAAAATCTCTCCTCACACTCATCCGACCACCTGAATGGAGCACCCTTTTGGGTCAATTTGGTCAAGGGCGATGCAATAGATGAAAATCCCTCCATAAAGCGACGGTAATAACCTGCCAAACCTAGAAAGCTCCTAATCTCCGTGGATGAGGACGGTCTGGGCCAACTATGCACCGCCTCTATCTTCTTCGGATCCACCTGAATACCCTCACTGGACACCACGTGCCCGAAGAATGCTACTGAACTGAGCCAAAACTCACAATTTGGAGAACTTTGCATAAAGTTTCTCCTCCCTCAATCTCTGTAATATAATCCTCAAATGATGAGCGTGCTCCTCCTAGCTACGAGAGTACACCAAGATGTCATCAATGAATACAACAATGAATGAATCCAAATAGGGCTGAAATTCATTGTTCATCAAATGCATGAACGCAATTGGGGCATTGATCAGCCCAAAAGACATCACCAAGACCTCATCATGGCCATATCGGGTCTTGAAAGCTGTTTTAAGAATATCTGAATCCCGAATCTTCAGCTGGTGATAACCGGACCACAAATCAAGCTTGGAGAACACCATCGCTCCCTGAAGTTGGTCGAATAAATCATCAATACGAAGCAAAGGATACTTGTTCTTGACTGTGACATTGTTCAACTGCATGTAATCAATACACATTCTCATGGAACCATCCTTTTTCTTCACAAATGGAACCGGTGCACCCCAAGGTGACACACTAGGCCGAATAAACCCCTTATCAAGGAGTACCTGAAGTTGTTCTTTCAATTCCTTCAACTCCGCTGGTACCATTCGATATGGTGGAATAGAAATGGGCTGAGTGTCCGGCACCAATCAATACCAAAATCAATATCCCTGTCAGGTGGCATGCCCGACAGGTCTGCAGGAAACACATCCAGAAAATCACGTACCACTAGAACAGAATCAATGACAGGAGTCTCTGCACTAACATCCCTCACAAAAGCCAAATAAGATAGGCAACCCTTCTCAACCATGCGTTGATCCTTCAAATATGAAATCACCCTACTTGGTACATAATCTACATAACCGCTCCACTCAACCCTCGGAATTCCCAGCATAGCCAATGTCATCGTCTTAGCGTGACAATCTAGAACAGCATGACATGGAGATAACCAAACCATACCCAATATCACATCAAAGTCAACCATACTGAGCAACAATAGATCCACTCGGTCTCCAGACCCTCAATAGTCACCACACAAGACCGATATATGCGGTCCACAATAATAGTATCGCCCACAAGAGTAGATACATGTACAAATGAAACTAAGGACTCACGGGGCATATCCAAAAAATGGGCGAAATACGATGAAACATATGAATACGTGGAACCGGGGTGAAATAATACTGAGGCATCTCTATGACAGACTGAGACAATAGCATAGAAACGGGCCTGACCACCCCCCGATCTGCCTCCCCCTCTAGGGCGACCCCTAGCTGACTGACCTCCACCCCGAGCTGACTGGGCGGGTGGTGAGGTAACCGGTGCGGTAGTCGGAGGCTGACTCATCTGCTGAGATAGACCTCCATGACGACGAATGATTTTTCAAACAAAGGCTCAATGCAAAGGTGAATAAAAATGATTAAATCATAAACTGCCCCTCGGGCAAAACATTACTCATATACAGCCCCTCGAGCATACCTCATAATCACTCATGCATCCCAGTCACTCAGCACTCGGCACTCGCACTCAGTAGGTACCTGCGCTCATCGGGGTGTGTATAGACTCCTGAGAGGCTCCTTCAGCCCAAGCGCTATAATCTGCACGGACAACTCACGTGCCATAATAATAAAGTATGCTGCAGGCGGGCATCACCGATCCATTCTCATCCTCACAAATCAGGCCCTCGGCCTCACTCAATCATAAACCTCTCAAGCCACTCGGGCATTTCAGTAAAACAGGGCATTCGGCCCAAAACATTTATATGCATCAAAATAGAGTCATAAAACTGAGTTATGCGGTAAACAAGTATAAACATGACTGAGTATAGATTTTCAATCGAAAACAATGAGAGGATGGTAAGAAACAGCCCCTAAGGGTCCAAACAGCATTGGCGCAAGGCCCAAACATGGCATTCAGCCCAATTTACAGAAATTCTTTCTAAAACATATAAGTATCAAATGGTTTCAACAAAGTATGCAACTTTACAGTTGCTACGGGACGGACCAAGTCACAAATCCCCAACAGTGCACGCCTACACGCCCGACACCTAGCATGCGCGTCACTAAAAATAGTAGAATGATACAAAATTCGGGGTTTCGTACCCTCGGGACTAGATTTACAATCGTTACTTACCTCAAACTGGCCAAATCTCTAACCTAAAATGCTCTTGCCTCTGGACTCGACCTCCAAATTCTCTGAATCTATTCACAATCAGTACAATACCATCAATACGCGCTAATGGATTGAATTCCACAAGAAAAACTACAAAATTAGACAAAAACCCGAAATTTTCTCAAACCCGGCCCCCGGTCCCACGACTTGAAATCCAAAAAAATCTACAAAACTAGAAAGCTCATTCACTCACGAGTCTAACCATACCAAATTCATCAAAATCCGACATCGTTTGGTCCTTCAAATCCTTAAATTACTCTCCAAGAATTCCAAGCCCTAACCCCTCATTTTCACTAATTACCATGATTAAACAACAGAAAATCATCATATATACAAGTATTTGGGCTCAAGTGACTTACCTCAACGAAATCCCCTTGATTCCCTCTACAAATCTCTCCCAAAAGCACCAAAAACCGAATAGAAATGGTGGAAATGAACCAAATTCGTGAAGGGTTCTATTTATGGTTTCTGCCTAGGTTTTTCGCACCTGCGGCCATTTTCTCGCACCCGCGCGACCGCGCTTGTGGTCCAAGGAGCCGCACATGCGCAACTCACATAATCACCCAGCTTCCGCACCTGCAAACTCGCATCTGCGGTCCCAGGTGCGCATCTGCGAAACCAGCCCAAACTCCTCATCTCCGCATCTGCGTTCAAGGCCTTGCACCTGCGCGCTCGCAGATGCGGCCAATTCTTCGCACCTGCGTTCCCAGCCTTGGCCCAGCATCGCCCGTACCTACGCACTAGCGGCCTCGCACCTGTGACCCTTTCTTCCGCAGGTGCGGAAATAGCAGAAGCAGCAGCTCCAGCTGCAAAGTCCAACTTCGACAAATCCGTTAACCACCCGGAATCACCCCGAGGCCCTCGAGACCTCAACCAAAAATACCAACAAGTCCTATATCAACATACAAACTTAGTCGAACCTTCGAATCACTCAAAACAACATCCAAACAGCAAATTACCCTCAGATTCAAGCCTAAGAACTTCTAAATTTCCAAATTCGGCAACTGATGCCGAAACCAACCAAACCACGTCCGAATGACCTCAAATTTTGCACTCACGTCACAAATGACGCTACGAACCTACTCCAACTTACGAAATTCCATTCCGACCCCGATATAAAATTTTCCACTGCCGACTGAAATCGCCAAAATTCCAATTTTGCCAATTCAAGCCTATTTCTACCACGGACCACCAAATCACATTTCGGATGCATTCCTAAGTCCAAAATCACCTAACAAAACTAACGTAATCATCAGAATTCAAATCCGAGATCGTTTACATATAGGGCAACATCCAGTTGACTTTTCCAACTTAAGTTTCTACTTAAGAGACTTAGTGTCTCAATTCACTCTGAAACCACTCCGGTCCCGAATCAACTAACCCGATATAACATGATATGGTTGAATAACACAAAAATAATTAGAAATGGGGAAAACGGGGTTATAACTCTCGAAACGACCGGCCGAGTCGTTAGAGGAAAGTTGCCCAAGTGCGAGGCCGCGCACTGGGAGCACATGACAAGCAGAAACTGGCCAAAGTGTGCGGCGATATGCACGCTTACCTACACAGGTGCGCGACCACGCACGTTTGTCCGAAAATATTTTCCCAAGGCTAAATTTGTAATTTCATAGGAGACTTCCCTTGACCAATATTTTCACGACCCAAAATCCATTAAAGGTCAAGATGGCGTCGAACACCGCTGTCAGGCAAGCCAAAAATAAATACTTAATTTGGTTCTCGTTTTAATATTTATTTGAAATCATATTTACTTCAATTAAATAGAAAAGGGTGGAATATACGGGGTAAATAATGATATTTTTAACAATTTCAATACAGGACAGCCCATAATCATCCCAAAACCCGGTGTCATAAGTGCATGAGCATTAACTATTAATGTAATATTAAATACTGCATCTGTATGGAATACAAATTGGACAGGAAAATATAAATACTCTGAAGGAGACTCTGCCGGCTACGGGTCATAATAAGGAATACAACTCACCTAAGTCCATGTATGCATACACGCCCCTGCTCTCACAAGGCCACTAGTCATATATGTATCTGCAAAAAAATGTGCAACAAGTGTAGTATGAGTACGTAAATCAACGTGTACCCAGTAAGTATCTAGCCTAACCCCGGAGGAGTAGTGACGAGGGGTCGACATCGACACTCACTAGTGGTCCAATAACATCAGGTACAGTAAAGAGGTAAGTAAATATGAGGCTGAGTAAATAAATGAAATACACAAGTATAAATCACGTGGTAAAAATCCCCCTCTTTACGAGGAACTCAAGCTCTCCATTAGAAATTCCCTCCTTAACCGGAGCATATATATAGATATAGTAGATCTCATCAAGTAGATTGCCATAATTCAAATCCGAAAAACTAACAGATACACTAGCTTCTTGCCAAGTTTTACGCGCGATTTCATGAGGATATGATATAGGCAATGTTGAGACATACGGTCTGATCCAACATAATAATTAAACTGTGCACTGTCGATGGTCGAACGACAAGAGACATGGATGCATCTATTAACATACCGAGGCGAACTGCCTGCTCCCATGAGAGTGTGGTACATAAATCCTGCCGAGGCGAACGACCCGATCCCATTAGAATAAGAAGCTTTGACGGGTCCTTGACCCCACTCACGAATAAACGAATGAGTTGTAATATCTTTAATAAAAACCTTTCAATGAAACATATATATAATGGAGACATGCCATATGAGGAGAAGGATTATCCGGTGACTAATCATGAACTCATAAAGTCTCTACAATAGCAAGTCTAATCTCAAATAGAAATGTAAAATAGAGGAATTTAATGAGCGAGAGACTGCTCAAATAGTACAGCTATGGCATGATGTGAACCTAATTCTACCCGGACAATAACATAAATGTAGCTACGTATGGGCTCTCGTCACCTCATGCGTACGTAGCCCCCATAACAAGTAACACACATCAAATATATCACCTACGGTTAATTTCCCCCTCACAGAGTTAGATAGGAGACTTACCTCGTCTCAGAGCTCACTTTCTGATCCAAAATTTTGCTTTCAATCCTCAACTCAGTGCCAAACGATCCTAAGCTAGTCAAATATTATACAAAATAGTCAATACATGCTCAAGAGTTCACATCCTTACTATTAAAATGAATTCCCAACCCAATAAGAAGAATTCCTAAAATTCACCCCCGGGCTCACTTACCCGGATTCTGAAAATTTTTGAAGATAAACACTACCCATAACATTATGAACTGAAATATATGATTTGTTCTCAGTTCCATGCCCAAATTCGTGGTAAAAATCCAAAAATATAAATTTCCAGCTTTTCCTTCAAAATCCAAAATTTGTACAAATTTAACTTGCAATAGGTGGAAATCTCTTACCTTGACATAGATGATGAAGATGGAGCTCCAAAAATAGCTCCAAGACCGCCTCCCATGGAAGAAATGAAGTAAAAATGGCCAAAATCTCGTTTTAAAACAACTCTCTGCCCATCACTGCCCTTCTTCGCGATCGCGGAAACACACTCGCTATCGCGAACCAAAAGCCAATCGCCCAGAATTTCTTCTTTGCGAATGCGGCATGCTCCTCGCGTTTGCGAATCACAGCCAGCTCCTGCTTGCGTCCGTGAAGGCTTAACCAGCTCCTGCTTCGCGTTCGCGCCCCTTGCCCCAAGCTAATGGCCAAAAGCTAACTCTTCGCGCTTGCGTCCTTCCGCTCGTGTTCGCGAAGGCTTAACCAGCTCCTGCTTCACATTCGCGCCCCTTGCCCTACGTTCACGAAGGACAAATCCAGCAGCCCCAGAGTTTTCTTCTTCGCGAACGCGGGACTTCGTTCGTGAAATTCAACACCAGCAACAGCAGTTCCAAAACAGCTTGAAATGATCTGAAACCATCTCAAAACACACCTGAGGCCCCTGGGACCTTGTCCAATCACACAACCCAGTCCCATAACATAACACGGACCTGCTCAAGGCCTAAAATCATATCAAACAACATCAAAATCATGAATCGCACCCCAATTCAAGCTTAATGAACTTTAGAATTTCTAACTTCTACATTCGATGCCGAAACCCATCAAATCACGTTCGATTGACCTCAAAATTTGCACACAAGTCACATTCGACATTGCGGACCTACTCCAACTTCCAGAATCAGAATCCAACCCCAATATCAAAAAGTCCACTCCCGGTCAAACTTCTCAAAAACCTTCAGATTTCTAACTTCCGCCACATCACCCCGAAATGACCTACGGACCTCCAAATCCACTTCTGGACGCGCTCCCAATACCAAAATCACCATACAGAGCTATTCCCAGACTTGAAATCCCAAACGGACATCCATAACATTAAATTGCACTTCAACCCAGATTTATGAAATTCTTCCAAAATGCCAACTTCCACAATAGGCGGCAAAATGCTCCCGGGTCATCCAAAACCCGATTCGGGCATACGCCCAAGTCCAAAATCATCATATGAACCTGTTGGAACCTTCAAATCCCAGTTCTGAGGTCGTTTATAAGGAAGCACACTTTAGTCAATTCCTCCAACTTAAGGCTTCCGAAATTAGAATTTTCTTCCCAAATCAACTCCGAACTTCCCAAAATTCAATTCCTACCATGCGTGCAAGTCATAATACCTTAAGTGAAGCTGCTCAATGCCTCAAACCACTAAAAGTCGCGCTAGAGATCAAAACGACCGGTTGGGTCGTTACATTCTCTCCCACTTAAACATACGTTCGTCCACGAATGTGCTAAGAACTGCTCCGGAGTTGTCCGAAATCATGGTTTAACACCTCGTGCACCTACCCGTGCTAACACAACCCAGTTGAGCACATTAGCTCGAGCAAACCTGAAAATTCTCCTTTTTATCTAGTCAAATAAGCCATAGAACCAAATTCCAAGATCTGAAATCCCTTCCAGGTCTATTTCCAACATACGAACACCGTATCCATCACTACACGGTGCACCAATACATGATTGTATAATCTTACTGAATTCAACCACACTCTGAGTTATTCACATGACCATAATGACATCCTCTTACAGCAATAGCCGAAATCCAATGAATCTGATGTGCATAACACACCTCATGAAGCAGATAAGTCCCGTTTCAACTCTCGCAATACTGCCATGACAGAAGAGATGTATAGAAACTCGTAGCCACCTATTGAATCATAATTTATGGAGTCTCTCCTCCCGACAAGAACCATTACCTCATTCTAGACTGAATATCAATATTTACTCTTTAATGTGCCTCATATAAATCTGATCGCACTGATCCCAGGTTCAATAATCTCGTCTCACGCAGTACAAGCTGCACAGGCAATAAGCCACCTTAGATAATGCCAAAAGTCTCATATAATGCTAAAATGTGCTAACAAGCTACAAACTCGAAAGTGATACATAAGGGAACGAACTCTCGAAAGAACTACTCAACCCATGTAACTAATTTAAACAACCGAAAGATATTATGAACCTTCCTTAGAAAATGAGAAGCAAAAAACAATAAGAGATATGGGAAATTGTACTCAACAACACACTGTTGCGGCGTGCAACCCGATCCAACCATGATACTGTTGCGGCGTGCAACCCAATCCAACCATGATACCCGTGGCGGCATGCCACCCGATCCGAACAATATACCCGTGGTGGCGTGCCACCTGATCCAAACAATATACTCGTGGCGGGGTGCCACTCGATCCACACATAGTAATCTATAAGGAAATACTTACCGAGCTAAAATGCTCATAACTACGAAATACCCGAATATCGACCACTAGCACGCGAAGTGCATAATACAAATCCTAGGGGAGACGGATAGCGCCATACACTACGACACTCAGGGACAACTAAGGTGCAATAAATGACATGTAACTCGAGAGTTATCCTTCTCTCACAATACCACCAATTACACGAGATATCAATACGAGTGCGAGTAATCAAACCACCTCACAACCCACTTGGATAGATTACACGGAATAGCTGATGACATAAATAATTTCCATGGCCCGAAGATTCCTCCATAAACAACGCTAAGCTGAAAGGAACACATCCGACCTGATATAGAGCCCACATTCACATTTAGATCCACCAACGGACCTCAAGCTGATTCTGACCGCACCACACTAGGCTAATAACCTTTCAAGGATCAACACTACCTCTTTTTCCTATGAAACACAAAAACAACCACCAATCTAGAACAAACATCCACAGTTCATAACCAAATGAATAGCGATAGTACCATACTCTCCATACTTGGCTCCAATCTTCAATAAATCAAGTGAATATAGGTCACACTTACACCATATTCCTCTGGGATACACTCCCACGACCTTCCGCACCAGGTAACAAGTCTGCACATACATACCACCGGTCATACTAATGCTTTAAAGCAAATCGGAAATCCACAAATCAGAACACAAAGCCCCTTATACAGGACACTGATATCAGGTGACGCCAAAGACAATACCAGCTTACTCCAACCATCTGAATCATTTCCTGCTCACCCAAGCTCGTAACATTCTTGTCTACACCGAACCGTAACCTTGATCCTCAACTTCCAATTCTCAGGTCGCCCACTGCACCTAACATTCCAATATGCAAGAATACGAGAATTCCATCATAACTCCTGAACCACCAATAGAATAAACACTCCAGCATATAGAAACCTTTCACTTAACTCATTTTAGGAGAACAATTGCAACACGTGACTGACTTCCCATAACTGCAGAAAATACAAACCTCGAGTAGTGGTCTAAACCACCAAAATTCTTCTGGGATCCATATACACATAACAGGCCATAATACTCGAATGCCTCCATATAAAATCAGTTACGGCGGCCGTCAAGCCCTGCACGTACCACCACAAATCACATGTATAACTTAACACACTGAAGGAACTGATCATTGCCACCATCATGCCAATTCAACCATTGCTGACCGATCTGACTTCTTCTAATTTATTCCGGACTTGCCTTAGGAATAATAAAAGCTCCATGTAAAACGTAATGACCCCAAATCCGCACTCATACTAAGTGACCTTGTTTCACGAGACCACGATATCTCAAAAGCCCACGAACTATCTCATACTTTCCTTGTGCGCATATTCGCACCTTCAATGGGTACACCCATTAGGATAATTCTTCCATGAATCCGAAGTTATTTACTCTTGTTCCTCCAATGCTACACTAAAGGTTGAAGATAACATAGAACACTCTAAGCCCCTTTCATAATTCACTGCAAAAGCTCGATACTTAACCATACCACGGACTCGAAATCCCTAGGCATCGCACTTTAATTTTGAACCTACTAGGGTCATTGTTGAGAGGCACCCACTCTAACTTGTTACCGAATATAATTAAACTCCAAGGCCCTGCTAGCATACGAACACCCTCTCAAAGAAGCAACCGGCAGAATTCCTTTCCTTGTACGTCACATCCACATGAAGCATAGACTCTAAGTCTTCCCAAAGCCTGAACATGAATCGATAAGGCCAATTATAGCAAACCTTCCTCATATACTTTGCTCACATTATCAATGACATTTTCTTTCCTTAATCGTAATAACCCACCAATGCACCGATAACTAGAAACCGCACAAGTAGACAACCACACAATCTAATGTTAGGCGGTGGGGCTCTCCCACTTATCTTGAAGCTACAATTACATAACCATGGGACCCACCGAGATTCCTTTCTCCCATTGACATCAGCTAAAAGTCCAACAATGTATTCCAAACTCGAAGTCATGTTGCATCCAAATAAAATTCGTGGACCTAGTCCCTATCCACCATGAATTCCCAAATGGCTCCAAACTTTCCTCAACTCCCCGATACCATTTCATAACTCCCCGCCCTGAAGGCGAATTGAAGAAAACCATAACACCGGTGAACTTAGCACATTAAAAAGGACAACGACACCACATCACAACTGAAAATTCCACCACGCTCGAAAATACCAAGTCTCGATGCTCCATCAACCCAAAATCTGAACATTCTTAGTCCGATTGCCTTTTCTCCGCCGGAAATAAAATGCTAAATCTCTCAATCATGCATTGAGTAATACCTCCTTTCACATCATTCACTGCCTCGTCGCCTAGTCAAGCATCCCACCATTCCACAAACACTGTGCTATAGCAGCACACGAATCATCATAACAATCAAGGAAAAATCTCAAAACCTTAGATAACATTGATGCTGAGCTGAAATGACAGGATGACCTTCTGCATGGCGACGGTAATAGCCCAATCAATTACGTAGGTACAAACATCCTGCACCACATCTGTAGTACCATGACAATTCCTCGATTCCCAATCCATAACCAGCGCTTCACGTTGCATAAGATTGAATAGGAAAGAAATGAAGGTACAAGCCTCTAAAGGATCAATTTGCACGATGAGAAATCAAGAAAGGAAGTGCTCCTAACACCCTTGTAGCCTCTTTAATATAAGTACAGACGTCTCTGCACCGATCTGCAAGACTCTACTAGACTCGCTCATGACTCGTGAGACCTAAGTGAACCTAGCACTCTGATACAATGTTGTCACGACCCAAAATTCATTAAAGGTCATGATGGCGTCAGACACCGCTGTCAGGCAAGCCAAAAATTAATACTTAATTTGGTTCTCATTTTAATAGTTTTTTTTGAAATCATATTTCCTTCAATTAAATAGCAAAAGGTGGAATATACTGGGTAAATAATGATATTTTTAACAATTTCGATACAGGACAACCAATAATCATCCCAAAACCCAGTGTCACAAGTGCATGAGGTTTAACTAGGAATGTAAAATTAAATACAACATCTGTCTGGAATACAAATTGGACAAAAAAATATAAATACTCTGAAGGAGACTTTGTCGGTTGTGGGTCGTAATAAGGAATGCAGCCCACCTAAGTCCCTATATGCATACACACCCCTGCTCTCACAAGGCCACTAGTCATATATGTACCTGCAAAAAAATGTGCAGCAAGTGTAGTATGAGTATGTAAATCAACGTGTACCCAGTAAGTATCTAGTCTAACCCCGGAGGAGTAGTGACGAGGGATCGACATCGACACTTACTAGTGGTCCAATGACATGAGATACTGTAAAGAGGTAAGTAAGTATGAGGCAGAGTAAATAAATGAAATAAACAAGTATAAATCAAGTGTTACAAATCTCCCACTTTACGAGGAACTAAAACTCTCCATTAGAAATTCCCTCCTTAACCGGAGCATATATATATAAATATAGTGGATCTCATCAAGTAGATTGCCATAATTCAAATCCGGGAAACTCACAGATACACTGTCTTCTTGGAAAGTTTTACGCACGATTTCATGAAGATATGATATAGGAAATGCTGAGGCGTACGTCCCGATCCAACATAATAATTAAACTGTGCATTGTCGAGGGTTGAACGGCACAAACCATAGATGTATCTATTAACCTGCCGAGACGAACGGTCCACTTCCATGAGAGTGTGGTACAAAAATCCTTCCGAGGCAAACGATCTGATCCTATTAGAATAAGAAGCTTTAACGGGTCCTTGACCCCACCACGAATAAACGTGTGAGTTGTAATTTATTTAATAAAAACCTTTTAATGAAACAAATATATAATGGAGACATGCAAGAAGAGGAGAAGGATTGTCTGAATGCGCTCCCAATACCAGAATCACCATATGGAGTTATTCCAAGACTCGGAATCCCAAATGGACATCCATAACATTCTATTGCACTTCAACCTATATTTATGAAATTCTTCTAAAACACCAACTTCCACAATAGGCGCTGAAACTCTCCCTGGTCATCCAAAACCCGATCGGACATACGCCTCAGTCCATAATTATCATACGAACCTGTTGGAACCTTCGAATCCCGGTTCCGAGGTTGTTTACTAAAAATCAAACATTATTTAATTCCTCCAACTTAAGGCTTCCGAAATTAGAATTTTCTTTCCAAATCAACTCCGAACTTCCCGAAATTCAATTCCGACCACGCGTGTAAACCATAATACCTGAAGTGAAGCTGCTCAAGACCTCAAACCGCCAAACTACGTGCTAGAGCTCAAAACGACCGGTCGTACCATTACATATATGAATCCCAGCTCGTCTAAAAAGAGGGTATCTTAGATTTTGAGAGCAACTTTTGAGGGAGAAAAAGCACGGAAGCAACGCAAAAGCGAGATACTTGATCGAATTCACTCAATACGAAAGTTTGGTTGAATTTGGGAATTGTAATGTCTCCTTGTTCTTCTAATACTCTTTCCTTGAATATTTTATTCGTTATGGAGTAATTATCCTCAGGGTTGTTGATGGATATTGTGAATTGACTATTGTTTTGGGTTTTATTCTATGTTAATTGCTCGACTTTACTGAATGAGTTATTAATTAAATTGCAAGGTTTATTGTAGTTTTACTTTAATCGAAAGAGAAGGTTGCTGCTATTCGCTTTGTACAATCTTAATTAGGTTGATTATACGCCTATTCTAGGTAATCAAAAGAGCTTAAGGAGTTATCGATTTACCCAGTTCAGGAGAATAACTGAGAGGTGTTCTTCGAAAGATCATTCATTCACTTTTTTAGTGCATATATTCATAGGACCAGTTATTAGGTTATCTAAAGGAATCAAATTTATTCGGAAGAAGAATTAGAATCCTTGAAGTATCATAATCATCTATTGAAATCGAAAGGATCAATAGAAGTTAAGAGTGAATTTAGCACAGAGTACACGGAATAATAGTTGATCACATATCTTGTCATCGCCCTTACCTCTCGCATTGATACTCCATTGTTATTACTAATCATTCGGGTATCATCAATTTCTTACAGTTGATAATCTTAGTTTATATGTAGTCAATAATAACATAAATCAAAAGGTTCATTATCCTAGATAATGTTAAGCTGAAAAATTAATAGAACATTATTGAAACTAATCCTTGTGGAGATGATTTAATACTATACTATTTTTGAATAACGAGCCTACATTTTGTACACCGGTTTTGTGCTAGTCAAATTTTGGCGTCGTTGCCGGAATTGGCGATTAATAGTGTTTAAATTAGTCTTCAGTGCTAATTCAGGAACAACTTTATTTTATTTTCCTTTTTTACGCTCTTCTCATCTGTGTGTAGGAAACATGTTAATTTCAGCGGTGAATGACTCGATCCTCTTCAAAGGACTTGGTTCCATACGACCCAGAGTTAGACAAACACCTGAGGCAGTTGAAAAGAGAGAAAGGATCGAGTGGATTGTTGTTGGGTCAGCCTTCAACTTAGGATAAAATGGTGAACAATGAATAGATAGTAGACCTAGCTGCCATAGAGGTAGTTCAGCAACAGGAAGCATGGCTAATTGCTGAAGCAACCCGCAGAATTGCGGATAAAATGGTTGATGGGGATCAAAGACTCAATCCCAACCGAATTATCAAGGATGCATTTGAAAATGCAGGTCCTAGAACTGGGAGATCATTGGGAGATTATGATATACCGGTGTACAACCATAGTGTGAGCCCCCCACCCATCGATGCCAACAATTTTGAACTCAAATAGGGAGTCATACAGACCATTCAGAATAATTGTATTTTCTGAGGCAAACCCAATGAAGATCCCAACAACCATCTAATGGACTTTGATAAAATTCTGAACACATTCCGCTATTATCACGACCCAAACCGATGGGCCGCGCGGGCACCCGGTGCCTTTACTCAACCGAATACCAACATAATGTATCTTTCTTATTACATCCACATGGGTAAATGGGCCAGAAGGGTCATATGAGGTAACAAGAATATAACATGAGAGAACACTCGACATAAAATGACCCAACCTAATATACTAACTTATACATATGACGTACGGGCATGTAAGGCCAAAATAATCACTCGTACACTGAACCTAGGCTGACAAGGCCATACAATCTTTCATATACATGATATATGTCTACAAGCCTCTAAGAGTACATAAACGTCATAAGGCCCTTCTGGCCCATTTACCCATGTGGATGTAATAAGAAATATATGTTACGTTGGTACTCGATTGAGTAAGGGCACCGGGTGCTCTTACTTTGATTTATCGTTACTGAGGTATGCTACCAAACTCCAGGTTACTCTCGTTGCTTATCCTATATGCATAAATCTAAGTCTTTTAACGCTTTTTCATTACTGTTCATCTTAAGACTAATGTCCTAATCTCATCTCATACCTTGCAACTTTTACCCATCCATTGTTGATTCACCTCAATATTGATCTATAATCTACCACTGATAACTTAACCTTTTATGTAACACAACTGCTAGGGTTCACATCGCATCAAGGAACATTAGAAGTGATTTTCCTGATCCACCTGGGGGTGATACTATACTTCCATAACCCTATTTCATAGCATCCCAATGTGATTCACATTATGTGGGTATTTTAATCCTGTACAATTCATAAACTCATTACTCAATCGAAAGCCCAAACGTCATCCTTTATTTGTCACAATTACACCCTTATTCTACCACCAGGGCATCATTCCATCTCTTATAAATGTTATTTGTCTTAGACTCCTTTGAGTTCATTCAGTCTATACTGAGCTTTCCATAACTTAGAGAAACCATCAGCTCTCTTGTTTTCACGGGCTTAACCCCGAGGACTTATCCATTTTCGCCATATTCACACTTACCTTTTTCTTATTTTTACTCCTGTCTTCCTAAAACCTTGTCGCTTTACAATACTTTAGCTTGCGACCTACACATATCTATTTATACTACTCACAACCTTCCTTCAACTTGCCTGCACTATAAATTTCCTAACTCCCCTTTACTTTCTTAGCTAGACCTCTCGATACTTAGAAGCCATAGGTTGGAAGATATGCCACTAACGATGCCGCTATCATTCCTGGATACTGAATCCTGACACTTCTAGCCTTCTATTTGAAGTATGGACCATTCACAACCTTCTACAGTTGAGTATCTCGTACGTTGTTCACCTTTACCTTACTTGCCTTAAATTCTCGCATCACATCTTTTATTTATTTCATAACCTCCCTTCCACATAGGTATAATTCACATCCATAACTTGAATCTCTATTATAATACTTGCACCTCTAGTGCATACACAATCCGGTGGGAGCTTCATACTGTCTTCTTTTGAGGCTGGTACTCTTGTAACAGGCTTTATCGTAGAGCCATTATAAAATATGGCTACTGTACTATCTCTCTTGTACCTCTGATATTAAGAGTGATTCTGCAATGTTCTCAATCATGATGTCTATAATTTTCTGGTTGACGTAACTCTTTAGTTTCCTCTTCCCTTTGATCAACCTTTATGTAGGCTTAAGCTCTCTTTCGATATGTGGCTCATGGTATTAGTTATTACTTTAGCCTTTGATGGATGCTATGGAATATCCGTGATACCATCATCTAACAATTCAATTCTTGGTTTATGACTTGGACTCAACTCTTTCCTTTTAACTTATACCAGAGTCTTCTACGGTTGTATGATTGTCAACATATATGCCTACATGGATAATACTCCGAAATCTTAAGTGTATTTATAACGTAACTAACTCTGGATCATTGATCGAATAATTCCTTATGTTCCTTCTCCGCTTCCTTTAAACGTAATTTATTACTTTTGCATGCCTACTTAGCTTATTTTAGTTCCCACGTATGCCGGAATTTTTGTGCAACTTCATATGATCTCGAGTATTACTTTTGATTTTACTTCTCGTTCATTAGCCACGGTAGGTGGCACTTTCTTTTAGAGTGCTTACAATGTTGTTGTGAGACTGTTGTTACAAGACCATTTCCTCTTTAGGTCACTGTGCTTAGGTTGAAGCCTTCTTCCTTATTTTCCTCAGGTAGTCTTTCATTGTAGTACTTAGGGAAGACCTCTGCCTCTTGTAAATATGCGAGCTTATTATATTGTATACTCGATGGAATTTTTGATGTCGTTTCTCACCTATAATTATTTGTATTTACTTACCTCTATGCCCTTGTGATTGTAGGGTTGATTCTAAACTGATATTTTGACTGTCTTCCTAGTGGCACTCTTTTTTATTTCCGTAACACTCATACGGTACCTTTAACTTTCTCAACTCTTATCCGAATATATCTCAAGTATTACAATGTCATAACTGCGAGGCTGAATCCTCCATATTGTTGTTCACTGTGTTTATCTTGCATGGTCTTCTGATTTGTCTGTATCCTCTTAACTAGCCATAACTAGGCTCTTCCTAACTAATCGTTGGCCTATTCTCATATCAATATTCCGCGTAATCTTTTTTGGGTTATTTCCTTTGTATTAACTTACATATCGCACTGGCTCCTTATCTATCAATAACATCTCGGGCAGGGACCCTTACTTCCTTTCCTTGACATCGTGTTTGCATAATGTTATGGAATCGTAGCATATCTGTAGGCTTTGAACCTACTAGGATATGCTTTCCAAGTCATCCACAAGAGTGAGGCCCACAACCCCAATATTAAGAGACTTTCTCATATGCTTATACTTATGCTTGCTTATGGATGAATCAAACCAAAGAGTTTATATGAAGTCTTCAAAAAATGTAACGAATGAAGCTCAAAAATTCGTACGAAAATGCAGCAATGTGAAATCGCTGTTCTAAGGGAGTACGGTACAATATTTCCAAGAATATCTTATGGATTTTTTCCTAAATTCGATCTGTCGTTACGTGTTCTTCACAAAAGACGTGTGTTAGAGGGATTATCAACATAATCGGCTCGGGTATGTTAAGGCTATCTCTTCTTTCCTTTTGGCATGATCTATACGACACAAACGAAACGAGAAAATGCACAACTTCCATGAATGACTCTATTCATAGAAGTATTAGAGGTGCCTATGTTCTTGAATTCCCATGTGTCTTATTATTACATCTTCTATTCATAGGTATCAGAAAATATGTAAGTTGAAAAAGTTTACTTCATGATATTACTCAAAGGCATAATGGTCTTATGACCTTCCGAGAGATTTTATTAACGTACTTCTCATGCATTGAATTAATTTATACATGTACATTGACCCATGACAAGATGGCGTTATATACACGTATATACGTGTATGTATATGTATATGGGATATGGGAAAAAGTTACATTATTATATACGCACCACCACCTGATCAGCTGGTATACATTGATGATTTGCCCACAGTGGCCGAGATGATATGATGGTATGCCCTCAGAAGCTTGATGATGTTATGAACATATGTACCTATGCACTACATGACATTCATACGTATATGCATGACACTATAAGTACTTCATTTCATGATTTGCAGAGTTATCCAGACTTACATGTCGAGTCTTTTACTCCATGTTTCTCTCATATCTATTATTTACTAATTTTCATTCCTTACTTACTCGGTACATTATTTTTACTAACGTCCCTTTTGCCTGGGGACGCTGCATTTCATGCCCGCAGGTCTGGATAGACAGGTTGAGAGTCCTCCAAATAGGTTATCAGCTCAGCAGAAGATGTTGGTGTGCTGCATTTGCTCCGAAGTTGCTTATTTGGTCAGTATGATGTGGACATATATTGTTTAGTGTGGCGGGCCCTGCACCGGCCTTTATGATACTTGTGTACTCTTAGAGGATTGTAGACATATGTCATGTACGTAAAAGATTGTATGTCCTTGTCGGCCTATATTCAGTGTACGAGTGATCATTTTGGTCTTATAGGCCAGTATGTCATATGTATAAGTTATTCCCTCATGCTTTACTCCAGTTCATTTACCTATGATAGAATGATACGAAAGATACGATACATTGGTACTCGGTTGAGTAAGGTACCGGGTTCCCATTGCGGCCCATCAGTTTGGGTCTTCACACTTACAATGGAGTATCACATGATGTTATATACCGCAGAGCATTCCTGTTCTCGCTGAAGGATGATGTAAAGTAGTGGTTGAGAAGTTTTCCCACATGGTTAATCCGTACGTGGGAGGAGATGACTACCAAGTTTCTGGAAAAATACTTCTCGATTGCTAAGACGGGAAGGATGAGGAAGGAGATTCACAATTTCAGCTAAGGTGAAGGAGAGATAGTGTTTGAAGCATGGGAAAGATTTATGGAGCTGCTGCGGAGGTGCCCTCACATCGGAATGGAGCAATGGATGCAACTTCAGGACTTTTGGGACGGTTTAAACCTGTCATCAAGGAGATTGCTAAATACTGCAGTTGCAGTCCCTCTGATAAAGACGGTAATGATGAGGAAGGAGATTAACAATTTCAGCCAAGGTAAAGGAGAGATAGTGTTCGAAGCATGGGAAAGATTTAAGGAGCTGTTGTGGAGGTGCCCTCACAACAGAATGGATCAATGGATGCAACTTCAGGGCTTTTGGGACGGTTTAAACCCGTCATCAAAGAGATTGCTAAATATTGTAGTTGTAGGTCCTCTGATGAAGAAAACTCCGGAAAAGATTGTTACTCTTTTAAATGAACTATCCGAAGATGTAGATCAATGGTCCACAGACCAAGGGGATCGGAGAAATCACTAGGGGTGCACCAAGTAGAATCGTCTGTAGCAATGCAAGCCCAAATTGTAGCTATAGCTAAGCACATAAAAGCAATTAACCATGGATCAGGTGCAAACCCAACCACAGGTGGGTTGTGACATCTGTGGGATGGGACACCCTACACATGAGCGTCAATCTACAGCTGAGGAGGTCAACGATGTGGGGAACTTTAATAGAGTAAACTACCAAGGTGGAAACAACTTTAATGCTATTGGTCAAAGATATCTAGGTTTTTCGTGGAGTTCACCTAATGGGAAATTGAACTCATGGCAACAAAATAATATCAAACCCTAGGGTCAGGGACCACCAGGTTCTCAGAACCAGCAGAGGCAGCAATACCAGCCACCACAGCCAAATCAGTCAAATATGAAAGATCTCATGAAGGCATTCATTAACAAAATAGATGAAAATTTCGAGACTCGGGGCATGGCTATCCGGCATTTAGAAAGGCAAATGCGATAGATTGCAAATTTGTTGTTTGAGAGGGCTCTTAGGACTCTTCCCTACGACACTGAAAAGAACCTGAAGGAAACAATCAAAGTTGTATCTTTGAGAAGTGGAAAAGCATTGACTGACCCAATAGTGAAGGCTAAATCGGAGGTGGTTAAAACGAAGACTAAGACACCAGCAGAGGAAAATAATGAAGAGCAAAAGAGCCAGAATAGCAGGGTACAAAAGGACATTTAAAAAAGTAGACAAATGCCAGCTCGACTGTTCCCTCAAAAGATGAAGCGGGAAAAACTTGACAAGTGTTTTGAGCGATTCTTGGAGATGGTCAAACAACTTTATGTAAACATTCCCTTCACAAAGGTACTCACTCAAATGCCTGCTTATGCAAAGTTCTTGAAGAAAATCTTGTCTAGTAAGAGAAATTTAGAGGAGACAACAGTGGTCAAGCTGAATGCCCATTGCAGTGCCATATTGCAAAACAAAATTCCCCAAAAGTGTTGGGACCTAGGAAGCTTCACCATACCATGCTCGTTGGGGAGTGAAAAAATTGACAAGGCTCTCTGTGATTCGGGTGCGTCTATAAATTTAATGCCTCTGTCTGTATTCTGGAAACTAGAAGGTGAACTTGGAGTGATCAAATAAATACAAGTGTCCCTAGAACTAGCCGACCAGACCACCATTCTGCCTGAGGAAATCATTGAAGATATTATAGTGTGGGTTTATGTTCCCCGTAGAATTTATTGTTGTGGATATGGAGGTGAATAAGGAGGTGCTTTTAATTCTAGGGAGGCCATTTTTAAGTACAGTTAGAGCCATCCTTGATATTTATGAGGGGTAGCTTATGCTCAGAGTGGGAAATGAGAAAGTGGTGTTCTAGATGAAGAGAATGATTAAATACCCCAGTAATGAGGCATCCGCTTACTCCTGTTTTAAGCTAGATTTCATTGGAAAGTTGGTTGAAAAGTACAAGTTTGACAAGCTTATGGGGGATACTCTAGAGAGGTGTGTTACTCATTCTAGCACAGTGGAGGATGAAGATCCTGAAATAAAGAAAGAGGTTGAAGTTTTTGAAACTGAGGATCAAGTGGTTGATGAGGAGGAATTAAAATAGGAGGCTTCTAAGCCCAATGTGGAATTGAAAGTCCTCTCCACTCACTTGAAATATGTTTTTTCTCAAAACTAACAATTTTCCTATGATTACTTCTGCTGACCTGACAGGTACACTGGAGCACAAACTGGTGGAGCTGCTATCAAAGCACAAGAAGGCCATTGGTTGGAGCATAGCTGATATTCAAGGAATCCGTCCAGCCATTTGCATGCACAAAATTCGGTTGGAAGAAAATAGCAAGCCAGTGGTGCAACTGAGCTCTCCCAAAATCACACCACAGTTTGGGGTTGTGAAGCGGTCGATTGCAATTATAATTACCCAACTTGGAGTCGGGATCAATTCCTCAGGGGGCGTAGATGGGATTAGGTATATATTCGGACTAAGCGCATAACGTGTCTAAGATGAACTTCCACATACTTTGTTTTAATTCTACTTCTAAATTATGCTACGGTTTACAAATGTAAAGATAGAGAATGATATTTTTGGTGTTGTTTTTTAATTATGTAAAAGATTTAGGGTTGTGACTTCCACCTAGGTATTTGCCTAACGGGTTGTGGGCTTTAGAGATGGTTTCATTGGTCCGAGTGTAACATAGTAATCAACACATAATTACCCACTCAATACCTCTCGGTAATAGAGTGGTTTTGCCCAATTTGACTTTCTCAAGTCCAAATGGGTAATTCACAAAACACTCGATAAATGCTTAAGTCGGGTTTTACTATCTCTAGATTCAAAACTTTAATTGGGGCAATCAATTTCCTGAGTTCATCCCAATTTCTTGTTAGCCAAGTTTTTCGACACTGAGTCTCTCTTTCTCAAGTAGAGACTAAATCAAATAGGCTTGAATCAATGTTTGCAACTAGTAATTCTACAATTATAGCAAGAACTATGCTATATATTACACACCCAATCATAAACAAGACCTAAATAAAACACCCATTAGGTACCCACACTATGGTTGGGTTACAACCCTAGCTAGAAATTTAGCTAGCCATAGTGGGTGATGAAGAAAATAAAGGAGAAAAGATGATTAAACTCATATTAAATGATAAAGAGATGAAAATCCAATGTAAAATTGATAAAGTATCATAACGTTTCCTAAAACAATAAAGATAAACGGCTACCAACTTTCAGATATTCAAAACGTAACCTAATTTCATCAAAAAAACTATTTATACACAGCTAAAAGTTTTGGACAAAATTGCCCTTTCGGAGGTTCTGCGGCCGCACAATTCTGTGTGCGGTCCGCACTTTGCTGTAGTTCTTGATAGGAGTGGCTTCTGCGGCCGCACAATTCTGAATTGTGGCCTCACAATTCTGAATTGCGGCCGCACTTCTTGAGTTCTGTGGACCGCACAATTCTGGGTGCGGCCGCACTTTTGATTTCTGCGGCCGCATAATTATTGTGCGGTCCGCACTTCTTGATGGTCTCTGATTTGAAACTCTCTGATCTTTGTCTTCTGTGGCCGTGCAATTATTGTGCGGTCTGTACTTTTCAAAGCAACTCTGTCAAGTTTCCTTCATGATCTGCGGCCACAGACAAAATTCTGCGGTCCGCACTTTGTCTTTTTTGCTTCACTTTTGTTCTTGTTCAATAACACTCCTTGTTGAGTTGAATTTCATCACTTTGGCTCATTTTCCAATAGTCGTGCAAGTAAGCATATTTTATCAGTTTTCGGGAATACCTTTGAACATTTTTGAACTAAAGCAAAAGTAAAAAGGGTGCAAATAAGTAGTCAAAATCCCCACTTATCAACTCCCCCAAACTTAAGCCTTTGCTTGTCCTCAAGCAAATAAGGTAATTCCCACCTCTACAAGAAAAGAGTTATTCTAGCTAAGCTAATGTGAATCAAACACATATCAATTGGGACCAACAATTACCCACACACTCATGAATTATCAACAAGTCAATGTTTTAAAGATAATAGCACAAACAGCTCTAATGTGACACTTGAGCATCAAGAGTTGACTTTGCTCATCAAGGAAGTTCGCACTTTCATGTAGGTCACTGTGGATCCAAAACTCCTCCTCATATACTATCTGTTATCTCATCTCACTTAAGAATGTATCACTCAATTCAATGATTTGTGAAACGTTTGCTCATCACTCTCAAAAGAATGTCACAAGTACGACTCTAAGTACCATATGCTTGCCCCTCATGTAAATCACCACTAATGTAAGCTCACTCAGCTTGAAATCACGTAGGGACTTTTCGGCATGTAACAAAGGCTTTTGTACTAAGGTAGGAAATGTTGGAATAGAATGAGTTCGTCTTTTCTTAAGCACTCAATTTTCTCTTTTTGGCTCATGCTTTGCCGACTCTTTGAGTCATTTTTTATTTCCTTAGGGGAATTAGAGAGACTTGACATCACTCTTTCATGGTCATGATATTCATTTTCTCCTTCTTTGTTTTCTCCATGCTTTGCACTTTTGCTTTTCTATGAATCCCTTCAACTCATCAATTTATTCACTTTCTTTTTGTGTTTTTCTTTTGTTCTTTCTTTCTCTTTCTTTGCCTTTCCTTTTCTTCATTTCTTTTCTCTTTTTGTACCTTGATACCACTTTTAAAATTTTCGTCTCTCCCCCCAAACTTATGTTTTCGCCAATTTTTTCTCATGAGTGCTAAGGAAAGCTCGGGTGCCAAGAGAGGGTCACTAACAAACGGGTAAAAGCTTGTAACATGGTTGTCAAATGAAAAAGGCTTTAGTCTCAAAAGGGTTGACTAAGGATAACATCATTGGTGGGCCATGAAAAATTTCAAAATGGGTCAAGGAGAGCCTACAATCACTTCTCAAGCGAAGCAAAACTTAGAATTTCTCCTAGAAACACATTCGGGGCAAGTTCTAGACCATTCACATGGGTACTTGGACTTGTAACACAACATCTCACCTCTCACACAGCTGGATTGTTAAAGAGGATAGAGTCAAGGGCCCATAATAGCCGTATTCAAGATTGAAAATCGCTAATGGTTCAATTAAACCACTTGATGATTGCCTAAGTCAACACAAGAGTCACAAGGTCACTAACTAGAGCCATTTCTTTCCAAGAACTTATTTTTAACCATAAGCGTGTAGTTACGTGTGTTGGTACCAAGTGAAGCATGTTTGACCCTTTTATTCATTATTACTACTGTTTTTACCTAAATATCAAAAACGGACTTAATCCCTTAAGAAGGTTGTCACGCCATCCATCTTTGGGAAGAGTCACCCGGTTCACACAAAAACCACCTTTGGAAAGAACCGCGGCATTAAGAAAACCAAAGTCTTATTGATCACTTAAACATAAAAAGAAGCTATTAAAGTAAATAAGAAGTTAGACTACTAAGAAAACAAAATAAAGAAGCTATGAAATAAACTACTGAAAGTAGAAAATAAATATACAAACCGAGAGTGGGAAAGAGAATATATACATCAATAGAGAGGGAGGAATATATACATAATGAAAAAGAAAATAAAGATAAAAGGAGAGTAGTATAGTTATTACAAGCCAATGTCATATCAAATCAATCAAAATAGACCACCCCCTAATTAAGAATAACCATTGTCCTCAATGCTTAATAAAAATCAAAATAAGGATGGGTAGAGAGTAAAGAGAACTCCCTATGTGGTCTCAGTGTGCATAGAATCATCACCACCCTCAGGCTCCTCCAACTGGATCTCATCATCCTCTACTTGGGGAGCACCGGGGTTGGTGAACATTTGAAGCACCTCCTCAGCAGTATGGGCAGCAAAGTCTAGCTCGTCAGACTGGCCATCTGGTGCCACTGGTGCTGAAGGTGCTACTGGGTCTACTGATATTGATGGATCTGTTTCCATCAGTAAATCAAATGGAAGATCACCAACTACTGCTATCTTGGTCACCTCACGTCTCAATTTGTCCACTGATTTCATCGAGGCCTGTGATTTCCTCATCTTCTTCACTTGTTTACTCAACTCCTCAATAGCTCCCCCATCTGACACCAATGTATCCATGATGGTCTTCTGATTGTCCAAGATCATCTTCAATGTTTCCTCCACTGACAAAGGAACTTGTGGTACTACTGGGGTAGAAGACTGTGCTGCAACAACACTGTATATGTTAGACAGCTTTGTAGTGGTTGTCTGCATCTAGTTGTTGAGATTCACCAATGTTTGGGAGACTCGTAGAACAGTGAGTGGATATGTGGAGGATGAGGGAACTGATACTGATGTTGATGGTCTAGAAGATGGAGGTGGTGGCATGTCAGTTATCTCGGTGGAAGGACCGGCGGCTGTGAAGGGCACGAAAGTTGTGTAAGACATAGTAGCTGAATCTGCAACCACCACCGATGGCTCATCAGACTGGCCTATGGTAGCAGTTGCCTTACCCTTGAGCTTCGGGTTCCCCAGGTCCATCAAAGAATACCAGGAGAAGGGCTTCTTAGCCCGCACCTTCGTATCAAAACTCCTCGGCTCCACCTTTGCATCCGTAAGATACTCTGTGAGGGTGTTGGGATACGGGTAGGAGCTCTCACCCTTTTTGACAACTACTGACATGTTGGCCGACATGATGGAACCCACATTGATTGGGTACCCGGCCATGATAGATGCCACCAAATGTTTGCCACCCTTTTTCTTCAAAGTTGAGGGTAGCCCGTGCAATGGGAACCCCTACTGTGATCCACTGTGGAGGTAGTCCTAGAGCTGCCAAGATCTCTGCTAGCCAAGGGCGAGCTGCATCATCCATCAAAAACTTCTCCAAGTACTGGACTGGCTCCACCTCCTCGAACCCCAAGTAGGTGTTCAAAGTGCTTTGATCAAATCTAACCTTCAAGTTCCTCACCTTGGTCGCTTTAGTACCCTTCTTGATGTGTGCCACATTGGCAAAGAATTCTCGTACCAAATGCTCTTTGGCATCCATAACGCTCTAAGTGAACCATATCCATCCATTTCTCTCCCAGAACTGTTTAACCAAATTTGGATTGAATCTATCCAAATCCTTCAATAGAAACCGTGGCTCAAGTGTGAGCGATCTCTGGGGCCACCAATCTCTGAACTTTGTAAATGTCGTCAAGCTCACAAATCTGTCTTCCCATACCTCATTCTTTTTCGACCTCTCTAGGCCGCCCACACTAGTGTCACCCTCTCTACCATCATCTAGTATATCAACATCATCATCCACTGTGACTGGTGCAGGGTGTGTGTGTGTAGAGGAGGGTTCTTAACCCTCAAAAGAACTTGCTGAGGTGGAGGGTTCATTGCGGAGTTGGTATCTCCCAGGAAGTGTGGTGGTTTAGATTGGGCCTCAGGTTGTTCCTCCACTGAGTGGCCATCGGAAGCTTCCCTAGATGGGATATAAGAACTAGATTCTAAGGGCTCTTTGGCCCTACATCTCCCAGTGGTTGGCTTCTTGGCTATTGCTTTCTTTTGCACTGCAAGAGGTTAAGTACCCTTGCCTCGGCCTCAGTAGGTTTCACCCCTCCCTTTAGAAGTATCACCTCTACCTCTTGATCGAACCATTGTCTGCAATATAAAGCAACATGAGTCAGTTAAGGTTCATAAGCAGTCTGTGAAAAGTTGCAGGAAAACCATTGTTGAAAAAGGGGAAGTGCGGTCGTAGAGTGCCTTGTGCAGACCGCATAATTTTAAAGTGCGGTCACACAACTGATGTACGGACCTCACAATTTTGAGTGCGAATGCACAAGTCTAGGCTTGGTACTATTGGCTCTCTGAAGTTTGAATCTGCGGTCGCACACATTTTTCGGCTGTCGCAGTTCATTTTTTGCCGACCGCATAATTTTGAGTATGGTCCGCACATTGAATGCATAACTTGTTGCCCTGACTAAGGATCTGCGGAGCGCACAATTTCATGTGAGGCCGCACAATTGAACATTCAATGGCACTGAACTTAGATTTTTCACTTTTTGCACAATTTAGACATGGTATTTACAATTTAGACACGATACATGATTTACCCAACCCCCAATGAGTACATATGACATTACCCACACAATTTAAAGCATGCATGATTAATTATCTCACATTTTAGGCCTAAAAATAAATATACTAAATAAGAACAAAAACTAAGAAAATTTGAAAAATCTAAAAATAAATTAAACATACGAGTGATGAAGGATGCAATGGAGAATCTAGGCTGATGAAATCAGTGTGAAGTGTGAAACAATTTTTGTGCACTGTGCTTGATTTGGTGTCAAGAGTTCAGAGTGCGTAAAGTTTGAAACAATGTGAGGAGGTCCTATTTATAGGTTGACCAAATTAGGTCAAAAGTGTAGCTGAGTGCGGCCGCACAATTTTGTGTGTGGTACGCACTATTTACATGTTCCCTTCTGAAGTCTGCGGTCCGCACAAAATTGAGTGCGGACGCAGATATTTGTGTGGACCACACAATTTCAAGTGCGGCCGCAAAATGGCCAATTCTCTACAATTTCAAACTTCAGAGAGTTGCATTTTTAGGTCTCCAATTATGCGGTCACACAAAGAATTTTGCGGCCACATACTCCTTTCTGCTGTGGCATTCAATATTGTGAGGTCCGCACTTTTTCAACACTTAGCCATTTCTTTCGAGCACAGTTCTTGCAAAGTACACTCATTCCTGCATTTCACTTCAAACCCAGTTAGCACAAAACAAAACCTAGCTAAAAAGAAGAAAAATAAGAAGAAAAAGAAACATGGGTTGCCTCCCAAGAAGCTCCTGATTTAATATCGCGGCACGACGCAGATTACCATCAATCACTTGAAATGAATTAATTCCACGACATGGCCGTCATCAACCTTTCCAAGATAATGTTTCACTCTGTCACGACCCAAACTGATGGGCCGTGACGGGCAACCGGTGCTTTACTCAACCGAGTACCGACGTAACGTCTCTTTCTTATTACATCATCATATACACGTGACATACAAGCCTAATAGGCTAACATGATCATTAATAAACTCAAAACATAGGCTGACAAAGCCATACAATCTTTCATATACATGACATTTGTCTACAAGCCTCTAAGAATATATAATTGTCATAAAGGTCGGGACAGAGCCCCGACATACCAAACAATACACATCTAAAACATACTGACCAAACAAGAAACTCCAGAGTAAATGGAGTGCACCGACATCTTCCGTTGAGCTGATCGCCTACTTGGAGGATTCTCGACCTGTCTATCGAGACCTGCGGGCATGAAACGCAGCATCCCCAGGCAAAAGGGGTGTCAGTACAAATAATGTACCGAGTATGTAAGGAATGAAAACCATTAAATAATAGACATGAGAGATACATGGAGTAAAAGACTCGACATGTACCTCTACATAGCTCTGTGAATCATTTAATTTTTATAATGTCATACCATGCATAGGTATATGCGTTCATAACATCATCAAGCCTCGGAGGGCATCCCATCATATCATTTCGGCCACTGTGGGTAATTCATCAACGTATACTAACTGATCAGACGGTGGTGCGTATATAACGCCATAATCTTTTTCCATATCCCATATACATATAATATACATATATATACGTATATAACGCCATCTGATCATGGGTCAATGTACATGTATAAATGCATGAAATTCATAAGAAATACGTTAATAAAATTTCTCGGAATGTCAAAAAAATCAATATGCCTTTCGGAAAAACCTTATCAAATATGTATTTTTCTGAGACCCATGAACAGAAGATATAATAACAATTCACATGGGGAATAAAGAATATAGACACCCCTAGTACTTCTATGAATAGAGTCAGTTATGGAAATTGTGCATTTGCTCGTTTTGTTTGTATCGTATTGATCATGCCAAAAGAAAAGAAAGGATAGCCTTAACATACCTGAGTCGATTCTCTTGATAATCCTCTAACACACGTTAATTGCGACAAAACACGGAGCAAATCGTATGAAAAGCTCGAAGCAATCACGTTGCTATGCAAAGAAAATTTTGGTCGAAACTTTTCCTTAAGAACTTAGCAACAATGTTGCTATTTGAAAAATGAATTAACACTGCTATGTTCTTAGAAAGTGATTTGTATAGTAACGTTCTTGGCTGAGACTCTCTAAGAGGTTAGAAAGATATGTATTTCTTTCTTAAGAATGGACTTGTAACTCTTTTCTTGAAAGTGGATGTGTGACTCACGTTTTAGACTTTGCCACATAATAGTATGACTTTAAGAGTCATCTTAATATTAAAGGAGGGCTGCCACGTTTTGCCCTCTTAAAGTTATCCAAATTATTGATAATTTATTAATCTCACTAACCAATAATTACCCAATTATCCACATAAATAGAAATTATCTCAAATTACTTAAAATACTACTCACTTTTAATACACTTTATACACCTTACTATCATAGCCATATGGTACTAGTCCATAAATATCAGGTATTATCGCACGGCTCGTATTTTATCCCAAATTGAAAACCTTTAACGAAACTCATTTTCTTCTATTTGCTTACCTTCTCACCTTCCCGAATTTACTCGTCACTTGTTTGAAATAGCATAATGATTATAATCTCAAAATAATCCCATTCCCCAACATACGTCGATTAACTTACGATAAAACTTTAACGTACGAAAATACGTGATGTAATATCTCATTTCCGAGCTTTCATCAATTTACTTATGGCGTACTTTTACGTATGAAAATATGGGGTGTAACACACTCGGTGACCTTTGACTCTAAACACTTCATCATTTTAATTCTTCAAGTCTAATGCACCAAAGGGTGTCACATCCATAACCTCAAACGGACCACTCCACTTAGACTTCAACTTTCCCGGAAACATCTGTAGCCGAGAATTGAACAATAACACAAGATCACCTTCTTTGAACTCCTTGTTCCGGATGTACTTGTCATAGAGGTACTTTATCTTCTCCTTGTATAAGGAAAAACTTGTATATGCATGGTACCGGAATTATCAAGCTCATTCAATTGCTCCACCCTTAAGTTAGCGGTGACATCCCACTCAAAATTAAGCTTCTTTAATTCCCACATATCCTTATGCTCAAGTTCCATCAGAAGGTGACAAGCTTTTCTGAACACTAACCGGTATGGAGACATACCAATCGGTGTTTTGTAAGATGTCCTATAAGCCCAAAGAGCTTCATCAAGTTTCTTTGAACAATCCATCCGGTTGTCATTCACTGTCTTTGAAATAAATACTCTTGATCTCCTGGTTGGAGACTTCCACTTGCCCGCTTGCTTAAAGGTGATAGGGGGTCGAGACTTTGTGAGTGACACCATACATGGTGAGTAAGGTATCAAAAGCTTTGTTGCAAAAGTGTGATCCCCCATCACTTATAATGGCCCTTGGAGTACCAAATCTTGTGAAGATGTTCATTTTCAAAAATGCCACCACACTTCGAGCTTCGTTGTTGGGTAAAGCCACGACTTCACCCACTTTGACACATAGTCCACAGCTACCAAAATGTAAGTGTTCCCACAAGAGCTTACGAACGACCCCATGAAATCAATGCCCCACACATAAAAAATATCATTTTCTAAGATGGTGGTGAGGGGCATCTCATTTTTCTTAGAAATCCCACTGGCCCTTTGACATTCATCACAAGGCTTAACTAGATCACTAGCGTCCTTGTAGAGGGTAGGACAATAGAATCCACAACTCAACACTTTTGCCGCCGTTCTCGCTCCACCTTGGTGACTACCATATGGTGAAGAGTGGCAAGCCTCAAGATTTTCCACTTGTTCTTCCTCCGGCATACATCGTCAAATCACATCATCGGTAAAAATTTGGAAGAGATACAGTTCATCCCAATAATAGTCAAGGCAATCCCGTTTGAGCTTCTTCTTTTGGTTTGAAGAGAACTCATTCAGTACAATACCACTCATAAGATAATTGCTAAGTCGGTGAACCATGGCATCCCGGTCATTGAAATGGCTAGAAGTTGCTTGTTGGGGAAGGAATCATTTATGTCAGGTCCGTCATGCGGCCTCCCCTCCTTCTCCTCCAAGCGAGACAAGTGATCCACCACTTGGTTTTCACTGCCTTTGCAGTCTTGAATTTCTAGATCGAACTCTTGCAATAAAAGAGCTCACCACATTAACCTTGCCTTTGAATCCTTTTTGCTCACTAAGTACCGAAGCGCCGCATGATCAGTGTGGACAATCACCTTTATACCCATCAAGTACGGGCGGAACTTCTCCATAGAAAAAATAATAGCAAGGAGCTCTTTTTCTGTCACCGTGTAATTGACTTGGGCATCGTTCATGGTCTTACTAGCATAGTAGACTGGATGGAAGATTTTGTTGATACGTTACCCCAACATTGCTCCAACACATCACTTGCGTCACACATGAGCTCGAAAGTCAAGCTCCAATCCGGTGCGGTGATAATAAGAGTAGTAGTCAATTTGAACTTGAGAAATTCAAATGCCTTCATGCAATCCTCATTGAAATGGAATTTGACATCTTCTCCAATATCTTACACAATGGTTCACCACTTTGGAAAAATTCTTGATGAAACAGCGATAGAACCCCGCATGACCCATGAAGCTCCTCACTCCCTTCACGGATGTAGGGGTGGGAGTTCAGAAATCACCTCTATTTTGGCCTTGTCGACCTCAATACAATGCTTTGAAATTTTGTGGCCGAGGACAATGCCTTTCTCAACCATGAAGTGACATTTCTCCTAATTCAATACCAAGTTTGTCTCCTCACATCTTGCCAAGACCTTATCAAACTTTTTCAAGCAATCATCAAAGGAATTCCCGACCACGAAAAAGTCATCCGTGAAGACCTCAAGAAAATCCTCCACCATGTCAGTGAAGATAGCCATCATACACCGTTGAAAAGTCGTCGGTGCATTGCATAGCCCTAATGGCATCCGCAAGAATGCGAAAGTACCATAGAGACATGTGAAAGTAGCCTTCTCTTTGTCCTCCGGAGCAATAAGAATTTGATTTTAGCCAGAATATCCGTCAAGGAAACAATAGAAATCACGACCGGCAAACCTATCAAGCATTTGATCAAGGAAGGGAAGTGGGAAATGATCTTTCCTCGTGACTTTGTTGAGCTTGCGATAGTCCATACACACTCTCCACCCGGTCACCGTTCTTGTAGGGATAAACTCGTTCTTGTCATTGGTGACCACAATCATGCCCCATTTCTTGGGATACATTGCACCGGAGAGGCCCATGAACTATTGTAAATGGGATAAACAGCCCCGCCACCCAACCACTTTATGATCTTCTTCTTCACCACCTCTTGCATTTCTTCATTTAGTCTTCTTTGATGTTCAACAGAGGGTTTGTCACCCTCTTCCAAAATAATCTTGTGCATGCAAAAGGCTGGGCTAATACATGAATATCTGCTAATGTCCATCCGATAGCTTTCTTCCTCATTTGTAGAACCGCCAATGTGGAGTCTACCTGAACGTTAGTAAAACAAGAGGAAAGAATAATCGATAAAGTAGAACAAGGGCCAAGGAATTCATACCTGAGATGTGGAGGCAATGGATTTAACTCCAAAGTGGGAGGCTCCTCGATTGAGTGCTTTGTTGGAGGAATATTCCGGTTTTCAAGATCTAAGGACAATTTGCGGGGTTCATAAGTATACGACCCCATTCTTTGCAAAGCATTCACACATTCCACATAGTCATCCTTCTCATCATCATCATGATTAAGCAATACGGCCTCCAAAGTATCATCAAAATTCATCATGGCACTAGTATCATCAACAATCACCTCGGTCACTAAGTCCACAAACGAACATACTTCAGTGTTATTCGGTTGCCTCGTAGATTTGCAAACATGGAAAACCGCCTTTTTCATTACCCAGAAGGTGCACTCACCGGCTTCCACATCAACAAAATACTTTCCCGTAGCAAGGAAAGGACTACCCAAAATAATAGGCACCTCATAGTCCACTTCATAATCAAGAATCAGAAAGTCTGCCGGGAGGATGAACTTATCAACACAAACCAACACATCATCAATAATACCCAATGGTCGCTTTATAGTACGATCCCCCATTTGTAGCCTCATAGAAGTGGGTCTTGGTTGCCCAATCCCCAACGTTTTGAAAACCGAGCAGGGCATCAAGTTGATACTCGCCCCAAGATCACAAAGAGCTTTGGCAAAGTCCGCTGGGATCTTCTAATTTCGGAGCCATTAAGTGCAAAATTGCACTCACTTGATTTGTCATCTTTATAGTCTCACAATTCATCGACCTTTTCTTTGTCACCAAATCCTTCATGAACTTTATATATCCGGGAATGTTCTCCAAAGCCTCAACCAATGACACATTAATAGGTAAGCTCTTCATCATGTCAATGAACCTTTTGAATTGGTTCTCTCCATTTTGCTTATCAAGCCTTTGAGGATATGGAGGAAGAGGCATTGGCATTGGTGCCTTAGCCTTTGGCACTACCGGTTCCGGTATGTCAACAATGTGTTGCCTAGACGGGTTCACTTCTTCTTGAGTCTCCTCCATATTTTTATCAATATTAATTCTCACTTCGTCATTAGCTTGAACCATATTGTTGGAATCTCATCTTTTTGAATTACTTGTTCATCATCCATAATTATTCTTTGACTTTAGGTGGGGTCATACCCACCTTTTCCACTCCTTGTGGGCACGGCCATGGAATGTCCCGTGTTATTACCACCCTTCAGGTTCACCACTGTGTCACATGGTAGTTCCCCCTTAGGATGAGTTTTTAAAGCTTGCGAGATTTTCCCCAATTGAACTTCCAAATTGTGGATTAAAGTGTTGTGAGAGGCTCGTTGAGCATCGGAGTCGGCATTCTTCTCCATCATTTGTTTGAACATGTTCTCAATTCACCCCATCTCATTGTTGGAATATCTTGGACCATGGGAAGGATAAGGAGGCAGGTTGCTTGGTCGTTGATACATCGGGGTCCTTTGAAAGCCCGACCCCTGATTCCCTTGGTTATTGTTCCAACCCCCTTGGTTGTTGCCTACCAAATATCCTAGATTGTTTCCACTTCAATTGCCTTGGTTATTTTGATTGTTCTAATTACCTTGGTTGTTACCGCCACTCATTTTGCCTTGGTGGTTTGAGTTCCAATTATCTTTTTTACCTTGAGATCGCCATTGTTGTTGATTCGGGCCTTGAGATTTATTTATTTTCCCTTGGAAGTTGTTCACATATTGCACTTCCTCTTCTTGTTCATTGTATGATTCATCTTGGTCAAACCCACTATCTTCTTGCATATATTGTTCTACACGGTTTTGCACTTTCTGACCCTTTTGCCTTCGCTTGTTCACTATCACATTTACACCTTTCTTTGTATTTACTTGCTTAGGACCTTGAACTTGTTGAAGTTGATATTTGGGTAATTGATTCATTGTGGTGGTCAAGTCGGCAATTTCTTGCCCATGATCATGCAATTCTTTATGTAGGTGAATCACATTTGGATCACCTTGAGGAGCATTTGCTCTACTTTTCCATGCCGATGAAGTATCTTCCATTTCATCTAAGATTTCACAAGCTTTGGCATATGGTGTTGTCATGAAATTTTCACTGGCGAGTTGGTTGATCATACATTGATTGGTAGTATTGATCCCCCTATATAAGGTTTGTTGAATCATAGCCTCTGTCATGTCATTGTTTGGGCAATCTTTTACCATAGTATGGAACATCTCCCATATCGCATGCAAAGGCTCATTGGGTTCTTGCTTGAATGCTAGAATCTCGTCTCTAAGAGTAGCCATATGCCCGAGAAAAAAGAACTTGGAAATGAATTTATCCTCCAATTCATCCCATCTACGGATAGAATGGTTTGGCAATCTTTCTAACCAATTCAAGTCTTTCCCCCGTAGAGAGAAGGGAAATTGCCTCAACCGTAGAGTATCCTCGGAGACGTTGGTCTGTTTACTCCCCCAGAAAGTGTCCACAAACCCCTTCAAGTGTTTGTATACATTTTGACTCGGAGCCCCGGTGAAGAATCCTCGTTGCTCTAGCATTATGAGCATAACATTAGTGATTTGGAAATTTGCCCGCCCTAATGCGGAGCGTGACTATGGCACTTGCATAGCCTTCATTTGGAAACACCCGGTGTGGAGCCGCTCTTGGTGGAGGTGGGGGAGGAACAGGAACATTGAATTGAGGCGGGCGGCCTTGTCTATTTGCTTGAGGTTCAAGAGGAACCTTTTCAACTTGGCCATCCTCCCCGTTATCCCCCAATGGCAAGTTTTCGAGAGGATCATTGTGGTTGAGAGCCATTTTTGTACCTACAATTGTTTCACCAAAAAGACTAGTAACATGGAAGGAAAGAAAGACAAGTTACACACAAAACCAAATAAATAGCTAAATCCGTTTTTAACTCCCCGGCAACGGCGCCAAAAATTGATCTCGCCCAAAATCACACCACAGTTTGGGGTTGTGAAGCGGTCGATTGCAATTGTAATTGCCCAATTAGGAGTCGGGATCGATTCCTCAGCGTAGATGGGATTAGGTATATACTCGGACTAAGCGCGTAAAGTGTCTAAGACTCACTTCCACATACTTTGTTATAACTCTACTTCTAAATTATGCTACAATTTACAAATGTAAATCTAGAGAATGATATTTTTGGTGTTATTTTTCAATTATATAAATGATCTAGGGTTTTGACTTCTACCTAGATGTTTGCCTAGTGGATTGTGGGCTTTAGAGAGGGTTTCATTGGCTGGGGTGTAATATCGCAATCAACATATTATTACTCACTCAATACCTCTCGGTAATAGAGTGGTTTTGCCCTATTTGACTTTCTCAAGCCCAAATGGGTAATTCATAAAACAGTCGATAAATGCTCAAGTCGGGGTTTACTATCTCTAGATTCAACCCTTTGATTGGGACTATTAATTTCTTGAGTTCATCCCAATTTCTTGTTAACCAAGTTTTCCTAGACTAAGTCTCTCTTTCTCAAGTAGAGACTAAATTAAATATGCTTGAATCAATATTTGCAGCCATTAATTCTTCAATTATAGCAAGAACTAGACTAAATATTACACACCCAACCATAAACAAACCCTAAATCAAACACCCATTAGGTACCCACACTAGGGTTGGGTCACAACCCTAGCTAGAAATCTATCTCATCATAGTGGGGGATGAAGAAAATAAAGGAGAAATGATGATTAAACTCATATTAAATGATAAAGAGATGAACATTCAATGTAAAATTGATAAACAATCATAAATTTTCCTAAAACAGTAAAGAAAAACGGCTACCAACTTTTAGATATTCAAAACTTAACCTAATTTCGTCAAAAAAGACTATTTATACACAGCTGAAAGTTTTGAAAAAACATTGCCCTTTCGGAGGTTCTGCGGCCGCACAATTCTATGTGCGGTCCTCACTTTGCTACAATTCTTAACTGGAGTGGCTTCTGTGGCTGCACAATTCTGAATTACGTCCGCACTTCTTGAGTTCTGCGGACCGTACAATTTTGAGTGCGGCCGCACTTTTGATTTCTGCGGGCACACAATTATAGTGCGGTCCACACTTCTTGATGGTCTCAGATGTGGAACTCTCTGATCTTTGTCTTCTGCGGCCGCACAATTATTGTGCAGCCCGCACTTTTCAAAGTAGCTCTGTCAAGTTTCCTTCATGATCTGCAGCCGCAGACAAAATTCTGCGGTCCACACTTTGGGCTTTTTGCATGACTTTTGTTCTTGTTCAAAAACACTCCTTGAGTTGAATTTCATCACTTTGGCTCATTTTCCAATACTCCTGCAAGTAAGCATATTTTATCAATTTTCGTGAATGCCTTTTAACATTTTTGAACTAAAGCGAAAGTAAAAAGTGTGCAAATAAGTAGTCAAAATCCCCACTTATCAGCAGCCTCAACGCAAGTTGAACAAAAATTTGGAGGAGGTAATGCATAAGGAGATCATCAAATTGCTAGATGCGGGAGTGATTTTTCCCATCTCTGATAGCCAGTGGACTGGTCCAGTGCAAGTTGTACCTAAAATAGGGGAATGACAGTGGTGAAAAACGAAGATAATGAATTGATCCCCGCAAGAACAGTCACCGGGTGAAGAATGTGCATTGATTATAGAAGGCTGAAATGATGCAACAAGGAAAGACCACTTTCCACTCCATTTTATTGATCAAGTGCTCGAGAAGGTGGTTGGACACGGATGCTACTGCTTCATGGATGGGTATTCAGGCTACAATCAGATACCCATTGCCCCAGAAAATGTTGAGAAGACCACATTCACTTGCCAGTCAGGTATTTTTGCTTATAGGAGGATTCCATTTGGGCTATGTAATGCACCTGCCACTTTTCAGAGGTGCATGATGTTTATATTCTCCGATTTAAACGGGAAGTGTCTAGAGGAGTTCATGGATGATTTTACCCTTTTTGGTGATGACTTTGAGGATTGTTTGATGAGTTTGAAGCTCGTGCTGGAACGTTATGACCACTGACTTGGCTCTTAACTGGGAGAAGTGTCACTTCATGGTGAAGGAGGGAATTGTCCTGGACCACAAAGTAACTGCGCATGGAATTGAAGTTGACAGAGCTAAGGTTGATGTTATTCCTAGGCTCCCTCCCCCGACGTCGGTGAAGAGCATAAGAAGTTTCTTGGGATATGATGGGTTCAACAGGAGGTTCATAAAAACCTTTTCCAGCATTACCAAGCCGTTAACAACATTGCTAGAGAAAGATGCCAAGTTTATTTTCAATGTAAAGTGCTTAAGACCATTCGAATTGATAAAGGAAAAGCTTGTTAGTGCTCTTATTATGGTGATACCTAATTGGAGCCAGCCATTTGATATAATGTGTGATGCTAGTGATGTAGCTGTGGGAACAGTTCTAGGGAAACTAAGATACAAAATGTTTAGGCCCATCTACTATGCAAGCAGGATATTGAATGATGCTCAAGTAAATTATGCCAATACTGAGAAGGAATTTTTTGCTATGGAATTTGCTTATAACAAGTTTAGATCATACCTGGTTGGAAGTAAGGTGATTGTACACACTGATCACTCGTCGTTGAAATACATGTTGAGTAAGAAGGAATCCAAGTCGCGTCTGATGTGGTGGGTGTTGTTGCTCCAAGAGTTTGACTTGTAAATAAAAGATAGGAAGGGCACAGAAAATAAAGTCGCAGATCATCTATCTCGACTTAAGAAACCTCCAGTTGAAACAGTCAAAATAAGGGAAGAGTTCCCTGATGAGCATATTTTTTCTATGGCAGCGGTCTTCGAAAGGCCGCCTTGGTATGGTTACCCCGTGCCCTAAATCGTGATCAAAGACGGAAGCTTCAAGGTGAGGTAAAAAGCAATTTTTGGGATGACCCTTTCTTGTTTAAACTGTGTGCATATGGTGTGATCCGAAGATGTGTGCCTGAAGGAGAAATGGAAAGCTTTCTATCTCATTGCCATGATGGAGCAGCTGGAGGACACTATGATGGAAATCGCATTGCAGCAAAGGTCATGGAAGCCGATTTCTTTTGGCTTACTCTGTACAAAGATGCAAGGGCGTATGTAGCTTCATGTGACAAGTGTCAGAGAGCATGTAATATTAGCAAGAACGATGAAATGCCTCTCAACTCCATTCTGGTATGTGAAATTTTTGACGTTTGGGGCATTGACTTAATGGGTTCGTTCCCAATGTCGCATTCTCATAAGTATATCCTAGTAGTTGTTGACTACGTCTCTAAATGGGTTGAAGCAATCCCTACTAGGACCAATGATGCTCGGGTGGTGTTTGCATTTTTGCGAAAAAACATCTTTACCCATTTTTGGACACCTCGAGTGATTATCAGTGACAAAGGGACACACTTTGTGGATAAGCAGTTTGTTGCACTACTGTCCAAGTATGGGGTCACACACAAAACAGGAACCAAGTACCATGCCCAAACTAGTGGGCAAGTCGAAGTGGCCAACCAGAAACTAAAATGAATTCTTGAAAATACGGTTAGTACTTATCGTAAAAATTGGTTTGTCAAGTTGGATAAAGCACTATGGGCATCTAGAACTGCGTTCAAAACGATCTTAAGGACTTCGCCATTCAAATTAGTGTATGGTAAATCGTGTCACCTACCTGTTGAGATAGAACATAAGGCATATTGAGAAATTAAGATGCTCTTGATCTTAGTCTTGCAGGTGATCACAGGTTGGAGCAGATGAATGAATTGGAAAAGTTTAGACTCGACGTGTATGAAAGTGCGCGGATCTTGAAGGAAAAGACTAAAAGGTGGCATGATCGTCTGATTAAGCCAAAGGAGTTTTATGAAGGAGACAGAGTCTTACTATACAATAGTAGACTTAGATTATTTCCCAGAAAATTCAAGTCTAGATGGACAAGACCATATGTGGTGAAACATGTATCACCATACGGGGCAATTGAGATCCAGAACCAAGACGGAACAGAAAGTTTCAAAGTAAATGGGCACAGACTAAAATTGTATCTTGTTGGAGGATTTGCACAGCAATCCTCGAGCATCAAATTTAACAGAGGATGCCCGGTTGAGTCAAGTTGACGACTATAACCCAGAGCTACCTCTAACTCGTTTGCTAGTTAGATTTTCTTTTCTTTCTGCTTCACATTTGTTGACAGCATAGAATAGATAGAAACTAGTGTATACTATGATGTAGTAGGTACCGGAAGGCACATGTCGTAAAAGGTAGGAAGTGTTACTGGAAATAAAATACCAAACGTGTGAGGCCGTGCACTGACCGCGCATATGGCCGCGCATTTTCAGACCTTCACTGCCCAACGTGCATGGCCGCGCACTGACCGCGTATATGGCCGTGCATTTTTAGAGCCTCACTGCCCAATATGCATGGCCGCACACTGACCGCATATAGGTAAGCCTCTTTCTATTTCTTTAGTTAATTTTGGACCACCCCCCCTCTTCTTCTAAACAACTCCAATTTCGGACCCACCCCTTTCCTAAACAACCCCAATTTCAAAATCCCCCCTTTCCCCTTCTTCTAAACAACCCTAACCCAAACCCCTTCTCTCATCTCTTCTCTGAAGCATCTACTCCCACTATAAATTGACAGTGCCCCCCCTTACTCTTCCCCTATCCCCCACATCCTCACAAGTTCCCCTCAGGTAAGTGAGATATTTTCCCCCTCTTAGTTTAGTTTATTTTTATTTCTTTTTTCTTGAGTTGTAGTAAATTTTTGTTAGTGCTTTTTTTTTCTAGTTATACTCGCTATTTTATGAGGTAATAGTTGAATTTCACCATGATGGGCTAGGTATGATATTGGTGTATCCTTCGTCGAATTGGGGGCTAAAAATTGTTATGTGGGGGTTCGGAACAACTGTGCATATCTGGTGTTCATATAAATGCCATAAAGAGTTTGGGAATGTAATTTTGTGACCACGTGTGCTGGTGAAGTCTGAGTAACCGCTCTTGGTTCACCCATTGTGCCTATAGAAGATATTTGGTGTTTGTTACACATAGTATGACGCCGTCCAAGAAACGAAAAACTACAGGTGTCTCCTCCAGTGGCCACGCTGGCTCGTCCCGGCCGCGAGCTTCTACTAATGCTCGCCCGTATGATAATAACAAGTTTGTATCCAGTGCAACCAGGAACACTTCTGTAATAAGGCACGCAAGAAGCCATTTACCAGAGAGGGGAATTTATATGGGGTTCCTCCAAAATGACTGCCCCAACATGTATTGTGAATTGATCGGGCGAGGGCTGGGGATATATTTTGAATAGCCTAACGAAGCCAACTAAATGGTTGTTCGGGAGTTTTATGTGAATTTCCTGAATTAACCATGTCTGCACAGTTCGAAAGAAGAGTGTGGACGCATCCACAGAGGCCATTCGAAGGGCATACTATTTGCCAGTGTTTGGGGAAAATCCTGAAGCAGAAGACTACTATGACACGTATAGCAGAGAACCACCCATGTGGCAACTGTTCTTTAGAACAATTTGTGTGCCCAATAAGGAGGTAGTGTGGGTCACGCCGGGGCGGAAGTTTCATTCGGCATCGCTTACATTTGAAGGGAAGTGTTGGCTCTACATTATAAATAGTCGTCTGCTGCCTTCCTCAAACACCACTGAGGTGAATGGTCCCCGGGCTACACTGATCTGGTGCTTTATCAATGGCCATGATTTTGATGTGGCTAAGGTTATTCACGGCGAGATGTTCATTAGTTGTCATGTGCAGAGGTATGGGTTCTTCTTTCTATCCTTAATCACTCGGTTATGCCGTGAGGCATGTGTACCGGAAAATAGGGACATGGATGGGAAAGTCAAAAAGGAACCAAACTTCGGGGCTGATAAAGCAGTAATTACGAAAGACCCTGTTGGGCCTATTGAGGCAAATAGTGATGAGTTTGATGCATCCGAAGATGGTAATGAGGTGCAAGATGAGGATGTGGATGCTTCCATGCCGCACGAGCAGGTTGTTGGGGAAACCTCAGATGACAGATGGGACACAAGAATGAGCGCCTTAGAGCAAGAGATGGCGGGGATGCGTACCTTTGTCACATACTTGGGAGTTCGAGTGGATACCCTAGCTACACAAAATGCCAAGTCTGAGACGAAGGCCATAGCATGGCTGCGTGCACTTGGCCGGGCTTGCCATCTAGACCACGGCACTGTCTCCGACACGGACTGACTCTATTAGGGAAGTTTTATTTACCTTGCATTTTTCTTTGTGTGTCATGGGGACATGCCACCATTTAAAGTGTGGGGTGGGGGATATGTTTATATATGTATGAATGTATATTAGTTTTAGTTTGCTTTTGTTAGTTTGAGTATAAGAGATAGAAAAAATATTGATTGAAAAAAAATAAACAAAAAACATAAAATTTTAAAATTTTCAACTTTTTCCGATGATGGATATCATTCGACGAGTTTCTTGAGAGATTAAAGTCAAAAGAAAAATACAAAAAGATTTTTTTTTGGTAGGTAGTGTAATAATTCCCCATTGGTTTTTCTTTGTGCCACGGTTCTTTTCCAAGGGTTTAGTTTGAACCGGGTATAGTTAGTTTTTATTTTTGTTAGGAGTAGGAAACCTTGTGTTATAGTTTGAAATGGAAGAAATATCTCTTAACTTCGTTATGTCTTGAGAATAGTGAGTGTTTTTAGTTGTGATGCTTAGGCTCAGGTTTTGACTCTTGTATAAGTGTCTTAAATTGTATGTTCATAACTTTGCTTAACTACTTTAACTAGAGTGTCTTGATGATCTAATCTTGAGTGAATCATGTGCCATGTGCGTGTGAGGTTTGGTGTATTCTGTGCATTGCATTTGATGTCTAGAACTTGCCATATGTCTTTGCAAAGCGAAATAGTAGTTTTGTCCAGTTTTGGAAGTGATATAGGCGTTTCTTTGTTGAGCCAGATATATAGTTTACCCACCAAATTGTTATGTAATCATAGCCAACCCCATTGAGTATGTAATCATCTTTCTTTGGCAACCACATTACAAGCTTTACCCAATTATTTGAATTGTCCATCTAACCTTGTACCTCTTATGAGCACTTAAATTTGTTATGAACTTTGTAAAAGTTGAAGTGTGGGGTGGTTGGTTTGGCTTTTGAGTGGAACTAATGAAATGAGGAGAAAGGTGCATTGATTTGAAAAAGCAAGAGCCACTTGAATTGAAAAAAAGAAAAACAAATAGTTGTATTGTGTGCAGATATTCAGTGATAAGTGGTAACTGTTACACCCAATATTTTCGTATGTGAAAGTACGCCATAAGTAAATTGATGAAAGCTCGAAAATGAGATGTTACATCCCGCGTTTTCGTACGTTAAAGTTTCCTCGTAAGTTAATTGACGTAAGCTCGGGAATGAGATTATTTTGAGATTATAAGTATTATGTCATTTCAAGCAAGTGATAAGTAAATTCGTGAAGGTGAGAGGGCGAGCGAATCGAAGAAAATGAGTTTCGTCGAAGCTTGACATTTTGGGATAAAATACGGTCCAAGCTATAATACCCGGTATTTATGGACTTGTGTCATACAAGGTACCACATGACTATGATAGTAAGGTATATAAAGTGTGTTAAAAGTGAGTAGTATTTAAAGTAATTTGAGATAATTCTTAATTATGTGGATAATTATTTATTTTTAGTGGGAGATTAACTAATTAAATTAGCATATTTGGATAGGCTTAATAAGCCCCCAACGTGGCAGCAAGTAAATGTGGATAAAGCCCAAGTAAATGACTCTTACACCATGTAGCAAGGTGGCACTTTTAAAGGAATTTATGGCCAAGTCATCTCTAAAGTGGGCCTCACATCCTCTAAGCTTAAAAACCCATCTAAATCACTTAAGGGATATACATATATCCCTACAATGTAAATAATAGAGCTTAAGAAATTCATACGAGACTAATTAATATTATAGCAACGTGAAATTAGGATTCTAAGGGAGTACGGTATAATCTGTCTCAAGAATATCATACGGATTTTTCCCTACTTCGATCCACCGCTACATGTTTTGTCTTGTTTGACGGATGTTGGAAGGATTGTCAAGAGAATCGACTCAGGTATGTTAAGTCTATCCCTTTTTTCCTTTTGGCATGATCCATACGATACAAACGAAACGAGCAAATGCACAACTTTTATAAATGACTCTATTCATAGAAATACTAGAGATGCATATGTTCTGATTCCCCATGTGTCCTATTATTCTATCATATGTTCATGGGTCTCAGAAAAATACGCAGTTGATAAAGTTTATCCAAAAGGCATATTGATCTTATAATATTCCGAGAAATCTTATTAATGTATTTCTTATGCATTTCATTCATTTATACCTCTCATGCATTGCATTCATTTATAAATGTATATTGGCATATGACCAGATGTCGTTATATATGCGTATATATGTATATTATATGTATATGGGATATGAAAAAAGGTTACGGCGTTACATAAGCACCACCACCTGATCAACTGGTATACGTTGATGATTTGCCCAAAGTTGCCGAGATGATATGATGGGATGCCCTTAGAGACTTGATGATATTATGAACTCATATACCCATGCATGTCATGACATTTATATGCATATGCATGACATTATAATATTAAATGATTCACAGAATCTATTCAGACTTACATGTTGAGTCTTTTACTCCATATTTCTCTTATGTCTTTTATTTACTGATTTTTATTCCTTACATACTCGGTACATTATTTGTACTGATGTACCTTTTACCTGGGGATGCTACATTTCATGTCTGCAGGTCCCGATAGACATGTTGAGAGTCCTCCAAGTAGGCTATCTGCTCAGTGGAAGGTGTTGATGCGCTCCATTTGCTCCGGAGTTGCTTATTTGGTCAGTATGATTTGGACATGTATTGTTTAGTATGGTGTGGCCCTGTCTCGACCTTTATGGTATTAATCTACTCTTAGAGGCTTGTAAATATATGTCATGTACGTGAAAGATTGTATGTCCTTGTCGGCCTATGTCCAGTATACGAGCGATCATTTTGGTCTTATACCATATGTCATATGTATAAGTTTATATTACATGTTGGGTCATCCTATGACGAGTATTCCCTCATGTTTTATTCTAGTTATCTCACGACAGCCTTTCCATCTCATTTACCTATAAGAGTATGATACGAAAAGATACATTACGTTAGTACTCGGTTGAGTAAGATACCGGGTGCCGTCGTGACCTATCGGTTTGGGTTGTGACAGTAACTCTTGATATAATTGTGCTTGAATAATTTGGGAGTTGATGATTATTGGTGTGATGGTGGAGTTTTGGTTTGACATAAGTGTGAGATTTTTAAAGTTAAAATGTATGTATTAAAGTGCTTAGGGAGGTGTAGTCACTCTTATTTATAAATGTATCCTACATATCACGTAGCCTACGTTATAACCATTTAAAGTGTTATTTGATCCTTGACTGAATGAGCTCAAATTAGTAGAGTAGTACACTACGGACAAGCCTATGGTGCATCTTTTGTGGCATATGAATGTTGGTTCTTAGAGTGAGTAAATTTTTTCTATCATGAGTTCCTAATTGTTCTTAACTTTTATTGTATGTGGAACTACTCTCTTTTGTTGTGTGAGGGCACTTGATTCATGAAGGAAAGGCAGCGTTATTGACCTCTATGTTAGAGAAAGTGAGTTGGTTATAGATAATGTGTGGTGTTGTTAAGTCAAACTTTAAGGTTAAGATGTCACAATATTGTACTTAATCTGTTTTAAAGAGTCTTGGTGTGATGAGTCATGAGTGTTGTTAAAAAGGGGCGTATTTAGGTGAAGTGTAGTTGGATTGCTCGGGGACGAGCTATGGTTTAAGTGTGGGGTGTTGATGGTAGGCTATAATTGTGTATTTTGGTCACTATTTGCACTCTAATTCGCTGCACTTTACTAATGTTTGAGCTTTAAATGGTATTAATTTGCTCTGACTGTGTAATTTATGCTTTGCAGAAGCAATTTCGGGATACAACGAGGTTAGGAAGTGTTTTTGAGCTAATATGGAGCTTTGAAGTCTAAGCAAAAGCATATGGAATAATTTGGGATTTTGTTCTGAGGATCAAATGATGTTCGCACACTTAAAAAGAAGAATGAAGAAAAGAGCAGAAAGTTGCCCAGGTGCGCGGTCACGCACTAACCATGCACTGGGCGCGCATGACAAGCAGAAACTGGCCAAAGTGTGCGGCCATATGCGCAGTCACCTGCCCAAGTGCGAGGCCGCGCACATCTATCCGAAAAAAATTCTCAAGGCTAAATTTGTACTTTCGAAGGCGACTTCCCTTGACCTATATGAAGCCCAGCTCGTCTAAAAAGAGAATATCATAGATTTTGAGAGCAACTTTTGAGGGAGAAGAAGCACGTAAGCAACGTGAAAGCGAGATACTTGAATGAATTCACTCAATATGAAAGTTTGGTTGAATTTGGGAATTGTAATGTCTTCTTGTTCTTCTAATACTCTTGCTTTGAATATTTTCTTCGTTATGGAGTAATTCTCCTCAGGGTTGTTGACGGATATTATGAATTGACTATTGTTTTGGGTTTTTACTCTATGTTAATTGCTCGACTTTACTGAATGAGTTATTAATTGAATTGCAAGGTTTATTGTAGTTTTAAATTAATCGAAAAGGAAGGCTACTGCTATTCGCTTTGTATCATCTTAATTGGGTTGATTTTACGCCTCTTCTAGGTAATCGAAAGAGCTTAAGGAGTTATCGATTTACCAGTTCAGGAGAATAATCGAGAGGTGTTCTTCGAAAGATCATTCATTCACTATTTTAGAGTATATATTCATAGGACCTGATATTAGGTTAGCTAAAGGAATCAAATTTATTCGGAAGAAGAATTAGAATCCTTGAATTAGCCTGATCATCTGTTGAAATCGAAAGAATCAATAGAAGTTAAGAGTGAATTTAGCAGAGAGTATCCAGAACAATAGTTGATTACATATCTTGTCATCGCCCTTACCTCTCGCATTGATATTACATTGTTATTACTAATAATTCGAGTATCATTAGTTTCTTACAGTTGATAATCTTAGTTTATTTGTAGTAAATAATAACATAAATTAAAAGGTTTATTATCCTGGATAGTGTTAAGCTGAAGAATTAATAGAACACTATTGAAATCAATCCATGTGGAGATGATTTAATACTATACTATCTTTGACTAGCGAGCCTACGTTTTGTACACCGGTTTTGCGCTCTTCAGTGGGAAACCAAAAAAAAAGATCAATAGAGTAGTGTTACCTTACTCAGTGACGGAGCCAAAATTTTTACTAAAGAAAGTCAAAATTTAAAGAAATAAATATACAAAAAAATTAAAGGCATTTAACACGCATAATATGTGTATATATATATAATCTTTTTACCTATCTAAACAGTATAATTTTCCGTATGAGGGGTGTCAATTGGCATCCCTTGGAGCTATATAGCTCTGCCACTACTTGTGCTAGAGCTATGTGAACCATCAAGTAAACTAGGATAGTAATGCCCCTTAGAGATATGTAATTCTGCCACTGCTTTTGCTTTAGCACCTGAATGCCGCATGTATTCGGTATCTTATTTTTTAAATACTATAATATGTTTAAGATTATATTTTATAACAATTTCTTTTTCTTTCAAATTTCATGTCAAATTAAACTATATATATCAAAAAAATTTAGTAGCTCAATTGGTTAATTATGTGATAAACCTTTATCGTATTAGTAAAGATTCGATGCACCTCTTCCCCATTTCTCCTTCTCCTCTCCGCTCTATCCATAATTTAAAGAACGTGAGAAGGTTGAACACGACAGGGTCGCTGTTGCCGTCCAGCAGCTTGTCGTTTACATAAATGGTTCAGAAATATGCATTGCTAATATTTTTTGCGTGATTTCGAACCGTAAAAATAGTCTCTTGTAGAAATATAAGGTAAGATAGACCTTTGTGATCCAGCCCTTTTTCGGACGCCGCGCATAGCGGGAGCTTAGTGTATCGGGTTGCACTTTTTTTAATATTTTCAACGTGGTCTGTTTCCAAAAATAGCAGTTAATTTATCAACGTGATATTTTTTATGCATATCATAATTTAGGTGTAAAATCATTAGTATTGCAACAAATAGTAACTATGAACCTATAGTTTAAAAATATAATGGGTTTAATGCTAAAACAACTCAGATATTAAACCGATAGAGTTTAAGACCTAAATCTGCTGGCTGTTTTTCAACCTTATCAAGACTATACTCACAACTCAATGTTAGCATCCTACCAAAAAGAGCTGTCTTTGTTTTATTTCTACACAAACAAACACAGATTAGAGGCAGATTCAAGATCTGACGTTTATAAGTTCTAAATTTGAAGTTTACGGATTCTGAATATATAGTATTTAGTGAAATTTTCAACAAATATATAGGCTTTGGAATAAAGTTATTCGTTCTGTCGACTCCAACTTTTCATGCTAGTTCCGTCCCAACTAGAAACGTATCCGAAATTTAATTTTGATGGATTAAACTCATTATATTTTAAAAATATTTGGATTTACTATTTAATTTTTTTTTTGAAATTTTAATAACTTTTTTTTTATGTATAACTATGTTTCGTATTGAATATACTTAATTAAGCTAAACTCATAATCAATAAACTCCATCCATCTTTGATAGTGCAAACTCTTTTTTCTCCTCGCCTTTGATTCCCCTTTTGATCCCCTTTTGTCGGAGTTATTGCTCCTTTGGTGACTCGAGCCCACAACCTAAGATTGTAGGTGAGAGGTGCTGACCATCGGAGCAACCCCTCTTGTCGATAGTTGCAAGCTATTACTACAACAACAACCCAGTAAAATTCTATAAGTAGGGTCGGGGAGGGTATACAGTGTGTACGCAGACCTTATTCCTGCCCCAAAAAAGTAGAGAGCTTGTTTCTGATTGACTCTCTGCTCAAGAATAGTGCAAACTTTTCAGAAAAAGAGTTTGATTTTTTTTGGGTGGGGTGATATTTTGTATATATAGTGTTATTAGCTTATTGTTTTCCCTTTTTTCAGGATTTGCATAGTGTCAGCTATCAATTGTAGTTGCTTTTTGTTCTTTTTTTTCAGGTGTTTGACTTGTTTGATTAAAGAGGATGAGTTGGAAAGTGTTTTCCAAAGGTTATCGAAGAAATTTTGTGCCTTTTTGGAGTATACAATCATTTAAATCTGCTGGCTGTTTTTCAACCTTATCAAGACTATACTCACAACTCAATGTTAGCATCCTACCAAAAAGAGCGGTCTTTGTTTTATTTCTACACAAACAAATATAGATTAGAGGCAGATTTAAGATCTGACGTTTATAAGTTCTAAATTTGAAGTTTACAGATTCTGAATATATAGTATTTAGTGAAATTTTCAACAAATATATAGGCTTTGGAATAAAGTTATTCGTTCTGTCGACTCCAACTTTTCGTGCTAGTTCCGCCCCAGCTAGAAACGTATCCGAAATTTAATTTTGATGGACTAAACTCATTATATTTAAAAAATATTTGGATTTACTATTTAATATTTTTTTAAAATTTTAATAACTTTTTTTATGTATAACTATGATTCGTGTTGAATATACTTAATTAAGCTAAACTCATAGTCAATAAACTCCATCCATCTTTGATAGTGCAAACTCTTTTTTCTCCTCGCCTTTGATTCCCCTCTTGATCCCCTTTTGCCCTTTGGTGACTCGAGCCCACAACCTAAGGTTGTAGGTGAATAGTGCTGACCATCGGAGCAACTCTCCTTGTCGATAGTGCAAGCTACTACAACAACAACAACTCAGTAAAATTCTACAAGTAGGGTCGGGGGAGGGTATAGAGTGTGTACACAGACCTTACTCCTGTCCCGAAAGGGTAGAGAGTTTATTTCTGATAGACTCTCGGCTCAAGAATAGTGCAAACTTTTTAGAAAAAGAGTTTGATTTTTTTTTTGGTGGGGTGATATTTTGTATATATAGTGTCAGCTATCAATTATTAGCTTATTGTTTTCCCTTTTTTCAGGATCTGCATAGTGTCAGCTATCAATTGTAGTTGCTTTTTGTTCTTTTTTTCAGGTGTTTGACTTGTTTGATTTAAGAGGATGAGTTGGAAAGTGTTTTCCAAAGGTTATCGAAGAAATTTTGTGCCTTTTTGGAGTATACAATCATTTAAAAGTAAACAAATAAATGGAGTTCAAATTGAATTCTGCCTAGCTAATAATGTAAATTAGGCAATTGTGGAATCATTGTCGCAAAAAATAGTGAAAATAGTACGGGCTAATCAGTTTTCGGATTAATAATTGAAAAATAGTCAGCCTTTGCAAAGTCGGTGAAAAATAGCCACTATATTGCTGCAACACAAAAAGTTTCAGCATAATATATTGGAGATTAGAATACTTGTGTATGAACTTCCAGCATATTATGATATGCTGGACCAATATATTATGCTGGAACTCCAGTATATTATGCTGGAAGTTCACATGTAAAAAATTCAAACACCAGTATATTATGCTAGAATATTTTTTCGGATTTTGAATAATGTTTTCGTTCAGATTTATCTTTACATGAAAAGTGGCTAAATTTCGATTACTTTTGAAAGTGTGATTATTTTTCAATTAACACTTGTAAATCGGGATATTTTTCAATTTTTCCCCCAAATAATATATAGTAAACACCTCCAAAAAGACAAAGGCTTTTTATATTATCAACAATGGAATGAAAGAATATACTAAGTTACCTTATATAAATAAAGAAGTATTTAAAAACAAACAAATTAAAGAATAGTCTCTATTGTACATTTGGATTTCCCTTTACAAAATTTTAAGCCCTAAACGAACTTGTTAAGGAGAATTCACTTGTATAGTTGTATGTTTGACGTTACAATCTTGAATATTTACAAAGAGATCAAACACACAACACATTCTTAAATTAGAATGATAGTTCAAATGGATTTAGAAGTTGATGAATCTTGAAATTCTATAGGAATTTACCAGTTCCTTGGGGACATCCGATAAAATTGGCTCGATACAAAAAAGAATTAGCATGGTTCTCTGCGAGAATGGCACGCACAAATCAAGAAATTTTATATGAAATTGTTGGTGTTGGTCATAATTTGCCATGAATTAAGCCACATATTGTCACAAGAGCCACAATTAAAGAGTGATCTATATTGGGTTCCACTTCTAGACTTAACACATCATCACCATAGCCAATTCCTTTTGATGATTTCTTTTGTTTTACCTACAAATAAAACCAAAAAAATTAGAACATACAAAAAAATTTACACTATCAATGTATATTATAAGTTATATTCATATAATTTCTATGAATACGAAAATTCAAAGAATTATATATGTACTAACCTCTGCAACAACTTGACCAGCAGTATTTGTGACTTTAAAAGATGAATTTCTATCCAATTGTTGAATTTTGTAGCAACTATTTCCTTCATTTTCGTTACACCCAACATTACATATGACATCTTCTCTTGAAAATATGCCATTCCTCCTTACTTGAAACAATGGCCTCCCTTTTATTCCACCACAACCATAGCCATTCCAACGACCAAGAACTCGTAGTTTCTGAAGGAAAAAAAAGAATAATTTTATTTAAAAATTATAAAAAATTATATACATTTAGTTTAAATGGGCTTAAGTTCTCAAGAATATTTCTAATGGTGTAAAAAATATTTATACAATCAGATTTGTTGTAAGCATTAGTTAGTAACCAAATAAAGATGGTAAATGTATTATCATAAGTTGAACTACACTACAACAGTAAAATACTCAGTGTGATACCACAAGTGGGATCTAGAGAGGGTGGGGTATACGCAGAACTTACCCCTAACTTTGTGGGGCAGAGGTTGTTCCCGATATGCCCTCGACTAAGGAAAAAACATTTTCCAAAACATGTGAAACTATACTAATAGTGTAAAAAAGGTTTATAGTATCCGTGCATATAGCTTAAATCCTGTTTCAATTTGTTTAAATCTACATATAAAACATTCAAAAGATAGTGAATTTATGTCATCTTTTACCTCTCTTTTAATGGAGAAAAGAACTTGGCCTTTGAGATCCATGAGACAAACTTCATCTCTACAACTTTCTTGGTAGTTATCAACTCTAAAAACAATATCACCTTTAGAATTAAAGACAGTACAACCATTTCCGTGGAAAACTAAAGATTTCATCCATATTGTAAATGTTTCTCTTATTGATGTCACATAAGGAGACGACGAAGAAGAAGATTGTTGTAACATTAATTCCGGACAAATCTTAGCCATAATTGAAGCTAACAATAATAACTACGCTTCAGTTCCGAACTACGCCTCAGTAGTTTGAAGGAACAACTACTTATGTTTCAGTTCCGAACTACGCCTCAATAGTTTGAAGGAACAACAATAACTATGCTTCAGTTCAGAACTACGCCTTAGTAGTTTGAAGGATGAAGATGCAAAAGGTAGCAAGAAGCTTTAGGAATGGTTTCACTCAAAGAATAAATGATTGGGGAAGATAATTGAAAGGGTTTATATAAATCTATTTTTGAATAATATATTGACTATAGAACACGTCTCTGTACAACTTTGACGAGGATTTCTTCTGTGGCGGATTCAATAAATAAGTTTGTTGGTTATCAAATCCAGTGATTTGATGTTTATATATAAAGATTAGTCATTGGTCTTTATTTTTGTTCTTGTAATATTTCACTGAGCTTATTTATTCTTGAATTAAATAAAATATGTGTTTTGGTCCATTTACATAGGATATATGTTATATTTATATTTTTATGACTATATTACCCTCACATATAAAATAACAGTGTAAATGTAACTTTACACCTTATTAATTAAAAGGTTTTATAACAATAATAATTCATTAAATTTAAAGTACACATTTCAAATAATCAAATTAATTTTAAATATGTTTAATGAGATATCTATCACAAGGACCAAAAATACGAAAAGAGTATATTTTCCTTGTATATATGTAGGAAAAACTAACATAAATAGAATTAGATGTACATTTTAGAACAAATTTTACCAACTCGGAACATATGGAGTCTAAATTCTTGATATGTCACTATTTCTTGAATTTTCTTTGTTATTGTAGTTTTTACTTCTCTCTTATATTGTTTAGAGTTTTTAAAAATACGTTATGGTATATATCGGATTCTTCAAAAATAATGTATTTGCGAAGGATCTAATACTAGTAGGAGTACAGCTGCATTTTTTAAGATTCTGTTGGGGTTTGAATGAAGGTGTGAATGAGAAATAGAGAAAACAATTGAAGGGGAAACCAAAAGTTTGACAAAACTCCTTTTAACTGAGGAGCTTTTTCCCTTATTGGAAAATGAAAAAAAAAATTATTCTTTCACAGAGAAGCATAACTTCTAAGTTCTAACTCTTAAAGAGTTTGAGAAGAGAACGAGCCGAGCGACGAGAGCCTCGGCTTTGGATTTGAGCCTCCTACTAGTTGGCTATAAATTTAGAGGCTTGCCTTATTTTTACTCACCGGAATTCTGAAAAACACTCTCCTCTCTCTTCTACATATTGCATATTTTAAAGCACAAAACCTAAGTATCAGTGTGATTTTCTATCGTTTGTTGAATTTGTCGAAATTCTGTAATTTTTATTGTCAGTATTACAAAATAGTATTCTGTTTTAATCTAAAACCTTGGACAAGCATAAGGGGATTAAACTTTCTTAAGAAAATACCAGCTTTCTATTGGGATTGGAATTTTTAATTCTTCAACTTTTATTTCTACTTTTATTTACCTTGCAGAATTATTTTCGAATACAGATTTTAAACAGAATCCAACCAACATATTTTCTTGAGGAGCAGTAAAGTAAAGCAGGATTGTTTTGTTTATTAATTCTTGTGTCTTTGACTCCTTGTCAATACCCTATATATTGATGCTTTTCAATCGAGGTTTGAAAGTCTCGTGACTCTAATTTAGAACCCCTCAAAGCAAATAAGTAAATTCTAATTTAATCCAACTTTAAATTTTTTATCTTTGGGGTAGATATATTAATTAAAGGAAAACGAAAGTTTTGACTAAGTTTAAACGACTTACACTAATTCCTTTTTCTTTCCCTGGACTAATTCCTTTTTTCAGGAGCGTCAACATATATACACGGTTTGTGTCTTATAGATATGCACGAATTTGTTTAGTCAGTTTTCTAGATTGAAACATTTAAAACTGAAATCAAATTGAATTAGGTCAAAATATTACGAGTTATTTAAATTTAGTTTACTTTAGCTAATTTAGAAGAAAATCTATGAGTGGATCAATATATATATATATATATATATATATATATATATATATATATATATATATATATATATATATATATAGAGAGAGAGAGAGAGAATCAAAATATGTCGGGCTATAATGCAGGAACGGTAAAACTTTACCTTCATTCGATATTTTTATCAAATCAGTGAATGTAAAGATAAGACATGTAATTTTTATCATTTAATCATGATTGAATGATATGTATTCTCACTTTAATTTTTAAGTGCTAAGGATAAATTAGTTGGTTTGATATATCGAATGTAGACAAGTGTTTACCGTGAGGGATAAAATTATACCAAGATTTGAATATAAAATTACACCAGTATTACATATTTTTAAAATAAAAATACAACCAAATAAGGTATAAAGAAATCATAAATTTTATACTGGAATTATTACTATTATAATCCTAGTAATCAAACAAGTACTTAAAGTTAAAAAAGCTTGCATAGACAAAATAATTTAAAAAGAGCACTTTTATCCACTTGGGGCAATACTAAATATAAAAGTGAACTGATAGATGTTGAGAGGGAGATTATAATATGGATTATATTAGTACGGAAGTTAATTAGTCGTTTACTTGCTAATCACTTGATTAGGTTTCATATATACAAAGTTACAAACTGATCGTGACCAACAACGTTTTTTTTATATCCCTTCAATGGTGTCGTCAAACAGAGGCGGACATAGAACATAAGTTACCAGTTTATTTGAATTCAACAATTTTGACATAATATTTTATAGTAAAATTTTCACTAAATAAGTAGAAAAATAATAAATTTCGTACCAATAAATAGAATGAGTTGTGATAGAATTTCGAACTCGATCTTGTAATATTTAAATTCTGAATCCACTTATATTGTCCCAGGGAGTAACACTGCACACTTTAAAATGAATATACCCTTGGGAACTTCAAACGTCAATGAGAAGTTCGGTTCTTACAATGATATCCACCTTCTTTCAAAAGGAATTAACTAAAGAAGATAGAGTCACATAATATGTGTTAATTAATAGGCGGAGCCAAAATTTGCATTAAGGGATATTAAAATATAAATAATTAGATATATCGAAAAATTAAGGAGAGTCAACGTATAGTAAATATACAATAAAAAAAATTGTCTAGCAATATAATGTAGTTTTCCGACAAAGGGGCATCGCTTGACACCCTTTGGTTCAATGTGGCTCTACCACTGCAGAGGCAGACCAAGATGAAAGTGGCGAGGGCATCACTGTCAAATGAGGATTTCAGCAAATGATGGAATAAGAATCGAATTTAGACAATGTACTAAAATTAAGTTGTAACCCCCAAATCGACCAACACAACTTTAAGTGTTAGGGCGCCAATAAAAATATATATTTGTTATTTAAAATATATACACATATGTACATATATTTTTTCTAAAATTATCGGGGTCGGTAACCCTTTACCCTAAGGGCAGGTCCGCTTCTGTGCCTTATAGTTGATGACACATTGCCGTATGTTTTTTCTAATTTATTGCCAATTAGATGGATATAGCTAGCTAAAACTATTAGCCAGTGGTGTTCATTATATTGGTGTCATCACTTGCTCATGTTAGCAATAGTAAAATCAGAAATTTCTTATTTTTTAAATTGATATATGCATATAGAAACTATTATTTAACCTACGTATATACAATATACCCGACAAAAGATGTTTAGCTGATAATCCTTTGACATACATAGCTAAGTCGTGCATGTCACCACAAAGGAAATAAGATAATTATATAGAGTATAAGACCGTCAAATATATATTGGACATTTTTGGTACTAATTAATGCTTATCAGAATTTGACGAGAATTTTACGCTATTCCTTACACAACAAACAAGTTGTATCAGGTTGCGTATTTTGACAAGTGGATAACTTGTAGACCAAAAATCTTACGTTCTTCAATATTTTTCGATCCACAAAAATTCACATGTCGAATATAGACAATTCTCACATAACTTCTGTTGGTTATTCGAAATACACAGTAAAAATATTCCAATTTAACTTAATACGAAAAATTCATCTACATACGTAAAGTAATTGGATAATAAGTCAATATGTATAAGAATTTTACATGTTGGATAATATATACTATATAGAGAGAGATCACTTTTACGTGTCTTTTCTGATTTTCAAAATGGTTAGGTACAAATGCAACTAGGCTGCTTACTTTTAGAAAGAACTAAAAGTAGTGATCCGTGATCGGTAAGTAAAAGTAAGGTTGTACGAAAATTAGTTTTATATATATATATATATATATATATATATAAAATAGGAGTGTGGGGGTTGAAAATTAGGGTAGAAGGTTACTGCAGACAGGTTTATTTTTCCATTCTAGTAGTATTAATAGTCTTCTATTGTATTTTCTTATCCTTAAATTTTTAGTACTATCTGTTATTTCTTTTGTTTCGATTATGTTATTACCTTGTTGTTATTACTTCTTACTTCTATAAGGCTTCTCCACTACCATATTTCCTTTCAACATTATTGTGATTTTGGTTTCCTTGAGTCGAGGGTTCAATGGGAATAACCCTCTACCTTCACAAGATATGGGTAAAGTTTACATACACATTATCTTCCCCAAACTCAACCTGTGGAATTACACCGGAGATGTTGTACGTTGGATAAGCATATTTAAATATGTATTGGTCATATCATGGAGCCGGAATTTGAACTTACCAACATCAGATGTTAGTAATTGAATTTTAAATTTAATTCAGGTACATTAAAAAAAAAAGGATTTATTAGTACAAATAATTAAAAGATTGGAGTAAAGAACTAAGTTTCAGTTGAACCCGTACATTACCGTCTAGCCATGCCCCAGTGTATTGCAAGTTTTTTTTTGTTGGTTTCTCACCCGATGTTCGATATCCCTATTGGAGTCCGACTATATCCGGATTCGCAGGCCCATTCGGGGAGCGCTCCCTACCAGTAACCAGTGTAGTGCAAGTTGATCTATGCGCACGAGCTATTTTTAACAAATTTGACTTTGACAGGCTACTTTTACGTGTTTTTTCTGATTTTTCAGCATGATTAGGTATAAAAAAATTCATATTAAGCTACTATACTATATATTAGAAAGGACTATTTCTGCGTGCATGTAAATGCCGCCTTGAAAAACGTCTAATTAATTAGGTTGTCTTTTATAGGCCTTCATATTGTTCGAATCAGTGGCGAACCATCCTTTGAAAAGAGATGGTATTATTATTATTATTTTGAAAAAAGAATAATAATTAAATATACAATAGACAAACATGAGCGCTCGAAAAATAATAGAATTTTTTAAAATAGGTGAAATGGTTGAATTTTGCGATCGAGTTATCCAAACCGTTGCTAGATGTAATTCTAAAAGCTAAACGAGAATCAGGGGTGTTCAAACCGAACCGGAAAGCCGTACCAAATCGAAAAATTAAATCAAACCGATTAAAAAACCCGACTAGGTTTGGTTTGACTTGGTTTCGTATTGAGTAAAAAAATCCGAACCAAACCGACATATAAACCGACATATAAATATTTAATTTATATATATATATATGACTTTATATTGAATTTTCTTTAAAAATATAAAAATATTTGGGATCCTATCATGTGTTAACCTTGAAAGCGTACATTAACGAAAAATTATTGTTAGACGACTAAGAAAATAACTATCATGTGTTACTAAAAAAAAAATCCCATTAGAATATTTTAATAGATCATATGTTTGTCAATTTTTCAATATTTACTAAATATATATTCACTTTTCAAAACTATATCTATAATTTTAATAAAATAAGATTGGAATAATATTCATGCAGTAAAAAAAATCCGAAAAATCTGACAAAACTGAACCAATCCAAACCGATATAGTTGGTTTGGTTTGGTTTTGATAAAAACCGAACCAACCCAGTCAATGTACTGTTGGATTATATATCGCAGCGGAAGCAATTTCAGTATCATATTCACGTGTAAATTAAACAATTAGCACATATGGAGATTATACGAGTTACCACTTGAAGCGTGAATAAAGCAGATTAATCTTGGTCTCCAGTTCCAGAGTAGCAAGACCGCGACCTCAGCAAAACCTCCCACAGTCTTCTACTGTGTTACCCAAATAATATCCAGAAAGAGAGAATTTCGGGTGGGCGAAATTCCAAGGAAAAACGTGTAAGAACCGGTGCAAAAACGACCAGCCCTATATGGAGTATATATAGCCACATTTTTTAGGTTAAAACCCTTTTACAAAACCTGTTAGGTTTTCTTCTTCCACTAAAGAAATGTTTCCTTTATTTCCTATTATTTAGGCATAGTAAGGACCACATAATTTAATTAACAAGACTTCCTATTATGGAATTAATTTCAAAATTTGAAATTAATTTATACCCTAATAAATTATGAATTATTCCACTAAAAATTCGTAATTGCGCTCCTTGGTTCAATTTCAAAATTCTTCCATAAAATATTATTTAACTCCCCATGTTAATATTCACATATTAATCAATCAAATTAAATTACTGACAATTTAATTTATTGATTAGTTCCTTTAGACTTTCGCTTAACTTATTTCATGTGTCGGATACAAAATCTACCGGCCGGGTTTACACATAAAAAACTTATAAGCTCTCATAAAGGAGTATCATCAATCTGAAAAGCCGAGACATGGATTCTATCAACTAATTATTCTTTCGTCAATGTATATTATTATTGTCCAATTTACCAGGCTTATTAACCCACGAAAGAATCTCGCTTTTTAATAAATTAAAACAATAAATGACACATACAACTAATAATAATTATATCAAGATTAAGAGTATAAGTACATTGAATGGACTAGAGAAATTTTTTATTGAGTCAGTATAAAATACTTATCTCTACTTGATCCGTTCAATGCATACAAAATGTATTAGCACAAGAAGTCGGAATTAAACCATTCTCATAATCAAGATAAATTATATTTAATCTTGTGCTACAACCATTCCGATGGTTTGTCCAATTCCATCAGTAGATTGTGAACATAAACTTTATGACTTATAAGAACCGATGATTTAATCTTCCGTGTATAAGCTAAACTCTATACACTAAATCATCTACCATATAAGCAACGGACGCACAGACAAATACAGGAGCTATTTAAAATAAAACTTTATTGAATTGAATAAATAAATAATTGTTCCATAAAGAATACTATAACAATACGCATGGTTTATAGTAATTCCTAACAATCTCCCACTTAGACTCATAACCATGCGTCTACAATTCTAACACCCATTCCGCCTACATGCCTATCAAAAGTTTTCTATGGCAATCTCTTAGTAAACGGGTCTGCCAAGTTGTTCTCCGACGCAATCTTGGTGACTACTACATCCCATTTTTGCACTATCTCACGAATTAAATAATATTTATGCTCAATGTGATTTGCTCTTTTATGGCTTCGTGGCTCCTTCGAATTTGCAACCGCACCACTATTATCATAATAAAGTGTTATTGGTGCTTGAATCGAGGGAACCACACCCAACTCTCTTAGGAAGTTCCCGAGCCAAACTGCCTCTTTGGATGCCTCAGATGTTGCACATATCCGGCTTCCATGGTGGAATCAGAAACACAAGTTTGCTTGATGCTCCTCCAACTTATGGCTCCACCTCCTAGAGTATGGATCCACCTCCTAGAGTAAACACATTTCCTGAGGTAGACTTTCTAGAATCTCTAACTGATTGGAAATCTGAATCATTATACCTAATAGGCACAAGGTCATCCGAACGGTAGACTAGCATGTAATCCCTAGTCCTTTTCAGGTACTTGATTATATGCTTAACCTTTTTCCAATGCTCTCTCCTAGGATTAGACTGAAATCTGCTAACAACACCAACGGCAAAGCAGATATCAGGTCTAGTACATAACATAGCATACATCAGACTCCTCACAGCAGATGCATAGGGGACCGCCTTCATCTTTTCTATCTCTTCATCAGTTTTAGGAGATTGATCTTTAGATAGAGAAATTCCATGTCTGAAAGGGAGAAATCCTTTCTTGGAATCATGCATGCTAAACCTGGAGAGTATTGTATCAATATAAAGAGCTTGGGATAAACCTAATATCCTTTTATTGCGATCTCGCAAGAGCTTGATCCCAAGGATATGAGCCGCTTCTCCCAAATCTTTCATATCGAAGTGCGTGGACAACCACTGTTTAACTGAACCTAACATGCCCACATTATTTCCTATGAGCAATATGTCATCTACATATAAGATTAAAAATGTCACTTTGTCCCCATCCCACTTCTTGTATACACAAGATTCGTTAAGACACTGATCAAAACCAAAAGTTTTCAAAAAAAGTGTTCCATGACCTAGATGTCTGTTTCAGTCTATAAATGGACCTTTTAAGCTTACACAACATGTGTTCCTTGCCACTTTCCACGAAACCGTCTGGTTGCATCATATAGATGCACTCATCAAGACTTCTATTAAAGAAAGTTGTCTTGACATCCATTTGCCAAATCTCATAATCATAATGAGCAACAATGGATAAGAGAATCCTAATAGACTTAAGCATGGCTACCAACGAGAAGGTTTCCTCATAATTAATCCCTTCTTTTTGAGTAAAACCTTTCGCTACAAGCCTTGCTTTAAAAGTTTGCACTTTTCCATTTACACCTATCTTTTTCTTATAGACCTACTTGCATCCAATGAATTTAACCCCATCAGGTAGTTCTACAAGATCCCAGACTTGATTAGAGTACATAGACCTCATCTCTAATTTCATAGCAGCAATCCACTTATCAGCATCTTTATCATGTAGTACTTGGTCGTAATTGACAGGTTCAGAAGTTGGCTCCTCATGGATCCTATCATATGATTCTCCCAAGAGCGTATAACGAACTAGCTGTCTTATTTATCTCCCACTACGACTACACACTGCATCAGTTGCAACTATACCATTATGACTTTGTGGTTAAACCACATCATTATCAGGAACCTGAGTCTCCATCTTATCCATAGGGACATCAACGACTTCATCCTGTTGTGCAGTTTGCTCAACATAACTCCCACTACTTTGTGGTAGTATGACTTCGGGCACTTGTTCTTGCGGGACATCAAGTCTATTGACATTTCTCCCACTACAAAAATACAATGGTATGTCAAAATCGACTTCCGGGGTTTGCATCTGGTCGTTTTGTTTTTTAGATGACTGAGTTTCCATTCCTTTACTAAGTTCCTGTAAAACAATTTTACTTCTAGGAACATGGCTCATCAAATAGTCCTCTTCAAGAAACTTGGAATTTGTGCTAACAATTACCTTCTTTTCTTTAGGACAATAGAATAAACCATCTTTCGTCCCTTTTGGATATCCCACAAACACACACACATCCGTTCTCGCCTCCAATTTATTTGTTTTCCCATTTAACACATGTGTCGGACAACCCCAAACTTGAATATGTCGCAGACTAGGCTTGCGCCCAGTCCACAATTCCGTAAGGTTCAAAGGTACTGACTTTGAAGGAACTAAATTCAGAACATAATTTGTTGTTTCTAAGGCATGTCCCCAAAAGGACGAAGGCAAACTAGAATAACTCATCATTGGTCTAACCATTTCCATAAAAGTCCTATTTCTTCTTTTAGCTACACCATTTTATTGTGGTGTTCCGGGTGCAGATAATTGAGAGGTAATTCCATATTCTGATAAGTAACTAATAAATTCTGCAGAGAGATACTCACCACCACGATTAGATCGTAGTGTCTTGATATATTTATTATGTCGCTTTTCAGTCTTTGTCTTAAATTCTTTTAACTTTTCAAAACATTCAGACTTTCGACGCAACAAATAAATATATCCATACTTTGAGTAATCATCTATAAAAGTTACAAAATACTCAAAACCACCTCTTGCTTGGACATTCATTAGACCACACAGATCAGAATGAATTAACTCTAATTTATCACTTGCTCGATTTCTTTTTGAAGGAAAATTACGTTTTGTCATTTTTCCTTTTAAATAAGATTCACAAGTTTGTAGTGCTTCCACTTTTAATGAACGTAAAGGTCCATCCTTAACCAACCTTGAAATTCTGTTTAGATTTATATGACCCAAGCGCAAGTGCCATAAATATATTTCACTCAATTCAGAAGAACGTTTTTTCTTATTTGGTAAATCAATATAATTCAGTTCTTTAGGTTGTAACGGTTTAGGAATAGAATCAACAATAAAAAGACCATTTATCAATGTAGCCGAAGAGAGATAACGTTTATTATGACTAATAGCATATTTATAAATATCATGAAAATTAATGTCATAACCATCTCTCATAGCGCTAGAAATTGAAATTAAATTCCTTCTAACGGAAGATACATATAACGTGTCCTTTAAAGCTAATATTCTATCACTACCAAACGAAATACTAATATTTCCTAATGTTAAAGTTGGGGCTGTCGAACCATCTGCTTGATAAACATTGATTTCTCCTCTACTTAGCTGTCGCGTTACCTGAAACCCCTGTAAATAAGTGCAAACATGATTAGTGGCTCCCGAATCTACACACCATGACATGGTAGAAACAACCGCTAAAAGATTTTCAACGACAAGTAGATGTAAATCACCTGGTTTATTATTCAGCTTGGCTTGACATTGCTTCTTGTGATGTCCATGCTTCTTATAGTGATAACACTTGCCCTTAGCCTTTTTCACACTAGCAATTGCACTACCAATAGAGGGTTTTTGAGTCTTTTTCTTCTGCCCGCCTCTCGGCTTAGAAGGAGAACCTACCTCAAAAATTCAATACCACTGGAGGAGCTTATTGCTTGATAATAGTCTCTGCCGACTGCAGCTCATTCAGCAATTTCGCAAGTGACAAATTCATTTTGTTCATATTACAATTCAGGCGAAACTGCTAAAAACTGTCAGGCAAAATCTGCAAGATCATTTAAACCTGTGTATCCTTATCAATGTTAGCTCCAAGGACCTCCAATTCATTCAGAAGACTCATCATCTTCAGAACATGGTCCCTAACAGATGAGCCTTCAACCATTTTGGTATTCAGAAAAGCTTCCATGGCAGTCTGCTTAGCCGCACGATTCTGATCTCCAAACATCTCTTTGAGATTTTTCAAAATATTATAAGCAGACTCCATAGACTGATGCTGATGTTGCAGAACATTCGATATAGATGCCAAAATGTAACACCACACCATCTCATCAGCCTTAACCCATTTTTGGTAAGCTTTATGTTCATCATCGGTAGCATCAGCTCCGGGTTTTTCTGGACACACCTCATCGAGCACAAATTTATACTCTTCAGTAATTAGGACAATATCCAAGTTTCGTTTCCAATCATCTTAATTTAGACCCTCAAGTTTGTTTTGAGTAAGAATAGCAGTAAGGGGATTAAAAACAGTCATTGTTAATCTGAGAGACAATTGAATAAATAGATCAAAATCAGTCATGTATTATTGAATATTAAAATTCAAAACACACTACATGCGTATAATCCATGCACCTTGAACAACAAGTTTAATTGAAAAAAAACTATTCTTGCATTATACATATGTAATGACAGATTATTCATTCCATGAATTTAAACATACCATACTCAGATGGAGACTAAACTGTTAATTTAAGTCAAGTGAATATCAATATTCAATATACTAGTCCCATTAAACCAACATGCATACTTAGATGGAGAGTAAATACAAGTAATCAACAACTAGTATAATCTAGTGATTATCTATAATGAGTTTATCTAATATGGAAGAAGGCCTACGTCAACGTGTAAAATCATTATATCACCAAAATTTAACCCTGGAGTCATAGAAAATGATCCCTACCACCACTGGATTAAAACAACTTTAAACAAATTCGAAAAAATTCCAGAAAAATATAAAAACACCCAAAACAGCATCTAAACGACCCCGAAAGCCCGAAAAACGGCTTACATCATGAGCAAAGTTGATGAGTATTGATCACTAGGCCGTTTCGCATGGACCTGCCAAATTTCAGGTCAATAGGACTCCATCAACATGTTGACCTCCGATTTTCTAGCCAATTCGGCCAAATAGTAGATTTTGCGTTTTCCTCGGATTAACAAAACTTTCAGATTATTCTAATCAAATATCATCAACAATAAGCAGATATTATATGATTTTTAGAATAATCACAATACTCGAAACAATTACCATGTAATTCAAAACTTGCATATTAGCATGATGCTCCTTTTCATATTCATCCTAATTATTTAATTAGACATGATTAGGGTCTGATACCAATTGTCGGATTAAATATCACAGCGGAAGCAATTTCAGTATCATATTCACGTGTAAATTAAACAATTAGTACATATGAAGATTATACGAGTTATCTCTTGAAACGTGAACAAAATAGATTAATTTATGTCTCTTGTTCTAGAGTAGCAAGATCGCGACTTCAGCAAAACCTTCCACAGTCTTCTACTGTGATACCCAAACAATATCCGAAAAGAGAGAATTTTGAGTGGGCGAAATTCCAAGGAAAAACGTGTAAGAACCAGTGCAAAAACGGCCAAGCCTATATGGAGTATATATAGCCACGTTTTTTAGGTTAAAACCATTTTCTAAAACCTGTTAGGTTTTCTTCTTCCACTAAAGAAAAGTTTCCTTTATTTCCTATTATTTAGGCATAGTAGGGACCACAGAATTTATTTAATTAACAAGGTTTCCTATTATGGAATTAATTTCTACCATAATAAATTACGAATTATTTCACTGAAAATTCGTAATTGCAATCCTTAGTTCAATTTCAAAATTCTTCCATAAAACCTTATTTAACTCCCCATGTTAAGATTCAGATACTAATCAATCAAATTAAATTACTGACTAATTTATTGATTACTTTCTTTAGACTTTTGCTTAACTTATTTTATGTGTCGGATACAAAATTCACCGGTCGGGTTTACACATGAAAACTTATAAGCTTTCATAAAGGAGTATCATCAATATCAAAAGGTGAGACATGGGTTCTATCAACTAATTATTACTTCGCTAATGTATATCATTATTGTCCAATTTACCTGGCTTATTGACCCTCGAAAGAATCTCGTTTTTTAATAAATCAAAACAATTGACACACACAACTAATAATAAGTATATCAAGATTAAGAGTATAAGTATATTGAATGGACTAGAGAAATTATTTTATTAAGTCAGTATAAAATACTTATTTCTACTTGATCTATTCAATACATACAAAATGTATTAGCACAAGAAGTCGGAATTAAACCCTTCTCATAATCAAGATAAATTATATTAATCTTGTGCTACAACCATTCCGATGGTTTGTCCAATTCCATCATTAGATTGTGAACATAAACTTTATGACTTATAATAACCGATTATTTAATCTTCTGTGTATAAGCTAAACTCTATACACTAGATCATCTACTATATAAGCAACGGATGCACAGACAAATACATGATTTATTTAAAATAAAACTTTATCGAATTGAATAAATAAATAAACAATTGCTCCATAAAGAATACTATAATAATACGCGTGATTTATAATATATCTTAACATGTACACACCTAACGAGAATGAATATCACGTAAAATAGTCAAAATCAAGCTCCCTTATGGTATACTCTGTTTTAAAAGGCGTTTCTGGGGCGAGCCCCGGGGTGAGGCGTACCAAAAACGCCCTGGGGCGATGGTGTGGGGCGAAAGTCTCAAGAGGCGTACGTCCCGCAATTTGGGGCGTACGCCCGGGCGTTTGGGGCGCGTTTTTTTAGTAAGGAATAAGCCCTAGAGACTTTTTCAAATTAAAATAAAATTTGTTGAATTAGTCCTTCATATAATACCCAAATTCTCAAAAGTCGGTTTGGTAATTACTCAAAAGATTTAAAAAGGAACTCAAAAGTATTAAATTTAAAAGTAAAGACCTTTTTTTATTGATTTAAGCTCTAATTCATGATTTTCTCAATTTTTTATCTTGACCGGTAGTCTGCTAATATCTCCCAAAAGCAACGAATATTTAATTTTTTTTACAAATACAAAGAGAACTACATTTTTCTTCATAGCAGCAAATCCAAAGTTCAAATTGCAGGTTAATCATCCTTTTTGTTCCTCCATATAGAAAATTTTATTCTTTTAGATTCAAATTACTTGTGCTTATAAGTAACGTATAATAGATTGTTTGATTAGTTTTTTGTGGGGATGGAGCACACACATATATAGTTTTCTTCAATTTTTATGCAATTTTACATGTTTATAAATATTAACTGTCATTATATTATTTTATAAAATATTAAAAATTAAATACCTATGGGGCTTACGCCCTGCTAAGGCATATGTAAAACGCCCCGCCTTACACCCACACCTTTTAAAACACTGATGGTATATTTAACGGCCAATCCATTTCGGATTGACCGAATTGATAGAGAAGTTGATATCAAACTCAAATTAATTTACAAATTAAATAATGACAATAAACTGACACTGCGTTCGCAAAGATAACCTTTTTAACCCAAAACAACGTCTTTAACGATCAATAAAAATAATAACTTAACTTCTTTACATTGACAATATAAAAACTAGTTTACGGTATCAAATAACAATTATAATAAGTGAAATTAATTGCTTAAAAATAAGACAAACAACCTGCTACAATAAATTAAATTTCACTGATAATATAATTAATGTAAATATCATTTGCATCTATTTGATCATTTCTTATCCACAGCCTTTTCATCCTTCTTTTCGTCCTTCTCTTCCTTTTTTTCTTGTTTAGCTGGACCAACTGATATTATGTCAATTTTCCCAACTTTCTTTAACTTTTTTGCAACTGCTATACTATCCATTTCACCCAAAATTATCATCTTCTGCTCCTTTATATCAGCTGCTATCGAATCAACTCCTATCAAAATTTAAAACTAAAAATTATAACTAGCTATATAATGACCAGAAAATAACAATAAAATGGCAAAAGTTGATTGGAAATTGTGACATATAAATACTGTGTTTGGTATAATGGAGGTTAGTAGGCAATCGAGTATTTTTATTTTTTTTCATACGGCGGTAGTATTAGTGTTAATCTTGTATTTTTCTTATTCCTAGATTGCTATTACTATATGTTGTTTTCTTATTATCTCGTTGTTGTTATTGTTTATTGCTACTGCTTATTTTATCGTTCATTGAGCCGAAGGTCTATCGGAAACAACTTCTCTATCTTTCCAGGGTAGGGGTAAGATTTGCATACACACTACCCTCTCCAGACTCCACTTGTGAAATTTCAATAGGTTTTTGTTGTTATTGTTGTTGAGTCTTTTTCATGAAAAATATTTTCCTCAAAAATAGTGTTTGATTGGTGAGTGAAAAATATTTTCTAAAAAAATATTTATAAAGATTAATAATCCTATTAGCGAATCGGAGAGCATCTTGATGGAATTTTTTATTACTAGAGATTAACAATATAGTTGAATCAAATAATGCGAAGTTAAATGTTAAGATAGTTGCAAGGAAAATGACTTATGTCCTATAAGTGATCGTGGAAATTATTTTCCCCCTTTTGATAAAAATATTTTTCTAAGGAAAACTTAAAAGAATATTTGGATAACCAAACACCAAAAATAACATTCTCATCAATAACATTATTCAGAAAAATAACTTTCGTCGTACCAAACACACAGGTCACAGGGTATTATTAAAAAGCTTTCTTGAATACCATGTATATCAGCAACAGCCTCCATAGCTTTTTGTTTCGTTTTTTCGTCGCTCATTGTCATAATCTTTACCACCAACTTTTGCTGTATATAAGATATGCAAATTTTTCATTAGTAATTAATACAATAGTAAGCAAGAAAGTTTGCAAACCAAGAAAAAAGGAATATAATCAAACATATAAATAGAGTATAAGAAGGCTAATTTCAATATGACCTGTCCCATTTGAAGTATCTTGAGTGATAGCGCGTGCTAATTAGCAAGGAACAAGTCGTGTTCGAGCTATGGGAATGGAGAAACTCTTAGTATGGAACGTATCCTCCTTTAGTGAACCCGACCTGAGGCGAATTCGAACTAGTCAGGCCGATGGGTGGCTTTAGATACTGAATGGATAAACCGGAAAAAGTTCTCCTATAACTTGATTTGGAACTCAGAGATCAAGTTTTGGAAGAAATATTAAGAAAAGAGGGATTGATTTGGGGGAGAAGTAGTTGGATTAAGGCTTTTATAAAGTGTAAAAATTGATAATTCTTATGCATGGCTTGGTTGACTAACAATTAAGTATGGCATTTTCCATAACTTAATAGTATTAATTTGAGAATCTTCTCTAACTGATGAAAGCAACATAATTCACTCCTGTCACGCTTTGTAGTTATGAAAAGCCAACTAAGATCAGCAAAGAAATGTTATAGATACAAATTAAGTACCTATCAAGTGACATAAATTAGAAAGTAGGTACAATGATACTATTTATACACCAGAAACAGTAACAATAATGCTGGTTAAGTAACCAAAAAATGTTGTGGTGGAGTAGTAAGTACTCCTTTATCTTTAATCAGATGTCTCGAGTTCGAGACCTGGGTATGGAGTCTCATTTGTTAGAGAATGCTATACCCTCCAATGTGGGACTTCCCGGCGCAAATCCGGATTTAGCCAGATCCCAATGCGGGTACCGGACGCCGGGTGGGAAACCAAAAAAAAATGCTGGTTAAGTAAACCCTCTATCCTTCTCCACTTAAATATCAAACTTTTATCGTAGAAATAACACTAGGTAGCCATTCTAAAGGGTTATTATTTAGAAATTAACCATATCCTGAATTTCAGTTTTCCAACCTAATTTAAGTTAAGATTTTTAGTTTAAATTTTTAGGATAAAATAAGTACCAACTAATTCCTAAGTAGCAATCTTAAAAATGGCTATATGTGTAGTTCCCTCGCTTTTGTCTGCAGTAAGATTCAAATCCGTGTAACATGCGTCTAATCTACACATTACTCGTGCTCTTATTACTAAACCAAAGCCCTCGAAGAGTTGAAACATTAACTAAATGATAGTTACACTTTCATTTTGCTATGCCTTTCAATAAGGTTTACTGTATACCAGAAAGGAAACAAGAACAAATGCAGAAACTCAATTTCATTTGTAATCAAACCGTATCTCATGTTACTGAGATTATCCATAAAACACGCAAAAAAAAAAAATCTAGTGCACATTAATCTTCACAGCTTTCAACCATAATTTAATGGACCAATATAGAAAACCCAGTTCTCTCATACAAAATTTTGAACTTATAAGAATGGCTATATCAAAAATTCAAACTTTAGCACGAGAATAATGATTGTCATTAGGATTCCTCTTTCCACTGAAAACAGCTAGTGCTTTGCGAACAGGAGGCTGCAGAGGAGCCTTCTTACTAGTATGGTGGAGAAAAAGAGTGTCCGGAGTAAATATCTCATCCCCCTACAAAAAAAATCAACTCAACTTCTCAAAAAACTTGAAAATGTGCACCTAAAATATTTATCATAGTAATTGAAAGAAAGGAAAAAAAGACGACGGCAAGAGACATTTTGCTGAAACCAACCTGCTTGTTCTTCTTTTTCGTCTTAGGATATAGGAACTTCTGTGGAAGCTGATCCTCACGTAATATCGGGTTCTTGGTAACAGCATCTCTACCCCCTTGAGGTAAAGGCAGGGAAAACTGCAAATGAAAGCCAACAGCAAAAATTAACATTCTAGGACATTTAGGTAAAGTGTAAGATTGAAAAGAGAGGATTCTAAGCAGTGGCTTCAGTGTCTATTCCGACTTTTATATACGATTGATAAGCATTGAACACATTTCAGTTCGCATGTGTGAGCAGTGTGCAACTCACACGAAATCACCATCTATTATTTAGAGTTAAAAGCTTCATGACTACGCTTCACAAGCCACTCATCTTTGAGTAATTGGATAAAAAAGAAAGAAGCAGCTATGTACAGAAAAAAGTGACAAATGTGAGCTTAGCTAAGCATATACTCAAGTTACTGTTTTGATTAGGTGCCAGGATGTGATTTATAGAAGTATTAAAATTGGAGATGCTTAGAAAATGAGGTCTCAGTTCTCACCTTCGTTCCTCGCAAGGATATACGTGGTCGGCGTGCTGCAAGAACAATACCATTTTCACCAACAGTCACTGCTACCTTGCGTAAAGTGCCTCCATTTCCACAATTGGGACAGAAAATCTTACCAACATCTGTTGTAACTTTATAGCAGGCATGGCATTTCAGCACCCACCTGAAAATAGAAAATGCTACTGTAAGCAAATCACATTCCTATACAACCAAATATTAGAGCGACTCCAAGCATAAAGGAGAAGTGTATTGACTGACTCAATAGGAGGAGCATTTCAATAGTCCTCTTACAGAGTTCATGATAACTCGGCAACATGAAGAATAGACAATGGATATTATAGTGTAGTACGAAGCTGAAATACAATTTTTTTTTCTTCTCTCTTATTTGGGGGATGGGGTGGGGATCACAGCAGCTTTTACAAACCTGTGCAGCTCACGAATCTGCATTCCTCCAGGTGCCACAAGGCGTAAGCCCATTTGAAGAATAACATTTTGCATTGCAAAATCACCTGTCACGCAAGCCACGCTTGACTCGGACAAGGATTTTAACATCCAACTCTGTTCGCTGCTGTCATCATCCACAAACGATGTTTCAATGCTCTCGTCCATCTGGCTGGCCATCTCTGCATCTTCCGCTCCTCCATCAGCACAGTCAAAATTTTCCCCTTCATCTTCTTCAGATTCTTTACTGTCTTGCTTAGCATCATTGGATTCAGGCCCCTTAAGGGAAATGTTTGCATCTGCGTCATCTTGAAGAGCGTTTGCAGAATCTTCTTCAAGCCGCATTTGACTCAAAATCGTAGACAAATTTTCTTCACCATCTCTTACTTCAGTAATCTTACTGCCCTCTCCGTTCGCCTCCGGATTTTCTTCCGGTAAATGGGACATAGCGATATCATCACATTGACAGTTGTCAAGGTTTTCATTTACTGCATTTTCAGTTTCATCTTGTATATCATCCATTTTAGATGATGTCTCAGACATTTCACGTCTAGCTTTTCGTCTGAGAAATCTCCTATGAGTACTTCGGCTCACAGCGGGTCGCCAATCATCACCATCCTCATCATATTGTCCCTGTGATGCATCAATTCCATCAGCAACCATTTTCTTACCTTCCATTTTTACCTCTTTTCTCTGCGGCAGGTACTTTCTAGGTTTCCCGAAGCCACCATCGGCATCCAGCTGATCCTCAGAATGAGAAACACCGCCATTCAAGGTTGAACCATCTCTACTTTGTTGATCAAGAGGAATAACATTCAAGCTCAAATCTTTCAATGGAAGAATTCTAGAGTTGGAGTTTGCTCCAGCATCCATTGCATGTTCTATTGCGTCCCATTCTTCTTGATTAGGGACATTAGAGCCCCATCCGGGTAACTCCTTCTCTGGCAACCTTTTCACATTAACCATGTGAATAGGCGGAGGGCAATCCCGGAGATGATGAGTTCCATGAAATTGAGCCTCCAAAGTGCAAGTTAAAGCAATGAGCTTGAGATCCACATCGGAAAGTGTTTGCAAATCACCAGTAGCTCTTGCAAAGCTGATAACTGGAAAGACAGGTAACATAACATATTCAATAAGATATCCAAGATTAAAAATAACACTCTGAGCATAGTTCTCTAAAATTAGACTAAACTGACATACACTTCTGGGTTTCTCTAAAACTAGAGATTCTATAAATCGCACACTTATCTCTATATTGATATACCAATCTCTAACTAGACTATATACATTCTTGGGCCTCAGCAAACATCAAGCGCTACCTTAACAACTTTTCTGATAAAGTTAGACTCTAACCTCTGTAATTGGAATCAGACTTACCCAGTGGCCATTAAGCAAAGAAACTGACAAGAAACGACAAAGATATATAAAAACCAAAAATACTTCACATATTTCACCATAGTTTTTCTTTCAACAAGTCTGTGTTTAAAAAGAATACAATGTGACCTTACTTATCAATAGAATCACACACACACACACACACGAGAGTTGTGTATGACTTAATCGAGCCATCCACAACTGTCTATCAAGTTTGTTCAGCTATCAACAAAACATAGTATCTTCTACTTATACCCCCCTCCCCCACCTGCGCAAATTCAGCAAATTCACTTTAAGTGTGAGCTTGTTCATATTGCCAGTCCCAAGCCCAAATAAAAGAGCATATTTTTGAGATAAATTGACAACAAGAATAAAACTAGAAATTAATGATGAATCTTCACAATATCAAAATGGTTAGCAAGCATTGCGATGCCGACCTCAACTAACTTCGGATTGAGGAAAAATCGATACTATGCTAACTGATTAATTTCATGTAACTAAACCAAAGCAATATAAATAAAAGGTTAATAAAATCAACAAAACTACACATCTAACATAGCGCATAAATATACAAATAGGTACAAAAATTTAAAAAAATTAAACTTTTTAACCTTTCTTAAGAGAATCAGGAGAAGGTTCCATTGTATCAACAGTGAACGGAAGGAAATTAAGCGAGTGACGAGAATTAGGATCACGAATCTCGCTCAACACTTCAGGTACCGATACGAACCGGTCAGCTGAATGGTTCATCTTATCTCCGCCTTGAATTATAGCGTTTGCGTCTACTACTGCTACTGCTATTCCCTTCGTCGACTTGCAGCTCCCGACTAGAACTCCAGTACCTGCTGCCGCCGCTGCCGCCGCCGTGGGTACGGCGGCGGTAAAGGTGGTCGGAGCTTGTGGTTGTAGTGGTGGTGGTGGTTGTTTTAGGATGTTGCTCCAACATGGTGGAGGAGGAGGGGGCTGGGTATCCATTGTTGTGGAATTCATGCTTCAGAATAAGGGAACGGAATCTAAAACCCTAAAAAATGTTGTTAATAAGAAGCATACAGAAGGAATAGAAAATGACGAAAATGGTTCCATATGTTTGGGGTAAATCTAAAATAGTCTCTTAAATGTATTCTTAAGAAGTTTTGGTCCTTTAAATTTGACAAAAGTGAATCTTTTTAGTCTCCATAAAATATTTAACGAATTTTGGTTATTACATTTTAGTGAAAGCTATGAAACAATAAAATTTAGCCGAAACTCACATTTGGAGATGTAGCTTTTGCAATTTTTGTTGTTATTACTTATTAGTTTGTTTATTGTGTGTGTTGCATTTTTGAGGTGTTGTTTCTAATATTTGACAAGACTTTTATAATATTTTTGATTAAACTTTTGTTATAGTTTTAGTTAATCTAACACACATGGCTGGTTAAATATTGATGAAGACCAAACTTATTTGCTTTTGACAAACTTAAAAGACCAATATAGTTATACCTTTATAAACCGTAAAACGTTATATACCTCTAACACTTTGCTTAATTTTGAATCGATACATGAATCGAATACTCACTTTATGTAAAGCTCTCTTTCGGTGGAGGAAATAGATCTAAGCAAATGAGTACATCTAAAAAAATATTTTTTAGGCGAAACATATGTGAAAATTCGCTAAAATTTCAACAACAATCAGATCTAAAATCTTAATTTTAGAAGTATATAGGGAGTTATCCTTACATGTTAGATAGCTTAATTTCCTGTAATTGCCTGTGTCAGTTATAACTCCTCCACCACTTATGTTTAAACCTCGCTACTAAATACTAACTTTCACCCCTATCCAAGAATTAGATGTGAAAATTCACAATACAATTATACAACTAACAATAAATACTACTACTCTGCATCTGTGAGCTTGCTCACATTATCAGTCTTAAGCCCGGATAAAAACATAGTTGCGGTAGGCTGACAGCATAAAACTAATCAATTTATGATGAATCCGCACAATACATGAATATATGAAAGTTGGTTCCTATGAGGGAAGAGATTGAATATGGAATTTCTTATTTCTCGAGCGAATTCCAAAGAACACCAAGATCAACATTGCCTCCAGAAATTACAATGCCAATATGATTGCATTCACTATAGGCTGGATTTTGTTGGAAACCATCAGAAAGAACAGCTGCAAGGCCAATAGCTCCACTTGGTTCCACTGCAATCTTTAGAATCTCATAGCAAAGTCTCATAGCTTGTATTATCTCTTTATCATCAACAACTATGACATCATCCACGAGATCGCGGACAATAGGCCTGTAATTTGATGTTAAAAGTAAATGCCAGAGATCATTTGATAAACAAAATTATCAAATGAATAAAGCCTTATGGAGCTTGGTCGACACTACAACAACAAACCCAGTACATTCCCACAAGTGGAGGTCTGGTGAGGGTAGTGTGTACGCAGACCTTAACCCTACCTAGTGCAGATAGAGAGGTTGTTTCCAATAAACTCTCGGCTCAGAAGCGCTTGGTGGAGAATAAAAGGGGCAAATGGAGAAAGAGGCTTCGTTAATGCAAGGGTAAATACACCAAAAGTGAACAAAGAAAATAGCATGATCTCTAAAATATTGATTTATCCCGATCTTTCCACCAACAAAACTTTGACTTTGACCATGAAAAGCGCCAAATTGGCACAAAGTAGTTTAGAGTAGAAGGAGCTCTAAGAATTTACCATGTAAGATCTCCAAGAAAAGCTCGAAGCCCATCGGCGATAGTGTTGACTTCAGATAACTTAGTAATCCTACCATTGATTTTCGACTGGAAAGCGTCATCTGCTCCCATTGGTTCAGCAGCCAAAATGCGAATGGCAGGATTGATGGACTTAGCAGCCAACGCGACTCCTGATATTAGACCACCTCCTTCATTCCAAACCAGAAACATGAGGTTGATTTACAAATTAAAATTTCAAGCAAACAATTTATGAAGTCTTAAAAGGGTTGAATTACTCATGAAAACAGAAAGGGTTGATTTACCACTAATTGGGACTATTAAAGTGTCAATATCTTGAGCCTGTTCCAGAAACTCCAGTGATATTGTACCCTGCCCACTGTAAAGACCAGAAGAAACATTTCAGTAAAATGGAAATTCTTTTGATATGAGTTTGAGAGGTTAGAATTAACACCATTTCTTCTAGCAACTGGCTGAGCAATTTTTCTTCTCAAACTGAGACATGAGATCTCTTATGATCTTACTTTTAGATGTCCTTTGCAGAAAAAGTTCTTTCATACTCTTCAGTTTTCCTGCCTAAAACTGAAATTAATGATCTAAGAATCTTACATTTTTTGGTTGAAGGTTAACTAGAAGACCGACAAGCCAAGATAACTGACTGGGATCAAGTTGCTTCAGTTTTGATATTAGTTCCAGAGCTCGAAAGCAAATAGAGGCAACATAATTTTTTTTAACGAAAATGGTTGTGTTTGGGCCAGCTTGCACGTAACTCGAATATTTCACCAGGTACCTGCTACCTCCTACCAGCACCGACACCGGATAATTCTGCCCACCAAGGTTCAGGCAGAAGGGAAGAAATCACCTAAAGAAGACGACAGACTGGAACCAAATATCATCTATGAATAAATGATAAAGAAAAAAATTGTTACCTTATGATGCGCCCATCGTTGTAGGGATGAATAAGAACAGCGCCAGTATCTTGCAACACCTTATTTGCAGTATCCTCTCGGGACTGCATTGATGGCTCACTCCGGATAATCTGACCACCGTAACGTTTGACATTCTCAACTTTGCATTTTGGAGCATTTTTTGGTATAACTATATATGCAGGGATGCCCCGCAGTTTTGCAGCCAAAGCAAGAGCTGCCGCATGGTTTCCACTAAAGTCAAGGGAAGCAGATCAGAGGATATCGAGAAAAGTGATAAAGATAGTAAACCACAGAAACCAGAAAGCTTTAAGCGAACCTGCTATGAGTTACAACTCCTTTAGCGGCCTGATCATCATCAAGTGAATAAATAGCATTACACGCCCCTCGGAATTTAAAAGCACCACTGATAAAATTGTACAAACCAATGGCGCTTAGTTAGAACTTTTAGAAGTCAAAATAGAAGAAAGTTTAGTTCTCTAATAACACACATTGCACAAAAACTACTTGAAGACAAATCTTTCAATTCTACATTGTTAAAGAGCTTCTCACCCCTTTTGAAAGCATTCACATTTAAAGTAGAGCTTTCTTCCAGCAATAGAATTTAAAGTTTCTGAGGTGAGGACAGGAGTTTTGTGCACAAAGGGCTCGATGCGTACTTGAGCTCCCCTGATGGAAGAGATATCAGCAGCATAATTGTCACTAGATGTTGGGCTGTGTGATTCCATCATCAACTACTATGGAATTTAACACTCGCGAAGCTGTAAACATGTAGAATTTCTCAAGTCAATCTAGGGGATATCAACAACAACAACAATCCCGTGTTTTCTCACAAGTGGGGTCTGGGGAGGGTAGTGTGTATGCAAGCCCCTACCCAGTGAAGGTAGAGAGGTTGTTTCCAATACACCCTCAGCTCAGATATCTAGGAAAGATCAAAGAACAGAAATACCTAACAATGTGGAATTTCTAGAGCCTAGTCAGTGAAGATCAGAGAACAAAAATATATAATCAGTTAACTGTGAGAAGAGAACATAAGAATACTACCATGCATAGCATACTTAGAGTACGGCGTAGACGCATGAGATCATAATGTATGTATTTTCTCCTTGGAAGTTGTCTTTAACATGTTTTCTTTTATGTTTCCCACAAGGAGTTAAACTACAAGACAATCCACATGTATCTCATAAACGCTATATTTATTTTCAGTCAAGGATCTCAAAGTTAGTTTTGATCCGCAATATGGCAATGCAGACAAGGTGCTGTTACAGGCGAAGTTAGTACATAGCAAATAAAGAGTGCCAAGTGCCTCAAAGGAGTTCCATTCACTATGATTCCAGCATAAACAACTGTATCATATCACATAACAAGTTTCGTGAACTCAACTACCTTATTTACCTATGAAACAATAGGGTACTATATCCAAAGGACTTCAATGAACAACATTCAAATCTATCAGTCTTTTACACTGTTTTCTTCAATGTGGCAAAGCTGCGTTACCCGCAACAGGAACGGACTCGGATCGAACGATATATAGTAATCAAGACCAGGGGCGGATGTAGAGTTCCATCACCAGGTTCATCTGAACTCACTACTTCTGACGCAGAGCATAAATTTATGTGAAAAATTGCACTAGAATTGCAACAGCTGGTAGGTCTGAACCTATAATTTTAAAAATATAATGGGCTCAATGCTAAGAACCTTAAAAGTTTAGCTAATAGAATTTAAATCCTGAATCCGTCTCTGATCAAGCATTGAATAAATCAAGTTGGTATTAACCCCCAACGGGTTGGGATCGGTTATATGAGCCTATGTTATCCATTCCACTCTACTATGACATGTTTCATCCTAATAGTGGTAAATCATTTATCTTTTTTAAGTCAATAGGCAAATACTACTCTGCACTCAACAACATCGACAACAACCTAATTGAATCTCACAAGTGGGGTCTAGGAGGGTAGTGTGTACTCAGACCTTACCCCTATCCTGGTAAGGTAGAGAGACTGTTTCCAATAGACCCTAAGCTCAAGAAAGAGAAAAGACATGGTGGAAACAAGTGATATCAACAAATAGGCCAAAAAGATCGTAACAACAATCACAAAGTCAGAAGGAGATGAAAAGAAGCGGTAGCAATAACAACAACAGGGTACTAGGAGACCGAAGCGGAAGAAAATAGGAAAACAACATGATATACTAGCAATCTAATACCATATAGACCCTAATACCCTCAGTCCGAAATGGAGATACGCACGACTACCTACTAACCTTTTCCCTAATTCTTGACCTTCACACACTCCTATCAAGGGTCATATCCTCGGTAAGTTGCAGCCGCGTCATGTCCTGCCTGACCACCTCTCCCAATGTTTCTTAGGCCCCCTCTACCTTTTCTCATACCCACCAAAGCCAACCGCACGCACCTCCTCACTCACTCACTCAAAATTCCAAAGCTGCCTATGAGATAACCAATTTTGCCAGCACTAACAAACAAGATATAACTACACATACTCACTAAGCCAAACAAGCACATTTAAATACACTACTACTGTCTTCTTTTTCAAATAAATAACCCAAAATAGTGATAGCTTCACAGATATAAACAACAAACCAAAGAACTAAAACCAATATCACCAATTAAGCAAGAATAACTAAAGGTGGGTTTTGCTTCAAATTAAGCTGAAGCAACTCAAGAAACTAATTGGGTCAAAACAGACTTTACTTCACAAAATTTTTATACCCATTAAAGCAAATTTAACAAAATTAACTGAAATCATGTACCAGTTTAAGATTGTAGATGCTGAAAATAGAAAGATAAATAATAAGGAAAGAAAGAACCTTTATGGGTGGCAAGAATTACAGTCACTGAAGCAGAAAGATACTCAACAGCCAAAACACCAAAAAATACAAAAATGGTCTCTTATTTTTTTAAATTAAAGGTATATTTAAATTAATCTTTTAAATATATTTCTGACAGGTTATAAGTCACATCTTCGAAATGCAACTTATAGGTCAAATTTCTAGAATGCTAATTTTCTCAAATACAACTAAAAATCGTATTTCTGAAATGCAACTATAAGTTGTATTTAAAATACAACCCTAAATGAAAGAGAACTTGTTTTATTTTTTGGTGTAATTAATATTTCACATATTAATTTTTAATTTATTAATAGTATGATTTACGCATTTAAAACTATTGAAAAATAGTAATATGTGTCATAGTTTCATATAATAAGAAACATTTGAAAATAATTGTAGTGAAAAAATTGTTTGACTATGGAAATAAATAGCTTAAGGGTGTGTTTGGTACGAAAGAAATTATTTTTCATGGAAAATATTTTCTATGGAAAATGTTTTCCTGGTTGTCTTGTTTGGTTGGTGAGTGGAAAACTTTTTCCGAAAAATATTTTCTAACGTTTGGTTAGAGAGTAAAAAATATTTTTTTATGCTACTCTCTTCATCCCTTTCCCCCAAGTCCTCATGTTTCCTTGTCCCCCCCCCCCCCCAAATGCCCAACATTTTAAGGACTCTATTTTCTTCAACAATTTAATTATTCTTCAAAAAATTCACACAAACCCAAAAGGAACTAATGTGCTGCATTACTTTTTTTTACGCAAAACAACGTTGAAATTTATGCTCCAAAACTATAAAAAAAAATACTCTTTTTTTGGTCGAAAAAGAAAGTACGTTTTCTACATCATGAAAAGAAAATACTCATTTTGTTGAAATGAAAGAAAATACTTTTTCTACATCATCAAAAGAAAGTACTTTTTTTGTTAAAATAAAAAAAATACTTTTTTATATCATGAAAAGAAAATACTCATTTATTGAAATGAAAAAAATACTTTTTTATATCATGAAAATACTTTTTTATATCATGAAAAGAAAATACTCATTTAGTGAAATGAAAAAAATACTTTTATTCTATCTATAACATGAAAAGAAAGTACTATTAATAATATTTTTATTTAGGGTGGGGGTGGGGTGGGGGTAGGATGGGGTGGGGGTGGGTGGGTAGGTGGGATATGGGGGTGGGTTGGTGGGGAAGGTTGAAAAAGAGTTTTAGAAAATATTTTCCTTTCTCTTGATAGGGAAAATATTTTCCTCCAATTGGAGAAAAATAAGTTGTTGAGGAAAATATTTTCTAAAATATTTAAACCAACCAAACATGAAAAAATTGGAAAACATTTTCCTTCATACTAAACAACCCTGAATGTCTTCTATTTCTCTAGTAAAGAGTATTTGTGGATCCTAAAAATACTAGGCTCTCTATTTACAGGCACAAACTTCTTTCTTTTTTCTTTTTCTTTTTTTTATTTGCTTATCTTAACATAAAAATTTATATACTCTAATAACATGTTTGGCCAAACTTCTAAAATCTGCTTATTTTCAAAAGAGCTTGTGATGACCCGATAGATCATCTAGAGTTCTAATCTTTAATTTTGTACTCTGAAACCTCAAAAAGTTCCTTTTAGCCTTTTTCGATTTGCGTGCGCAGTCTGAGTCCTTTTCCGGAAGGCTCTTATGTGAAATATTGATTAAAATATGAATCTGTGCCTTAAAAATCTATTTGAGTTGACTTCGGTCAAAGTTTTAAGCAAACGAGTCGAATCCGTATTTTGGCGGTCCCGGTGGGTCCGTGTCTTGATTTGATACTTTGGCGTATGCGCGGAATCGAATTCGGAAGTCCCTAGATCGAGTTATCACAATTTGTTGAAAATTTGAAGTTTAAAGGTTTAAAGAGTTTATGAATATGACCAAAATTTGACTTTATTTTTACTAGGTCCGGAATTTTGGTCCCGGAGCTTGGTATAGGTTCATTACTATATTTATGACTTGTCTGCAAAGTTTGGTGTAAAACGGAGTTGATTTGACGTGATTCGGACGTCCAGTTGTTAGAATGCAAATTCTTAAGTTTCATTGAAAATTTCATTCGTTTTGGAGCTTGATTCGTAGTTCTAGGTGTTATTTTGGTGTTTTGATCACACGAACAAGTTCGTATGATATTTTCGGACTTGTGTACATATTTGTTTTGGAGCTCCGATGGCTCGGATGAGTTTCAGATAGGCTACGGAGTGAATTTGGACTTAGAATCATAGCTGATGCCTTTTGCTTCTGGTTTCTGTTGCAGATCTCGCATTTACAAGCCTCACATTTGCGAACAAGGCTTCGCATTTACGAGCATGGGCAGGCTGGGTGATCCTCGCATTTGCAAGGTAAAAGTTTGCATTTGCGAACTTGCTGATTCCGCTTTTGCAAAGGCAGAGTCGCATTTGCGACTCAACATGGTTGTTGACAGTCTTCACATTTGCGAAGAAATGGTCCGCAGTTGCGAGAGCTGGGGGGTGGAGGGGTCACATTTGTGACCAAAAACATCGCATTTGCGATGACTGGGCTTCTGAGAGAAGTTCGCATTTGCGACCTCTTTCTCGCAATTGGGAATAATATATCGCAATTGCGACATCCGCAGCTGGGTAAAAACTGAGATAGACGGGATTTTTCAAATTTTCAACACTAAAAATCTTAGAGGCGATTTTTCCCGGAGCTTTTCTTCCTCAATTTATTGGTAAGTGACTCTAACCTACATTCTTTCAATTACCTACTACATTTCATAAGATTTCAACCTTAAATCTAGGATTTTTATGGTAGAAATTGAAAATTTGGGTAGAATTGGAGATTTTTGTAAAATTAGAATGTAGACCTCGAATTGAGGTCGGATTTCGAAATAAATTACATAATCGAGCTCGGAGGTGAATGGGTAATCGGGTTTTGGTCTGAACCTCGGGTTTTGACCAAGCGGGCATGGGGTTTACTTTTTTTGACTTTTTGGAAAAAGTATAAAAATTCTATCTTTATGTATTGTAATTAACTCCCTTATCATTATTTGGCGCTATCGAGTCAATTGTGGTTAGATACGGTTGGCTTGGAGGCGGCTTCTAGAGGAAAGGCCCTGGTAGAGCTCTGAATTGACTGCGGAGTAGGGTAAGTGTCGTGGTTCACCTTAACTTAAGGGATTAGGACTTGTTTGCCTATTTGCTACATGTTTAAATGTGTGGATACAACGTATATGTGAGGTGACGAGTACTTATGCGTTATTATTGGGTTAAAGCATGCGGGTGGGACTTGTTGCTTGTAATTTATTGCCGTCTTTACTCATAATGTCCATGCTTATATTAGTTTATTTATTATTTGATCGTTCTTCTCGCATTTATGAATTAAATTGTGATGGTTGAGTATTTCTTTGAAATTGAGGATTGGTATCTCCGAAAAATTATCGACGTAAGGTTTATTCTTGTTTATTTTTATATTCATTACTAAATAGTAAGGTAGAGTGTTAAAGCACGGAGGGTGATGTCGTGCCGTTATTTGTTTCATTTACTAATTAATACATGGTAAGAAAGAGAGTTAAAGCACGAAGGGTGATGTCATGCCATATTTATTGTTTCAAGTAGAGATCGAGAGTAAAAGTAAGAAGGGTGATGTCGTGCCATTATTATCATTTCATGGTGAGGCTGAGAGTAAAATCACGATGGGTGATGCTGTGACATCTTTATTCATTATGTTTATCCGTTTTCATTGGTTGAGGACTTATTTGACTATTTTATGTAGTCATTCGTGTTGTAATTGTCGTATCTTGTTCCCCATTTGCATGTCCCCTCCTAATTTTACATATTAATTCTTTATTTGTTACTATGTTGCACATATATCTTCGTTCGTACAAGTTTAATTTCGTGAGTGTCTTGTCATAGCCTCATCACTACCTCGTCGAGGTTAGGCTCGATACTTACGAAGTACATTGGGTCAGTTGTACTCATACTACACTCTGCACTTCTTGTGCAGATTTTGGTACTAGTCCCAGTTGTACGTGAGGTGTCGGATTGACCTATTTGGAGACTCAAGGTAGATCTGCTGGCGTCCGCATACCTTGAAGTCCCCTTCCTCTTTCCTCATTTACTGTTCATTTAATTCGAAACATTTGTATTTATTTTAGACTCTATGTGTATAACCTCTAGAAGCTTGTAAGCTTGTGACTCCAGATCCGAGTTGTATTTAGATATGCTGGTTATTATGCTACTTCACACTTTATTTTAGTTTTATCTTAGTTTAATTAGTTTATTTATTTGAATTGTTTAAAAATTGGTTTAAGAATTTCTCTAACGTTGGCTTGCCTAGCGAGTGAAATGTTAGGCGCCATCACGGTCCCGAAGGTAGAATTTCGGGTCGTGACAAGTTGGTATCAGAGCCCTAGATTGCCTAGGTCTCACGAGTCACGAGCAGGCTTAGTAGAGTCTGGAGGATCGGTACGGAGACGTCTGTACTTATCTTCTAGAGGCTATGGAGTTTAGGAACAATTTCACTCTTATTCTTCTCTGTCGTGCGGTTTTATTCTATCATTGATGATTGAATTCTTCTATTCTTGCTCTCTTGCAGATGGCGAGGACACGTACTGCATCTTTAGCTGGACAGCAGCCGGAGCCCCCAGTGGCGGCTCCTACGAGGGGCAGAGGTCGAGGCTGAGGTCGTGCCAGAGGCAGAGGCAGAGCTCAGCCTAGAGCTCAAGAAGCAGCACCAACAATGGAGCCTCAGGTGGATTTTGATGAGGAGGTTCCAGCTCAGATTGAACCTATTAGACCGGCTCAGATCCCGGAGGGATTCATTGCCACTCTAGTGCTCCAGGATGCTTTAGTCCGTTTGGTAGGCCTTATGGAGAGTGTGGCCCAGGACAGTACATTTTCGATGGCACCGACGTCTCTCAGAATAGGGGTATCACACACTCACGCTACTCACGCTACGGAGCAGATGACTCCCCAGTATCAGACTCCAGCAGCCCCGCCAGTTCGGGTAGTTCAGCCGGTTGTTACGGTACAGGCCAGTGATAGGCCCGCCATATCTTCTGAGGCTTTATTGAGATTGGACAAGTTTACTAAGCTCTTTCCAGTTCACTTCAGTGGTGTACCTTCTAAGGACCCACAGAATTATCTTGACCGCTGCCATGAGGTGCTGCGGAACATGGGTATAATTGAGACCAATGGGGTCGATTTTGCTGTGTTTCAGATGATGGGTTCCGCCAGGAGGTGGTGGAGAGATTATATGTTGACCAAACCAGCTGGGTAGCATGCACTTACTTGGGAGCAGTTTTCACAGCTATTTCTAACGAAGTTTCTCCCTATCACACTGAGAGAGGATTACCGCAGGCAGTTTGAGCGTCTCCAGCAAGGCAGTATGATTGTTACTCAGTACGAGACCTATTTTGTGGATCTAGCTCGACATGCCCTTATCTTGCTTCCCACTGAGAGGGAGAGGGTGGGGAGATTTATTGATGGACTCACTTACACTATCAGGCTATAGATGGCCAAGGAGACTGGGGGCGATATTTCCTTTCGGGCGGCTGCAAATGTTGCTAGGTGGATCGAGATGGTTCTTGCTCAGGAGAGGGAGCAAGGGTCTGATAAGAGGCCTCGTCATTTCGGTGGGTTCATCGGTGCCTCATCTGGAGTCAGGGATACTTTTGGTAGAGGCCATCCTCCGAGGCCATGTCAGTCAGCGCACCAGACATCTTATAGTGCTTCAGGTATTCGCGGCACTTATATGTCTCATCCTGACCAGCTAGCCTACATTGCACCACCAATTCCTATTAGTGCACCTCCACTCCAGAGTTTTCAGTGTGGTTACCCAGGTCGACAGGGTCAGTTCCAGGGTCAGCAGTCACAGCAGCCGAGGGCTTGTTATACTTATGGTAATCCGAGGAACATTGCTAGATTTTGCCCACGAGCACCGGGCATCACACAATAGCAGGGTTCTCATGTCATGGTTCTGGCACCGGTTGCTTCACCGTCCGCTCATCTAGCTAGAGGCAGAGGTCAAGCAGTCATAGGTGGAGGTCAGTCCATTAGAGGTGGAGGTCAGGCCGTTAGAGATAGAGGCCAGCTAGTTAGAGGCCGTCCCAGAGACGTGGTTCAGAGTGGTGGGGCCTAGCCCCGGTGTTATAATTTCCCAACTAGACCTGAGGCTGAGTCATCTGACGCTGTTATCATAGGTATTGTTCCAGTTTGCCATAAAGATGCTTAAGTGCTATTTGATCTGGGCTCAACTTATTCCTACGTGTCATCCTATTTTGCTTCATATCGTGTCATCCTATCATCTCCTCTACCCAATTACTATGTTGACGTTATTTACTAAAAAGCACTCTAATTCAATTCTAAATTGTACCATATGCATGCAATACCCGTCTCATGCCTATGATCAAGGAGGCTTTGGACCTCTATTAGGTGGTTCTAGACTCAACTTAGGTTGCTCAAAATGATAAAACTAGGCAACATTCAAAACAGATAGGACTTCACGTAAGGACAATTAAAGGCTCAAGTTAGCCTCTACACATAAACAACAAATGTACGCGGGCATTTTAGGCAGTACATATTTTAGGGAATTAGGACGCATTAGAGTTGTCAAATCATATAGGCATAATTTCTCGGCGATTTTGATTTCCAGCATCACGCAAACATCATTGTTGTCTCTAACTAATGAATTCACAGATTATAGGTGTTAAAAGCTCCTATAGGCATGATCTTTAAATTGTTTATGCAATAAGGCAGTAAAACTGTTGAAAGCTCAGAATTAATGACGAGTGATAATATCCCATAGGCAGGATTGACAATTGAACTTGATTTTATAATACTTCATCCTTATAGGCATGTCATCTAGGCAGGGCAGTGTAATGAAAATAACGGAAGTAGCCGATTGATTGATTAAGATCCTATAGTCATGATGTCTAAAGGAGCAGCGTGCTAATAGCAATACAAGCAGTTGATGGATTGATTAATTGAAACCCTATAGACATGGTATCTAGGTGGACATTAGCAAAATATGTGTTATTATATCCTATAGGCATGCTATCTAGAAGCGCCTAGTAGTACATATAGAAACAAATATAGCAATTACTTGAGCCAACATGTTTTGACAAGTTAAGTGAAGTATGTGCGTGATTCCTATAGGCATGCTTATTAGTGTACAACACACTAAACTAAATAACATATAAGGCATGCTTAACAAAATAGCAAATAGAACACATAGACCCTATATGCATGTTTTCTACCCTTTTATGAAAGTATTAGAATACCCCAGCCCCCCTTTCACTAATCTCCCCCATCATTTGTTTACAAATTATTACATGACCAAAGATAAAAATGGAAAGAAAAGAAACAGACTTCAAACATTACAGAACCAAGATGATTACAGGCCCAAAAAATAGAGAGGACTTAAGAAGAATTAATCCCAGTACTGCATGGGCCTTCAGTAGACTCTTTCATTCGAATAGCAGGCCCGGATCCAAACACTTCCCCAAAAACATAAGAGTATGCCCATTTGCACAGCCCAAAGCCACACATGGACTCATATCTAGCTCAATAGTTACATTATTAACCAATTTACCAAATAAATTAATAGACCATACGTGGAAACCAACCAAACAGTTCTAAAGAAATACCTCATATAGACGGGGTTGTATGATATTTAGCAGGATTTGTAAACACATTGGCATTTTGGAAGCAAGAGTGACAATATTGATTAAACAAAGAACACGAAACTAGGAGAGTCTATAGACTCAATTTGCAACATGATAAATGCAACATAGGTTACATCATTAAGCAGGTGACAGCATGCTAAAGATAGACATAACACTAGGAGGGTTAAGGAGACATTCCATTTTAGATTAACAGGGTAAACATACTAGGCACATACGAGGTGAACATGCTAATTTTTCCAAAATGAATTCAGAATAGAGGATTGGCCTAAAAGGATTTTAAAACCTAGGAGTCTAAGTCATGAATGGTCAGAAAGAGTCATAGTCAGGAAATAACAATTACACACGACAAACAGGAAAGCAAGAAATCGATGAGAAGCTTTATCATGCTGAGTATAACTCAAGATCTCAAAGTCCAAAGGTGTCATGGCAGGAAGACATATTTTCAAAAAGTTAAATAGAACAAGCAGACTTAGAACTTAAGCCAGTCGACCATGAATGATCATGGAACCTAAATGTATTGGGATTCAACTAGAAGCATAAGCAATATTAAAGAATGCAGGATTGACCAAGCACCAGAACAAAGCAACATGTTTGGTTAAAACATTGCGACAACAAATATGGTTCAATATAAGCAGGTAAAAACAGAGTTCACATAAAGGAATTATCAATAGAAGTTCATTAAGGCAAATTCTGGGTAAGAGATGATTCTTTAGGAATTTCAGTGCGAGAATCCAAAACAAGCCATGAGAAAAACTCACAATGAACAGCAGAACAACAAAGCAAACTTAAAGCTACAAAGTCATTCAAGCTGAACGCATAGGAGTTTAAAGAATTAGGCAGGTTGTGACACTAGGAGATTCAGAATTGCAAAATAGCTACAATGCAAGTAAAATTGCCAATGATTACAACATAATATTGGAGTCATATTGGTTCTAACAACATAGATATGCAAACCACTGAAAATAAGCAAAAGAGGATAGAATTGCAAAAGTCAAGACACTCACCAGTTTGCAGATTCAACAAACAAAATAGAAGGGAAGGCTAAGTGTGAGAAACAGCTTGAATATCACCAGCAAAGAGAACAACCAAAAGACCCAAATCCTAGTGCGTCAGAGTTCACAGAAGCCTCAAATGATCCGCGAGCAGTGCTCGCACTAGGGAGGTTGTTAGAGAGGGTTTCGATGGCCTTGGCTTTCAGAGCAATAGATTCAGAATAGCATATAGTGAGTGAGAGTATGAGAGATTAACAGTGATTCTGGTCCGTTAAATAGGATTATGGGAGGGGTTAATATAGTAGAAAAATTGAACGGACAAACAAGGAAACATAATTAATCAAATACAAAAAATAAGAAAATAAAAGAATACAAAATCAATTCAGAATAAATTTAGGAAAAAAACCGGGTAAACCCTAGTTCAAGAAGGAGAACACAAATAGTCAGAGATCTCACTGAATCGGACCCATACAGCCTGGTAATGAGTGTATACAGACGAAATATTATTTGGATTTAAATAAAATGGAGCTTGATTCCCTCGATTCGGAGCCTGACACTTGCCAAAAATAGGCGAGTACTATGTGATACCAAAATCGTATAAGAAACAACAAGACAAAGCATAAATGGAAAGGGAATCATGGAGTGATTCCATGTTGTGGTTGGAGTTAGATAGAATAAGGGAGGCGGCTGCTAGGGTTTGAGAGAAGAGAAAAGGAGAGGATTTAGGAGCAGCGGTCTTAGAGGAATGGTAGGGTTTCGGGTGGGTTTGGTTAGTTTAAAGCAGAGGGGTGATAGTGGACATTGATCTTGAGAGATCAACGGCTAGGATTAGAAGAAACCGGAGCGGGTCATTTTAACGGGTCCCGACCGAGTTTGGGAGATGGGTCATTTGGTTTGGGCCAAAGGAGGTTGGGCTAAGGATTGGGGATCTATGGGCCAGTGATTTCGGTCTGTTTGGTCCGAAATTAGCCCCAAATTTGGGCTACAAATTAAATACACGAAAAATTAAAAAAAAATTATAAAAAGTAATTAACAAATAACAAAAATATTGTTTGTGTAGTAAGATGCTTGAAAATAATAATTTAATATTGTAAAAATATAAAATGCTATTTGGATACAAATAATGTAATAAAAATATAATTATGCACAACATATAGGCTATTATTGCAAAACTGTGTAAATAGCTTAAAAATATAAATATACTTATATAATATAAAGTAAAATATTCTGAAACATATATGTTGATGCAAATAATAACTTTGAATAATTAAGTCATCACAAAATAATTTAAGGGGTAATTAATAAATATTCAAGTAATTTAAATGCAAGAAAATTAATTTTAAAGGTTTTAAAAATTATAAAAACTATAGAAAATACTTGTATAACTCTTGTGAATGAAGTAATGATGCAAAATGATATTTTGAAAGTATATATACTATTTGAAAAAATAAGAGGGCAAAATTGGGTATCAACAACTGTTATTCTTTACTCGGGAATGATGAAAGAGTTGTCGGGTAAAGAAAATGATGACCAATTTTGTCCGAAGTGAGTGAGGAATCATGTATTTTGAAAAAATGGGGGTCAAACCCTGGTTCTTGAGTTGCCTACATATCCCTGGTGCTACGGGAATCAGTCCGTTTGTAGTTCTGGATCCAACGGCGAATGAAACCGATGTAATTATTATAAGAGTGGTCATATGCTTCGAAAAAAGGATCTTTTGGGTAAGGTAGTGTCATAGGTAATAGATAATTTAGGTGGAGTCGTGAATGCAAACTTGAACGTTACAGATGTATAAGGCAAATATTTGAACGGTTATAGAACAAAGAGTAAACAATTGCTGATCATCGGTTACATTTGAGGTAAACGAAGGATGTGAACATTATGAGCGGAAATCTAAACGAGAATTGCTCTTGTTTGTAGAATGGTTACCTCCCGAGTTACCTGCAAAACTTAAAACACGGTGCATGTGAATATATGTGGGTTATTGCAAAAATTTAAACATGATGCAAATTCCCTTTAGACCATGAAGGTTGTCTTTGGACGATGAGGAGGATGTCCTTAGACCATGACGTCATGGGCCATAAAGTGTATGATAAGGGATTCGCCGGCCATGGAATGGTGTCCTCGGGCCATGAAGATGGTGCCTCTAGACTATGACACCTTTGAATAATGATATGCAATTTCGAGAGATCCTCCGGCCATGGCGTGATGTCTTCAAGCTACGAGGATGATGCCCTCAGATTATGACGTCTTTGGACAATATAGTGATGTTTCAGCCCATGAGATGCAAAGATGCGGCGATATTAATCGTTTGATAGAGGAAACAGGTAATGCTTAGTCATATGCAAGAACGAGACGAGGCACAGTTTAGTCTTGTATGAGATGAGGGCAATGCTTAGCCCGATGCAAAGAGCGGAGACAATGTTTAGTCTTATGCGAGGAAAGGCAATTCCTAACCTTATGCAACAATGGAGGCAATGCTTATCCTCGTGCAAGGAATAAAAACAGTGCTTAATCCCATGCAAGGAAAGGCAGTGCTTAGCCTTATGCAATGATGAGGGTAGTGTTTAGCCCTATGCCAGGAGTGGAGACTATGCTTAGTCTCATGCAAGGAAAGAACACAGTGCTTAGTCTCTGGCAAGGAAAGGTAATGCTTAGCCTTATGCAATATGGAGGCAATGCTTAGCCTCATGCAAGGAATGGAGAAAATGTTTAGTCTTATGCAAAGAAAGGAAATGCCTAGCCTTATGTAATGTGGAGATACTGCTTAGTCTCATGCAAAGAATGGAGATATTGCTTAGTCTCATTCAAAAAAAGGCAATGCTTAGCCTTATGCAACGTGGAGACAATGCTTAGTCTCATGCAAAGAATGGAGACAATGCTTAGTCTCATGCAAAGAAAGGCAGTGTTTAGCCTTATGCAATGTGGAGACAATGCTTAGTCTCATGCGAAGAACGGAGATAATGCTTAGACTCATGCAAGGAGAGGCAGTGCTTGGCCTTATGTAGTGTGGAGGCAGTGCTTAGCCTCATGCAACGTGAGGGCAGTGTTTATCCCAAGGAGTAGAGACAATGTTAGTATTATGCAAAGGAAGGCAGTACTTAGCCTTATGTAATGATAAGGGCAGTGCTTAGACCTATCCAAGAAAAGCAATGACTTAATGCGAGAGAATAAAGCATTTCTTAGCTTGATGTGTTTGTGTTTGGCGACCTTTGTCGGTGTGAAGATAATGATTTTGTTGTGTGTATGTATTTACGGACGCTCCTGTTATGTTCATTGTGCTTGCATCCAAAACAAATCGTGAGTTTTCCGGGAATAGGTTGGTTCGTGCTCTCGATTCCTTGCTTCGCCTTTGCTTTTGTCTGGAGGCCCTGCTTGAGTCACCCCAAGTAACGTCTAGCTGCTATAGAAACAAAATGTTTGAAAAACATGCATTTGATAAATTGTTTATAAAAATGTAGTTGTTTGAAATATGAGATAATGCACGAGAGCAAATAATTTGTTGAATTGATGACTGTGACACGCTTTTGAGACATTGCAACCTCCTTATCTCGGAATTTTGAGGATCTTCCTCAAAATTCTACCCCACTTTAAATGCATACTTCTAGCGATACATTCCTTGACGTTTCCAAACATGATGAGATCGAGTAAACTCTAGTTCTTGCCCCAGTTTTTGACCATAGGGGGAACGAAGATTTTATTATGATGTGACCAAACCCACAAGGCTTCCTACGTATCCCCTCTTAAATGGGAATCAGGTCAAGCATAGTTCAGTTATATCAAATATAAAGGGCAAACATAATCTTAAGCATAGTATCTCTTGAATGCGTCTGAATTGATAGGTTTTGGCCAAATCTCTCCATCCATTTTTGCAAGTTCTCCTGTTAATACTCGGTGAATCATGTAAGGTCCTTGCCAGTTGGGTGAGAATTTCCCCTTTTCTTCATCCTGATATGGGAAGATCCGTTTTAGTACCAATTTCCCCGGTGTGAATTGCCTTGACCTAACCTTTTTGTTGAAAGCTCTTGCTATTCTATTCTGGTAGAGTTGACTGTGACATACTCCATTCATTCTTTTTCTATTAATGAAAGCTAGTTGTTCATACCGGCTCCATACCCATTCTGCGTCGCTGAGCTCAGCTTCTTGTATGATTCTTAAGGAAGGGATTTCTACTTCAGCGGGAATAACGACTTCAGTATCGTAAACCAGTAGATAGGAAGTTTCCCCAGTGGATGTACGAATTGTGGTGCGATACTTGAGCAAAGAAAACGGTATCTTCTCGTGCCATTGTTTGTAATTGTCTACCATTTTCCTCAATATCTTTTTCATGTTCTTGTTGGCGGCTTCTACGGCTCCATTCATTTGCGGCATGTATGCTGTAGAGTTTCGATGCTTGATCTTGAATGTTTCACACATGGCCTTCATCAAGTCACTGTTGAGATTGGCAGCATTATCAGTAATAATTGACTCAGGTACTCCAAACCGACAAACAATGCGGTTCCGAACAAAATCTGCTACGACCTTCTTAGTTACAGCCTTATAGGATGCGGCTTCAACCCATTTTGTGAAGTAGTCTATAGCCACCAGAATGAACCTATGTCCATTTGAAGCAGCGGGTTCAATTGGTCCGATGACATCCATACCCCAAGCAGAGAAGGTCCAGGGCGAACTCGTATCATATCAACATGTATCTGGCATTGGTGACACTTTTGAACATATTTGATGCAGTCTGTTTTCATAGTCATCCAGAAATATCCTGCTCTTAATATCTTCTTAGCCAGAACGAAACCATTCATGTAAGGTCCGCAAGTTCCAGCATGTATTTCCTCGAGCAATGTAGATGCCTCCTTGGCATCGACGCATCGCAACAATCCCAAATCAGGAGTCCTTCTATACAGAATTCCTCCGCTTTGAAAGAAATAGTTGGCCAATCTTCGAAGCGTGTGCTTCTGAGTATGTGTAGCGTGCTCTGGCTATTCTCTGTTTAACAAGTATTCCTTGATGTCATGGAACCACAGATTTCCGTCAATCTCTTCTTCAACATGAGCACAATAAGCTGGCTGCTTATGAATTCCTACTGGGATATGATCGATGAAATTCTTGTCTAGGTGTTGTATCATGGAAGACAAAGTGGCTAATGCATCTGCAAACTCATTCTGAATCCTTGGAACATGTTTGAACTCTATCTTTGGGAACCTCTTGATCAGCTCTTGTATACAGTGCAAGTATGGCAATATTTTGGTGTTCTTCATAGACCATTCTACTAGAACCTGGTGCACCAATAGGTCTGAATCTCTGATTATCAGCAACTCCTGAACGTTCATGTCAATGGCCAACCTGAGTCCCAGGATGCAGGCCTCATATTCCGCTATATTGTTGGTGCATGGAAACCTGAGTTTTGCGGATACCGGATAGTGTTGACTGGTTTCTGATACTAAGACAGCTCTGATACCCAATCTTTTGAAGTTTGCTGCTCCGTCGAAGAACATCCCCAACCATCATATGCCTCAGTAATATCTTCTCCTACAAATGATACCTCCTCGTCGGGAAAATACATTTTCAATGGTTCATATTCTCCATCTACGATATTTTCTGCCAAGTGATGCGCCAATGCTTGCCCTTTTACTGCCTTCTGAGTTACATAGACGATGTCGAACTCACTCAACAATATTCACCACTTTGCTAACTTGCCCGTAGGCATGGGTTTCTGAAATATGTATTTTAGCGGATCCATCCTTGATATGAGATATGTAGTGTACGCACAGAAATAATGTCTCAACTTCTGGGCTATCCATGTCAAGGCATAGTAGGTGCGTTCCAATAAAGAGTATCGGGCTTTGTAAGGCGTGAACTTCTTACGCAGATAATATATCGCTTGCTCCTTCCTTCCAGTTTTATGATGTTGTCCTAGAACATAACCAAAGGCCCCATCCAACATAGACAGACAAAGCATTAGAGGTCTTCCTGGTTCTTGTGGGACCAACACAAGCGATTTAGATAAATACTCCTTGATTTTGTCTAAGGCTTTCTGGCATTCTTATGTCCAACTTGTTGCAGCATCTTTCCTCAGTATTTTGAAGACGGGCTCACATATCATCGCTGATTATGCTATAAAACGGCTGATATAATTGAGGCGCCCTAGAAAACTCATCACATCTTTCTTATTCTTTGGCGGTGGCAAGTACTGGATAACTTTGATTTTTGACGGGTCTAACTCAATACCTCGACGACTGACGATGAAACCTAATAACTTTCCAACAGGGACTCCGAAGTCATATTTTGCAGGATTTAACTTCAAATTGTACTTTCAAAGCCGGTCAAAAAATTTCTTCAAGTCTGCTATGTGATCCGAACTCCTTTTAGATTTGATGATAACATCATCCACATACACCTCCATTTCCTTGTGTATCATGTCGTGGAAGATAGTCGTCATGGCCCTCATGTAGGTAGCCCCAGCATTATTCAAACCAAACGGCATCATTTTGTAATAATATATCCCCCATGGTGTGATAAAGGCGGTCTTTTCGGTATCCTCTTCATCCATTCAAATCTGGTGGTATCCTGCAAAGCAATCCACAAAGGATTGGAGTTCATGCTTGGCGTACTTGTCAATCAGTATGTGTATGTTAGGCAGCGGAAAATCATCCTTAGGGCTTGCTCTATTCAGATCTTGGTAATCGACAGATACTCTAACCTTCCCATCTTTCTTTGGAACTAGCACAATGTTGGCCAACCAGGTCGGGTATTCGACCACTCGGAGAACCTTGGCTTTGATTTGCTTGGTGACCTCCTCTTTTATCTTTAAACTCATATATGACTTGAACTTTCTGAGCTTCTGCTTTACCAGTGGACACATGGGATTGATGGGTAGCTTGTGAGCTACTATGGATGTGCTCAAACCAGTCATATCGTCGTAGGACCATGCAAAGATGTCCTCATACTCCTTTAGGAAATTTGATATACTCTTCTTTCTATAAAGGTGATAGATGAATGCTTATACGAGTTTCCTTGATCGTCTCAGAATCCCCTAAGTTAACGGCCTCAGTTTTCTCCAAATTAAACTTCGATTTGTTTTTAAAATTCCCTACTTCTTTGATAATTTCATCAGGTATTACATCATCTTCCAGATCTTCTGAATCATTGTCCTTATGTTGCATTGTCTCATTACATGTCACAGTCGTAGGTTCATCATGATATGTAATAATTATGTTGAAAAGAATGTAGAAATATAGTAATAAATATGAAAAGTAGTAATACATTAATAAAACTTTTAAAATGTCAACAAGTACGATCGATGGCTCGAGTAATAATTTCAAAACAAAATAATGAAAATGTATTAAATGCTCAAAACTATTTGAAAATAATTCATGCTAATTTGCCAGGCTACCCAGGAACTCGGCGAGTCTGGGATGGTGCAACAGTCCAGTTTTTGAGAATATCTCTCTCTTCCATTGTCTTAATGGTAAGGTCTTTCTCCTCCTCCTCCTCAACAATTGCACTACAGTCCATATCTTCTTTATCTAGAAACAGCTTCCTCATGCCGGCCAAAATCTCATCTTCCTTAGATCCCCACATCATGCCATCCTGATGGAATGTCTGGTGCAGAGGTGGTATATGTTGTTCTAGCAGATAATAAGGGGCACACCATGGCAATGTCCAATCCTGATATTCTTGCCATGTATATTCATATCCAAGTCCAAAGGTCGTGCCATGATATTGTGGTTGTACGGGTTTGGTGATCCCCTGAAGCTTTTTGCCAAGACCCTTGCTTGGTTCATATCCCGTCCACAATAATATGCTTTCTATCTTCTTGCTCCACTATCGATCCTTTTCAATTGTGTTCACCCGCTCAATGCGGTGATATGTTTCTCCATCAAACCTCCTCCTATTTTCGATGACTGGAATGATCAGATTGGTGTAGATAGGATTGCTTCCATCTCTATGGATGATCTCCTCCTGATGATTACACTCGAACATCACAGTCTGGTTGTAATACCACTCATAAAAAAAAGGATAGTTAAGTAATTTTCAAAAAAATAAGAGAACAAACTAAAAAAAGAAATGGAAAAAAAGGATAGTTGGGTCATAGCCAACAGAAGTGACGTAACTGGAAATCCAAAAACAAAGAGATTTGAGTCCTTAGTCTTATAGGATTTTAAAACACTAAAAAGAGAATTTGGGGGAAAAAAGGAACGCAGCCTTGCTGCGGCTGAAACATAAGCTATAGAAAAAGAGAGAGAGAGAGAGAGAGAGAGAGAGAGAGAGAGAGAGAGAAAGAAAAGCTAAGGGATCTATAGAAAAAAAATAGAGAGAAATCAACACAGAGAAAGAAAAGGCTGAAACAGAAGTTATAGAAAGAGAGAGAGAGAGAGAGAGAGAGAGAGAGAGAGAGAGAGAGAGAGAAATAAAAGGGAGGAGAAGAACAAAAGGTTGGAACCAAGCTTTGAGTAATAGGTAACAAAGTATTCTTATAATTTTGTTTCCCTGTCATAGGTTTATACATATTGTCATGGGTTAAGTTAAAGGGTAATAATGGTGATTTGGATATTAAAGTATCAATTTAATTGGATATGAGAATACCCACGAACAAGAATCAAAATTTTTTCCAAGATAGGCTAAGTAATTAATTAGTTAGATTGGATCAGCTATATATTTCAAAAGTTTGAGTAAGCAGACAAGATGGTTAGTTACTTTTCTTCTTGTACTCCATTAATTCCATTAAGAAGATATAGGGATATAAATTCAATGTTATTATTTCCTGCAAGCTTCCAGCATATTTTGTAAAGAAGTTGAAGTAAGGTCTGAGAATAGATAAACGAGTATGCAATAGATATTTATTTAAAGAAATGAGTTGTGGAATTGATGGGTGGTGACGCTAGACATATATTGATTTATAGATTTTTCGTGCAAGTTGAGCATTTTGATTGATAAGAAGTCGAGATTTGGCTAGTTGGCTTTTAGAGGTGAGTAGTACTCTTACCGCAATTTTATGTTTTCACAACCTGCATAGTTTATACATGATTTTGAAAATAAAATATCTTATCGAATGTTTGAAATTGCATGTGGGACAAGTCCTTTACTTGATGTGGCAATGAACAGTTTACATGAGATGTTTACAGTTATTTAAAATGTTCACACTGTTACTGGACATGTTTGACTGTTACTTAAGATATGATTACTGTTATTGGAATAAAATTACATGATTTTATAAGAACTGAAATGCCCTATACTGTTTTAAAAATATTTTTTTATACGAGTAGTGACTGATTACCAAGAAAAGTATAAATGGGAGGAGACTTTGAAAGATCCTGTAGCTAACGACGGGTTCGTTAGACCTGGTGCACCTTGTATTTACAGATTATCGATTACAGTTATAGCCCTCGCTAGTGGGAAGGTAGAACTAGCATACAGTTACAGTTTTTCCTCGAGTAGGGACCTACAATTATATTTGACTCCTTTTACGAAGGGGTCCACACAGTGATACAGATTACATGATCCTTTCCTGAAAACCTCCCAAACATGAATATTGATATTACACATTGTTTATCAAGCTTATTACCGAATTGTCAATTGATGTATATTACATGAAATATATGATGAGACTTATTATTGTTTATTATTTCTAAAAGGGCATGCTCATGATCTTTTCTAATTATTATACAAGCATGTTTTCTGACTTGTCCCCATTAAAAACGGTTGTGGTTAGGTGTTATTACTCACTGAGCTAGCGATTCACTCCCCGATATTATTTTTACAGAGAAAGCAGTAGACGTAGGCAAGAATTTCGTTAATTAGAGTACACGAGTTGGCAGTTCATGGTGAGCCCCACATTTATTCGTGTGGGCAAAGATTGTTATTTATTTGTTATAGTCTCTTTTTCTTTAAACTCTTAGAGTCACTTCATAGTCTTTTTTATGAGTGTCGTAAGTATTCTTTTATTGATATAGACTTGTGACTCGTATTAGACTTTCCTATCGTATATTTGGAAATGGAGTTAGTGTTATTGTGTTGGAAATACTTTGTGGATGAGGATTTTAACTTATTTTGGTGGATATTGGTTGGTTGTGTTGTTGATTTCTAAGACAAATTTATTTTTGGATAGTCCTAAAACAGGAAAAACTCTGCCCGATTTTCTGTAAAATACCGATGAGCCTTAGTTGGGGATACTTACTCCTAAGTGCCGATCATGATCCTAAATTGGGACGTGACAAAATTGGTATCATATCCTAGGTTATTCTTGTGACTAATGGAGCACACGTCGGTAGTAGAATCTCAATTATGATTATGTAGCCGGCCATTCCCATAATCGTGATTTTGCGAGGGCGTGATAGGATATGTCTTGTCTTTCCTTCTTATTCCTCCGTACGTGTGTGGCGAATAGGGTCAAATAACTGAATCTGTCATTACTTATCCTATTCGTGTATGACTCGGACCAATTATCCTATAATAGAATTTGTCTAGAGGTTCAAACTTCAAAGACGTTAAATTTCGCCAATGGACATGCAACCATCTCCAAGCAAAGAAATGCTACATAAGTAGTATACAAGACCAGTGAAAGGTTCATTGTGCCATATGAGGTGCTTTCCGGTAAGATGCGTAATAGAGTCCATTTCAAAAATTTATACTAGTCTACCACCACAGCGATAGAGGAGTGCTATCACAAAAAGGTACTTACCTCCATGAAAAAGAAAAAAACAATTGAGATCTTTATGGATATAATGGATAAACATAAGAAGAATGAGCAACATAATAGGGGCTCTAAAGTTCTCATGCACCTAGAAGATTATAGGGAACAACAAAATATTCTTAATAAAGTTCCTAAAGTTGGTTGAGAGGTTTCATATTGCCGAGACGAAGGACAACACTTCTGTATGTGATCGTAGTATGTCGTCTCGTCCCCGCTGCATCGAAGAGTACCTATGCACTATGTTCCGGTTCACTGATAAGGAAGATAGCGTTGGGGTGGGGGTCTACGATGTGATACTAAAGTATGACCGGGGGAGATACATGCTAACTATGGGTAGGAAGCAGGAACCATTATGTAAAAAATTTCGGGGGGTTACAGATCTCTTATACTACCATCGATCGACAGAGCGGAACGACCAGAAAAAGAAGTTAAGTTAGAAAGCCGTATGATAGGTGGTAACTATCTTGTACGGTTCGGGGGGTAATCGGCGTACTCCGATCAGTGGGGGGGAATCTTTGGCTCTATCGAACATACAGGGAATTGGAGGTAGCATTCTACCGATGTCAAGTCATGGACTGGTTTCTTCAGCCCTTTTTCTATGTGTTGGTGTTCTATATGACCGACATAAGACTCGACTTGTTAGATATTACGGAGGTTCAGTGAGCACCATGCCGAATCTCTCTACCATTTTCTTCTCTTCCACTTTGGCCAATATGAGTTCACCTGGTACTAGCAGCTTTATCGGGGAATTTCTCATCTTAGTAGGAGCTTTCCAAAGAAATAGCTTAGTAGCCACATTAGCAGCGCTTGGGATGATTTTAGGCGCGGCCTATTCCCTTTGGCTATATAATCGTGCGGTTTCTGGGAATTTAAAACCCGATTTCCTCCATAAATTCCCTGCTAGATCATTTAAGAAATTTATTTAGATGATGGGTATACTCACATATAACACCAAACTTTCTCAGCTGGATACATAAGCAACATCTTAAGTTTAGAGGCTTGTTAAAAGGTTGGTTAATTGTTTAAACAAGGCAGTAAGTACATATATGAAGACTTAAACCTATTCTGTAACAGTTTCACTTACCAGAAAGATTAAAAAGTTGGACATGATAGGCATGAAAGAACTCACATAAGAAGATCGAGATTAGAATATCTTTTAGTATGGATTTTAATATGAGTCGGAGATCTAAAAATCAAGGAGATTTTGAGATATTAAGCGATCCTTTTTGGGTTATCACTTATGTGAAAAATCTATAGTAGTTAGACATGTGTTTAAATCTTTTAAGATTTAAGTTAAGAGACGGAAACCCTAGCTAACCAAGTTGTACTTGATATGGTTGACTTTAACGTACTAATGGGTATGGATTAATTATCTTCTTACCAAGCTACCCAACATTATTATAGAAAGATTATTAAGTTTGGTAAACTTTAAAAGCTAGTTTTGTCCAAAAAGGGGATTATTGGTTTTAGAGATGAGCAAAGTGTATATTTTGAACGCTTAATGGTTATAAAAAGAAAGGTTGTTTGGGTCTCATAGATACGGTAAGGGGCACAAGAGAAGAAACACTTAGTTTGAGAAAAAATATCATAATGAGAGATTCTCTAATGTGTTCCTAAGTATTTACTACGACTACCTCCAATATGAGAAATAGACTTCGGGATTGAGTTGACACTTGACACGCAAACCATATTATATGGCACCAACAGAGTTGAGTGAGCTGAATGAATAATTGCGAGACCCACTGGATAAGGGTTTTGTCATACCAAGAGTTTCACCATGGGGTGCACCTATATTGTTAAAAAAGGAAGAGAATAGGTCCCTAAGAATGTGCATCAACTACAGATAATTCGAAGTCCGGCTCTAGAACTCGGTACATACATTAAGAGTTACTTGTGATGCCTTTTGGACTGAATAATGCTCCAACTACATTGATGTATATAATGTATATGGTGTTCAAGTTGATTTTGGAAAAAAATAAATTCAAAGTTTTTACTTACTATATTCTGGTATATTCTCGTAGCCAGGAAGAGCACGAGAATCACTTGAAAAATACGTTAAAGACGCTGCAAGAAAATCAACTTTTTATCAAGTTCTTCAATTGTAAACTTTAGCTACACTCGGTGGTATTCATGGAACACATTGTATCTAAGAATGAAAAGATGGTAGATTCTGAGAAGATAGAAGCACTTCCTAAATGGCCGAGACCCATTTATCCTACAGAGATTGACTTTTTGTTTTGGCTTGACATGCTACTATAGGCATTTGTGTACGAATTTTTTAGAATAACACCATCACTCACCAAATTAACATAAAAAATCGTTAAATTTCAGTGGATGGAGGAATGTATAATGAGATTCCAAAAGCCCAAGGCATGTTTGACAATCACACCAATGTTAGCTTATTCCAATAGACTCTAGAGGATTCACGATGTTCTATGATACTTCGATGGTAGGATTAGGATATTTTCTAAAGCAGAATGGTCGTGTGATAGCTTATGCTTCAAGGAAATTGAAGAAGCTCAAGTCGTATTATGCCTCGTGATTTGGAGATGGTCATAGTGGTATTTCCTTTTAGGATTTAGAGATACTATTTATACGAAGAAACCTATGATATTTATAACTAGAACTAGAGCCTAAAGTACATTTAAAACCAACAAAGATATTAATATTTAGCAATACTGATGGAATGAACTACTAAAGATATAATTGTACTATTTTGTATTGTTCGGGAAAGATAAATAGTACTGCTTATGTATTAAAAAAACATGGGTAATTTGGTACATATAGCTTCTGTAAAGATACTTTTGAAGAAAGATATGCATAGACTAGAGGGTACACGTATAAGATTCAATATGAAAAAAAGAAGAAGATATTATTGGCTATTGGTCAAGCCTGATGTAGAGTGCATACAGGCTAGTCACTACGAGGATGAGCGATTGTGCGAAATACTAAGATGACGTCCTAGCTGGTAAACTCAAGGATATGACTCCTGGCTGTGAGGGTATTTTTTTTCTTTTCGATTAGGTGATGGATTATGTGTAGTAGATGTAGATGGGTTGAGACGGGTTACAAATTCTTGATGAAGCCTGAAACTTTTGATACACGAATATGCATCATGACCTGAAGCAATTATATTGGTGAAAGAAAAAAAATATTACTAACTTTATTTCTAGTTATTTAACTTGTCAGTGGGACAAGGCTGAACGTCAATGACGTTCGACCCTACTAAATAACTAGAGATCCCAAAGTAGAAACGGGAAAGAGTAACCATGTATTTTGTGACTGGGCTACCTTGAATGCTTATAGGTCATGACACTGTGTGGGTAATTGTAGATCGTCTTACAAAATCAGCACATTTTTGTCGATCAAAACTTCCAACAATGAGGTGAAATATGCACATATATGCACGAATGAAAAAGTATATTATCTGACTCAATAGAGCTCTATTGTCCACCATCGATCTATGATAGAGGATCACAATTCACTTCACGGTTTAAAAACCTTTTCAAGAAATGTTGGGTACACGAGTAGATCTTAGTACTAGTTTTTATCGCATGCAAACGCAAAGTCCGAATGTACTATACAGATCTTGGAGATATGTTTAGAGATTGTATTCTTGAGTTTGGGGGTAGTTGGGACGTTTATTTATCTTTAGTTGAACTTGCTTACAGTGATAACTTCCAGTTAAGTATTCAGATGGCACCGTATGAAGCATGGTATGGTAGAAGATGTCATTCTCCTATCGGTTAGTTTGAAGCTTATGAGACTAACTTATTAGGACCCAACTTAGTACAAAAGCAGTTGATAAGGTTCAGTTGATCAGGCAGAGATTGCTCACAGCTCAAAGCAGACAAGAGTCTTATACGAAGAAGAGATTTAGTGTTCACAATTGGGGACACAGTGCTCCTACGACTCTTTTCTATGAAGGGCGTAATGCAATTTAGAAAAAAGAGGTAAGTTGACCCCGAGGTTTGTAGGTCCGTATGAGATACTTGACCTAGTGGGAGCTGTGGCATATTGTTTGGCACTTCCTCCTGAGTTGTCTTTTATTCATCCAGTGTTTCATGTCTCCATACTAAGAAAATGTATATCATATTCATCAAGTGCTTGAAGCACCAACTATACCGCTTGATGAGAAGTTGTCTTACGAGGAGAAGTCGATAGCTATTATTGATACACAAGTAAGAAAATTATGGTCGCAAGAAATTATGTTCGTGAAAGTTTTGTAGAAAAGTCATACAGTTGAAGAAGCTAAATGGGAAGTGGAAGATGTTATACAAGTCAAGTTTCTCATTTATTTCGATCTATAGATACATACTTAAGTTAAATTCGGGGATCGAATTTCATAAGATGGGGAGAATATAATACCTCTCATAAAAAAACCAAGGATAGTTAAGTAATTTTCAAAAAAAAAAATAAGAGAACAAACTAATAAAAGAAAAGGAAAAAAAAGGATAGTTGGGTCATAGCCAACAGAAGTGATGTAACTAGAAACCCAAAAACAGAGGGATTTGAGTCCTTAGTCTTATAGGATTTTAAAACACTAAAAAGAGAATTTAGGGGGAAAAAAGGAACACAACCTTGCTGCGGCTGAAACATAAACTATAGAAGAGAGAGAGAGAGAGAGAGAGAGAGAGAGAGAGAGAGAGAGAGAGAGAGGAGAGAAATTGACACAGAGAAAGAAAAGGCTGAAACAGAAGTTATAGAAAAAAAAAGAGAGAAATCGACACCGAAAAAGAAAAGGGAGGAGAAGAAGAAAGGGTTGGAACCAACTTTTGGGTAATAAGTAACAGGGTATTCTTATAAAAAAATTTCCCAGTCATAAGTTTATACATATTGTCATGGGTTGAGTTAAAATATGAAAGTATCAATTTACTTGGATATGAGAATACCCACAAACAAGGATCAAATTTCTATCCAAGATAGGCTAAGTAATTAATTAGTTAGATTGGATCATCTATATATTTCAAAAGTTTGAGTAAGCAAACAAGATGGTTAGTTACTTTTGTGCTTGTACTCCTTTAATTCCATTAAGAAGATATAGGGATATAAATTCAATGTTATTATTTCTTGCAAGCTTCCAGCATATTTGGTAAAGAAGTTGAAGTAAGGTTTGAGAATAGATAAACGAGTATGCAACAGATATTTATTTAAAGGAATGAGTTGTGGAATTGATAGGTGGTAACGCTAGAATTATATTGATTTATAGATTTTTCGTGCAAGTTGAGCATTTTGATCGATAAGAAGTCGAACTTTGGCTAGTTGACTTTTAGAGGTGAGTAGTAATCTTACCGCAATTTTGTGTTTTCACAACCTGCATAGTTTATACATGATTTTGAAAATAAAATATGTTATCGAATGTTTGAAATTTCATGTGGGACAAGTCCTTTACTTGATATGGCATTGAACAGTTTACATGAGATAGTTACAATTATTTAAAATGTTCACACTGTTATTAGACATGTTCTATTGTTACTTGAGATATGATTACTATTACCGAAATGGAATTACATGATTTGATAAGAACTGAAATGCCCTATACTGTTTTAAAAATATTTTTTTGTACGAGTAGTGACTGATTACAAAGAAAAGTATAAATGGGAGGAGACTTTGAAAGATCCCGTAGCTATCGGCGGGTTCGTTAGACCTGGTGTACCTTGTATTTACAGATTATCGATTACAGTTATAGCCCTCGCTAGTGGGAAGGTAGAACTAGCATACAGTTATAGTTTTCTTCGAGTAAGGACCTACAATTATATTTGACTCCTTTTACGAAGGGGTCCACACAGTGATACAGATTACATGATCCTTTCCTGAAAACCTCCCAAACATGAATATTGATATTACACATTGTTTATCAAGCTTATTACCGAATTGTCAATTGATGTATATTACATGAAATATATGATGAGACTTATTATTGTTTATTATTTCTAAAAGGGCATGCTCATGATCTTTTCTAATTATTATACAAGCATGTTTTCTGACTTGTCCCCATTAAAAATGGTTGTGATTAAGTGTTATTACTCAGCGAGCTAGCGACTCACTCTCCGCTATTATTTTTACAGAGAAAGCAGTAGACGCAAGCGAGAATTTTGTTAATTAGAGTACACGAGTTGGCAGTTTCTGGTGAACCCCACATTTATTCGCGTGGGCAAAGATTGGTATTTATTTGTTATAGTCTCTTTTTCTTGAAACTCTTTGAGTCTCTCCATAGTCTTTTTTATGAGTGTCATAAGTATTCTTTTATTGATATATACTTGTGACTCATATTAGACTTTCCTATCATATATTTAGAGATAGAGTTAGTGTTATTGTGTTAGAAATACTTCGTGGATGAGGATTTTAACTTATTTTGGTGGATATTGGTTGGTTGTGTTATTGATTTCTAAGATAGATTTATTTTTTGATAGTCCTAAAACAGGAAAAACTTTGTCCAATTTTCTGTAAAATACCGATGAGGCTTACTTGGGGGCACTTGCTCCTAAGCGCCGGTCATGATCCTTAATTGGGTCGTGACACTGGTTTGGAGTTGAAGCCACTGCCCCGACTGTATGTATCCATGGCCGTCCCAATAATAGATTGTAAGTAGCAGATATATCTAGCACTTGGAACTCAACATCAAACCAAGTCAGACCCATCTGTAGATCGAGGTTGATTTCTCTGATAGTGGCTCTCTGAGATCCATCGAACACCTTCACATTCATGCTTCTTAATCGTATCTCGTGCAGGCTTTTACCTAATCCCTTTAGAGTGGTTAGTGGACATATGTTCAGACTCAAACCTCCATCTATCAAGACCCTGGCGATGAACTTGTCCTCGAATTTCACTGTGATGTGCAGCGCCTTGTTTGTGACTCAGTCCTTCTAGTGGTAACTCATCTTCGTGGAAAGTGATTTTGTGGCTCTCCAATGCATGTCCGACCATGTTAGCCATCTCTCCACTAGTGATGTCGGCGGGTACATAAGCTTCACTTAACATCTTCATCAAAGCATTCTTGTGCGCGTCTGAGTTTTGCAACAGTGATAAGATGGATATCTAAGCAGGAGTCTTGTTCAAGTGGTCAACAACAAAGCAATCCCTTGCTTGTATCTTCCTCCAAAGATCGTCAGTGCCAGTGTCAACAACATGCGGCTTAGGTGTAGCTTCCTTGCTCGTTCCTCCCAGATTCTCAGGTGTGTAAACTCTGCAAATTCTGGTCATACCTTACGCGACACCTGTTTCTTCCATTTTGGCTTTTCTTTTTCTTCTTGCTTCCACAACATAATCCCACGGGACAACATCAGACTTGTAAGATGGTGTGAGAGCTACCATTACAGTGAAGGGTGTAGCTACCTTAACTTCAAATGGCGGCTGGGTTTGTACCACAACTAGCGTGAGGGTGACCGGAGATGTTTTAGGAGTGTCTCCCTCTCGAATGAGTCCAATGGACCCTTCTTGATCCCACTCCTCATCAGTTTCTATCACGCTCACTCCCTCACTTCTGTGATCCGGGAAAGGGTTGTTGCGATTATTTGGTGCAACTTCCTTTGCTTGTAAAACCTTAGTGTCGATCAATGTCTGAATCTTGTCTTTCAACGTGCGACATTCTTCAATGGTATGACCTTTCATGCCTGAATGATAAGCACATATTTTGTTGGGGTTGATCCATTGGGAGGGATTTTCCATAACAACAGCAGGAATATGGGTGAAATAACCGCCGGCCATCAGTCTTTCATATAGTTAGTTTATGGGTTCAGCAATTAGGGTGTATTATCTAGGTAGTCTACGGTCAAAATTTGGACGTGGCTTTGGGTAGTTTTGGTGGGCGGGTAGAGGTGAAGGGTAATATACAGGTTGAGTGTTGTAGGTATGATAGGTTGTGGCGGGGTATTGGTATTTTGGTGGTGAGGGTTGATATATGGCTGGAGGTATTTGGTACCATCATGGCACCCACTTCTTTCTTCTTTGGGATACCTCCTGATTGCAAGGCTTTATTCGTGGCTGGGAGCGTCTCGAAATAAGTTACCAGCCCACTCTTGATTCCTTCTTGTATTCTTTCCCCTAATTTGATGATGTCGGAGAACTTGTGATTTTTGATGACCATCAACCTTTCATAATGCTGCGGATCTTGAGCTCAAACAAAGAACTTGTTCATTTGTTCTTCTTCAAGTGCTGGCCTTTCCTTTGCGTCATTTGATCTCCAACGAGTAGCATACTCGCGAAAAGTTTCTGTTGACTTCTTCTTTAGGTTTTAAATGTAGAAAACGTCTGGCGCGTTCTCTGTATTGAACCTAAATCTGTCTATGAAGTCTGATGCCATACTCACCCAATTAACCTACTTCTTTGGGTTTTGACTGATATACCAAGACAAAGCGTCTCCTGTAAGGCTTCGCATGAACATTTTCATGTAGATTTGTTCATTCTTACCCACTCCTATAAGCTTGTCGCAGTATGTTCTCAGATGCACTTTCGGATCACCAGTACCATCAAATATTTCAAACTTGGGAGGTTTGTAACCCTCCGGCAGTTCTACATCTGGCTGAATACACAGGTCCTCAGAGTTTAAACCTTCAACATCTTTCCCACCTTCAACACACTAGACTCTCCCTGTGAGCTTCTTGAGTTCCTCTGCTATATTTCTAATGAGCAAGTCCTTTTCAGTTGGTTCGGGTGTGTATAGGGTTTGCTGCGGGATATGAGGTAAGGTTTCCACATATATCGGATTATTTTGATGAATTCCTAGAGCTTGGGTATACGGGTGGTCATTGGTCGAGTTTTAGGGATCGGGAGTAGGTTGTAGTGCATTTTGGGGAGTGTGATAAGTGGTAGTTTGCAGGTATTGAGCTGGATGATGGTGATGTTATTGAGGGGTTTGCATTGTTGGTGGGTTAAGGTTCTGGGTAGGTATGGGATTATGATACTAGTGTTGTGCGGGAGGATTCAGAACTATGGGTGGTGGATTCTGATTTTGTGCATTTTGTGGTGGTGTTTGGTTCTGGGTAGTCGGGTTTTGCTGGTTGATGTCGGGAACATTGAGAGTAAGGGAGAGGTTTGCCAGATTTCGAACCTGCTCAAGCTTGCCCTGTAGTTCCAGGATTTTCTATTCCAAATGTAAGACCAACTCATTCTGCCCCCGAGTACTTCTATATCCGAAGTTTCAACATTTTCCGCTACAATAACGTTGTCTTTCCGGATACCACTTAAATCATTCATTTTCCCTTTACCCTTGCTTTTGCTTTTCGGGTCGCTTGGTGGAGGACCTCTGGATCTAGTGTGGTATGTTGATGATGCTAGTATGCACGAACCAACCTTTCGGAATGGGAGTAATCAAAAAGAAAGAAAAAGCAAAAGATGACCAAGTCAGTAAGGTGAAATAAAAGAGTGTTCGCAATATTTAAACATGTTTCACAAAGTCATGCAATAATTCGCGTCCTAATTTGGGGACCCCATTGTGCCTGAGGTAGGCCTAAGCGACACATAGACTTGGAGAAAATTGGTGCCAATGTTTGCTTCATTTCATTAATGCGAAAATGAGCCACAACAATCTTTCACTAAATCGACAATAATAATAAAGTCACTAATGGCATTTAGCCTTATTACATCAAAATCTAATCTAAGCTAGAAAGCAGTAAAGAACATCATCTCCTAATCTACTGGGTCCCTAAATGACCTTCTCCATGCTTGGCTTTTTTGACCCCTTCAATTAGGTTTCCCAAATCGCGCATATCCAACAGTAAGTAAGCTTTTGCCAGATTTCCTCATTTATCGTCGTCCATGCCTTGATAATCCGAGAGTCTCTTTCTCATCTTCCCTTCTAGCTCCATCATTCCATATTCCAGGTATTCCAATCTTTTCGTTGACTTAGTGGCAATCTCCTTCCATTCCCTAATCGCCTCCATGTTCACTTTGTGTTACTTCAGATGTTTAGCTTCAGACTCGAACACCCTTTTGTGTAGCCTCTTGTACTTCACCTGTGCCTCAGCCACTTTATCTATCCTTCAGATTGACTCCTGGTTTGACATCCCCAACTACGTCATCTTCTAGCCATGATAGATAGTAATACATATGACGGACGTGATACCTTTCTGGATCAATAGTTTCTCCTTCCACAATGATCTTTTGGTTCCACATGTATTGCGCTTCGAACTTGAACAGGATGACATCTCCCTTAAAATCTGCCTTGTATTGGACCAGGTTGGAAACCTGAGGTATGACTTGTTTTCTTCCGGCTTGTCTCATTACCCTTATAGGAGCGTAAGGGTAGATGCCTCACAGCCCGATCAGTTCTAAGTGAGTAGTTCCTTTTGATCTGATGATGAACTCACTACTAGGAAACCATTCAAACATCCAATGTACTTGCTCGTCTATTAGATTGCTGAAGAAACGCACCCAACTTACAGCATTTGCAGGCTTTGCAAACCTGTCTGGAATGAATGTCATTTTCTTTGGGTGATGGTTGGCTATGTAGTCATTTAGTGGCCTTCGCAGAAGCTGTTGACGATACTCACCCCTCTGAAAGTGTTCCAGTAGCCAGACTTGTAGCAATAGATTACAACCCTCAAAGTGTCTGAATCCCTTCTTGCAACGATCTAGAGCGTGGTACATCTCAGCTAAGATCATTGGGATGATAGTATAAGTTTGTCCTTCGATACCATCCATTAAGGTCCTAGCGACCATAACTAAGCGAGTATGAATTCTTCCTCCTTTCATTGGAAAGATCAACAGGCCCAGGAAGCAAATAATGAAAACATAAACCCGGTGATGCCCCCATCCCAAAAAAGTAATGGTTAGTTCATCATGATGAAGTTAATATTTTTTGCTATGCCCATAGCGCTCATAAAGAAACTCAAAAGGGATGTATGATTTTTTCGGACACAGTAGTTCATCATTCTTCTTAAAATCCAACATTTTCAGAAAACCGCGGGGAGTGTGATTCTCTGGTACTAGCAGTCCCGGACTATCCTATGGTAACTTGGCGAAACACCCTATTTATTCTAAGAAAGGAGTCATTTCTATATTTCCAAATTGAAAAATAGCTCGTTTCTCATCCCATAATATGGTAGCGGCTTCGATCAATTCCCTATTTGGTTCAACGTTCAACAAAGATGGTAGGTTACCAAGTACTCTCCTCACATGATTCTTTTCACAATGTGCAAGGTCTTTCCACCAGTCAAGTAGCAAAGGCGGGATATTCTGGATCATACCGAACCTGGGGATTTCGTGCTTCATGTTTTGCAAACAAACAAAGGTTAGCCATTTCCCCCCCCCCCTCTAGATTTGACTACCTACGCAATAATGATCAACACATTGGCACATTTTCTCCAATTAATACACATAATATGATAGTGTCCATTGGGATTGTGAAAATCCATTCGGACTTTGGACAAGGTTCATCTTAGTGGGTTGTTACATTAACAACGTTTCAACCCGTACTTGGTTTAGCATGATGCATGTACATTTCAAATTGGAGTAGGGTTTCTAGAAGGGTCTAGACTGGTACTTCCAAGTGAATAACTTGAGAGGGAAAGGCACGAGACCGTCGACTGCATCGCTGATCGATTAGTCTACTGCAAATAAGCCTTTCCAATTAAAAAAAGGTGATTTCAGGAAAGCGCGGACACCCATCAAGCGCCGTTATGTTGATAATTGGCACAAGTGGAGTATGATGCGGAGCATGCTTTATGTAAAAATAATAAACACATTGCCAAGTATTTGCATGATAAAAGTAGGTAAAAGCAGTAAATAAAATAGCAAAAGTGAACATGAAGAGAAAAGAAAAGAAAGACAAAAGAGAGAAGTCAGTTAGCTCATGAAAGATATGCGAGAACGTAATGAATCCAGTAGGGAAATAGGGATGGGAGAGTCATAATATAGCAGTCTTAGGCAAGATGAAGGATATGGAGAGAGACCATACATGTCATAGCAAATAAAGGAGAATAAGGGAAGGGATATACATGTCATAGCAATTTAAAATAGATAAAAGTGAATAAGGGAAGGGATGTGCATGTCATAGCAATTTAAAACAAATAAAGGTAAATATGGAAAGGGATGTGCATGTAATAGCAGTTTAAGACAAAGAAAGTAATCCACATAAGTCAAGTTCATTATGGTAAAAGCCTAAGTATTTCCCCAGCAGAGTCGCCATGCCATCGCACCCCGTTTTCTCGCAAAAGCGGGTTTCGACGTGTGACAACTCTTTTAAATGGGTATTAAAAGAGAAGCGTCGCCACCTAACGATTTTAGGGTGCGTTAGGGCACCTATTTGCAAATAACTCTATTTGACTAGTCAACGCCACCAAAGATCGGGTAAGGGCTAAAATTACCTCAAAGAGAAGGTGTTAGGAACTCTTCGAGGTCCACAACTGTGGGTCCCGGCCGAACTTTAGACTATGTGGATTATGTAATTAAGCTAGGTGATCAAATAAAGGGGAATTTAGAAGTCAAAGAGCCTTATTAAAACACATGAGAATCGATACAAATCTTAATGACTACAAGGATACAAATACATCGATCTATGTTAAATGACTAAGTGAAAATTACATAAATTGGAGGGGGGGGGGGGGGTTCCTAAGTTTTTTAGCCTAAAGGATCACCCAGTGCAATATAAATAATACTTTATAACTCCCTTAAGGTAGGGGGTTGCTCATATTATTCAGCGGGCACATACTATCATCTCCTGCTTCCCAATTACTATGTTGAAATTATTTACTTAAAGGCGCTTTAATTCAATTCTAAATCGTACCCTAAGCGGCACTACCCGTCCCATGCCTATGATCTAGGAGGCTTTAGACCTCTATTAGGTGGTTCTAGACTCAGCTTAGGTTGCTCAAAATGAAAAAACTAGGCGACATTCAAAACAGACACGACTTCACGTAAAGACAATTAAAGACTCAAGTTAGCCTCCACGCATAAACAACAAATGCACGCAGGCAGTTTAGGCAGTACATATTTTAGGGAATTAAGACGCATTAGATTTGCCAAATCCTATGGGCATAATTTTAGGTGATTCTGATTTCCAGCATCACACAAACATCATTGTTGTCTCTGACTCATGAATTCGTAGATTATAGGCGTTAAAAGCTCCTATAGGCATGATCTCTAAATTGTTTATGCAATGAGGCGGTAAAACTGTTGAAAGCTCATAATTAACGACGTTTGATTTTATAAACATGCTTTATAGACGAGTGATAATATCCCAAAGGTACTATTGACAATTGAACTTGATTTTATAATACTCCATCCCTACAGGCATGTCATCTAAGCAGGGCAGTGTAATCAAAATAACAGAAGTAGTCGATTGACTGATTAAGATCCTATAGTCATGATGTCTAAAGGAGCAGCGTGCTAAGAGCAATAGAAGCAGTTGATGGATTGATTAATTGAAACCCTATAGACATGGTATCTAGGTGGACATTAGCAAAACATGTGTTATTGTATCCTATAGGCATGCTATCTAGAAGCGTTTAGTAGTACATATAGAAACAAATATAGAAATTACTTGAGCCAACATGTTTTGACAAGTTAAGTGAAGTGTGTACACGATTCCTCTAGGCATGCTTATTAGTGTATTGTACACTAAACTAAATAACATATAAGGCATGCTGAACGGAATAGCAAATAGAACACATAGACCCTATATGCATGTTTTCTACCCTTTTATGCAAGCATTAGAATACCCCAGCCCCCCTTTCACTAATCTCCCCCATCATTTGTTTACAAATTATTACATGACCAAAGATAAATAGGGAAAGAAAAGAAACAGACTTCAAATATTACAGAACCAAGATGATTACAGGCCCAACAAATATGGCAGACTTAAGAAGAGTTAACCCCAGCACTGCCTGGGCCTTCAGTAGACTCATTCGAATAGCAAGCCCGGATCCAAACACTTCCCAAAAATAGGAGAGTATGCCCATTTGCACATCCCAAAGCCACACATGGACTCATATCCAGCCCAATAGTTACATAATTGACCAATTTACCAAATAAATTAATAGACCATATGTGGAAACTAATCAAACAGTTCTAAAGCAACACCTCATAGAGACGGGGTTGTATGACATTTAACAGGGTTTGTAAACACATTGGCATTTTAGAAGCAAGAGTGACAGTATCGGTTAAACAAAGAACCCGAAACTAAGAGAGTCAATAGACTCACTTTGCAACGTGATAAATGCAACATAGGTTACATCATTAAGCAGGTGACAGCATGCTAAAGATAGACATAACACTAGGAGAGTTAAGGAGAGATGCCATTTTAGATTAACAGGGTGAACATACTAGGCACATACGAGGTAAACGTGCTAATTTTTCCAGAATGAATTCAGAATAGAGCATTAGCCTAAAAGAATTTTAAAACCAAGGAGTCTATGTCGTGAATGGTCAGACAGAGTCATAGTCAATAAATAGGAATTAAACACGACAAACAGACAAGAAAGCAATTGATGAGAAGCTTTATCATGCTGAGTATAACACAAGATCTCAAAGTTCAAGGGTGTCATGGCAGGAAGACATATTATCTTAAAGTTAAATAGAACAGGCGGACTCAGAACTTAATCCAGTCGACTATGCATGATCATGGAACCTAAATGTTTTGGGATTCAACTAGAAGAATAAGCAATACCAAAGAATGCAGGATTGACCAAGCACCAGAACAATGCAACATGTTTGGTTAAAACATTGCGACAATAATATGGTTAATTTAAGCAGATAAAACAGAGTTCACAAAAAAGGAATTATCAATTGAAGTTCATTAAGACAAATTCTGGGTAAGAGATGATTCCCTAGGAATTTCAGTGCGAGAATCCAAAAAAAAACATGAGAAAAACTCATAATGATTAGCAGAACAACAAAACAAACTTAAAGTTACAAAGTTAATCAAGCCGAACACATAAGAGTTTAAAGAATTAGGCAGGTTGTGATGCTAGGAGATTCAGAATTGCAGAATAGCTATAATGCAAGTAAAATTGCTAATGATTACAACACAATATTGGAGTCATATTGGTTCGAAAATCATGGATTTGCAAAGCACTGGAAACAAGCAAAAGATGATAGAATTGCAAAAGACAAGACACTTACCAATTTGCAGATTCGACAAACAAAATAGAAGGGAAGGCTAAGTGTCAGAAATAGCTCTAATATCACCAACAAAGAGAACAACCAAAAGCCACAAATCCTAGTGCGTCAGAGTTCATAGTAGCCTCAAATAAGCCCCGAGCAGTGCTCGCACTAGGGAGATCGTTCGAATGGGTTCCGATGGCCTTGGCTTTCAACCGACCAAGAGAAATAGATTCAAAACAGTATCGAGTGAGTGTGAGTATGAGAGAATAACAGTGATTCTGCTCTATTAAAGGGGATTAGGGGAGGGGTTTCTATAGTTGTAAAATTGAACGAACAAACAAGGAAACATAATTAATCAAACACAAAAAATAAGAAAAGAAAAGCATGCAAAATCAATTCAGAATAAATTTAGGAGAAAAATCGGTTAAACCCTAGTTCAAGAAGGAGAACACAAATAGTCAGAGATCTCACTGAATCGGACCCATACAGCCTGATAATGAGTGCATACAGATGAAATATCTTCTCGATTTAAACAAAATGGAGCTTGATTCTTTCGCTTAGGAGCCTGGCACTTGCCAAAAATAGGCGAGTACAATGTGATACCAAAATCGCGTAAGAAACAACTAGGCATAGCATAAATGGAAAGGGAATCATGGAGTGATTCCATGTTGAGGTCGGAGTTGGACAGAATAAAGGAGGCGACTGCTAGGGTTTGAGAGGAGAGGAGAAGAGAGGATTTAGGGGAGGCGGTCTTAGAGAAATGGTAGGGTTTTGGGTGGGTTTGGTTAGTTTAAAGCAGAGGGGTGATTGTGGGTCGTTGATCTTGAGAGATCAACGGCTAGGATTAGAAGAAAACGGAGCGGGTCGTTTTAACGGGTCCCGATTGGGTTTGGGAGAGGGGTCATTTGGTTTGGGCCAAAGGAGGTTGGGATAAGGATTGGGGATCTTTGGGCCAGTGATTTGGGTCTGTTTGGTCCGAAATTAGCCCCAACTTTGGACTACAAATAAAATACACGAAATACTATAAAACATATTTATAAAAAGTAATTAACAAACAAAAAAAATATTGTTTTTGTATTAAGATGCTTGAAAATAATAATTTAACATTGTAAATATATAAAATACTATTTGGGTACAAATAATGTAATAAAAATGTAATTATACACAACATATAGGCTATTATTACAAAATTGTGTAAATAGCTTAAAATACAAATATACTTATATAAAATAAAGTAAAATATTCTAAAACATATATGTTGATGCAAATAATAAATTTGGATAATTAAGTCATCACAAAATAATTTAAGGGGTAATTAATAAATATTCAAGTAATTTAAATGCAAGAAAATCAATTTTAAAGATTTTAAAAATTATAAAAAACTATAAAAAATACTTGTATAACTCTTGTGAATGAAGTAATGATGCAAAATGATATTTTGAATATATATATATACTATTTGAAAAAATATGAGGACAAAATTTGGTATCAACATCCACACATGTGGGAGATTCTATTGTTGTAGATTATGTCTATCGTTCGTGTGTGGTTACTATTGGGAGTCTTGAGACTAGCGTAGATCTTTTACTTCTTGATATGGTAGATTTTGATGTCATCTTGGGTATGAATTGGTTGTCATCTTATCATGCTATATTGGCTTGCCACGCCAAGACGGTGACCTTAGCCTTGCCGGGGTTGCCTCAAATTGAGGTTGAATTTCGAAACAAATTACATAACCGGGCTCGGGGGTGAATGTGTAATCGGGTTTTGGTCTGAACCTTGGGTTTTGACCAAGCGGGCCCGGGGTTGACTTTTTTTTGACTTTTTAAAAAAAGTGTAAAAATCCTATCTTTATGTATTGTAATTGATTCCCTTAGCATTAATTGACGTTATTGAGTCGATTGTGGTTAGATACGGTTGGTTTGGAGGCGGATTCTAGAGGAAAGGCCCCGGTAGAGCTCTGAATTGACTACGGAGTGAGGTAAGTATCATGGTTAACCTTGACTTGAGGGATTAGGACTTGTTTGCCTATTTGCTACATGTTTAAATGTGTGGGTACAATGTATATGTGAGGTGACGAGCACTTATGCGTTGTTGTTGGGTTAAAGTATACGGGTGGGACTTGTTTCTTGTAATTTATTGCCTTCTTTACTCATGATATCCATGCTTAGATTAGTTTATTTCTTATTTGATCGTTCTTTCCGCATTTATGAATTAAATTGTGATGGTTGAGTATTACTTTGAAATTGAGGATTGGTATCTCGGAACCATTATAGACGTAAGGTTTTTTCTTGTTTATTTTTATATTCATTACTACATGGTAAGGGAGAGTGTTAAAGCTTGAAGGGTGATGTCGTGCCGTTATACATTTCAGTTACTGATTAATACATGATGAGAAAGAGAGTTAAAGCACAAAGGGTAACGTCGTGTAGTATTTATTATTTCATGGAGAGATCGAGAATAAACATATGAGGGGTGATGTCGTGCCATTATTATCATTTCATGGTGAGGTTGAGAGTAAAAGTACGATGGGTGATGCCGTGCCATCTTTATTCATTATGTTTATCCATTTTCATTGGTTGAGGATTTTTTGACTCTCTTATGTTGTCATTCGTGTTGTAATTATCGTATCTTATTCCCCATTTGCATGTCCTCTCCCAATTTTACATATTAATTATTTATTTGTTACTATGTTGCACATATATCTTCATTCGTACAGGTTTAATTTTGTGGGTGTCCTGTCATAGACTCGTCACTACCTCGTCGAGGTTAGGCTCGACATTTACGAAGTACATTGGGTCGGTTGTACTCATACTACACGCTGCACTTCTTGTGCAGATTTGGTCCCAGTTGTACGTGAGGTGCATCAGTTCGAATTGGCCTATTTGGAGACTCGAGGTAGATCTGCTAGCATCCGCAGACCTTGAAATCCCATTCCTCTTTCCTCATTTACTGTTCATTTCATTCGAAACAGTTGTATTTATTTCAGACTCTGTGTGTAGAACCTCTAGAAGCTCGAGAACTTGTGACTCTAGATTCGGGTTGTATTTAGATATGCTGGTTATTATGCTACTTCACACTTCATTTTAGTTTTATCTCAGTTTAATTGATTTATATATTTGAATTGCTTAAAAATTGGTTTAAGAATTTCTCTAAAGTTGGCTTGCCTAGCGAGTGAAATGTTAGGCGCCATCATGGTCTCGAAGGTGGGAATTCCGGGTAGTGACAACTCTTTTCTCAAAAGTGCTTTTCAAAAAGATACTTTTGGTGAGAAGTAGCTTGTGTTTGTCTAATTAATTTGAAAAGTACTTTTAGGCAACAATTAGTATTTGGCCAAGCTTTTAAAAAGTACTTCTAAGTGTATTTTTCTCAAAAGTGCTTTTCAAAAAAGTATTTTTAGAGAGAAGCTAATTTTTTCTGCTTCTCCAAAACTGTTTCTTCTTCTGCTCAAAAGTAATTTTTTCCATCAAAAAGCTTGGCCAAACATTTTAATTTTGGCAAAAAAGTACTTTTGACTAAAAAAGCTTTTTTGGCCAAAACAAAAGCCTGGCCAATCATGCTATAAAATTTTATAAGATAGGAACTAATTTTTATTACCCAAGGAAATAAAATGTCCATAGTATTGGTCAAAGAATTCGATTTGAGAAATTTCTTGGAAAATTCCCAGATAACCCGCAGTTGCTACTTTTCGGGTGCACACTTGGTAACCCGCTCACTGTGCAATAGCTCATAAACTATTTAGGAGATGTAAGCTTCACTAGAAAGTCTGGTGTAATGAGCTCTGACTGAGAAGGTTGCTGGTGGTGGGGAATTGATCCCAGGTCTCCCAAGTGAGAAACCACTCATCCAACCAACTAGAAAATCAAAGAAATTTAAAACAAAATTATAACTGGTAAGCCAACTTACACACACCTCAACTATTTTATCACATACCTACTACTTTCCATCGATACAAGTACCTCGTGTTTGACCAAAAAGTATATATCTTGGTTCAGATAATTAAGTTTATGTAATTAAGGGTTAATCTTAGCTAACAATAGTATCCTTATATGATATTTTTTAAAAAGCAGTAAATGTCATATGGGTTTGGTCGGACAATGGCAATAACATGTAATAACTGTTCTAGAAATGAGGAGCAATAATGAAGCATTCAATGATAATGAGCAGCAATAAATGGAGTTTAAGTAAATAGGAGGAATGATACACCCAATAAAGGATGGAATAAGTGGATCTTCCTCCTGACAATGAATGATAGACAAATCCTTGAATATTCGAGTTATTCTCAGATCTGATGGAAAAGTATGGACAAGAATCTCAGTGAAAACGTGATGTTTGTATCTTAGCAAGTGAGCCGAATCTTTTTGCCAAATGTGTTCTTTAAAAATCAATATCATATGCCCCTATCATTGTCTCTTTTTCTATTTATATGGGACATATTCCTAAGAAACCCTAATAGCACAAGTGTAGAGAATATCCACTAGAATATTCTCTTTAATATCCTATCTTGAAAACTAGTCGTTACAGCTCTATCAACGATACTCGACCTCGACTTTGACCTCGACTATTGTTGACACCTCGACTACGGCTCTCGTTGACTCTTCGACTACAGACTTTGCTGCTTCTTGGGACACCTCGACAAGAGACGACTTGGGAACTCTTCCCTTAGTATTATATTGGCTTAAATATTCCAAAGATAGATTTTGACTCATACAGTTATTCCCTTCGCTTATTAAGGCCGGCTTCAGGTGGGCTCGATGAGCGAATTTTATTCATTGTGGTTGAAATAATCGTTGTGGTTGAGACAATCGAGCGAGCTATGCAGGTCGTGATGGTTACGACAAACTAGCAACATGGCCCTATGTGGGATGCTTATTTCAAACGCTTCGATTTTCCCGATCGGTTTGTTGGAGTTATGTTGTCCATAGATTAAGGTGACGTCATGATGTCATGCGTCATTATGACGCATATTCCCGATATGTTGCTTCGTTTTGCGTGTGACCCCTAATTGAACTTGTCATTTCAGTTCCGGTGCCAGGTAATGATGAACCAATTTCGGTTCTAGAGCCACGATCCTTATAAATAGGGATGTTAAGGTATGGTTTTGAAATTTTAATTTTTCTATTTCGAATCCCTACATTATTCTCTTGCTTTTCCCCTGCTCTAAACCTCTTCTTTCTGTTCTAGTGACTTGCATTCGTTCTCAGTTCTTCGTCGTTCGATACTTCTCTTTGATGACGTCCAAATCCACTACTAAAAAGTAAATGGACACGGTCGCATGCAATATACTTTACCCAATTATGATTCGGGGTCGAATCCCACAGAGAACAATATGTAGGCGATTATGCGTATAAGAGAATTATCCTTATTATGCTAAGCCAAACATTTAGAAATGTTTGATAAAATATTTATAACTAATTGCAAAAATGTAAACTAACCTATAAAGCAAGTAAAATGATCAATGGCGACAAGCACAGATGCTTTGGGATTTATACTCAAGTAACGATCCAATATATTTCACAATTTTATAAATATGAGCAAGTTTATTATTAATTAACCTCGGGTGATAATTCTATATTAGCTTCTTTCGATGACAAACAAGACTTTCTAATTGAATTATCCCTAAAACAATTAAGAGATTAAGCACACCCGAATATGGCTACAAGTAGTTTAATCCTATCCCTAGGTAGAATCTATAAAATGAGGGTTAACGTCTCAAGTTCTTGTTAATTAATCTTTTTCAACCCCAAATTATTTTTTTCAAAATTAACTCGAAGTGAATGGGCAAGTCCTAGGGTGAGCTAATCCCTTTGGAAATATTTAACAACAAGAATAATTAAAAAAACAATAACTCACTTCAAAATAAATAAAAACCGTTCAATACATAAGCACAATAAGGTATTTAATCCACACTTTAAATATGAATATTACCATAAACAAGATTTAAATGCTGGAAAAAATACTACACACTTAGATATTCAGTACAAAATAAGGAAATGAAGAATTGAACATAAATGAGTAAGAAATTCTCAACCAAAAGCTCCAAATCTTCAAGACCTAAGTGTGTATGTAAGACCCCTAGCTCCAAAAAATGGACAAAAGCTTCCCAAGATGTGCAGAGATTCTCAAAGGCTGCCAAAGATGTCGTACAAATGAGCTAGGTCGTGTATTAAATGGTTTAGGGGACAAAAACGTGAAGTTCCAGAACTGCCCAATTTTTTCGCACATTTCTTCTTCCTGTTCGTGTTCGTGAAGATTTGGCTATGTACAGCTTCGCGTTCGCGATATGTCCTTCGTGTTCGCGAAGGTTTGATTTCTGAAGCTTCGTGTTCGCGAAGGTTTGGCTTGTGAAGCTTCGCGTTTGCGGTATATCCTTCGCATTCACGAAGGTTTGTCTTCCTGCTGCTTCGCGTTCGCGAAGGGTAATTCACTAGGCAGATTTCCATTCTTCATTTTTAGCTCCCTTTTGACTCGTTTTCACTTGGTTTCTTCGCAATCACTTCTAAATCACATAAAACCTGTAAAATATAAGTGAATGACGTTAAACACATAATTATATCAATCAAAACATAGCAAAAGTCTTAGACTAAAGATGAGATAAGATGGAAAAATACCCACTTATCACTCTTTCTTTCATCAAAACATGTCTAACATGCCTTCTGAGTCTAGTGAGGGGAGTGATGCAATCCCTTTGGCGACTGTGTTTCCCCCTCACGAGGGGAATGCTCTTGTCGTCGTTGATGTTGGAAGTTTCCCGTTGGTAGAGGAGATAGTTCCTTGCAACCCTGATACTAGATATGACTTCTCTAAATCACCTGATGCCAACCCTAGGGCCTTTCGGTCAGTAATGACGGAGAAAGAATTGGGAGAGCTTAGGGCCAAGTTCGGCCTTCCCGATCAAGTCGAATTAATACCGGCTAGTGGGATACGGTGCAGGTCCACTGTCATGGGTACTGCACCTTCTATGCTTATCCCTTCCAAGTCGGATATTCTCTTCCTCTCCTTTCGTTGAGGAATTATGTCGCTATTACGGCGTTTGCCCAGCTTAGCTTGCGTCGTACGTTTATAAGCTTATACGGATGATTGCCAAATTTGTCGAGCTAGCCGAGGTCGAACTGACCCTTCAGCATTTAATACATCTATTTGCCCCCAACTTTTACAAGGGGGTGATGTTGAACCTTCACCACCGAGAAGGCAAATGACTGGTGGTGAATATGGATGACAAAGCTAAACCGCCAATTCTGGTTCAACTTCTTCTTCGTCAGAACTGAGGACGTGGTAACCAACGTTGACAGTTTTCCTGAGACGTGGAATTGTACTCGTAAGTGCCTGATTTCCTCGTATGTAGGTGTCTCTTTTTTTTGCTTGATCATGGTCTTTGACTTTTTGTCTTTTTCTCATGCAGCCAAGACCTCTCCTCCTCCTTTGGTTGAAGACATTTCTGACTGGGTTGGTCGACTCCTCTCTCACACTGTAGGGATCCGTGAGTGGTCCAGTTTCTTCAAGAGGTTTGGGCCTGCTCTCCCCTCGTCTAGTAAGCTCCCTTTATTACCGGTGCCTTAGTTCTTTTTTTTCTTTTGGTTTACTTTTGCTTACCTTCCCCTTTCCCCGTGTTTTTCCTAGCTTCGGCCAGGGGATCCTTGAGGAGGTCGAAGGCTCCTGCACCCGTGTTCCGAAAGATGAAAGCTACTGCATCCTCAGCTCCTGTGCTTTCTTTGATTGCGGCTACTTCTGTTCATTCCCCGATCCCTTCTTAGACAGCGACTGCTTCTGTTTGTGCCCCGATCCCTCCAGTGGTTGTCTCTTCTTCGGCCAGAAAGGCTTCAACCATATAAACCTCGGCTTCTTCGTTATACCTTCTTATCGATGAGGATGAGGAAGCTTTGCCTAGTGATGGGAATTTGATGCCTCGTAAGAGAAGATCCGTAGACATCATGGGGGAAAGGTCGGAGGCCGCCGATGTGGGAGATTGCAAGTTTCATGCTTCGGGAGACGGCCATAATGCATATTAGGGAGAGCCCAGAAGCTAGTCCCAAAACCATTTGATTGGAGGATACAGATGTTCGACCTGAGGGGGCTACCGTTAAAGGCGTGGCGGTCGGCAGCTTTGTACTTCCAAGACGCAAAGAGGCCTCATCTTTCGGTGTTACGGTGGATGCACCTCCTTTGATTGATGATAGAAGAGAGGTTGTTGATGAAGAGGATGTTAGATCTGATTCCGACATGGATGCGGATGAGCTGAGAATGATCGTCGGGGGGCTTACTCACCTCGAAGTGAGGTTGGAGGGGGGTTCGAGGACTATTATGATCCCGATGGACCACAATCTTCTTGTGAATACAGAGCAAATTATTCCTTCCCTTGTCCCTTTCAGTTCTAAAGTGGAGGCTATGAAAATCAAGGATATGAACAACAGTGACCCGTCGAACAACATTGCTGGCCTCGCCCTTTGGGTAAATACTTTCGCTGTTAGTTATTTTTTCTTTGGTTTTGTTTCTTCATAGTCTCTAACTTCTTTTGTTCATTTTGTAGACGGTTTTCTTAGAAATTGAGAGTGCTCGTAGGGATCAGAGGCGTAAATACATTTACGTGAAATTAAAGCATAAGTAATTTAGAGTTCTTGAGAAGTACCGAGAGCTTCGGCGTCAGCTTTGTGAGGGCGGCAATCTGCACTGATTGAGGGAGGATTTGAAGGCCCAGGACGAGGAGCTGGTGTGGATGGTGGGGAAGTGCAGCATCCTGGAAGGGACGTTGAGGAGCAAAGAGGAAGAGCTTGAGCTCAGCAAGGGGGTCGAAGCCCAGTGCATCTATCTCCGAGCTCAGGTGGTTTTGCTACATGCCCAACTTGAGGAGTGTCAATTCAGGGTGGAGGCTCTAAGTGGCAAGGTCACCGAGAAGGAAGAGGGTCTAGAGAAGGCAGAGTCCGCTCGGTCTGAGGCTTTGAGGAAGGCGGACTCTCTTAAGGTGGTGATTTGGACTCTCCATTCCGAGCGAAAGAATGACTTAGCAACGACGAATCTTAAAGAGGAGTGCCTCGATGAGAGAGTTGGAGAGAGAGACTTCTGGTCTCTACGATCAAGTCATTGCTTTGGAGGTCGAGAAGACCAAACTATTGGCACAACCATCTTCTTCCCGTACTTCAGATTTTCCTAATGTTTCCCTGCAGTTGTATGAGGAGTGGATTCATTCTGAGGCCCAATTAGATGTGTTTCGAGATTTGCATAAGATGAGATCCATTTCTGAGGTCGCCCTCGAAGATGTTCGTGTCAAGGATCGTGAAGCTCAAGTTTCTTGTAGGTATGATCCCTCTACGTCTGAGGCTGGTGATGATTAAGGGGACGAGGGTGTGGACCGGCTCAAGGAGAATGCCTGGTATGACGTTGTGTATCCCGAGGGTGAAGGTGTTGCTGGTGAGGGTGCTGATGATAGAGGAAGCGATGTTGTTGAGGACCAGGTCAGCGGGGGTGTTGAGGGCCGCGATGATGGTGGCCAGTAGTTCTTTTTTGATTTTTTGTGTAAGGGTTTTTGGCATCTTCACAAACCTATTGTAAACATTTTTTGAGTATATGAAATGTTAGAGTTGTTCCTTATATCTTCTTCTCTTCCTGCATTTTATTTTCTGTACTTGTGTATATTTTTGTTTCTTTGTTGGGGTGTGGCCGAGGGACGATAGGTGTTTGTTCCAGCATAGTTGAATATAACCTTTCATTAAATCGTAGTCGAGGGCCGATAGGTATTTGTTCGAGCAAGATTAAACATAACATTTTGTTAAATCACGGTCGAGGGTCAATGGATGTTTGTTCGAGCGAGATCAAATATAACCTTTCGTTAAATCACCGTCGAGGGCCAGTAGGCATTTGTTCAAGCGGGATCGAGCATAGCCTTTCATTAAATTGTGGCTGAGGGCCGATAGGTATTTGTTCGAGTAAAATCGAACATAAACTTTTATTAAATTGCGGTCGAGGGCCAGTAGGTGTTTGTTTGAGTGATATCGAACATAACCTTTCATTAAATTGTGGCCATGGGCCAATAGGTATTTGTTCGAGCGTGGTCGAACATAACCTTTCATTAAATTATGGTCGAGTGCCGGTAGGTGTTTGTTCGAGCGAGATCGAACATGACCTTTAGTTAAATCGCGGCTGAGGGCCAGTAGGTGTTCGTTCGAGCATGGTCGAACATAACCTTTTATTAAATTGTGGCCGAGGGCCGGTAGGTGTTTGTTCGAGTGTGGTCAAACATAACCTTTCATTAAATTATGGCCGAGGGCCGCTAGGTGTTTGTTCGAGTGTGGTCGAACATAATATTTCATTAAATTACGGCCGAAGGCCAGTAGGTGTTTGTTCGAGCGTGGTCGAACATAAACTTTTATTAAATTGCGGCCGAGGGCCAGTAGGTGGTTGTTCGATCGTGGTCGAACATAACCTTAACAAAAAAAAGGTGTGTTGATAAGCGTAAGTTTCTTATTGCTTTGATATTTACATACTTGGAGAAAATTACAGATCTGGGGTGGTGGCTGGCGTTCAAGTTCCAGTATATCTAGTCCCTTCGTTGGTCGATCTGGAGAGTATTGAGAGGTCGAGAAATGAAATAGAAACCACGACCCTACCTTCGCGTACTTCGACTCGAAGCGTTCCCTTTACCGCCCCGTTAAAAACCTCCTTAAGAAAACCCAAATGGGACAAAACTCAAGTGAGGGAAAAAAGAGTATGGTTTGAGGGAAGCTTTTTCTTCTTAGAAGTTGAAGTATTTGAGGTGGCTGATATTCCAATTGTTTGGTAGTAGCTTTCCTTTCATTGTATCTAATTCGAACGAACCCTTGTTTTCTTCGGCTGTGATGTTATATAGACCATCCCAATTTGTTCCCAACTTGCCTTCCCTAGGATCTTTACTCGCTTGAGTTTTAGCTTTCAGTACGTAGTCCCCGACTTTGAGTGGCCTGAACTTTGCTTTCTTGTTGTAATAGTGTACTGATTGTTATTTTTGGGAGACCATTCTTATGTAGGCCATATCTCTTCGTTCGTCGACTTCGTCGAGCTTCTGCCTTCAGCTCTCGTCATTACTCGTGCCGCTCTCATGGGAGTACCTTAAGCTGGGTTCTTCGACTGGTATTACTGCCTCAATCCTATAGACCAAAGAGTAGGCGTCTCTCCAGTGCTCGTTTTTGGAGTTGTTCGGTAGGCCCATAGTACTTGTGGTAGTATTTTCGGACACAGTCCCTTGGCGTCTTCGAGATTCTACTTCATGATGTTTAGTATTGACTTGTTGTAGGACTCTTCTTGCACGTTACCAGCGGTGTGATATGGGGTCGAGAGTATCCTCTTGATATGCCATTTTTCAAAAATTCGTCAATTTTCTTTCCTGTGAACTGGGGTCTGTTGTCACAACTAATTTCTTTGGGAAGGCCTAACTGGTAGATGATATTTCTCCATATAAAGGTAATTACCTCATGTTCCCGTATTTGAGCGAATGCTCCTGCTTCCACCCACTTAGAGAAATAGTCAGTTAAAACCAAAAGAAATCGTACATTACCTCACCCTGCTAGTAGTGGGCCCACGATATCCATTCCCCATTTGATGAATGGCCAAGGGGATGTAGTAGAGATGTTCGCCTGCTTGGTGAATCATTGGGTCATAATTTTGGCACTTCTCGCATCTTCTTACGAAGTTTGCGGCATTCTTTTTCATGGTGGGCCAGTAATATCATGCCCGTATGAGGCATCTGACCAGTTCCCGGTTGCCAGAGTGAGCTCTGCAATGGCTTTCATGGACTTCTTCAAGGACACGTTGAGTTTGGTTGGGGCCCAACCACTTCTCCAGAGGGCCATCATAGGTCCTGTTGTACAGATCGCTGTGAAGGATACTGTATCTTGCCGCTTGCATTCTTAGTTTCTTGGCTGATTTTTTGTTGCCAGGGAGTGTGACGTCCTGCAAGTATGCGACAATATGATTGCGCCAGTCCCACGTTAAATTTATGGTTCTTACCTCAACTTGGTTAAGAGATGAGTTGAGGAGATGGACCATAATTTTGTCTCCGGTTGTGATGCTTTTGGTGGCAGCGGCTAATTTAGCGAGGCCAACTGCCTCAGCATTCTGTGCTCATTGGATTTGGTCGAGCTGACATTCGTCGAACTCAGGCAGTAGATTGCAAATTTCGGTCTGGTATTTTTGCAATATTTGTTCCTTGATTTGGAAAGTCCATGTGACTTGGTTGACTATGAGCTAGGAATTACAACGCAGTTTCAACTGCTTCGCTCCACATTTGAGTGTTAGTCTCAAACCTACAATTACGGCCTCATACTAGGCCTCATTGTGAGTCATATCCAGGCATCTTATGGATTGACGAATCACCTCGCTAGTTGGGACTTCGAGTACGAGTCCCAGTCCAGACCCTGATGCATTGAATGCGCCATCGGTGTATAGGATCTAGAGGTCTTGTGTTTGGATGGAGGTTTGGACAGCTTCCCTCTAGACTTCAGGCAATATTTTTGCACTGAAGTCAGCGACGAAGTTGGAAAGCACTTGTGAATTTATCGTCGTTCGCAGCTGATACGTGATATCATGCTCACTCAGCTTGAATGGCCCATTTGGTCAGCCTTCTCGATAGTTCGGATTTATGTAGGATGCTTCTCAGGGGGAAGGTTGTGACGACTGAGATGGGGTGACATTGGAAATATGGTCTAAGCTTCCGTGAAGCTACGGCTAAGGCCAGAACCAATTTTTCAAGGTGTGGGTACCTCGTCTCGGCATCGACAAGTGTTTTGCTAATGTAATAGATGGGAGACTTTGTTTTCTCGAATTACGATTATGCTTATAGCTACCTCGAATACGGCCAGATAGATGAGGAGACGCTCCCCCGGTACGGGTTTTGAAAGCAAGGGCGGCGTTGACAGATATGCCTTTAGTTCTTGCAGAGCGTGGACACACTCGGAAGTCCATTCGAGGCCGTTGTCTTTCTTGAGTACGCCAAAGAATTTATGGCACCTATCCGATGACCGCAAGATGAACCTTGATAGGGCCGCGATGCGACCAGTCAAACTTTGGACTTGTTTTTTGGTGGTCAAGAGTTCTGGTATCCCCTCAATGGCTATGATTTGGTCCGAGTTGACCTTGATCCCTCGCTTTGATACCAGAAAACCCAAGAACTTTCCCGAGGCTACTGTTGCTCCCAAACGCACACGCAAGTATACGTGGTTGTATAAATAATAAAATGATAAGTCAAGTGGTGAACCCACAAAGACTTGTGTTAACTACCCACTAGTTTCACTAAGATTATTATTCAGTCAAGTATTTTCGAGTTCAAAAGTGTGATTATACTATGCAATAATTCTAACAAGTAACTAATTTATCAAGTAGCAAAATGGTTGTTGTGTATTCAGTAGAGACGAATATTCCAGGGTAGTGATCGATTCACCAATCTTATTATGTTCTAATTAACTTTCCCTTTCATACAATTCACTCACGGTTGCTAATTAATCGAACAATTGCTCTCGTAGTCTTCTCCTGAAGTACTACTCGCCTATTCAAAATAGATTAACGCCTATATTCCTATGGAATCAATCTATTAAGAACGCATTAAGATTACGATATTTAATTAAGCACGGTGACTAGGTATATTCCTATCCTAACCACAAATCCCCCCACCCCCAAGAGTTAAGATCATGCTCTCTTCAATTCTTCTCTAATCTAAACATGGCTTTCCCAAGCATAGCATAGATAGTAAATAGAACCTAACTGTTGGCCAGACAATTAAGTAATTAATCATAGAATTGAAGAAACAACCATATATTGGTGAGTTGTAACCAAGGCTAAGTCAACTTTAAACGACAATATTCATGGCTAAAGCACAACCCCAGAACTATGGGTTTAGCCACTCATGATAGTATCAAAACAAATTCACAAGTATTGAATAATTAAAAATACTAAGAAAAGATGAAGAAAACTGAGATATCCTCTCTCCCGGATGTTCCTCGTGTGTATTTTTCCTTCAAAGTGGTGTCTTTCCCCTCAAAATAGGCTTAGTCTTGCTTTTATACGCATTGGGTAGGACTTGGGCCGAAACAACCTTGTCCCGGGCAAAGTTAGAGAAGTTTCCGGTCACCAGCGCCCTAGAGTAGCATGGGGCGCTATCCTTGGCGCTGGGAAATTAAGCATTCTGGAAATGGCGCCACAGGTAGCGCCCCATGTTGCATGTGGCAATATAATGGCCAATTTTTCATCTTTAATCTCGTACATTTCGCCCCCTATTGCCTCCGGATGATTCCTACATATAAAAATACCATGAATTAACATAAATCAATATATTTTACATCTGAAATCCATGAAACACGAGTAAAACATGAGGCGATATACATATAAATATATATACTTTAAGCTAAATATCAGCTACACCGAACGCGTATTTCTCCGGGTTTAGCTTCATTCCGTACCGTCTGAGTACGTCGAAAGTTTATTTCAAATGATCGATGTGATCTTCCCCCCCATTTGGACTTGACCAGCATGTCATCTATATATACCTCCATTGTTTTGCCGAGATGGTCTTTGAACATCTTTGTTACCAATATTTGATAAGTAGCTACTGCATTCTTTAGTCCAAAAGGCATGACCCTATAGTAATACGTTCCTTGGTATGTGATGAACGTGGTCTTTTCCTGATCTTCTTCTTCCATGAGGATCTTATTATAGCCTGAGTAAGCGTCCAAGAAACTTAGTAGCTCATGCTCGACTGTTGCGTTGATGAGTTGGTCGATAAGAGGCAACGGGAACTGATCCTTCGGATTTGCTTTGTTCAAATCTATGAAATCCACACACATCCACCATTTTCCATTCTTCTTTTAGACCATCACTACGTTGGCGATTCACTTGGGGTACTTCAACTCCCTGATGGAACCATTTTCTAACAGCTTTTCCACCTTTTCGTTCACTGCATCATTAGTTGTGGAGTTGAATTTATGTCAAACCTATCTCACTGGGGGTTGGAATGGGTCGGCATTTAATTTTTGCGTGGCGATTTCCTTTGGGATGCCTGGCATATCTGCATGGCTAAAAGCAAACAAATCTGTGTTAGCTGTTAAGAATTGACTAAATTTACCTGGTTCCTGAAGCTTGCAGCCGATATAGGCCATCTTGTTGTGGTCGTTGAGGTCCAATTGATCGGGGTCGAGGTCTTCTATGGTCGACCCATCAGCTTCGACCGCATCAGGGTCCTTGATGACGTGTCTCATCTTGCTCCGACCTCGACCCTGTTGATTGCTATGCCTCTTTTTCTTTGTCTTTTCTATGTTGGGTGATTGTGCGGTCTAAGGCAAAGCGGTAGCATTCCCATGATGTGCTTTGTTCTCCTCGTATGCTGAAAATTCCCCATGAAGTTGGGAATTTAATCACTTGGTATAAGCTGTAAGGGACGGGTTTCATGGAATGTATACATGGTCGTCCCACTATGGCGTTGTACACAGTGGCATGGTCCATGATGTGGAATGTTGTGTCCAGAGTTACGCCGCTGGCCAAAACAGGGGGTGTAATTTCCCCGGATGTCCGTTCAACTGTATTTTTAAAACCAGTTAGCGTGTTGCAGCGCGACACTATATTATCTTTGAGTCACATTTGGTTAAGTACCTTGGGATGGATAATGCACGTGCCGCTCATGTCATCTACCATAATGCGTTTAACATCGCTATATCTAAAATTCGTAAATAATAGCGAGGGCGTCATTATGAGGAAAAGTCAAACCGTCGGCATTCGACTTGTCGAAGATGATACTTTCTTCGAGTTCGTCGTACCGTTCGTGGGTGATAGATCGCTTGATTTTGTGGGTAGTGGTGAACTTCATGTTGTTAAAAGAGGCATCGTCGCCGCTGCCGATAATCATATTGATGGTGCGAGCTGTTGAGGGTGGTTTTGGCGGTCCTTAGTGTTCGCGTCCTCTGGCAAAATTGGTTCTTCCCCTGTCGCGTAGCAGCTTTTTAAGGTGCCCTTGTTGCAACATGTTTACGACTTCTTGCCTGAGGGCGATGCAGTCATCGGTTTTGTGCCCTCGTTCCTGGTGGAACTCACAGAGGGTGTCAGACTTTCTAGTGTTAGGGTCCGATTTCATTAGAGAAATCTTTGATGAAGCACCGGTAAAAACCCGCGTGGCCTAGGAAACTCCGTACACCCTTCACTGAAGTTGGAGGTGGAAGCTTAGAAATTACCTCAATCCTTGCCTTGTCGACTTAAATTTCAATCCTTGAGATTTTGTGGCAGGACAATACCTTCCTCGACCATGAAGTGGCATTTCTCCCAATTGAGCACCAAATTGGTTTCTTCACATATAGCCAATACTTTGTCCAAATTTTCAAGACAATCATCAAAAGAATCTCCAACCACCGAGAAGTCATCCATAAAAACTTAAAGGTAGTCTTCCACCATGTTCGTGAAAATAGCCATCATACACCTTTGAAAAGTCGTCGGTACATTGCACAAACCAAATGGCATCCACTTGAAAGCAAAAGTACCATAGGGACATATAAAGGTTGTTTTATCTTGATCTTCCACAGCAATGAGAATTTGGATGTAGCTCGAGTACCCATCAAGAAAGCAATAGAAAGCACGGTCGGCCAATTTATCGAGTATTTAATCTAAGAAAGGAAGTGGAAAGTGATCCTTCCTTATGACTTTGTTGAGCTTGCTATAGTTCATACACACCTTCCAACAGGTCACCGTTCTAGTAGGAATCAACTCATTCTTGTCATTGGTGACCATCGCCATGCCCCCCTTCTTTGGGACACATTGAACCGGAGAAGTCCATGAACTATCAGAGATGGGGTAGACAACCCCAGCATCCAACCACTTGATAATCTCCTTATTGACAACTTCTTGCATAGCCTCATTGAGTATCCTTTGATGTTCAATAGATCGTTTGGCGCCATCCTCCAACTTAATATTATGCATGCAAAAGGCGGGGATTATCCCTCGAATATCCTCCAAGGTCCACCCAATAGCCTTCTTCCTCTTTTGTAGCACCGCCAATGTGGAATCTACCTGCACGTTAGTCAAACAAGAGGAAAGAATAACTGGTAAAGTAGAACAAGGACCAAGAAATTCATATCGAAGGAAATGGCTTCAAGTCCAAGGTGGGAGGCTCTTCAATAGAAGGCTTTGTAGGAGAAGTTGTCCTATTTTCAAGATCCAAGGACAATTTTCGAGGTGCATAGTTGTACGACCCTATTCCTTGCAAAGAGTTCACACATTCCATGAAGCCATCCATCTCATCATCATCAAAGTTGAGCAAGACGGACTCCAACATATCACCAACATTGATAGTAGCACTTGTTTCATCAACAATAACATCGGTCACCAAGTCCACAAAAGCACACCTCATTGCTATTTGGTTTCCGCATGGACTTACATACATGGCATACCACTTTTTCATCACCAACCCGAAAAGTGAGTTCTCCGACTTCAACATCACAAAGCACCTTTTTCGTAGCAAGGAAAGGTCTCCCAAGAATAATTGGCACTTCATAATCAATCTCACAATCTAGAAAGACAAAATCCGCTGGGAGAATGAATTTATCGACACGAACCAAAACATCTTCAATCACACCCAAAGGCCTCTTCATGGTACGATCGGCCATTTGAAATCTCATAGAGGTAGGTCTTGGTTTCTCAATTCCCAAAGTCTTGAAAATCGAATAGGGCATCAAATTGATACTTTCCCCAAGATCACAAAGAGCTTTAGCAAACTCGGCACTTCCAATTGTACAAGGAATTGTGAAAGAATCGGGATCCTCCAACTTAGGAGCCATTGAATGCACAATTGCACTCACTTGATGAGTGACTTTGATGGTTTCAAAATTCATTGACCGCTTATTTGTCACAAGATCCCTCATAAACTTTGCATAACCAAGAATTTTGTTCCAAAGCTTCAACTAATGGCACATTGATTGAAAGACTCTTCATCATTTGAATGAACTTCTTGATTTGATTCTCACCATTTTTCTTGGCAAGTCTTTGAGGGTATGGAGGTGGAGGCTTAGGCAATGGTGCCTTAGCCTTTTGCACTATCGGCTCCGGAATGTTAATAATGTGTTCCCTAGACGGGTTCACCTCCTCTTGAGTCTCTTCCATACTATCATCAATATCAATCTGAACTTCTTCATTATGTTGCACCACATTGTTCGAAATCTCTTCTTCTTTCATCACTTGATCATCATCAACAAATTGCCTTCCACTTGAGGTGGGTGCATTCTCGCCTCTTCCACTTCTTGTGATAACCGTCATGGCATGCCTCGTATTTTTACCACCCTTTGGGTTTACCACCATGTCACTTGGTAGTGCCCCATTAGGATGAGAATTTAAAGCTTGAGAGATTTTCCCCATTTGAGCTTCGAGGTTGCGGATTGATGTATTGTGTGAGGCAAGTTGGGTATCTGAATCGATATTCTTTTCCATCATTTGCTTGAACATACTTTCAATACGTCGCATTTTATTATTTGAATATACTAAACCATGGGAAGGATAAGGAGGTGGCTTGCTTGGTTGTTGGTACATTGGGGGCCTTTGAAAACCCGACCCCCGGTTGCCTTGATTGTTGCTCCATCCGCCTTAATTGTTACCTCCTCAATTTCCTTGGTTGTTTCCGCTCCAATTTCCTTGATTGTTGTTATTATGCCAATTCCCTTGATTGTTGACTCCACTCCAATTTCCTTGATTGTTAGAATTTCAATTGCCTTGATTGTTTTGTGGTAGCCATTTTTGTTGGCTTGGGCCTTGGAAGTTGTTTCTTTGCCCTTGAAAATTATTCACATATTGCAGTTCCTCTTCTTGTTCATTATAGAAATCATCTTGCTCAAAACCACCATCTTCTTGCACATAGTTCTCCACTCGATTTTGCACTTGTGGACCTTTGGTCCTCCTCTTGTTCACTATCATGCTCACTCCTTCTATAGCATTGACTTGCTTAGGAGTTTGCACTTGATTTAGTTGGGTCTTTGCTAGTTGAGTCATAGTAGTTGTCAATTCGATAATGGCTTGCTCATGGTATTGCAATTCTTTATAAAGGTGGATCATATTCGGGTCACCTTGTGGAACATTGGCCCGAGGTTGCCAAGCCGATGACTTGTCTGCCATCTCATCCAAAATATCACACGCCTCCGCATAAGGCATAGTCATAAAGTTTCCATCAGCTAGATGATTCACTACACATTGGTTGGTTGTGTTAATCCCATGATAGAAGGTTTGTTGAATCATGTTTTCCGTCATATCGTTGTTGGGACATTCCTTGACCATTGTCCTATAGTGCTCTCATATATCGTGTAGTGGTTCATTCGGCTCTTTCTTGAATGCCAAGATCTATTCTCGAAGTGTACCAACGCCTAGCGCCATGGTCGGCCCCGTGGTCTCGGCAGCGCCAAGTGACAAGCGAGCATGCGCCTCTATCTCCCCACTAATAATCAGTGCCAGCGCCCAGCGGCTAGCGAATGCCATCAGTGTCGCGCGCACCGACAATGCCGCATGCACAAACCATCATGTTGCCAATAGTGCCGCACGCACAGACAGTGCTCCGCGCGCAGACCCAATGCCAAACACCAGCGCCCCGCCGCTGGTAGATACAAATAGTGCCGCGCGCGCCCACAGTAATGCGCGCGCAGACCCTGATGCTCAAGACAAAGTTGCTACCATCGGACTTGCTTCCATAGAAGACTAAGTCCTTTTCATTGTAATTATAGAGTAGTTTTACTTCATTCATTTTCAGTGTGCTTCTACAGCTTTCTTGGGTCCACTCATGTAACTTTGGTTTATTTTTTTTAAGAATTATTAAGGGGGACCAAAGCATTCAAACATTCAAGCATTCAAACAATTCTCTGTACTGGTGTCTCTCCCCCCCGACACCACATTGCATCTTGTAATAGCTTTCATCATCATCAATACAATCATCAGCTTTCATCATCAATTGCTCAATTTTCGCTGCTCAATTGCTCACGACATTGGTTTTCCCGTACGGCACTAACAATCTAGTCTAGCATACGGCGAGGACCTCAGTTGGCGCATAGCAACCGCACTAACATCGGTTGCTTAGCCTTACGCCGCCCTTCCAAGGAACTTCAGGAAGGTGCCGCGTAACAGTTGGTATCAGAGCCTAGGCTCGACATCGGATGAGAGAACTCATTGCCATCATCATGACCATTTCTGACCATGTTGAATTACGGGGATCGCATCACGACCCTAGAAGAGACGGTTGACGCATTACGGCCCATCGTGGATACGTTGCCTGATCTAAAAACCAGCCTAGTACAAAGGTTGGATGACCTGGACCGTAGAATGCGGCAGGCAGAAATTGACATAGCAAACATCAGTCAAGACTCTGAGGAAGACCGGGAAATGGCTGCCGTCTAGGCAACCAAAATTCATGGCAAATTTGAGGACCTCCAACAGGAGCGTGCCGAGGATTTAGCCCATCGGGAACTAGAGGCAGACAGACTGACCGTCATGCAGCAAACCATAAACAACTTGACAGGCCAGCTCAATATTGTCAATGCTACCCTTCAAAGCATGCTCAAAGGAGGCGAAAACCACATCAGGGGTGCCATGAACGTTGCCCCCATGCCACAAAAGCTGAAAATTCCGGAGCCCAAGCCATACAACGGAGCCCGAGATGCTAAAGAAGTGGAAAACTTCATCTTTGACATCGAACAATACTTCGATGCCGTTGGACAGTTGGAGGAATCCAAGAAGGTAGCAATTGCTTCCATGTATCTTCAAGGCAATGCAAAACTCTGGTGGCGAGTCAAATACAAAGCCATCAGGGCCGGTGAAGATACTCTCCAGACATGGGCAGAACTGAAGGCCGCCATACGCCTGCAGTTCTTCCCCAAAAATGTGGAATACACTGCACCGAGAAAGTTGTGTGAACTCCGCCACACCAGGTCGGTGCGGGACTACGTGCATGAATTCTCCGCACTCATGATAAACATACGGGATATGGGAGACAAAGACAAACTGTTCGCATTCATAGAAGGTTTGAAACCTCAAGCTCATATGGAACTGTAAAGACAATGGGTAGATACCCTGCCCAAGGCCATTCGAGCTGCAGAGTTCCTTGGGGATTTTCAGTTGGAAACTCAGAAAGATAGGCCCCAGCCGCCTGTCCGAGGGGGATGCAACGGGAGCCCACCTAGCAATGGCGGCCCTAACAGAAACGGAGGAGATCGAGGTGCATCCAAATCTAAGACTCCCTCCTCAAGCAGCAACAATGCTGCATCAGTCAACAACAATCAGGGGAGAAATCCCCCGTCAGAATGTCGTCATTGCGGCGGGGAACATTGGAACAATCAATGCCCCAATACACAAATCAATGCTCAACAAACTGTTGACAATGATGAGTCAGATCAGGACGGCTCAGTCGGCGAAGAACAGGTAGGGGCCTTCAACGCATTTGTTGGCTCCATTCATGATACCTTGGCGGGAACCAGTGCTGGCAACCCCAAGAAGAAGGCATTCCCAATCGACAAGAAAGGGAAAGGAAAGGCGGACGAGAGGCCTCCCACATCACAAAAGAGGACCTTAATGTTCGTTGACATGAAAGTAAACGGCAGACCTATTCGGGCATTGATAGACACGGGTGCTAGCCACAACTACCTGGCCTCAACTCAGGTGCAACGCCTCGGTCTAGCAGTGCAAAAATGCAAGGGTCGTGTCAAGGCTATCAACTCTCCATCTCAGCAAGTGAGTGGAATAGCCAAAGAAGTGCCAATCAAGCTTGGCCCATACAAGGGAATATTCGACCTACACATAGCTATCATCGATGACTTCGAACTGATAGTGGGATTGGAATTCCTCAGGCAGACCAACACCATCCCGGTACCATATGCCAACATGCTCCTAATGATGGGAGACAACGGGGCCAAACCCCACACCATACCGTGCATATCCAAGAAGATGGCCGCTGGAAACATCACGGCCATGCAGTTTAAGGAGGGAACCAATAGACCTGAACCCACGGTTCCGGCTGCCCTCAACATCATCAAACAGACATCACATCATCGGGGTCCAACAGCTCATGGCGCCCCTCATTGTGTGAAGACTTGTCAAGCATTCCAAAAGGACAAGTCGGATCACTCAGCACAAGCGGGACTCTTGGAGCCGCTACCTGTCCCACAGAGACCTTGGGAAAGCATTTCCCTGAATTTCATCACAGGATTACCCAAGGTCGGAAATCATGCAACCATCATGGTGGTAGTAGACCAATTTTCCAAGTATGCTACCTTCATCGCAGCCCCACAGAACATATCGGCAGAAGATACAGCTCGACTCTTCTTCTCTCATGTTGTCAAACATTGGGGTATGCCCAGCAACATCATTAGTGACTGCGACCCACGCTTCACTAGCAAGTTTTGGACCCAACTCTTCAGTTGCCTCGGATCCAAATTGAGTTACAACTCAAACCATCATCATCAGCAAACATATGATCAAACAGACCGGTTCAATGACATGCTGGAGGAATATCTCCGCCAATTTGCAACCGGGTCACAAACACATTGGGTGAAGCTTCTGGATGCTGCTCAGCTGTGTTTCAATTCACAAAAGTGCGCCCATACAAACAAAAGCTCTTTTGAAATTGTTACCGGACAGCAACTGCTACTCCCACAAAATGTGAATGCACCAAACATGCCATCATCTCATCGAGCTACCAGTTTCTCGATAGAATGGGAGCAAACTTTGAAGATAGTGCGGAGCTATCTTGTCAAAGCCCAGGAGAGGGCAACGAGGTATACCGAACAAAACCTTCGCTTTGCCCAACATCAAGCAGGGGACAAAGTGATGGTAAGAACCCCGAGGCAGAACTTATTTGCAAAGAGGACCCAAGATCCTCGCCTATTGCAAAGCTACATCGGGCCTTTTTCCATTGAAAGGCGCATCGGGAAATCCACATACAAGCTGAACACACCAGCCTGGTGGAAACTCCATCCAGTCTTCCATGTCAGCCGCCTCAGGCCATTTCAGAAATGCATGGAAGATCATTTAGAAAGACATCTCACAACACCGAGGGGAACAGACCTCCCAGCCAACAAGAGCCTAACCAATCGTCATCATCATCCGGCAGGTAAGGCTCCGAGGACGTCGCCAACTCAGGTGGGGGAGAATGTCATGGGCTGCTTTCCATCATCGACCCATGACCCCTTGGACGCACCCCGTGGCGTCCCGGCAAGCCTCCCAATGCCTAGCGCCACGGTCGGCCCCGTGGTCTTGGCAGCGCCAAGTGACAAGCGAGCATGCGCCTCTGTCGCCCCACCGATAATCAGTGCCAGCGCCCAGCGGCTGGCGAATGCCATCAGTGCCGCGTGCACCGACAATGCCGTGCGCGTAAACCATCATGTTGCCAACAGCGTCGCACGCACAGACAGTGCTCCGCGCGGAGACCCAATGCCAAGCACCAGCGCCCCACCGCTGGCAGATCCAAATAGTGTCGCGCGCGCCCACAGCAATGCGCGCGCAGACCCTGATGCTCAAGACAAAGTTGCTGCCATCGGACTTGCTTCTATAGAAGACTAAGTCCTTTTCATTGTAATTATAAAGTAGTTTTACTTCATTCATTTTCAGTGTGGTTCTACAGCTTTCTTAGGTCAACTCATGTAACTTTGGTTTATTATTTTTAAGCATTATTAAGGGGGACCAAAGCATTCAAACATTCAAGCATTCAAACAATTCTCTGTACTGGTGTCTCTCCCCCCCGACACCGCATTGCATCTTTTAATAGCTTTCATCATCATCAATACAATCATCAGCTTTCATCATCAATTGCTCAATTTCCGCTGCTCAATTGCTCACGACATTGGTTTTCTCGTACGGCACTGACAATCTAGTCTAGCGTACGGTGAGGACCTCAGTTGGCACATAGCAACCGCACTGACATCGGTTGCTTAGCCTTACGTCGCCCTTCCAAGGAACTTCAGGAAGGCGCCGCGTAACACATATCTCGTATAGTGGTTCATTCGGCTCTTGCTTGAATGCCGAGATCTCATCTCGAAGGGTAGCCATGTGCTCGGGAGAGAAAAACTTAGCAATGAACTTTTCCGCCATCTTATCCCAAGTGTGAATTGAATGGTTCGGCAATCGTTCCAGCCAATCTAAATCTTTCCCCCGTAGAGAGAAAGGAAAAAGCCTTAGCCTCAATGCATCCTCAGAGACATTCGTTTGCTTGCTCCCCCAATAAGTATCCACAAACCCCTTCAAATGTTTATAAGCATTTTGTGTTGGAGCACCAGTAAAGAAACCACATTGCTCAAGCAAAGTGAGCATCACATTGGTGATTTGGAAGTTGTCCGCCCTAATACGAGGAGGGACTATTGCACTAGCATAACCTTTATTGGGTAATATCCGGTGTGGAGCCGCTCGTGGTGGAGGTGGGGTGGAACGGGCACATTGTCATGAGGTACCCAGCCTCTCCGATTGGCTTGTGGCTCATGAAGTACCTCCTCTACTTGCTCCTCATCTCCATCCAATTTCCCCAAAGAAAACTTTTCGAGCTCATTGTTCGCCATGGTTGTACCTAAGATTTCTCACACAAGCTAGTAACACTGAAGGAAAAGAAGATATTCCAAAAACAAACCCAAATATATAGCTAACACCGTTTTAAATCCCTGGCAACAGTGCCAAAAATTGATCCAAGTCCAATCCGCACTCAATAGTGAGTAAAAACGGTCATTGGAAGAATAGTATCCAACAAGAGTCGGGGGCGATTTCCACAGGAAGTTACTATGGGTGTTAGGATTATACACTTGATGAAAGCGAAAGGAACAACAAAATTACGCTTCCAAACAAAAGGTTTTGATTTCTAATTCTAATTTTACTCTAGCAATTATAAGCTAAGAAAAGAAACTACAAGCGAATGATTATTTTTGGTATTTTTTTCAAATAGTTCAAAAGCCTAGGGATGTGACCATAACCTATGTGTTCTCCTAATGGGTTAAATATGTTAACACTTATTTTATTGATTGGGGTGTATTATAGCTCTCAACTCTACGTTACCCACTCAATACCTCTCGGTCATAAACCAAATGGGTATCAAACTAAATAGTTGATATGAGCTCAAGTCGGGTTCTCACTATCCCTAGTTTTAACCCTTTAATTAGGCTAATCAAACCCTCAATTAGCCCAATTCCTTGTTAGCAAAGTTATTTTCTCAAGTAGAGACTAAGTCAAAAAGGCATGAATCAATGTTGCAACCATTAATTCTAAAATTAAAGCATATACTAAGCTAAATAATCAACATCCAATCATAAACAAGCATTAAATTAAATATCCATAAGGTTTACACACTAGGATTGGGTCACAACCCTAGTAAGAATCTAGCTACTCATAGTGAAAAATGAGGAAAACAAAGAAGAAATGCTAATTAAACTCATAATCTAAGATTAAAATAATAAAATATGATGTTTGAATCCTAAAATAGTCACAAACTTCCTAAAATAGCAAAATATAACGGCTACAGCAGCTCAAACTTCGAAACTTGACCTAAAAATGTGAATCTCGTCTATTTATATAGGCCCAAAATTCGCAGAAAGAATGCCCCTCGGGAGGTTCTGCGGCCGCACAATTCCATGTGCGGTCCGCAGATTTCTTCAGCTGGCAGTGTCTTGGATTCTGCAGCCGCATAATTCTGGCCTGCAGCCGCACAATTCTTGTGCGATCCGCACTTCAGGCAAGGTTCAGGTCTTGGTCATTTGCACACTCTCTGAAATTTAAATCATTTGTTAGTGCAAACCTTGTTCTGCGGCTACACAATTCATGTGCGGTCCGCACATCTGTTAAAACTCAGTTGGGATCTTTCACTTGTTCTGCGGACCGCACTTCTTAAGTTTTGCGCCCCTCCTTGCCTTGTGAGTCGGAACACTCCTTTTTGAGTCGGATTTCATCATGGGAGCTCAAACTTCCAACATTCCTGCAATTTGCACACTTTTATTAGTTTTGGGAACATAAATCCATACTTTCAGACTAAAACAAAAGCAAAAAAGTGCCAATAAGTAGTCAAAATTCGCACTTATCACTCTTCGACTACAGACTTTGCTGCTTCTTGGGTCACCTCGACAAGCGACGACTTAGAAACTCTTCCCTTAATATTATCTTGACTTAAATATTCCAAAGACAGATTTTGACTCATACACCTAGTATATATCGCAATTACAGGCTGGATAAAAAACTAAAAAAATCTTAAAAACCCTTACCGACTAGCTTCATGGAAAAATTTGTTGAACTATAAAATTTGTCTCTCTACCCTCAAGGTAAGGGTAAGGTCTACCTACATACTACCCTCTGGAGATCCAAATTATGAGATTACAATGGATTTTTTTGTTGTTGGTGTGTCACTACACCTATGAATATTCCTCCTAATAAAGAGTAGTATACAATATTTAGGTAATCCCGGCAAATATGATCATTTGCAGCTCTATTCTTATGTGAAGAGCCTAAGTGAATCAGCAAGCTTAATAATAGCTAGGGAGTTATTAGGATCCATCTGCTTCATAATGTTCAATATTGACCGAGCCTGAAAAAACAAGGACTCTGTCAATATCATGAAAAAACAAGGACTCTGTCAACTCTGAACATGACGAAGCAAAAGGATCCAGACTCCCCAGCTATTAAGTTTGGTCACTAACTTGGCTAATATCATGTCCCTATTATAGTCGTCCAGAACCTATATTTAGTAGGAAAAGAAGTTTTTATAAGATATCAAATCAAAGATTCTCAAGGTGTACGCACATGAAAGGACTATCCTATCCTAAGATGAAAAGGCAACAAAGAGAAAGAATTTGTACTTAAATTTTTGCATCAAAATAAATATGGTGTCCTATAAATAGAGAAAAAAATAGAACTAGTATACTTACAAATTATAGTGCGAGTAATCATTTTAATATCAGATAAACACTCAAATATGAGACACCAATAACAGCATTAGCTATAGCAGCAGTAGGCGCATATTCTCTAGAGTAGCTACGTCTTCAGAATCTATTATTCTCTCCATTCCTGACACTATTTCAGTTTTAAGACATTACAACAGGGTTAACACAATATTGTATACTCGTAAAATGGTATAATTGAATTTATATATGGTTTTTAGACAAGTAAATTAATTTAATCCTGAAATAATAAAATAACCAAAGAATTATGGAACACTTAGCCTTAGGTTATATACGAAACAGCAGAAGCAACAGTTCTGAGAACAGGGTTTCCCGACACAACAACAACGAAATCAAAAGGCAAGAAGATAAGATTGTATTAAACTTTGTATAGAATGTAGCGTAAGTTTGCCCGAAAATTTGTGTCTCCTTACAATGATAACTGAGCTCACTATTTATAGTTATGTCTAGGGAAGAAGGTCTTAGGATCGTGCCCTTCTTTAATGTCAATTATGAGGGTCATTGATGAAAATATAACGGTAAACATAGATGCCAATTTTCTGTAACGGGTAATCGCTCTTAATGTCATGGAATATTCTTTATTAAATGCTATCAGGCGAAGAGCATTTATCACATTTTTATGAGCGTTATTCTTTTCGGTGACAAACGAAACAGTTGCCTTCGGTCTTTGGTCATCCCCATCTTGAATTCCACGTGTCCCTTTTTTGAACGGCCACATGTCATAACATATTTTACCCTATACAAATATTATAATTTTTCTACGGCTTTCAGAACTTTTAAGAGTTCAAATTCATTAAACTATTAAAATGTCTTGGCCAAATACAGTCGCAGCCCCTTAAATGTGTCTCACATTTTCACTTAGACAATTGAACTTGGGTTAGTACCTATTGAACACCTAAATTTCTTCAAAGGTATACCAATTAGACACATTTAGCTTACATGGCAAAAAGTGTGTTTTCCACTTTCTTTGAGCGCGTCCCCTACTAAAAACAATTAATTAATTCTTCTTCTTCTTCTTTTTTTCTTTCACTTTCTCTTCTTTTTGTTTTCTTTTACTCTGGGCCGGTGGCAAGCCAACATCTAACATCCAAGAAGTTAACTTCCAAAAAATCTCCAATGGTTTCTCTAATCTCCACCCAGTTCCAACATCTCCATAATCAACTGCAATTTTCGTTGTACCTTGATAATAGAAATGCTCGTTTAAATCGGTAAATCAAAAAAAATTGCATTTATTATTAGAGTTGGTGAGATATTTAATGTAACAGTAAAATAAGCAGAAACTTATTTGAAAATCAGGACAGTTAAGTTGGAGAGCATTGCTAGCGGGTGCAATCGAAGGGCCATCAAAAATTTTAATTGGTAACAAACAACATACGAGTTTGGCTATTTACATTTTTATGCGGTGCGGTTTTGTTGGCGTTGCATTGTGAAATTAAAAGTAAGCATTTTGGCACATATGCAAGCCTTTAACTTCGGCTAATGGAGACATTTTTCTTATGTCTTTATCCTCTTCACCAGATTTTGTAAGCATTATTTTTTCTCTATTAATGGAGTTTCCTTCTGGGTCGGCGGTGACTGTACAAAATCTTTTCTATATCAATTCTATTCCTTAATTTCATCCCGTTTTGACACCATAGCAACTGATTTTTAAGGATTTTAAGAAAAAGTTATAGAGAAATTGAAAGCAAAATATTGGGAGAGAGAGGGCTTTTAGTTCTTCTTTTTCCTCATACTTCATTTTCCTTATTATTTGGAATAAAACATCCACATGCCATTGTCTCATGATTAATTGTCTTTGCCAGGCCGGCCGCGTGTGAAATGCATGCTTTTCATATTTTGGATGTGTCAACTAAATGTGTGTAATTGGTATATTTTTTAAGAAGTCAAGGTGTTCAATAGGTACTTGCTCGAGTTTAAGTGTTTAACTAAAAATGTCAGACAAATTTAAGGGGATGTGTATGTATTTGGTCAAATATCTTATTAAACTTTTCAATATTATTTTAATTTTTTTTTACTATTTACGAACTAAAAAGGAGAGAATAGAAATTACAAACAGTAAAAAACACAAATAGCATAAAGCAAGTACAATAGTAGCAGTTCCCATTCAGGAAAACATTGAATATGAACAATGAAGGTAAAATTTAGCCGGAAAGATTAAATGTTTACTCTTTCTAGCCGATATACATAATTTATATATTAATTATATACAGTTTTATATATATATAGTTATACATATCACATGTATCATACATATATTATATATTTGCCGGCTATTTTTAATTTAAGAGATTAGGTGGACGGCTATTTGGGTTAATTCTTCGATATCCATTCGAATTCATAATATTTAAATCTTGAATCTCCCTCTGCATAAAGCATATTAAAAATTTCTCTCTTTCTATTTTAAGATGGGATCTTTACACAAATAGCTGGTCGGATTTATTATTTACTTTTTCAACTGGTATATATAGATTAAACACTGATTATACATGATTATACACATATTATACATGAATTATATATATATTATGCATCAGCCGACTATTTCTAATTTAGCTTAATTCTTCTTAAAAAGATAGACACGGCTCCACGGTCGGATAATTGATTACATTTTGTTCATGAAATGGTCTGATACATCAAAATCATTTTATTAGATTGAAACGTAGCTATCAGTGTATCACGTACCAAGGGAGCCAGCTTTCGGCTTTATAAGATTTTAATTAGACAAAGTTATCACAAAGTTCAATATTGCCTTAGTCTTTTGCTGGAATTAAATTCTCTAAAGTTTAAATAAAAAGTATCCCTCGGGAAAGGATTGAATACGGAATTGACTTCTCGAAAGAAAAAAGGATACAACTATTTCATTTGTATCTAGCACTTATTTCTACGAGCTTGACTCAAGAAAAGAACCATGCTCACACCACATGTTGCAAGCTTAATACAAATGTGTACGGTAAAAACCGATTTGAGTCAGTCGTACGAACTGGTCGAAACGATAATGTTTCGATCAAAGGATATCTGCATGACAAGCTCGGTCAAGGTCCGAAGTAAGGGTGTCGAGCTCTAAGACCGATCAATGACAAGCTCGGTATCATTATCGAGCTCATATCCAAATCGAACTACGAGGCAAAGCGGAGATTATCGAAGATGCATAGACCGACCAACACTCACCCCGAATACCGAGACCCCGAGTCAGAATCGAGCTCGAACCAAGGCCGAGGGCTCGATCCAATACCGAGCTTGAGCCAGTATCGAGCTCGCAGACAAGAGTCGTTGCAACCGCACTATGAGAGAGAATCTTGGCGGAAATCGAGGAAAAGATAATATATTATGGGCTCTCCACTACGTATTATTTATTGTATATAAAGTAGGATCCCTCTACTATAAGGGGCGGGATGGATTGTAAGCAGGGAGGCACACACATTGTAACAAAAATTTTCTTTTCATATTGAAAGATATCCCCTTGTGTTTATTTCCCTTTATCTTATTCGTTCTTCTTCTCACTATTCTCATAGTCAAGAATACACGTATTTCTATTTCTCTATACGATTTGTATCAAATTATATCACATATCTTTAGAACCATACATAAATTTAACTCTATCCAATTTTTCGGGTAAATAACAAATAAATTAAATTATCTTTATAATCTAATAGTCTAAACGTTTAAATTAAGTTATTTCTTCTCATCTGTCTAATTCTTGATTATCTTAGTAATCTATAGTTATGCTTGTGAGAGGTAGTAAGTACCCGAAGAATAGCCGAAGTGCGCTCACGTACACATTTGCTCGAATACCACTGCTACGACAAGAAAAAGAACTTTTAGGTGAGGTGATCATTTATTTAAAATAATTGCAGTAAATAAAAAAGAATAGAGCTCAGACGCACAGATTTTCATCTTACATTAGACAGATGTAAAGACCCAAGTCTCCAGGTTGTTCAATAATCATCACAGCTCTGAAAATGATGCTATTATAGAGAGATTTGACTGTACTATTCTACCACTAGACCACTAGTGCTTCTTTCTCTTCTCACTGATTACTAATCTGAATTCATATTGGAAAGTCCTACTTTAGAAGGTAAAGTGTTGCCTACCAAGGGCGGCTCGAATTTAAGACTTCTGATTAAGGATATGGAAGAGTAACAACAACAACAACAATAACAACAACAACAATAAATCGAGTGTAATCTACAAGTGGGATTTGGGAAGGATAATGTGTACGCACACTTTACCCCTACCTTGTGAAGGTAGAAAGATTGATTCTGATAGACCCTCGGCTCAAGGCAGCGTTTAGTGACTAATAGAAAATCGCATTCTCATTAGTCTTAGGTCTTAAGCTCTAAATTAATACTAGTGTTTTATTTTTTCACTTGCATTGCATTATAGTGTATACGATGAGCTTATACATTCACAAAACAGCGTCTTATGATAATTTGATGGGCTTATACATTCACTAGTAATAATGATTATTACGTTTAACCTGTTGCTGTGATTTTGAAAAATTAAGGAGTACTAGTTTTAGAAAAAATATAAATAAAAAAAGAAAGAAAGAAAAGAGCTCAGAAACACAGATTTTCATCTTATATCAGAATGTTGTGAAGACCCAAGTCTCACAGTATGTGCAATAATCATCACAGCCCTGAAGCACCAGCCGAGAATTGAACCCGGGTCTATACCGAGGCAGGGTACTATTCTATCACTAGATCAGTGGTGCTTCTTTGTCTTCTCACTGGTTACATATAACAAATGGCAAATACAAGTGGTTTATCTATTTATCATAACAAATACGTGGCTTCTTGCTATTCTCACTAAACCAAGAGGTCACGGGTTCGAGCCGTGGAAACAGTCACTTACAGAAATGCAAGTTAAGACTGTGTATAATAGACCCCTGTGATCCTTTCATTCCCCGAACTCCACGTATAACGGAAGCTTAGTGCACTGAGCCACTAAGCCGCCCCATAATCAACAGAAGAATTCGCAAATACAAGTGGTTTGTCTCCATTATATTAAAGATATCAAATTTTCCACTTCTAAACCAACTCAATTTATATACTGTTCCAAAAGAATGACAGAATTTGAAGTTTGAACTACTGTGGTCAGCATATCTAATTTTCAGTTAACCAAACTTGATTCTTTTTGTTCTTTTTTTTTTTTTTTTGAGATAAAATTGTTATTCCCGGTCAATATTCCTGTATTTGTAAATATTAATTCTGCAAAATATAAGTTAACGTAATGAAACAATAATAATGAATTCGAGCCCACTGAATTCACAGTGTTTCCTTAAGGAATTTAATCCCCTCCTAGTACCCAAGGTAATGGATTATTTCCTCCCAGGATAGAACGAATTACACACTGGTGTAGCGGTACTTCAAACCCCAGTGTTTCGGCGAACACAAAGTTCGGTAGCAAATCACACTTACAGTTGCTTTGTTTGAAGTTTAAAAACAATGCAGAACAAAGGAGGAGATACTCAGAAAATCGAATGGAAATGCTGAGAGGAAGGAATGCAATGTATAGCTAATTGTATGTTGAGTTCTTGTATGTTCCTTCAACATTGCTGCTCATTTATATAGCAACCAAGAAGGAGTGCAAGACCAAAACGTCCACCCTTCATGGTGGAGCAAGCATTAAGTGTTTGTGGAGCAAGCACTTCATGGTGTGTGGAGCAAGCACTTCATGGTGGGAAGACCATTATCCGGCTGCCAATTATCAATACACGGATTGAAAAATATCCGTTACAAATACGGATAATCTTACGTTAATATTTACTATTAACAAATAAATTTGGTCCAAAAAATTAATCAATCAATCGATCATTTGACCAAATCCAAATCCAAATCCAAATCCGAATCCGAATCCGAATCCGAATCCGAATCCGTATCCGTAGCCGTAGCCGAAGCCGAGCCGAGCGAGCGAGCGACGACGACGGCGCGAGGCTTGCTTTCTTCTTAACTCTTTAAGAGCTACAAGAAGAGCAATCATATATATACCCACCAAAAATGTCTTCCACTTCCAATATGGGACAATGTCTTATTGTTAAGAGGGGGAAACTTAAAATTTTACTCAAAATTTCATTTTCCCTCCATTTCCCATTCACCCTCATTTTAAGAATATTACATCTTAAAATAAAACCTCAACAATCCCCCACATGAATGGGGAATGGCTATATCACGGAAGTATGCATGAAAAACTGTGTGATTTACAAGCAAGGATTAATTGCATCTGGATAAGTAGGTTTCCCTTTGAACTTTCCGTAGTAAACTTATGTCGGATATACTCGGTCAATCGGTAGATTTGATATCTTTGAACCGTCGATCTTTGGTGTATACCTAGACAACCATAAGTCACACAATCAACCCTTAACCGTCTTTGGTTCTCATTGTTGTGTTCGTTTCAGCCATGAACACCGCCTGGTTCATAAGTGCGTAGAGAACTGGCCTTACAAAGTTCTCCTTGAAGCGGCTCACACTTCACACTTAAATAGGTGATTCCTAAACGTGTCATCCTGTAGATACACTATTTGATATACCCCGTATCAAATTTAGAAATCATTAAAAAGCCTTAATGCTTTATCCTTGGTACTGAACATTGTCTCATCACGAGAATGGACTAAAATTTTATTTGACAATGTTGAACCGTCATTAATGACTTTGTTTGATCTCTTTGAACCTAGATCTTGGGATCTCCAGTCTTCTAGGTAGAGTTACCGCCACAATGACTTGTTCTCGGCCATAGCCCCATTCCCCTTGATGATTTCTCAACTACCTCTCTAGTTAGGCCTTTTGTAAGTGGATCCGACACATTATCACTTGACTTTACATAGTCAATTGTGATAATTCCTCTAGAGAGTAATTGCCTAACGGTTTTATGTCTTCGTCGTATATGACGAGATTTACCGTTATACATGACGCTCCCAGCCCTTCCAATTGCCGCTTGACTATCACAATGTATGCATATTGATGTCAACGGTTTGGGCCAAAATGGAATGTCTTCCAAGAAATTCCGGAGCCATTCAGCTTCTTCACCGGCTTTATCTAAGGCTATGAATTCAGCCTCCATTGTAGAGCGGGCAATACATGTTTGTTTGGACGACTTCCAAGATACCGCTCCTCCACCAATAGTGAAAACATATCCACTCGTGGACTTAGAATCAGTTGAACCGGTGATCCAATTTGCATCACAGTATCCCTCAATCACCGCAGGGAAATTACTGTAGTGCAATTCAAAGTTCTGGGTATGTTCTAAATATCCCAAAACTCGTTTCATTGCCATCCAATGAGATTGGCCTGGATTGCTCGTATATCGACTCAGTTTACTTATAGCACAAGCTATGTCTGGTCGTGTACAATTCATGATATACATTAAGCATCCCAATACACGAGCATAATCCAATTGTGATATGCTTTGGCCTTTGTTCTTTGCTAATGCAAGATTCACGTCAATTGGAGTCTTTGCAACTTTAAAGCCCAAGTGCTTGAATTTTTCAAGTACTGTCTTAATATAATGAGATTGTGACAATGCCAGACCTTGAGGAGTCTTATTGATCTTAATTCCCAGAATTAAATCAGCAACTCCCAAGTCTTTCATATCAAATTTGCTATTGAACATACGCTTAGTAGCATTTATGTTGGCAATGTCATTACTCATTATCAACATATCATCCACATATAGGCAAACAATGACTATGTGATTTGGAACATTTTTAATGTACACGCATTTATCACATTCATTTATCTTAAAACCATTTGACAACATTGTTTGGTCAAATTTCGCATGCCATTGTTTGGGTGCTTGTTTTAGTCCGTAAAGAGACTTAACAAGTCTACATACCATCTTTTCTTTACCTGGAACCACAAACCCTTCGGGTTGTTCCATGTAAATTTCTTCCTCCAACTCTCCATTTAAGAAGGCCGTCTTAACATCCATTTGATGAATTTCAAGACCATACACTGCAGCTAATGCTACTAACATCCGTATGGACGTAATTCTTGTAACTGGAGAGTATGTATCAAAGTAGTCTAGACCTTCTCGTTGTCTATACCCTTTGACTACGAGCCTTGCCTTGAATTTATCAATAGTGCCATCATCTTTGATTTTTCTCTTAAAAATCCATTTAGAACCCAAAGGTTTATTTCCAGGAGGAAGATCAACCAATTTCCAGGTATGGTTGTTCAATATGGATTCTATTTCACTATTGACTGCCTCTTTCCAAAACAATGATTCCGAAGAAGTCATAGCTTCTTTAAATGTTTGAGGCTCATTCTCCAATAAGAAAGTCACAAAATCTGGTCCAAATGAAGTAGACGTTCTTTGACGTTTACTACGTCTTGGATTCTCCTGATTACATGTACTTTCTTTTGTTTCTTCCCGAGGTCGTTTAGATCCTTCACCAAACGACTCACATTCCTTTTTATACGGATATATATTTTCAAAAAACTCAGCATTATCTGATTCTATAACCGTATTATTATGAATCTCGGGATTTTCTGATTTATGAACCAGAAATCGATATGCTTTACTATTTGTCGCATATCCTATGAAAACACAATCAACGGTTTTCGGTCCTATCTTTACCCTTTTGGGTTTAGGAACTTGCACTTTTGCCAAACACCCCCACACTTTAAAATAATTCAAGTTGGGCTTCCTTCCTTTCCATTGTTCATAAGGAATGGATTGTGTTTTGCTATGGGGCACTCGATTTAATATTCGATTAGCCGTAAGAATGGCTTCCCCCACAAGTTCTGTGGCAAACCAGAACTTATCAACAACGCATTCATCATCTCCTTTAATGTGCGATTCTTTCTTTCCGCAATCCCATTAGATTGGGGCGTGTAAGGGGCTGTTGTTTGATGAATAATTCCATATTCTAAACATATTTCTTCAAAAGGAGATTCATATTCACCACCCCTATCACTTCTTATCATTTTTACTTTCTTGTTAAGTTGCGTTTCAACTTCATTTTTGTATTGCCTGAATGCGTCTATTGCTTCATCTTTACTATTCAGTAAGTAAACATAGCAATATCGAGTACCATCGTCAATAAAAGTTATGAAATACTTCTTTCCACCGCGAGATGGTATTGACTTCATGTCACAAATATCTGTGTGAATTAAGTCTAAAGGATTCGAATTCCTTTCAACTGACTTATAAGGATGTTTAACATACTTACATTCCACACATATTTGACATTTTGATTTTTCGCATTCAAACTTGGGCAGTACTTCCAAGTTAATCATTTTCCGCAAGGTTTTATAATTGACATGACCCAAACGCACATGCCATAAATCATTTGACTCAAGTAAGTAAGAAGAAGCTGGAATATTATTATTATTTTCAACAACCATTACATTGAGATTGAAAAGGCCCTCGGTGAGGTAACCTTTTCCCACAAATATTCCATTCTTACTAATTACAACCTTGTTGGATACAAAAACGCACTTAAAACCGTGCTTAACAAGAAGTCCAGTAGAGACTAAATTCTTTCTCATTTCGGGAACATGAAGGACATTGTTCAAAGTCATGACCTTGCCAGAAGTCATTTTTAGAAATACCTTCCCATATCCTTCAACTTTTGCTGTTGAAGCATTTCCCATATAAACTGTCTCTCCGGGTTCAGCAAGAGCATAGGTAGCAAAAGCCTCTCTAACTCCACAAACATGGCGAGTGGCTCCTGAATCAAACCACCACAGTTTAGGATTTCCCACCAAGTTACATTCAGAGAGCATGGCACACAAGTTATCAACATCATCATGGTTTACTACCATGTTTGCTTGACCCCTTTTCTTGTCTTTCTTCGGAGCACGACACTCCGTAGATTTGTGTCCGGATTTCCCACAGTTGTAGCAGTTTCCACTGAACCGCTTCTTGCTTGGGTTGTATTTCGGACCAGAAGCCTTCTTCCTCTTTTTGTTAGCTTCAACAATATTTGCTCCCATTATTGTTGAATTTCCACGGCCTCTCCTTTCAGCAGCTTTATTGTCCTCTTCGATTCTCAACCGAACAATGAGATCTTCAAGGGACATTTCCTTTCGTTTGTGTTTCAAATAATTTTTGAAGTCCTTCCACAACGGAGGCAACTTCTCAATCATTGCTGCTACTTGGAATGCTTCGTTGATTACAAGACCTTCAGCAAGTAGATCATGAATAATCACTTGCAATTCCTGGACTTGAGTAATAACAGACTTGCTATCTATCATTTTGTAGTCCAGAAATTTTGCGGCAACGAATTTCTTCATCCCGGCATCTTCAGTCTTATATTTCTTTTCAAGCGCATTCCACAATTCTTTGGATGTCTCCATGCTACTGTATACATTATACAGATTATCATCCAGTCCGCTAAGAATATAATTCTTGCATAAAAAATCAGAATGCTTCCACGCTTCAATCACGAGAAAGCGTTCATTATCTGGAGTTTTATCCGGCAGATCAGGAACATCTTCCTTGATGAACTTCTGTAAACATAACGTAGTTAAGTAGAAGAACATCTTCTGCTGCCAGCGTTTGAAATCAATCCCGGAAAATTTTCCGGGTTTTTCTGCCGGTGCCAACGCCGGTGTTCGGCTTGTCGTTGCGTTGGCAGTCGCCATCGGAACAGCTTGGTTTTCGTTTTCAGTCATCATCTTTTCTGTAAAAGAATGACACAAACAAACGTTTAATACACGTTTTCAAACTGGAGTAAAAATCACGTAGATTTTAATATCCAACAAAACGCCACGAAGGCTTTACTCTCCAAAACGGGAGTACACAAAACCACAAAGGTTTTAGTTTGCAGAATAATAAGAATAACACAAGTACAGAAATAAATATTAAATTCCTTAAGATTGTTATTCCCGGTCAATATTCCTGTATTTGTAAATATTAATTCTGCAAAATATAAGTTAACGTAATGAAACAATAATAATGAATTCGAGCCCACTGAATTCACAGTGTTTCCTTAAGGAATTTAATCCCCTCCTAGTACCCAAGGTAATGGATTATTTCCTCCCAGGATAGAACGAATTACACACTGGTGTAGCGGTACTTCAAACCCCAGTGTTTCGGCGAACACAAAGTTCGGTAGCAAATCACACTTACAGTTGCTTTGTTTGAAGTTTAAAAACAATGCAGAACAAAGGAGGAGATACTCAGAAAATCGAATGGAAATGCTGAGAGGAAGGAATGCAATGTATAGCTAATTGTATGTTGAGTTCTTGTATGTTCCTTCAACATTGCTGCTCATTTATATAGCAACCAAGAAGGAGTGCAAGACCAAAACGTCCACCCTTCATGGTGGAGCAAGCATTAAGTGTTTGTGGAGCAAGCACTTCATGGTGTGTGGAGCAAGCACTTCATGGTGGGAAGACCATTATCCGGCTGCCAATTATCAATACACGGATTGGAAAATATCCGTTACAAATACGGATAATCTTACGTTAATATTTACTATTAACAAATAAATTTGGTCCAAAAAATTAATCAATCAATCGATCATTTGACCAAATCCAAATCCAAATCCAAATCCGAATCCGAATCCGAATCCGAATCCGAATCCGAATCCGAATCCGAATCCGTAGCCGTAGCCGAAGCCGAGCCGAGCGAGCGAGCGACGACGACGGCGCGAGGCTTGCTTTCTTCTTAACTCTTTAAGAGCTACAAGAAGAGCAATCATATATATACCCACCAAAAATGTCTTCCACTTCCAATATGGGACAATGTCTTATTGTTAAGAGGGGGAAACTTAAAATTTTACTCAAAATTTCATTTTCCCTCCATTTCCCATTCACCCTCATTTTAAGAATATTACATCTTAAAATAAAACCTCAACAATCCCCCACATGAATGGGGAATGGCTATATCACGGAAGTATGCATGAAAAACTGTGTGATTTACAAGCAAGGATTAATTGCATCTGGATAAGTAGGTTTCCCTTTGAACTTTCCGTAGTAAACTTATGTCGGATATACTCGGTCAATCGGTAGATTTGATATCTTTGAACCGTCGATCTTTGGTGTATACCTAGACAACCATAAGTCACACAATCAACCCTTAACCGTCTTTGGTTCTCATTGTTGTGTTCGTTTCAGCCATGAACACCGCCTGGTTCATAAGTGCGTAGAGAACTGGCCTTACAAAGTTCTCCTTGAAGCGGCTCACACTTCACACTTAAATAGGTGATTCCTAAACGTGTCATCCTGTAGATACACTATTTGATATACCCCGTATCAAATTTAGAAATCATTAAAAAGCCTTAATGCTTTATCCTTGGTACTGAACATTGTCTCATCACGAGAATGGACTAAAATTTTATTTGACAATGTTGAACCGTCATTAATGACTTTGTTTGATCTCTTTGAACCTAGATCTTGGGATCTCCAGTCTTCTAGGTAGAGTTACCGCCACAATGACTTGTTCTCGGCCATAGCCCCATTCCCCTTGATGATTTCTCAACTACCTCTCTAGTTAGGCCTTTTGTAAGTGGATCCGACACATTATCACTTGACTTTACATAGTCAATTGTGATAATTCCTCTAGAGAGTAATTGCCTAACGGTTTTATGTCTTCGTCGTATATGACGAGATTTACCGTTATACATGACGCTCCCAGCCCTTCCAATTGCCGCTTGACTATCACAATGTATGCATATTGATGTCAACGGTTTGGGCCAAAATGGAATGTCTTCCAAGAAATTCCGGAGCCATTCAGCTTCTTCACCGGCTTTATCTAAGGCTATGAATTCAGCCTCCATTGTAGAGCGGGCAATACATGTTTGTTTGGACGACTTCCAAGATACCGCTCCTCCACCAATAGTGAAAACATATCCACTCGTGGACTTAGAATCAGTTGAACCGGTGATCCAATTTGCATCACAGTATCCCTCAATCACCGCAGGGAAATTACTGTAGTGCAATTCAAAGTTCTGGGTATGTTCTAAATATCCCAAAACTCGTTTCATTGCCATCCAATGAGATTGGCCTGGATTGCTCGTATATCGACTCAGTTTACTTATAGCACAAGCTATGTCTGGTCGTGTACAATTCATGATATACATTAAGCATCCCAATACACGAGCATAATCCAATTGTGATATGCTTTGGCCTTTGTTCTTTGCTAATGCAAGATTCACGTCAATTGGAGTCTTTGCAACTTTAAAGCCCAAGTGCTTGAATTTTTCAAGTACTGTCTTAATATAATGAGATTGTGACAATGCCAGACCTTGAGGAGTCTTATTGATCTTAATTCCCAGAATTAAATCAGCAACTCCCAAGTCTTTCATATCAAATTTGCTATTGAACATACGCTTAGTAGCATTTATGTTGGCAATGTCATTACTCATTATCAACATATCATCCACATATAGGCAAACAATGACTATGTGATTTGGAACATTTTTAATGTACACGCATTTATCACATTCATTTATCTTAAAACCATTTGACAACATTGTTTGGTCAAATTTCGCATGCCATTGTTTGGGTGCTTGTTTTAGTCCGTAAAGAGACTTAACAAGTCTACATACCATCTTTTCTTTACCTGGAACCACAAACCCTTCGGGTTGTTCCATGTAAATTTCTTCCTCCAACTCTCCATTTAAGAAGGCCGTCTTAACATCCATTTGATGAATTTCAAGACCATACACTGCAGCTAATGCTACTAACATCCGTATGGACGTAATTCTTGTAACTGGAGAGTATGTATCAAAGTAGTCTAGACCTTCTCGTTGTCTATACCCTTTGACTACGAGCCTTGCCTTGAATTTATCAATAGTGCCATCATCTTTGATTTTTCTCTTAAAAATCCATTTAGAACCCAAAGGTTTATTTCCAGGAGGAAGATCAACCAATTCCCAGGTATGGTTGTTCAATATGGATTCTATTTCACTATTGACTGCCTCTTTCCAAAACAATGATTCCGAAGAAGTCATAGCTTCTTTAAATGTTTGAGGCTCATTCTCCAATAAGAAAGTCACAAAATCTGGTCCAAATGAAGTAGACGTTCTTTGACGTTTACTACGTCTTGGATTCTCCTGATTACATGTACTTTCTTTTGTTTCTTCCCGAGGTCGTTTAGATCCTTCACCAAACGACTCACATTCCTTTTTATACGGATATATATTTTCAAAAAACTCAGCATTATCTGATTCTATAACCGTATTATTATGAATCTCGGGATTTTCTGATTTATGAACCAGAAATCGATATGCTTTACTATTTGTCGCATATCCTATGAAAACACAATCAACGGTTTTCGGTCCTATCTTTACCCTTTTGGGTTTAGGAACTTGCACTTTTGCCAAACACCCCCACACTTTAAAATAATTCAAGTTGGGCTTCCTTCCTTTCCATTGTTCATAAGGAATGGATTGTGTTTTGCTATGGGGCACTCGATTTAATATTCGATTAGCCGTAAGAATGGCTTCCCCCCACAAGTTCTGTGGCAAACCAGAACTTATCAACAACGCATTCATCATCTCCTTTAATGTGCGATTCTTTCTTTCCGCAATCCCATTAGATTGGGGCGTGTAAGGGGCTGTTGTTTGATGAATAATTCCATATTCTAAACATATTTCTTCAAAAGGAGATTCATATTCACCACCCCTATCACTTCTTATCATTTTTACTTTCTTGTTAAGTTGCGTTTCAACTTCATTTTTGTATTGCCTGAATGCGTCTATTGCTTCATCTTTACTATTCAGTAAGTAAACATAGCAATATCGAGTACCATCGTCAATAAAAGTTATGAAATACTTCTTTCCACCGCGAGATGGTATTGACTTCATGTCACAAATATCTGTGTGAATTAAGTCTAAAGGATTCGAATTCCTTTCAACTGACTTATAAGGATGTTTAACATACTTACATTCCACACATATTTGACATTTTGATTTTTCGCATTCAAACTTGGGCAGTACTTCCAAGTTAATCATTTTCCGCAAGGTTTTATAATTGACATGACCCAAACGCACATGCCATAAATCATTTGACTCAAGTAAGTAAGAAGAAGCTGGAATATTATTATTATTTTCAACAACCATTACATTGAGATTGAAAAGGCCCTCGGTGAGGTAACCTTTTCCCACAAATATTCCATTCTTACTAATTACAACCTTGTTGGATACAAAAACGCACTTAAAACCGTGCTTAACAAGAAGTCCAGTAGAGACTAAATTCTTTCTCATTTCGGGAACATGAAGGACATTGTTCAAAGTCATGACCTTGCCAGAAGTCATTTTTAGAAATACCTTCCCATATCCTTCAACTTTTGCTGTTGAAGCATTTCCCATATAAACTGTCTCTCCGGGTTCAGCAAGAGCATAGGTAGCAAAAGCCTCTCTAACTCCACAAACATGGCGAGTGGCTCCTGAATCAAACCACCACAGTTTAGGATTTCCCACCAAGTTACATTCAGAGAGCATGGCACACAAGTTATCAACATCATCATGGTTTACTACCATGTTTGCTTGACCCCTTTTCTTGTCTTTCTTCGGAGCACGACACTCCGTAGATTTGTGTCCGGATTTCCCACAGTTGTAGCAGTTTCCACTGAACCGCTTCTTGCTTGGGTTGTATTTCGGACCAGAAGCCTTCTTCCTCTTTTTGTTAGCTTCAACAATATTTGCTCCCATTATTGTTGAATTTCCACGGCCTCTCCTTTCAGCAGCTTTATTGTCCTCTTCGATTCTCAACCGAACAATGAGATCTTCAAGGGACATTTCCTTTCGTTTGTGTTTCAAATAATTTTTGAAGTCCTTCCACAACGGAGGCAACTTCTCAATCATTGCTGCTACTTGGAATGCTTCGTTGATTACAAGACCTTCAGCAAGTAGATCATGAATAATCACTTGCAATTCCTGGACTTGAGTAATAACAGACTTGCTATCTATCATTTTGTAGTCCAGAAATTTTGCGGCAACGAATTTCTTCATCCCGGCATCTTCAGTCTTATATTTCTTTTCAAGCGCATTCCACAATTCTTTGGATGTCTCCATGCTACTGTATACATTATACAGATTATCATCCAGTCCGCTAAGAATATAATTCTTGCATAAAAAATCAGAATGCTTCCACGCTTCAATCACGAGAAAGCGTTCATTATCTGGAGTTTTATCCGGCAGATCAGGAACATCTTCCTTGATGAACTTCTGTAAACATAACGTAGTTAAGTAGAAGAACATCTTCTGCTGCCAGCGTTTGAAATCAATCCCGGAAAATTTTCCGGGTTTTTCTGCCGGTGCCAACGCCGGTGTTCGGCTTGTCGTTGCGTTGGCAGTCGCCATCGGAACAGCTTGGTTTTCGTTTTCAGTCATCATCTTTTCTGTAAAAGAATGACACAAACAAACGTTTAATACACGTTTTCAAACTGGAGTAAAAATCACGTAGATTTTAATATCCAACAAAACGCCACGAAGGCTTTACTCTCCAAAACGGGAGTACACAAAACCACAAAGGTTTTAGTTTGCAGAATAATAAGAATAACACAAGTACAGAAATAAATATTAAATTCCTTAAGATTGTTATTCCCGGTCAATATTCCTGTATTTGTAAATATTAATTCTGCAAAATATAAGTTAACGTAATGAAACAATAATAATGAATTCGAGCCCACTGAATTCACAGTGTTTCCTTAAGGAATTTAATCCCCTCCTAGTACCCAAGGTAATGGATTATTTCCTCCCAGGATAGAACGAATTACACACTGGTGTAGCGGTACTTCAAACCCCAGTGTTTCGGCGAACACAAAGTTCGGTAGCAAATCACACTTACAGTTGCTTTGTTTGAAGTTTAAAAACAATGCAGAACAAAGGAGGAGATACTCAGAAAATCGAATGGAAATGCTGAGAGGAAGGAATGCAATGTATAGCTAATTGTATGTTGAGTTCTTGTTATCTTCCTTCAACATTGCTGCTCATTTATATAGCAACCAAGAAGGAGTGCAAGACCAAAACGTCCACCCTTCATGGTGGAGCAAGCATTAAGTGTTTGTGGAGCAAGCACTTCATGGTGTGTGGAGCAAGCACTTCATGGTGGGAAGACCATTATCCGGCTGCCAATTATCAATACACGGATTGGAAAATATCCGTTACAAATACGGATAATCTTACGTTAATATTTACTATTAACAAATAAATTTGGTCCAAAAAATTAATCAATCAATCGATCATTTGACCAAATCCAAATCCAAATCCGAATCCGAATCCGAATCCGAATCCGAAGCCGAAGCCGAAGCCGAAGCCGTAGCCGTAGCCGAAGCCGAGCCGAGCGAGCGAGCGACGACGACGGCGCGAGGCTTGCTTTCTTCTTAACTCTTTAAGAGCTACAAGAAGAGCAATCATATATATACCCACCAAAAATGTCTTCCACTTCCAATATGGGACAATGTCTTATTGTTAAGAGGGGGAAACTTAAAATTTTACTCAAAATTTCATTTTCCCTCCATTTCCCATTCACCCTCATTTTAAGAATATTACATCTTAAAATAAAACCTCAACAATCCCCCACATGAATGGGGAATGGCTATATCACGGAAGTATGCATGAAAAACTGTGTGATTTACAAGCAAGGATTAATTGCATCTGGATAAGTAGGTTTCCCTTTGAACTTTCCGTAGTAAACTTATGTCGGATATACTCGGTCAATCGGTAGATTTGATATCTTTGAACCGTCGATCTTTGGTGTATACCTAGACAACCATAAGTCACACAATCAACCCTTAACCGTCTTTGGTTCTCATTGTTGTGTTCGTTTCAGCCATGAACACCGCCTGGTTCATAAGTGCGTAGAGAACTGGCCTTACAAAGTTCTCCTTGAAGCGGCTCACACTTCACACTTAAATAGGTGATTCCTAAACGTGTCATCCTGTAGATACACTATTTGATATACCCCGTATCAAATTTAGAAATCATTAAAAAGCCTTAATGCTTTATCCTTGGTACTGAACATTGTCTCATCACGAGAATGGACTAAAATTTTATTTGACAATGTTGAACCGTCATTAATGACTTTGTTTGATCTCTTTGAACCTAGATCTTGGGATCTCCAGTCTTCTAGGTAGAGTTACCGCCACAATGACTTGTTCTCGGCCATAGCCCCATTCCCCTTGATGATTTCTCAACTACCTCTCTAGTTAGGCCTTTTGTAAGTGGATCCGACACATTATCACTTGACTTTACATAGTCAATTGTGATAATTCCTCTAGAGAGTAATTGCCTAACGGTTTTATGTCTTCGTCGTATATGACGAGATTTACCGTTATACATGACGCTCCCAGCCCTTCCAATTGCCGCTTGACTATCACAATGTATGCATATTGATGTCAACGGTTTGGGCCAAAATGGAATGTCTTCCAAGAAATTCCGGAGCCATTCAGCTTCTTCACCGGCTTTATCTAAGGCTATGAATTCAGCCTCCATTGTAGAGCGGGCAATACATGTTTGTTTGGACGACTTCCAAGATACCGCTCCTCCACCAATAGTGAAAACATATCCACTCGTGGACTTAGAATCAGTTGAACCGGTGATCCAATTTGCATCACAGTATCCCTCAATCACCGCAGGGAAATTACTGTAGTGCAATTCAAAGTTCTGGGTATGTTCTAAATATCCCAAAACTCGTTTCATTGCCATCCAATGAGATTGGCCTGGATTGCTCGTATATCGACTCAGTTTACTTATAGCACAAGCTATGTCTGGTCGTGTACAATTCATGATATACATTAAGCATCCCAATACACGAGCATAATCCAATTGTGATATGCTTTGGCCTTTGTTCTTTGCTAATGCAAGATTCACGTCAATTGGAGTCTTTGCAACTTTAAAGCCCAAGTGCTTGAATTTTTCAAGTACTGTCTTAATATAATGAGATTGTGACAATGCCAGACCTTGAGGAGTCTTATTGATCTTAATTCCCAGAATTAAATCAGCAACTCCCAAGTCTTTCATATCAAATTTGCTATTGAACATACGCTTAGTAGCATTTATGTTGGCAATGTCATTACTCATTATCAACATATCATCCACATATAGGCAAACAATGACTATGTGATTTGGAACATTTTTAATGTACACGCATTTATCACATTCATTTATCTTAAAACCATTTGACAACATTGTTTGGTCAAATTTCGCATGCCATTGTTTGGGTGCTTGTTTTAGTCCGTAAAGAGACTTAACAAGTCTACATACCATCTTTTCTTTACCTGGAACCACAAACCCTTCGGGTTGTTCCATGTAAATTTCTTCCTCCAACTCTCCATTTAAGAAGGCCGTCTTAACATCCATTTGATGAATTTCAAGACCATACACTGCAGCTAATGCTACTAACATCCGTATGGACGTAATTCTTGTAACTGGAGAGTATGTATCAAAGTAGTCTAGACCTTCTCGTTGTCTATACCCTTTGACTACGAGCCTTGCCTTGAATTTATCAATAGTGCCATCATCTTTGATTTTTCTCTTAAAAATCCATTTAGAACCCAAAGGTTTATTTCCAGGAGGAAGATCAACCAATTCCCAGGTATGGTTGTTCAATATGGATTCTATTTCACTATTGACTGCCTCTTTCCAAAACAATGATTCCGAAGAAGTCATAGCTTCTTTAAATGTTTGAGGCTCATTCTCCAATAAGAAAGTCACAAAATCTGGTCCAAATGAAGTAGACGTTCTTTGACGTTTACTACGTCTTGGATTCTCCTGATTACATGTACTTTCTTTTGTTTCTTCCCGAGGTCGTTTAGATCCTTCACCAAACGACTCACATTCCTTTTTATACGGATATATATTTTCAAAAAACTCAGCATTATCTGATTCTATAACCGTATTATTATGAATCTCGGGATTTTCTGATTTATGAACCAGAAATCGATATGCTTTACTATTTGTCGCATATCCTATGAAAACACAATCAACGGTTTTCGGTCCTATCTTTACCCTTTTGGGTTTAGGAACTTGCACTTTTGCCAAACACCCCCACACTTTAAAATAATTCAAGTTGGGCTTCCTTCCTTTCCATTGTTCATAAGGAATGGATTGTGTTTTGCTATGGGGCACTCGATTTAATATTCGATTAGCCGTAAGAATGGCTTCCCCCACAAGTTCTGTGGCAAACCAGAACTTATCAACAACGCATTCATCATCTCCTTTAATGTGCGATTCTTTCTTTCCGCAATCCCATTAGATTGGGGCGTGTAAGGGGCTGTTGTTTGATGAATAATTCCATATTCTAAACATATTTCTTCAAAAGGAGATTCATATTCACCACCCCTATCACTTCTTATCATTTTTACTTTCTTGTTAAGTTGCGTTTCAACTTCATTTTTGTATTGCCTGAATGCGTCTATTGCTTCATCTTTACTATTCAGTAAGTAAACATAGCAATATCGAGTACCATCGTCAATAAAAGTTATGAAATACTTCTTTCCACCGCGAGATGGTATTGACTTCATGTCACAAATATCTGTGTGAATTAAGTCTAAAGGATTCGAATTCCTTTCAACTGACTTATAAGGATGTTTAACATACTTACATTCCACACATATTTGACATTTTGATTTTTCGCATTCAAACTTGGGCAGTACTTCCAAGTTAATCATTTTCCGCAAGGTTTTATAATTGACATGACCCAAACGCACATGCCATAAATCATTTGACTCAAGTAAGTAAGAAGAAGCTGGAATATTATTATTATTTTCAACAACCATTACATTGAGATTGAAAAGGCCCTCGGTGAGGTAACCTTTTCCCACAAATATTCCATTCTTACTAATTACAACCTTGTTGGATACAAAAACGCACTTAAAACCGTGCTTAACAAGAAGTCCAGTAGAGACTAAATTCTTTCTCATTTCGGGAACATGAAGGACATTGTTCAAAGTCATGACCTTGCCAGAAGTCATTTTTAGAAATACCTTCCCATATCCTTCAACTTTTGCTGTTGAAGCATTTCCCATATAAACTGTCTCTCCGGGTTCAGCAAGAGCATAGGTAGCAAAAGCCTCTCTAACTCCACAAACATGGCGAGTGGCTCCTGAATCAAACCACCACAGTTTAGGATTTCCCACCAAGTTACATTCAGAGAGCATGGCACACAAGTTATCAACATCATCATGGTTTACTACCATGTTTGCTTGACCCCTTTTCTTGTCTTTCTTCGGAGCACGACACTCCGTAGATTTGTGTCCGGATTTCCCACAGTTGTAGCAGTTTCCACTGAACCGCTTCTTGCTTGGGTTGTATTTCGGACCAGAAGCCTTCTTCCTCTTTTTGTTAGCTTCAACAATATTTGCTCCCATTATTGTTGAATTTCCACGGCCTCTCCTTTCAGCAGCTTTATTGTCCTCTTCGATTCTCAACCGAACAATGAGATCTTCAAGGGACATTTCCTTTCGTTTGTGTTTCAAATAATTTTTGAAGTCCTTCCACAACGGAGGCAACTTCTCAATCATTGCTGCTACTTGGAATGCTTCGTTGATTACAAGACCTTCAGCAAGTAGATCATGAATAATCACTTGCAATTCCTGGACTTGAGTAATAACAGACTTGCTATCTATCATTTTGTAGTCCAGAAATTTTGCGGCAACGAATTTCTTCATCCCGGCATCTTCAGTCTTATATTTCTTTTCAAGCGCATTCCACAATTCTTTGGATGTCTCCATGCTACTGTATACATTATACAGATTATCATCCAGTCCGCTAAGAATATAATTCTTGCATAAAAAATCAGAATGCTTCCACGCTTCAATCACGAGAAAGCGTTCATTATCTGGAGTTTTATCCGGCAGATCAGGAACATCTTCCTTGATGAACTTCTGTAAACATAACGTAGTTAAGTAGAAGAACATCTTCTGCTGCCAGCGTTTGAAATCAATCCCGGAAAATTTTCCGGGTTTTTCTGCCGGTGCCAACGCCGGTGTTCGGCTTGTCGTTGCGTTGGCAGTCGCCATCGGAACAGCTTGGTTTTCGTTTTCAGTCATCATCTTTTCTGTAAAAGAATGACACAAACAAACGTTTAATACACGTTTTCAAACTGGAGTAAAAATCACGTAGATTTTAATATCCAACAAAACGCCACGAAGGCTTTACTCTCCAAAACGGGAGTACACAAAACCACAAAGGTTTTAGTTTGCAGAATAATAAGAATAACACAAGTACAGAAATAAATATTAAATTCCTTAAGATTGTTATTCCCGGTCAATATTCCTGTATTTGTAAATATTAATTCTGCAAAATATAAGTTAACGTAATGAAACAATAATAATGAATTCGAGCCCACTGAATTCACAGTGTTTCCTTAAGGAATTTAATCCCCTCCTAGTACCCAAGGTAATGGATTATTTCCTCCCAGGATAGAACGAATTACACACTGGTGTAGCGGTACTTCAAACCCCAGTGTTTCGGCGAACACAAAGTTCGGTAGCAAATCACACTTACAGTTGCTTTGTTTGAAGTTTAAAAACAATGCAGAACAAAGGAGGAGATACTCAGAAAATCGAATGGAAATGCTGAGAGGAAGGAATGCAATGTATAGCTAATTGTATGTTGAGTTCTTGTATCTTCCTTCAACATTGCTGCTCATTTATATAGCAACCAAGAAGGAGTGCAAGACCAAAACGTCCACCCTTCATGGTGGAGCAAGCATTAAGTGTTTGTGGAGCAAGCACTTCATGGTGTGTGGAGCAAGCACTTCATGGTGGGAAGACCATTATCCGGCTGCCAATTATCAATACACGGATTGGAAAATATCCGTTACAAATACGGATAATCTTACGTTAATATTTACTATTAACAAATAAATTTGGTCCAAAAAATTAATCAATCAATCGATCATTTGACCAAATCCAAATCCAAATCCGAATCCGAATCCGAATCCGAAGCCGAAGCCGAAGCCGAAGCCGTAGCCGTAGCCGTAGCCGAAGCCGAGCCGAGCGAGCGAGCGACGACGACGGCGCGAGGCTTGCTTTCTTCTTAACTCTTTAAGAGCTACAAGAAGAGCAATCATATATATACCCACCAAAAATGTCTTCCACTTCCAATATGGGACAATGTCTTATTGTTAAGAGGGGGAAACTTAAAATTTTACTCAAAATTTCATTTTCCCTCCATTTCCCATTCACCCTCATTTTAAGAATATTACATCTTAAAATAAAACCTCAACAATCCCCCACATGAATGGGGAATGGCTATATCACGGAAGTATGCATGAAAAACTGTGTGATTTACAAGCAAGGATTAATTGCATCTGGATAAGTAGGTTTCCCTTTGAACTTTCCGTAGTAAACTTATGTCGGATATACTCGGTCAATCGGTAGATTTGATATCTTTGAACCGTCGATCTTTGGTGTATACCTAGACAACCATAAGTCACACAATCAACCCTTAACCGTCTTTGGTTCTCATTGTTGTGTTCGTTTCAGCCATGAACACCGCCTGGTTCATAAGTGCGTAGAGAACTGGCCTTACAAAGTTCTCCTTGAAGCGGCTCACACTTCACACTTAAATAGGTGATTCCTAAACGTGTCATCCTGTAGATACACTATTTGATATACCCCGTATCAAATTTAGAAATCATTAAAAAGCCTTAATGCTTTATCCTTGGTACTGAACATTGTCTCATCACGAGAATGGACTAAAATTTTATTTGACAATGTTGAACCGTCATTAATGACTTTGTTTGATCTCTTTGAACCTAGATCTTGGGATCTCCAGTCTTCTAGGTAGAGTTACCGCCACAATGACTTGTTCTCGGCCATAGCCCCATTCCCCTTGATGATTTCTCAACTACCTCTCTAGTTAGGCCTTTTGTAAGTGGATCCGACACATTATCACTTGACTTTACATAGTCAATTGTGATAATTCCTCTAGAGAGTAATTGCCTAACGGTTTTATGTCTTCGTCGTATATGACGAGATTTACCGTTATACATGACGCTCCCAGCCCTTCCAATTGCCGCTTGACTATCACAATGTATGCATATTGATGTCAACGGTTTGGGCCAAAATGGAATGTCTTCCAAGAAATTCCGGAGCCATTCAGCTTCTTCACCGGCTTTATCTAAGGCTATGAATTCAGCCTCCATTGTAGAGCGGGCAATACATGTTTGTTTGGACGACTTCCAAGATACCGCTCCTCCACCAATAGTGAAAACATATCCACTCGTGGACTTAGAATCAGTTGAACCGGTGATCCAATTTGCATCACAGTATCCCTCAATCACCGCAGGGAAATTACTGTAGTGCAATTCAAAGTTCTGGGTATGTTCTAAATATCCCAAAACTCGTTTCATTGCCATCCAATGAGATTGGCCTGGATTGCTCGTATATCGACTCAGTTTACTTATAGCACAAGCTATGTCTGGTCGTGTACAATTCATGATATACATTAAGCATCCCAATACACGAGCATAATCCAATTGTGATATGCTTTGGCCTTTGTTCTTTGCTAATGCAAGATTCACGTCAATTGGAGTCTTTGCAACTTTAAAGCCCAAGTGCTTGAATTTTTCAAGTACTGTCTTAATATAATGAGATTGTGACAATGCCAGACCTTGAGGAGTCTTATTGATCTTAATTCCCAGAATTAAATCAGCAACTCCCAAGTCTTTCATATCAAATTTGCTATTGAACATACGCTTAGTAGCATTTATGTTGGCAATGTCATTACTCATTATCAACATATCATCCACATATAGGCAAACAATGACTATGTGATTTGGAACATTTTTAATGTACACGCATTTATCACATTCATTTATCTTAAAACCATTTGACAACATTGTTTGGTCAAATTTCGCATGCCATTGTTTGGGTGCTTGTTTTAGTCCGTAAAGAGACTTAACAAGTCTACATACCTTCTTTTCTTTACCTGGAACCACAAACCCTTCGGGTTGTTCCATGTAAATTTCTTCCTCCAACTCTCCATTTAAGAAGGCCGTCTTAACATCCATTTGATGAATTTCAAGACCATACACTGCAGCTAATGCTACTAACATCCGTATGGACGTAATTCTTGTAACTGGAGAGTATGTATCAAAGTAGTCTAGACCTTCTCGTTGTCTATACCCTTTGACTACGAGCCTTGCCTTGAATTTATCAATAGTGCCATCATCTTTGATTTTTCTCTTAAAAATCCATTTAGAACCCAAAGGTTTATTTCCAGGAGGAAGATCAACCAATTCCCAGGTATGGTTGTTCAATATGGATTCTATTTCACTATTGACTGCCTCTTTCCAAAACAATGATTCCGAAGAAGTCATAGCTTCTTTAAATGTTTGAGGCTCATTCTCCAATAAGAAAGTCACAAAATCTGGTCCAAATGAAGTAGACGTTCTTTGACGTTTACTACGTCTTGGATTCTCCTGATTACATGTACTTTCTTTTGTTTCTTCCCGAGGTCGTTTAGATCCTTCACCAAACGACTCACATTCCTTTTTATACGGATATATATTTTCAAAAAACTCAGCATTATCTGATTCTATAACCGTATTATTATGAATCTCGGGATTTTCTGATTTATGAACCAGAAATCGATATGCTTTACTATTTGTCGCATATCCTATGAAAACACAATCAACGGTTTTCGGTCCTATCTTTACCCTTTTGGGTTTAGGAACTTGCACTTTTGCCAAACACCCCCACACTTTAAAATAATTCAAGTTGGGCTTCCTTCCTTTCCATTGTTCATAAGGAATGGATTGTGTTTTGCTATGGGGCACTCGATTTAATATTCGATTAGCCGTAAGAATGGCTTCCCCCACAAGTTCTGTGGCAAACCAGAACTTATCAACAACGCATTCATCATCTCCTTTAATGTGCGATTCTTTCTTTCCGCAATCCCATTAGATTGGGGCGTGTAAGGGGCTGTTGTTTGATGAATAATTCCATATTCTAAACATATTTCTTCAAAAGGAGATTCATATTCACCACCCCTATCACTTCTTATCATTTTTACTTTCTTGTTAAGTTGCGTTTCAACTTCATTTTTGTATTGCCTGAATGCGTCTATTGCTTCATCTTTACTATTCAGTAAGTAAACATAGCAATATCGAGTACCATCGTCAATAAAAGTTATGAAATACTTCTTTCCACCGCGAGATGGTATTGACTTCATGTCACAAATATCTGTGTGAATTAAGTCTAAAGGATTCGAATTCCTTTCAACTGACTTATAAGGATGTTTAACATACTTACATTCCACACATATTTGACATTTTGATTTTTCGCATTCAAACTTGGGCAGTACTTCCAAGTTAATCATTTTCCGCAAGGTTTTATAATTGACATGACCCAAACGCACATGCCATAAATCATTTGACTCAAGTAAGTAAGAAGAAGCTGGAATATTATTATTATTTTCAACAACCATTACATTGAGATTGAAAAGGCCCTCGGTGAGGTAACCTTTTCCCACAAATATTCCATTCTTACTAATTACAACCTTGTTGGATACAAAAACGCACTTAAAACCGTGCTTAACAAGAAGTCCAGTAGAGACTAAATTCTTTCTCATTTCGGGAACATGAAGGACATTGTTCAAAGTCATGACCTTGCCAGAAGTCATTTTTAGAAATACCTTCCCATATCCTTCAACTTTTGCTGTTGAAGCATTTCCCATATAAACTGTCTCTCCGGGTTCAGCAAGAGCATAGGTAGCAAAAGCCTCTCTAACTCCACAAACATGGCGAGTGGCTCCTGAATCAAACCACCACAGTTTAGGATTTCCCACCAAGTTACATTCAGAGAGCATGGCACACAAGTTATCAACATCATCATGGTTTACTACCATGTTTGCTTGACCCCTTTTCTTGTCTTTCTTCGGAGCACGACACTCCGTAGATTTGTGTCCGGATTTCCCACAGTTGTAGCAGTTTCCACTGAACCGCTTCTTGCTTGGGTTGTATTTCGGACCAGAAGCCTTCTTCCTCTTTTTGTTAGCTTCAACAATATTTGCTCCCATTATTGTTGAATTTCCACGGCCTCTCCTTTCAGCAGCTTTATTGTCCTCTTCGATTCTCAACCGAACAATGAGATCTTCAAGGGACATTTCCTTTCGTTTGTGTTTCAAATAATTTTTGAAGTCCTTCCACAACGGAGGCAACTTCTCAATCATTGCTGCTACTTGGAATGCTTCGTTGATTACAAGACCTTCAGCAAGTAGATCATGAATAATCACTTGCAATTCCTGGACTTGAGTAATAACAGACTTGCTATCTATCATTTTGTAGTCCAGAAATTTTGCGGCAACGAATTTCTTCATCCCGGCATCTTCAGTCTTATATTTCTTTTCAAGCGCATTCCACAATTCTTTGGATGTCTCCATGCTACTGTATACATTATACAGATTATCATCCAGTCCGCTAAGAATATAATTCTTGCATAAAAAATCAGAATGCTTCCACGCTTCAATCACGAGAAAGCGTTCATTATCTGGAGTTTTATCCGGCAGATCAGGAACATCTTCCTTGATGAACTTCTGTAAACATAACGTAGTTAAGTAGAAGAACATCTTCTGCTGCCAGCGTTTGAAATCAATCCCGGAAAATTTTCCGGGTTTTTCTGCCGGTGCCAACGCCGGTGTTCGGCTTGTCGTTGCGTTGGCAGTCGCCATCGGAACAGCTTGGTTTTCGTTTTCAGTCATCATCTTTTCTGTAAAAGAATGACACAAACAAACGTTTAATACACGTTTTCAAACTGGAGTAAAAATCACGTAGATTTTAATATCCAACAAAACGCCACGAAGGCTTTACTCTCCAAAACGGGAGTACACAAAACCACAAAGGTTTTAGTTTGCAGAATAATAAGAATAACACAAGTACAGAAATAAATATTAAATTCCTTAAGATTGTTATTCCCGGTCAATATTCCTGTATTTGTAAATATTAATTCTGCAAAATATAAGTTAACGTAATGAAACAATAATAATGAATTCGAGCCCACTGAATTCACAGTGTTTCCTTAAGGAATTTAATCCCCTCCTAGTACCCAAGGTAATGGATTATTTCCTCCCAGGATAGAACGAATAACACACTGGTGTAGCGGTACTTCAAACCCCAGTGTTTCGGCGAACACAAAGTTCGGTAGCAAATCACACTTACAGTTGCTTTGTTTGAAGTTTAAAAACAATGCAGAACAAAGGAGGAGATACTCAGAAAATCGAATGGAAATGCTGAGAGGAAGGAATGCAATGTATAGCTAATTGTATGTTGAGTTCTTGTATTTTTCCTTCAACATTGCTGCTCATTTATATAGCAACCAAGAAGGAGTGCAAGACCAAAACGTCCACCCTTCATGGTGGAGCAAGCATTAAGTGTTTGTGGAGCAAGCACTTCATGGTGTGTGGAGCAAGCACTTCATGGTGGGAAGACCATTATCCGGCTGCCAATTATCAATACACGGATTGGAAAATATCCGTTACAAATACGGATAATCTTACGTTAATATTTACTATTAACAAATAAATTTGGTCCAAAAAATTAATCAATCAATCGATCATTTGACCAAATCCAAATCCAAATCCGAATCCGAATCCGAATCCGAAGCCGAAGCCGAAGCCGTAGCCGTAGCCGTAGCCGAAGCCGAGCCGAGCGAGCGAGCGACGACGACGGCGCGAGGCTTGCTTTCTTCTTAACTCTTTAAGAGCTACAAGAAGAGCAATCATATATATACCCACCAAAAATGTCTTCCACTTCCAATATGGGACAATGTCTTATTGTTAAGAGGGGGAAACTTAAAATTTTACTCAAAATTTCATTTTCCCTCCATTTCCCATTCACCCTCATTTTAAGAATATTACATCTTAAAATAAAACCTCAACAATCCCCCACATGAATGGGGAATGGCTATATCACGGAAGTATGCATGAAAAACTGTGTGATTTACAAGCAAGGATTAATTGCATCTGGATAAGTAGGTTTCCCTTTGAACTTTCCGTAGTAAACTTATGTCGGATATACTCGGTCAATCGGTAGATTTGATATCTTTGAACCGTCGATCTTTGGTGTATACCTAGACAACCATAAGTCACACAATCAACCCTTAACCGTCTTTGGTTCTCATTGTTGTGTTCGTTTCAGCCATGAACACCGCCTGGTTCATAAGTGCGTAGAGAACTGGCCTTACAAAGTTCTCCTTGAAGCGGCTCACACTTCACACTTAAATAGGTGATTCCTAAACGTGTCATCCTGTAGATACACTATTTGATATACCCCGTATCAAATTTAGAAATCATTAAAAAGCCTTAATGCTTTATCCTTGGTACTGAACATTGTCTCATCACGAGAATGGACTAAAATTTTATTTGACAATGTTGAACCGTCATTAATGACTTTGTTTGATCTCTTTGAACCTAGATCTTGGGATCTCCAGTCTTCTAGGTAGAGTTACCGCCACAATGACTTGTTCTCGGCCATAGCCCCATTCCCCTTGATGATTTCTCAACTACCTCTCTAGTTAGGCCTTTTGTAAGTGGATCCGACACATTATCACTTGACTTTACATAGTCAATTGTGATAATTCCTCTAGAGAGTAATTGCCTAACGGTTTTATGTCTTCGTCGTATATGACGAGATTTACCGTTATACATGACGCTCCCAGCCCTTCCAATTGCCGCTTGACTATCACAATGTATGCATATTGATGTCAACGGTTTGGGCCAAAATGGAATGTCTTCCAAGAAATTCCGGAGCCATTCAGCTTCTTCACCGGCTTTATCTAAGGCTATGAATTCAGCCTCCATTGTAGAGCGGGCAATACATGTTTGTTTGGACGACTTCCAAGATACCGCTCCTCCACCAATAGTGAAAACATATCCACTCGTGGACTTAGAATCAGTTGAACCGGTGATCCAATTTGCATCACAGTATCCCTCAATCACCGCAGGGAAATTACTGTAGTGCAATTCAAAGTTCTGGGTATGTTCTAAATATCCCAAAACTCGTTTCATTGCCATCCAATGAGATTGGCCTGGATTGCTCGTATATCGACTCAGTTTACTTATAGCACAAGCTATGTCTGGTCGTGTACAATTCATGATATACATTAAGCATCCCAATACACGAGCATAATCCAATTGTGATATGCTTTGGCCTTTGTTCTTTGCTAATGCAAGATTCACGTCAATTGGAGTCTTTGCAACTTTAAAGCCCAAGTGCTTGAATTTTTCAAGTACTGTCTTAATATAATGAGATTGTGACAATGCCAGACCTTGAGGAGTCTTATTGATCTTAATTCCCAGAATTAAATCAGCAACTCCCAAGTCTTTCATATCAAATTTGCTATTGAACATACGCTTAGTAGCATTTATGTTGGCAATGTCATTACTCATTATCAACATATCATCCACATATAGGCAAACAATGACTATGTGATTTGGAACATTTTTAATGTACACGCATTTATCACATTCATTTATCTTAAAACCATTTGACAACATTGTTTGGTCAAATTTCGCATGCCATTGTTTGGGTGCTTGTTTTAGTCCGTAAAGAGACTTAACAAGTCTACATACCATCTTTTCTTTACCTGGAACCACAAACCCTTCGGGTTGTTCCATGTAAATTTCTTCCTCCAACTCTCCATTTAAGAAGGCCGTCTTAACATCCATTTGATGAATTTCAAGACCATACACTGCAGCTAATGCTACTAACATCCGTATGGACGTAATTCTTGTAACTGGAGAGTATGTATCAAAGTAGTCTAGACCTTCTCGTTGTCTATACCCTTTGACTACGAGCCTTGCCTTGAATTTATCAATAGTGCCATCATCTTTGATTTTTCTCTTAAAAATCCATTTAGAACCCAAAGGTTTATTTCCAGGAGGAAGATCAACCAATTCCCAGGTATGGTTGTTCAATATGGATTCTATTTCACTATTGACTGCCTCTTTCCAAAACAATGATTCCGAAGAAGTCATAGCTTCTTTAAATGTTTGAGGCTCATTCTCCAATAAGAAAGTCACAAAATCTGGTCCAAATGAAGTAGACGTTCTTTGACGTTTACTACGTCTTGGATTCTCCTGATTACATGTACTTTCTTTTGTTTCTTCCCGAGGTCGTTTAGATCCTTCACCAAACGACTCACATTCCTTTTTATACGGATATATATTTTCAAAAAACTCAGCATTATCTGATTCTATAACCGTATTATTATGAATCTCGGGATTTTCTGATTTATGAACCAGAAATCGATATGCTTTACTATTTGTCGCATATCCTATGAAAACACAATCAACGGTTTTCGGTCCTATCTTTACCCTTTTGGGTTTAGGAACTTGCACTTTTGCCAAACACCCCCACACTTTAAAATAATTCAAGTTGGGCTTCCTTCCTTTCCATTGTTCATAAGGAATGGATTGTGTTTTGCTATGGGGCACTCGATTTAATATTCGATTAGCCGTAAGAATGGCTTCCCCCACAAGTTCTGTGGCAAACCAGAACTTATCAACAACGCATTCATCATCTCCTTTAATGTGCGATTCTTTCTTTCCGCAATCCCATTAGATTGGGGCGTGTAAGGGGCTGTTGTTTGATGAATAATTCCATATTCTAAACATATTTCTTCAAAAGGAGATTCATATTCACCACCCCTATCACTTCTTATCATTTTTACTTTCTTGTTAAGTTGCGTTTCAACTTCATTTTTGTATTGCCTGAATGCGTCTATTGCTTCATCTTTACTATTCAGTAAGTAAACATAGCAATATCGAGTACCATCGTCAATAAAAGTTATGAAATACTTCTTTCCACCGCGAGATGGTATTGACTTCATGTCACAAATATCTGTGTGAATTAAGTCTAAAGGATTCGAATTCCTTTCAACTGACTTATAAGGATGTTTAACATACTTACATTCCACACATATTTGACATTTTGATTTTTCGCATTCAAACTTGGGCAGTACTTCCAAGTTAATCATTTTCCGCAAGGTTTTATAATTGACATGACCCAAACGCACATGCCATAAATCATTTGACTCAAGTAAGTAAGAAGAAGCTGGAATATTATTATTATTTTCAACAACCATTACATTGAGATTGAAAAGGCCCTCGGTGAGGTAACCTTTTCCCACAAATATTCCATTCTTACTAATTACAACCTTGTTGGATACAAAAACGCACTTAAAACCGTGCTTAACAAGAAGTCCAGTAGAGACTAAATTCTTTCTCATTTCGGGAACATGAAGGACATTGTTCAAAGTCATGACCTTGCCAGAAGTCATTTTTAGAAATACCTTCCCATATCCTTCAACTTTTGCTGTTGAAGCATTTCCCATATAAACTGTCTCTCCGGGTTCAGCAAGAGCATAGGTAGCAAAAGCCTCTCTAACTCCACAAACATGGCGAGTGGCTCCTGAATCAAACCACCACAGTTTAGGATTTCCCACCAAGTTACATTCAGAGAGCATGGCACACAAGTTATCAACATCATCATGGTTTACTACCATGTTTGCTTGACCCCTTTTCTTGTCTTTCTTCGGAGCACGACACTCCGTAGATTTGTGTCCGGATTTCCCACAGTTGTAGCAGTTTCCACTGAACCGCTTCTTGCTTGGGTTGTATTTCGGACCAGAAGCCTTCTTCCTCTTTTTGTTAGCTTCAACAATATTTGCTCCCATTATTGTTGAATTTCCACGGCCTCTCCTTTCAGCAGCTTTATTGTCCTCTTCGATTCTCAACCGAACAATGAGATCTTCAAGGGACATTTCCTTTCGTTTGTGTTTCAAATAATTTTTGAAGTCCTTCCACAACGGAGGCAACTTCTCAATCATTGCTGCTACTTGGAATGCTTCGTTGATTACAAGACCTTCAGCAAGTAGATCATGAATAATCACTTGCAATTCCTGGACTTGAGTAATAACAGACTTGCTATCTATCATTTTGTAGTCCAGAAATTTTGCGGCAACGAATTTCTTCATCCCGGCATCTTCAGTCTTATATTTCTTTTCAAGCGCATTCCACAATTCTTTGGATGTCTCCATGCTACTGTATACATTATACAGATTATCATCCAGTCCGCTAAGAATATAATTCTTGCATAAAAAATCAGAATGCTTCCACGCTTCAATCACGAGAAAGCGTTCATTATCTGGAGTTTTATCCGGCAGATCAGGAACATCTTCCTTGATGAACTTCTGTAAACATAACGTAGTTAAGTAGAAGAACATCTTCTGCTGCCAGCGTTTGAAATCAATCCCGGAAAATTTTCCGGGTTTTTCTGCCGGTGCCAACGCCGGTGTTCGGCTTGTCGTTGCGTTGGCAGTCGCCATCGGAACAGCTTGGTTTTCGTTTTCAGTCATCATCTTTTCTGTAAAAGAATGACACAAACAAACGTTTAATACACGTTTTCAAACTGGAGTAAAAATCACGTAGATTTTAATATCCAACAAAACGCCACGAAGGCTTTACTCTCCAAAACGGGAGTACACAAAACCACAAAGGTTTTAGTTTGCAGAATAATAAGAATAACACAAGTACAGAAATAAATATTAAATTCCTTAAGATTGTTATTCCCGGTCAATATTCCTGTATTTGTAAATATTAATTCTGCAAAATATAAGTTAACGTAATGAAACAATAATAATGAATTCGAGCCCACTGAATTCACAGTGTTTCCTTAAGGAATTTAATCCCCTCCTAGTACCCAAGGTAATGGATTATTTCCTCCCAGGATAGAACGAATAACACACTGGTGTAGCGGTACTTCAAACCCCAGTGTTTCGGCGAACACAAAGTTCGGTAGCAAATCACACTTACAGTTGCTTTGTTTGAAGTTTAAAAACAATGCAGAACAAAGGAGGAGATACTCAGAAAATCGAATGGAAATGCTGAGAGGAAGGAATGCAATGTATAGCTAATTGTATGTTGAGTTCTTGTATTTTTCCTTCAACATTGCTGCTCATTTATATAGCAACCAAGAAGGAGTGCAAGACCAAAACGTCCACCCTTCATGGTGGAGCAAGCATTAAGTGTTTGTGGAGCAAGCACTTCATGGTGTGTGGAGCAAGCACTTCATGGTGGGAAGACCATTATCCGGCTGCCAATTATCAATACACGGATTGGAAAATATCCGTTACAAATACGGATAATCTTACGTTAATATTTACTATTAACAAATAAATTTGGTCCAAAAAATTAATCAATCAATCGATCATTTGACCAAATCCAAATCCAAATCCGAATCCGAATCCGAATCGAAGCCGAAGCCGTAGCCGTAGCCGTAGCCGAAGCCGAGCCGAGCGAGCGAGCGACGACGACGGCGCGAGGCTTGCTTTCTTCTTAACTCTTTAAGAGCTACAAGAAGAGCAATCATATATATACCCACCAAAAATGTCTTCCACTTCCAATATGGGACAATGTCTTATTGTTAAGAGGGGGAAACTTAAAATTTTACTCAAAATTTCATTTTCCCTCCATTTCCCATTCACCCTCATTTTAAGAATATTACATCTTAAAATAAAACCTCAACAATCCCCCACATGAATGGGGAATGGCTATATCACGGAAGTATGCATGAAAAACTGTGTGATTTACAAGCAAGGATTAATTGCATCTGGATAAGTAGGTTTCCCTTTGAACTTTCCGTAGTAAACTTATGTCGGATATACTCGGTCAATCGGTAGATTTGATATCTTTGAACCGTCGATCTTTGGTGTATACCTAGACAACCATAAGTCACACAATCAACCCTTAACCGTCTTTGGTTCTCATTGTTGTGTTCGTTTCAGCCATGAACACCGCCTGGTTCATAAGTGCGTAGAGAACTGGCCTTACAAAGTTCTCCTTGAAGCGGCTCACACTTCACACTTAAATAGGTGATTCCTAAACGTGTCATCCTGTAGATACACTATTTGATATACCCCGTATCAAATTTAGAAATCATTAAAAAGCCTTAATGCTTTATCCTTGGTACTGAACATTGTCTCATCACGAGAATGGACTAAAATTTTATTTGACAATGTTGAACCGTCATTAATGACTTTGTTTGATCTCTTTGAACCTAGATCTTGGGATCTCCAGTCTTCTAGGTAGAGTTACCGCCACAATGACTTGTTCTCGGCCATAGCCCCATTCCCCTTGATGATTTCTCAACTACCTCTCTAGTTAGGCCTTTTGTAAGTGGATCCGACACATTATCACTTGACTTTACATAGTCAATTGTGATAATTCCTCTAGAGAGTAATTGCCTAACGGTTTTATGTCTTCGTCGTATATGACGAGATTTACCGTTATACATGACGCTCCCAGCCCTTCCAATTGCCGCTTGACTATCACAATGTATGCATATTGATGTCAACGGTTTGGGCCAAAATGGAATGTCTTCCAAGAAATTCCGGAGCCATTCAGCTTCTTCACCGGCTTTATCTAAGGCTATGAATTCAGCCTCCATTGTAGAGCGGGCAATACATGTTTGTTTGGACGACTTCCAAGATACCGCTCCTCCACCAATAGTGAAAACATATCCACTCGTGGACTTAGAATCAGTTGAACCGGTGATCCAATTTGCATCACAGTATCCCTCAATCACCGCAGGGAAATTACTGTAGTGCAATTCAAAGTTCTGGGTATGTTCTAAATATCCCAAAACTCGTTTCATTGCCATCCAATGAGATTGGCCTGGATTGCTCGTATATCGACTCAGTTTACTTATAGCACAAGCTATGTCTGGTCGTGTACAATTCATGATATACATTAAGCATCCCAATACACGAGCATAATCCAATTGTGATATGCTTTGGCCTTTGTTCTTTGCTAATGCAAGATTCACGTCAATTGGAGTCTTTGCAACTTTAAAGCCCAAGTGCTTGAATTTTTCAAGTACTGTCTTAATATAATGAGATTGTGACAATGCCAGACCTTGAGGAGTCTTATTGATCTTAATTCCCAGAATTAAATCAGCAACTCCCAAGTCTTTCATATCAAATTTGCTATTGAACATACGCTTAGTAGCATTTATGTTGGCAATGTCATTACTCATTATCAACATATCATCCACATATAGGCAAACAATGACTATGTGATTTGGAACATTTTTAATGTACACGCATTTATCACATTCATTTATCTTAAAACCATTTGACAACATTGTTTGGTCAAATTTCGCATGCCATTGTTTGGGTGCTTGTTTTAGTCCGTAAAGAGACTTAACAAGTCTACATACCTTCTTTTCTTTACCTGGAACCACAAACCCTTCGGGTTGTTCCATGTAAATTTCTTCCTCCAACTCTCCATTTAAGAAGGCCGTCTTAACATCCATTTGATGAATTTCAAGACCATACACTGCAGCTAATGCTACTAACATCCGTATGGACGTAATTCTTGTAACTGGAGAGTATGTATCAAAGTAGTCTAGACCTTCTCGTTGTCTATACCCTTTGACTACGAGCCTTGCCTTGAATTTATCAATAGTGCCATCATCTTTGATTTTTCTCTTAAAAATCCATTTAGAACCCAAAGGTTTATTTCCAGGAGGAAGATCAACCAATTCCCAGGTATGGTTGTTCAATATGGATTCTATTTCACTATTGACTGCCTCTTTCCAAAACAATGATTCCGAAGAAGTCATAGCTTCTTTAAATGTTTGAGGCTCATTCTCCAATAAGAAAGTCACAAAATCTGGTCCAAATGAAGTAGACGTTCTTTGACGTTTACTACGTCTTGGATTCTCCTGATTACATGTACTTTCTTTTGTTTCTTCCCGAGGTCGTTTAGATCCTTCACCAAACGACTCACATTCCTTTTTATACGGATATATATTTTCAAAAAACTCAGCATTATCTGATTCTATAACCGTATTATTATGAATCTCGGGATTTTCTGATTTATGAACCAGAAATCGATATGCTTTACTATTTGTCGCATATCCTATGAAAACACAATCAACGGTTTTCGGTCCTATCTTTACCCTTTTGGGTTTAGGAACTTGCACTTTTGCCAAACACCCCCACACTTTAAAATAATTCAAGTTGGGCTTCCTTCCTTTCCATTGTTCATAAGGAATGGATTGTGTTTTGCTATGGGGCACTCGATTTAATATTCGATTAGCCGTAAGAATGGCTTCCCCCCACAAGTTCTGTGGCAAACCAGAACTTATCAACAACGCATTCATCATCTCCTTTAATGTGCGATTCTTTCTTTCCGCAATCCCATTAGATTGGGGCGTGTAAGGGGCTGTTGTTTGATGAATAATTCCATATTCTAAACATATTTCTTCAAAAGGAGATTCATATTCACCACCCCTATCACTTCTTATCATTTTTACTTTCTTGTTAAGTTGCGTTTCAACTTCATTTTTGTATTGCCTGAATGCGTCTATTGCTTCATCTTTACTATTCAGTAAGTAAACATAGCAATATCGAGTACCATCGTCAATAAAAGTTATGAAATACTTCTTTCCACCGCGAGATGGTATTGACTTCATGTCACAAATATCTGTGTGAATTAAGTCTAAAGGATTCGAATTCCTTTCAACTGACTTATAAGGATGTTTAACATACTTACATTCCACACATATTTGACATTTTGATTTTTCGCATTCAAACTTGGGCAGTACTTCCAAGTTAATCATTTTCCGCAAGGTTTTATAATTGACATGACCCAAACGCACATGCCATAAATCATTTGACTCAAGTAAGTAAGAAGAAGCTGGAATATTATTATTATTTTCAACAACCATTACATTGAGATTGAAAAGGCCCTCGGTGAGGTAACCTTTTCCCACAAATATTCCATTCTTACTAATTACAACCTTGTTGGATACAAAAACGCACTTAAAACCGTGCTTAACAAGAAGTCCAGTAGAGACTAAATTCTTTCTCATTTCGGGAACATGAAGGACATTGTTCAAAGTCATGACCTTGCCAGAAGTCATTTTTAGAAATACCTTCCCATATCCTTCAACTTTTGCTGTTGAAGCATTTCCCATATAAACTGTCTCTCCGGGTTCAGCAAGAGCATAGGTAGCAAAAGCCTCTCTAACTCCACAAACATGGCGAGTGGCTCCTGAATCAAACCACCACAGTTTAGGATTTCCCACCAAGTTACATTCAGAGAGCATGGCACACAAGTTATCAACATCATCATGGTTTACTACCATGTTTGCTTGACCCCTTTTCTTGTCTTTCTTCGGAGCACGACACTCCGTAGATTTGTGTCCGGATTTCCCACAGTTGTAGCAGTTTCCACTGAACCGCTTCTTGCTTGGGTTGTATTTCGGACCAGAAGCCTTCTTCCTCTTTTTGTTAGCTTCAACAATATTTGCTCCCATTATTGTTGAATTTCCACGGCCTCTCCTTTCAGCAGCTTTATTGTCCTCTTCGATTCTCAACCGAACAATGAGATCTTCAAGGGACATTTCCTTTCGTTTGTGTTTCAAATAATTTTTGAAGTCCTTCCACAACGGAGGCAACTTCTCAATCATTGCTGCTACTTGGAATGCTTCGTTGATTACAAGACCTTCAGCAAGTAGATCATGAATAATCACTTGCAATTCCTGGACTTGAGTAATAACAGACTTGCTATCTATCATTTTGTAGTCCAGAAATTTTGCGGCAACGAATTTCTTCATCCCGGCATCTTCAGTCTTATATTTCTTTTCAAGCGCATTCCACAATTCTTTGGATGTCTCCATGCTACTGTATACATTATACAGATTATCATCCAGTCCGCTAAGAATATAATTCTTGCATAAAAAATCAGAATGCTTCCACGCTTCAATCACGAGAAAGCGTTCATTATCTGGAGTTTTATCCGGCAGATCAGGAACATCTTCCTTGATGAACTTCTGTAAACATAACGTAGTTAAGTAGAAGAACATCTTCTGCTGCCAGCGTTTGAAATCAATCCCGGAAAATTTTCCGGGTTTTTCTGCCGGTGCCAACGCCGGTGTTCGGCTTGTCGTTGCGTTGGCAGTCGCCATCGGAACAGCTTGGTTTTCGTTTTCAGTCATCATCTTTTCTGTAAAAGAATGACACAAACAAACGTTTAATACACGTTTTCAAACTGGAGTAAAAATCACGTAGATTTTAATATCCAACAAAACGCCACGAAGGCTTTACTCTCCAAAACGGGAGTACACAAAACCACAAAGGTTTTAGTTTGCAGAATAATAAGAATAACACAAGTACAGAAATAAATATTAAATTCCTTAAGATTGTTATTCCCGGTCAATATTCCTGTATTTGTAAATATTAATTCTGCAAAATATAAGTTAACGTAATGAAACAATAATAATGAATTCGAGCCCACTGAATTCACAGTGTTTCCTTAAGGAATTTAATCCCCTCCTAGTACCCAAGGTAATGGATTATTTCCTCCCAGGATAGAACGAATAACACACTGGTGTAGCGGTACTTCAAACCCCAGTGTTTCGGCGAACACAAAGTTCGGTAGCAAATCACACTTACAGTTGCTTTGTTTGAAGTTTAAAAACAATGCAGAACAAAGGAGGAGATACTCAGAAAATCGAATGGAAATGCTGAGAGGAAGGAATGCAATGTATAGCTAATTGTATGTTGAAGTTTTTTTGTTTCTTTCTTCAACATTTGCTGCTCATTTATATAGCAACCAAGAAGGAGTGCAAGACCAAAACGTCCACCCTTCATGGTGGAGCAAGCATTAAGTGTTTGTGGAGCAAGCACTTCATGGTGTGTGGAGCAAGCACTTCATGGTGGGAAGACCATTATCCGGCTGCCAATTATCAATACACGGATTGGAAAATATCCGTTACAAATACGGATAATCTTACGTTAATATTTACTATTAACAAATAAATTTGGTCCAAAAAATTAATCAATCAATCGATCATTTGACCAAATCCAAATCCAAATCCGAATCCGAATCCGAAGCCGAAGGAAGCCGAAGCCGTAGCCGTAGCCGTAGCCGAAGCCGAGCCGAGCGAGCGAGCGACGACGACGGCGCGAGGCTTGCTTTCTTCTTAACTCTTTAAGAGCTACAAGAAGAGCAATCATATATATACCCACCAAAAATGTCTTCCACTTCCAATATGGGACAATGTCTTATTGTTAAGAGGGGAAAACTTAAAATTTTACTCAAAATTTCATTTTCCCTCCATTTCCCATTCACCCTCATTTTAAGAATATTACATCTTAAAATAAAACCTCAACAATCCCCCACATGAATGGGGAATGGCTATATCACGGAAGTATGCATGAAAAACTGTGTGATTTACAAGCAAGGATTAATTGCATCTGGATAAGTAGGTTTCCCTTTGAACTTTCCGTAGTAAACTTATGTCGGATATACTCGGTCAATCGGTAGATTTGATATCTTTGAACCGTCGATCTTTGGTGTATACCTAGACAACCATAAGTCACACAATCAACCCTTAACCGTCTTTGGTTCTCATTGTTGTGTTCGTTTCAGCCATGAACACCGCCTGGTTCATAAGTGCGTAGAGAACTGGCCTTACAAAGTTCTCCTTGAAGCGGCTCACACTTCACACTTAAATAGGTGATTCCTAAACGTGTCATCCTGTAGATACACTATTTGATATACCCCGTATCAAATTTAGAAATCATTAAAAAGCCTTAATGCTTTATCCTTGGTACTGAACATTGTCTCATCACGAGAATGGACTAAAATTTTATTTGACAATGTTGAACCGTCATTAATGACTTTGTTTGATCTCTTTGAACCTAGATCTTGGGATCTCCAGTCTTCTAGGTAGAGTTACCGCCACAATGACTTGTTCTCGGCCATAGCCCCATTCCCCTTGATGATTTCTCAACTACCTCTCTAGTTAGGCCTTTTGTAAGTGGATCCGACACATTATCACTTGACTTTACATAGTCAATTGTGATAATTCCTCTAGAGAGTAATTGCCTAACGGTTTTATGTCTTCGTCGTATATGACGAGATTTACCGTTATACATGACGCTCCCAGCCCTTCCAATTGCCGCTTGACTATCACAATGTATGCATATTGATGTCAACGGTTTGGGCCAAAATGGAATGTCTTCCAAGAAATTCCGGAGCCATTCAGCTTCTTCACCGGCTTTATCTAAGGCTATGAATTCAGCCTCCATTGTAGAGCGGGCAATACATGTTTGTTTGGACGACTTCCAAGATACCGCTCCTCCACCAATAGTGAAAACATATCCACTCGTGGACTTAGAATCAGTTGAACCGGTGATCCAATTTGCATCACAGTATCCCTCAATCACCGCAGGGAAATTACTGTAGTGCAATTCAAAGTTCTGGGTATGTTCTAAATATCCCAAAACTCGTTTCATTGCCATCCAATGAGATTGGCCTGGATTGCTCGTATATCGACTCAGTTTACTTATAGCACAAGCTATGTCTGGTCGTGTACAATTCATGATATACATTAAGCATCCCAATACACGAGCATAATCCAATTGTGATATGCTTTGGCCTTTGTTCTTTGCTAATGCAAGATTCACGTCAATTGGAGTCTTTGCAACTTTAAAGCCCAAGTGCTTGAATTTTTCAAGTACTGTCTTAATATAATGAGATTGTGACAATGCCAGACCTTGAGGAGTCTTATTGATCTTAATTCCCAGAATTAAATCAGCAACTCCCAAGTCTTTCATATCAAATTTGCTATTGAACATACGCTTAGTAGCATTTATGTTGGCAATGTCATTACTCATTATCAACATATCATCCACATATAGGCAAACAATGACTATGTGATTTGGAACATTTTTAATGTACACGCATTTATCACATTCATTTATCTTAAAACCATTTGACAACATTGTTTGGTCAAATTTCGCATGCCATTGTTTGGGTGCTTGTTTTAGTCCGTAAAGAGACTTAACAAGTCTACATACCTTCTTTTCTTTACCTGGAACCACAAACCCTTCGGGTTGTTCCATGTAAATTTCTTCCTCCAACTCTCCATTTAAGAAGGCCGTCTTAACATCCATTTGATGAATTTCAAGACCATACACTGCAGCTAATGCTACTAACATCCGTATGGACGTAATTCTTGTAACTGGAGAGTATGTATCAAAGTAGTCTAGACCTTCTCGTTGTCTATACCCTTTGACTACGAGCCTTGCCTTGAATTTATCAATAGTGCCATCATCTTTGATTTTTCTCTTAAAAATCCATTTAGAACCCAAAGGTTTATTTCCAGGAGGAAGATCAACCAATTCCCAGGTATGGTTGTTCAATATGGATTCTATTTCACTATTGACTGCCTCTTTCCAAAACAATGATTCCGAAGAAGTCATAGCTTCTTTAAATGTTTGAGGCTCATTCTCCAATAAGAAAGTCACAAAATCTGGTCCAAATGAAGTAGACGTTCTTTGACGTTTACTACGTCTTGGATTCTCCTGATTACATGTACTTTCTTTTGTTTCTTCCCGAGGTCGTTTAGATCCTTCACCAAACGACTCACATTCCTTTTTATACGGATATATATTTTCAAAAAACTCAGCATTATCTGATTCTATAACCGTATTATTATGAATCTCGGGATTTTCTGATTTATGAACCAGAAATCGATATGCTTTACTATTTGTCGCATATCCTATGAAAACACAATCAACGGTTTTCGGTCCTATCTTTACCCTTTTGGGTTTAGGAACTTGCACTTTTGCCAAACACCCCCACACTTTAAAATAATTCAAGTTGGGCTTCCTTCCTTTCCATTGTTCATAAGGAATGGATTGTGTTTTGCTATGGGGCACTCGATTTAATATTCGATTAGCCGTAAGAATGGCTTCCCCCACAAGTTCTGTGGCAAACCAGAACTTATCAACAACGCATTCATCATCTCCTTTAATGTGCGATTCTTTCTTTCCGCAATCCCATTAGATTGGGGCGTGTAAGGGGCTGTTGTTTGATGAATAATTCCATATTCTAAACATATTTCTTCAAAAGGAGATTCATATTCACCACCCCTATCACTTCTTATCATTTTTACTTTCTTGTTAAGTTGCGTTTCAACTTCATTTTTGTATTGCCTGAATGCGTCTATTGCTTCATCTTTACTATTCAGTAAGTAAACATAGCAATATCGAGTACCATCGTCAATAAAAGTTATGAAATACTTCTTTCCACCGCGAGATGGTATTGACTTCATGTCACAAATATCTGTGTGAATTAAGTCTAAAGGATTCGAATTCCTTTCAACTGACTTATAAGGATGTTTAACATACTTACATTCCACACATATTTGACATTTTGATTTTTCGCATTCAAACTTGGGCAGTACTTCCAAGTTAATCATTTTCCGCAAGGTTTTATAATTGACATGACCCAAACGCACATGCCATAAATCATTTGACTCAAGTAAGTAAGAAGAAGCTGGAATATTATTATTATTTTCAACAACCATTACATTGAGATTGAAAAGGCCCTCGGTGAGGTAACCTTTTCCCACAAATATTCCATTCTTACTAATTACAACCTTGTTGGATACAAAAACGCACTTAAAACCGTGCTTAACAAGAAGTCCAGTAGAGACTAAATTCTTTCTCATTTCGGGAACATGAAGGACATTGTTCAAAGTCATGACCTTGCCAGAAGTCATTTTTAGAAATACCTTCCCATATCCTTCAACTTTTGCTGTTGAAGCATTTCCCATATAAACTGTCTCTCCGGGTTCAGCAAGAGCATAGGTAGCAAAAGCCTCTCTAACTCCACAAACATGGCGAGTGGCTCCTGAATCAAACCACCACAGTTTAGGATTTCCCACCAAGTTACATTCAGAGAGCATGGCACACAAGTTATCAACATCATCATGGTTTACTACCATGTTTGCTTGACCCCTTTTCTTGTCTTTCTTCGGAGCACGACACTCCGTAGATTTGTGTCCGGATTTCCCACAGTTGTAGCAGTTTCCACTGAACCGCTTCTTGCTTGGGTTGTATTTCGGACCAGAAGCCTTCTTCCTCTTTTTGTTAGCTTCAACAATATTTGCTCCCATTATTGTTGAATTTCCACGGCCTCTCCTTTCAGCAGCTTTATTGTCCTCTTCGATTCTCAACCGAACAATGAGATCTTCAAGGGACATTTCCTTTCGTTTGTGTTTCAAATAATTTTTGAAGTCCTTCCACAACGGAGGCAACTTCTCAATCATTGCTGCTACTTGGAATGCTTCGTTGATTACAAGACCTTCAGCAAGTAGATCATGAATAATCACTTGCAATTCCTGGACTTGAGTAATAACAGACTTGCTATCTATCATTTTGTAGTCCAGAAATTTTGCGGCAACGAATTTCTTCATCCCGGCATCTTCAGTCTTATATTTCTTTTCAAGCGCATTCCACAATTCTTTGGATGTCTCCATGCTACTGTATACATTATACAGATTATCATCCAGTCCGCTAAGAATATAATTCTTGCATAAAAAATCAGAATGCTTCCACGCTTCAATCACGAGAAAGCGTTCATTATCTGGAGTTTTATCCGGCAGATCAGGAACATCTTCCTTGATGAACTTCTGTAAACATAACGTAGTTAAGTAGAAGAACATCTTCTGCTGCCAGCGTTTGAAATCAATCCCGGAAAATTTTCCGGGTTTTTCTGCCGGTGCCAACGCCGGTGTTCGGCTTGTCGTTGCGTTGGCAGTCGCCATCGGAACAGCTTGGTTTTCGTTTTCAGTCATCATCTTTTCTGTAAAAGAATGACACAAACAAACGTTTAATACACGTTTTCAAACTGGAGTAAAAATCACGTAGATTTTAATATCCAACAAAACGCCACGAAGGCTTTACTCTCCAAAACGGGAGTACACAAAACCACAAAGGTTTTAGTTTGCAGAATAATAAGAATAACACAAGTACAGAAATAAATATTAAATTCCTTAAGATTGTTATTCCCGGTCAATATTCCTGTATTTGTAAATATTAATTCTGCAAAATATAAGTTAACGTAATGAAACAATAATAATGAATTCGAGCCCACTGAATTCACAGTGTTTCCTTAAGGAATTTAATCCCCTCCTAGTACCCAAGGTAATGGATTATTTCCTCCCAGGATAGAACGAATAACACACTGGTGTAGCGGTACTTCAAACCCCAGTGTTTCGGCGAACACAAAGTTCGGTAGCAAATCACACTTACAGTTGCTTTGTTTGAAGTTTAAAAACAATGCAGAACAAAGGAGGAGATACTCAGAAAATCGAATGGAAATGCTGAGAGGAAGGAATGCAATGTATAGCTAATTGTATGTTGAGTTCTTGTTTCTTCCTTCAACATTGCTGCTCATTTATATAGCAACCAAGAAGGAGTGCAAGACCAAAACGTCCACCCTTCATGGTGGAGCAAGCATTAAGTGTTTGTGGAGCAAGCACTTCATGGTGTGTGGAGCAAGCACTTCATGGTGGGAAGACCATTATCCGGCTGCCAATTATCAATACACGGATTGGAAAATATCCGTTACAAATACGGATAATCTTACGTTAATATTTACTATTAACAAATAAATTTGGTCCAAAAAATTAATCAATCAATCGATCATTTGACCAAATCCAAATCCAAATCCGAATCCGAATCCGTAGCCGTAGCCGTAGCCGTAGCCGTAGCCGTAGCCGAAGCCGAGCCGAGCGAGCGAGCGACGACGACGGCGCGAGGCTTGCTTTCTTCTTAACTCTTTAAGAGCTACAAGAAGAGCAATCATATATATACCCACCAAAAATGTCTTCCACTTCCAATATGGGACAATGTCTTATTGTTAAGAGGGGGAAACTTAAAATTTTACTCAAAATTTCATTTTCCCTCCATTTCCCATTCACCCTCATTTTAAGAATATTACATCTTAAAATAAAACCTCAACAATCCCCCACATGAATGGGGAATGGCTATATCACGGAAGTATGCATGAAAAACTGTGTGATTTACAAGCAAGGATTAATTGCATCTGGATAAGTAGGTTTCCCTTTGAACTTTCCGTAGTAAACTTATGTCGGATATACTCGGTCAAT